>NW_025062475.1:4671186-5328686 GCF_000002995.4 Brugia malayi
CAAAAATTTTGCTCAATGTAGATGATATCATTTTGTAGCTATAAAAGAAAAGTCATATTTAATTATTTGATAATAATTAAGTATAATTAATTTGTCGATGGTTAGTTAATTTGCTATATATTATTATTACTATCCTGATATTGCACAATACATAAATGATTGCAGAGAATGTAGTGGTGTAAGTAATCCACAACGACAAAAGTGTAGATTGTGGAGTCAAAGTGATAATGGTAATGATGCTGATATTGATAGTATCTGTTCATCAATTGGCACACCATCTTTTTTAGCAATCTTCGATGGAATAGGTAATGCTTAAAATCATATTTACATACATCAGATATGTTTACAAATTTAGGATTAAAATGTAAATCTTTATATAAATAGACAAAAATATTGCATCAAAAAATATTATACACATATCATTAATTCTCTTTTTTTAATAACTATTATTTATTAATACTTGCTGTATTATAATTGCAAAGATTAGATTTGTATAATAATTTTGCTTACAATAATTTTGTTTGTAATCAAAAAGTAAACGAATAAGTAAAGTAAACAATAATTATTATTGTAATTATTATGAATTATGATTAATATGTTCAAGAAATGCATAATAATTATTAGTAATCAATGGTATTCTCTCAATAAATGTGATTCATTTTAATTATTGAAAAAAATTTTGTTTCTCTTTCTTGAAATGAATTAATATTTGTTAAGCATAAATTATCATTCAATTATTTTAATTTATCATTAGAATAATAATATTGTCAGAAAATTCTAGCATAAAGGATGGAAATTTTTTCTCTATTTTTGAAAACTTTTTTTTTTTCATTTTCGTTAAACCAACTTTAAAATTAAAATGTGAATTTTTACAGTGTTCATTCGATTGGTTATGAAAATGAATATGAATTTGCTTCTAAAGAAGATCTCAAAGAGATTGCTCGTAGTCAAATGGAAGCGTTAAGTCGCGATATACGTATGAGTTTTGGTGATTACCAACTTACCACTTTTTCAAATCATACTCCATAAAAGAAAAAGTAGAAAAAAAAAAAAAAAAAAAACTAATAATTAATTGATAGAAATTTAAAAGAGGTGAGAAAAAATGAAATAACATGAAAAATTAGAAGAAAAACTGAAATTTTTATCATTTCAAAAAAAAACACATATTATATGTAAAGAATAAAAAAAAATGTTAAAACTCAAAATTTTACAAACTTGGACAAATCCTATAATTAATTTATCAATTTTTGCCTTATTAAAATCATTAAGAAATTTGTTCTTTGTATAACTAAAAATTCATTTGCTGACAATTAATTTTGACACCTTTTGTATATTATTTATTTTTTAAAGTTTTCACTGTGTGAAATTTTTATTTTTAATGAAATAAACTTGAAAAGTTTGTTCTTTGTTTGTTTTTTTTATTTTTGTTTTCCTTTTCGTTATGTTTTACATTTTATTTTTGTCTCAAATTTGTTTTAATTTCTTTTTCCTTTTCAAAATCATCATAAATAAAATTCCATAGCTCAATTCAGTTTACTTCCTTTGTATTTGTTTGAAATTATTTATTATTTGAAATCAATGATTATTGATTACTTTATAAATTGTTATGAAAAAATTTTCTGTAGTTTTGAAACAATCCACTATTGATAAAGCATTTCCACATAACATGAAAATTTGTCTAATCATATGTTTTTCAGCTAATAAAATGAGTCGGAATATTGAAATATTGGCTTCATTAACAACAAAAAATTAAAAAAAATAATAGTCCAAATCAATATTTTTAGGAATTTGAATTTATTTATTCTGACATTCCCCATGAATATGTATTAATATCGATATTAAGGATAGTTATTAATTGGTAGAACGTTAAAACATCCGAAACACGTATTTCTAAAGTAAAACAAGCATATAACCTAATTAATCAAGCTTAATTGACCTTATAATTCGAGTACGAGATGTATTATCTATATTTGAATTATCATTATATATTTGTCACTAGCTATATCCAGCGTATTGTCATGAATCAATGAACTGCGATATCGATTAATTTAGCGCAAAAAATCCAATCACGCGCAGATGTCGGCAATCACAGAGGGATTCTACGAAGCTTGTAAAAGCAGATAGGAACAACATGTCAGGTTCACAGCCCTCCTCAGATGGCCTCTTCTCATAAATCTTACATTCTCAACCGATGGTCTAAAGATTGACAGAATTCTTCCAAAAATATTTCTGAATAGACTAGTGTTCACTACTCCCGAAGCACTTCTACTTCAGAGCTAACGTGATTTTTAGTCTATTAGAAGTACCAGAGGCACTGTATTTGTGCTCAGACAAGTGCAAAAAAAAATATAGAGCAGAACAGAAGACTCCACGCGATCTTTGTTGACCTCACCAGAATACTTGACACCTGAAACAGAAAAGATTTATGGCAAATTTGGAATGACTAGAATACTCCCTAACCTTTTCAGAACAATCACTCTGTTGCATGAGGATCAGTCAGATAAGACAATTATGAATGAGTTTATTGCTGTGGGAGATTTGGCACGGTCGAATTTCAGCGTGAATTTGTCTCACTTGGAGAGATCTATTTCTTGATCTAAGGAGATTCGTTGGATGTGGATGCTATAATATGTGGGGTACTGCACGAATGTAATAATTCCTTTATTAACAGAAGCAACAGTATAATAAATTTTATAAAAGAAATTAAAGCAAAAGTAGTGTTGCGAATCAGAAATAAAAATAAGCATAAAAATAAGCAAGAAAATTATACCATTGATCTATCCAGCTTTCGAGTTTCGGTAATGATATTCGATAAGTTTGTGAAGAAAATAATTTCATTGAAATCAAGAGATTCAACTTTTTCATGCATTTCCTGATACGATGAGATCATCAGTTTCCGTAAATATCACTGCCGTTAATCCTGTTCGTCATGTCAGCGTTATCTCCTCAGTGAAGTTTTAAGTAATTTTTGATAAACTTTTGCTTGCTTGGAATTTTGCTCAAAAGCCATATTATTTCACTTTTGCTTAGATAAAATGATGAAAAGTTTATAAAGCTTAAAAAGTTTGTAAAAAAAGGATAAAATGCTTATAAAGTTTCGCAAAAAAAATATTGACAATTTGCAAATTTTCCCAAAATATGCTTTCCAGTCAATTTAAATGAAAACTTAATTGGCATTTAATTGTATCGGTGAAATTGTTTTCACCATTAAAACATTCAAAAATATACAAAAAAAAAAAAAAAAAAAACAGGTGAAAGTACTCGAAAATAATTTGAGCTTTGTTTTTTAAGCCAAAAAATATATTTTGAAGCTGGTGTCATTTCCATTTAGCAAAGGTCTGTAAATAAAGGAAATTGATCAAAAACTCATTCTACGTTTGCTGTTCATTCCGCAAATTTATTAAGGTTCTGCATAGCAATCCGTAAATGTTGAATCCTTTATTGATTCTAAGTTTCGTTTCGTGATCATTCGAAAAAACGACAAAAGAAATCAAATAAAAAGATTATTTCTTACTTGATTACTTTATTTGAATAATATCAATTCAGCTATGCAATGACTAATTTCTGTCGGTTCTAATTTTCATAAGGAGAAAAATTGCAAAAAGTGTATTTACTCCATAAAATAAGATAGATTTATGAATATCAATAAAATTGTAAATTTCTACACCATTCTGATGATAGCACCAGAAATGCCATACTGTTGATAAACCTGGTTTAATATCCAGTTTGGCAATTTGGATTCTATTATCGTTTCGATGCTAGGTTGCTCTACGTTTTCGCCAATTGCTTCTAACTGCCTTAGAACTCTCTCCATTTCTTCGATTATTGTTTTCCAGTCTCGGTTGTTTCGTTTTGTAGATATGAGTTCATTGTAAAGTAATTTTCTTATAGTGGAAACACGACCAAATTTCTCCATTAATAATTCTCTTATAATTCTATAGTTTTCAGGTGCCCTATCGTAACCTCTTACTAGCTGGAGGGCGTTTCCTCTTAAGCAAGAACCAAGTAATTTAATTTTTGGATATCTGGTATGTTTTGAGAGTGTACGAAGGCTTCGAAACTACTCCAGAATTCTCTCCATGTTTTAGGGTCTCCACTAAACGGTGGTAACGACAATTGTGATAAATTTACTACTGGACGACATTCAGTTAAGCTAGGTTCTTTAATTTGTGCTAGACGTTTAAGGGCTAACTCTGTATCATTCTTGTACATAGATAAGGTTATAATGGTATCCGTACCTATGTTAATTAATTTTAAAATACCTCTATCGTCGTTTGTCATTTGTTCGTATTTTTCTTCTTTTTTCTTTTGCGACATTGGGGCTAGTTGAATGTGTTTCAACCATTTGTCGTTGATCTTCTCAAGAGTGCCAACGTATTTTTCGAGGCGCATCAACTTTTCTTTGATAATCCTTGCCCTTGCTTCGTATTGCTGGCACAATACTTCTACTGTCGCTTTTTGGTCTAACGGAGTTAGATCCAATTGTTGTATTTCATCGAGGAGTCCCTCGAGATTCGCTTTTACTGGTGTAGCTTGAACAATTATACTGGCCGACATACCTCACCTCACCTCGGGCACCAAAAATTTATTTTGTCGTGAAACCTCAAACTTGGGTAATTAAACCTTTATTTAACATGAAGCAAATAATAGCGCTTTATACATATCGTACGGATGCTACACCGATTAACAAACGCGTAACGAAAGATATAATTATAAAACATTAAAATGATATCAAAACCACCCCAAAATGCAGAATGAACCACCGCATGGAGGACGATTGTTTATATGCAGAACTGAGCTGATATCCGGCAGAGGATATTTAACTGATGTGAAACAAAGACTGCTAATAAAGGGTTTTGCTAACAAAGGGTTTGCTAAAGAAGGATTTTTACCAACAAAGGGTTTTTGTTGTGTGAGGAAAAGGAATTAGATAAGAGAAATTTGTTAGTTTGGATATAATAATTTAAATATTTCGTCTTTCACGACACATACAGCTTCTCACTCTTGCGCACCCTATCGTATTTCTTCTGAAATATTCGCGAATTGTTAATTGCTTTCTGTTACGACTAGAATGAATACACCAAAAGGAATAAAAAGTTTGCCGAAATTTGGCCTAATGGAGCAATTAAGTGCTTCTTTACATGGCTTTTTTTTTGCATCGCATTATTTACTGAATTTTGTATAGCTATTATACAACGTTTTCATGTGCACATTTTCAGCACATTTTCTCGTGCATTTCGCTTCAAACAGACAAATATGTTTGAAGTCTTGCTAAATTTGTGAAACTAACGTGGATTTTTCGTACAATGCTTCCTATGATCGCTTAGATTATTCCTATAGATGAAAATTTTGCCACAATTTTCGCACTGAACATTAATTTTGTGTGTTTCCTGATGAATGGAGAATGATGATGGATGAGTGAATGTTCGCCCACAACCGGGCACTCTGCATTCATAAATAAAAGGTTCGGGATGTGTTTTTCTGTGAGCTATGTACTCACTGTAATTCTTTGTTTTCATAGTACATCCGACATGGAGGCACTCGTAATTTTCCTCATCTGAAAAATTCTTTTACAACATTTGTTTTTATAATTCTATCGATATACTTAACAGCTCAGGTCACAGTTCTTTACTAGTTTTCTCATGTATTTAAAATTTTTTTTTTTTGTAAATTTTCCGCTGCGATGAAATCATATCCAGTCCTCGATTCTTTGCTGTTAATACCTACAATTTCACACATTCATTCCATTCCTTAAACAGCAGATACAGTTTATCTTTTTTTATGTTGAATATAAATGAGAAGGATCTATCTCTTTGTTGAGTCTTTGTTAAATATTGATCTAATGAATTTTGTACTGCTATATAATGAATCTTTCTCAGCTGTGCATTTCACTCCAGGAAGGCAAACATGTTAGAGTTCTGCTAAATTTGTGAAACTAACGTAGAGTTTTCGTACAATACTTCTTGTGAGACCTCAAATTATTTTTTGAGTTGAAAATTTTGCCACAGTTCCCGCACTGAAGTTTAGGCCCATGTGCTTCCTGATGGTTGTAGAATGATGATGAATGATTGAATGTTAGCCCACAACCGGGCACTCTGCATTCATAAATAAAAGGTTCGGGATGTGTTTTTCTGTGAGTTATGTATTCCTTGCGACTGTTCATTTTTATTGTGCACCCGACGTGGGGGCACTCATATTTTTTCTCATCTGAAAAATTCTTTTGTAACATTTGTTTTCATATTTCTATCGTACCAATTTGTAATTAATTAACGCATTTTGAAGACTGATCATTAAAATGCTTGTGATAATATACTTCAAATAGCTTCTTTACTTGTTTTTTAATGTATTTAAATGAAAAAGGTAAGTGTAGATTTCCTGATGCGATGAGATCATCAGTTCTTGATTTTTTACTGTTTAATATCCACAATTTCACGTAAAAGCAAAGGCCTTCTTAAGAAAATAACTTTTAAATTCATTCCATTCCTTGAACAGCAGGTACTGCTTATCTTTCTTTTTGTTGAATATAAACGAGAAGGATCTATTTCTTTAGTGAATTTGTACTGCTATACAACGGTTTTTTCTCAGCACATTTTAATGTGCATTTCACTTCAGGTAGACAAACATGTTTAAAGTTCTGTTAAATTTGTGCAACTAACATGCAGCTTTCGCGCAATGCTTCTTGTGAAAGAACAGATTACTCTTGCACTTGAAAACTTTACCACAGCTTCCGCACTGAAATTTTGGTCCATGTGTTTTCTGATGATTGTAGAATGTTGATGGATGATTGAATGTTCGCCCACAACCGGGCACTTTGCATTCATAAATAAAAGGTTTGGGGTGCGTTTTCTTGTGAGCTACGTATTCATTGTAATTCTTCGTTTTCATAGTACATCCGACATGGGGACACTCGTAATTTTCCTTAACTGAAAAACTGTCTTATAAAATTTATTTTCACAATTCTATAATGCAATTTAAAAACCGGTTGTAAAAATGTCGGTGATAATATATCTCAAATAACATAGGTCACGATTTTTTAGTTGTTGTTTCATCTGTTTAAACAAAAAATGTAATTGTAGATTTCCCGCTGTGATAAGATCATGATTCTTTACTATTTATACCACAATTTCATGTAAAAGCAAAAAACTTTTTAAGAAAATAATTTTTAAATTTATCGGATTCTGAGAACAGCAGGTGCTGCTTATTGTTTTTTATATGAAACATAAACGAGAAGGATCTATCTCTTTATCGAGTTCGTTGTATCAAATGAATTTTCTACTGCTATACAACGGATGTTTCTCAGCTGTGCATTCCACTTCCGGTCAGGTAAAAAATGTTCAAAATTTTCTGAATTTGTGGAACTAACATGGAACATTCGCACAACGCTTCCTGTGAGCGCTTAGTTTATACTTGGAATTGAAATTTTTGCCACAATTTTCGCACTTAAGTTTAGGCCCGTGTGTTTTTTGGTGATTGACGAGTGTTGACTGATGAGTGAATGTTCGTCCACAACCGGACACTTTGCATTCATAAATAAAAGGTTTGGGATGCATTCTCCTATGAGCCATGTATTCCTGGTGACTTTTTGTTTTCATAGTACATCCGACATGGGGACACTCATAATTTTTCTTATCTGAAAAATTCTTCTATAACATTTGTTTTTGCAATTAGCATCTTCCATTTATCATTTGGTAAATAATTGTTATAGTTTGGAAAGTGATTATGGTTTTAATTTATATTAGAAGCAAAAGCTTAATGTTACCTGTAATGGAAGCGCTTTGCAAAACAAATAACTCTGAATTTTTCGCAGTAACGAGATCAGTTATGTTTTCAAATTCCTTAGTACTTGCATCGTTAATTTCGCGGAAATGACTGAGATCTACGAAGTGTAGAGGGTCGGATGAAATGCTGCTATGCATATTCTCACCATCTGTTCTCGGCAATTCTTGCAACTGAGAGTTTCCTGTTGTAATTGGGACGGTTTCGATTTTCGAATCCTCATTGCTTCTATGCTCACTTTTCCACAAATCAGTGAAATCGAAGTGCGAAAAATCAGATGAAATGCTAATCTCCAAATTCCTAGCAGATGATCCTGGTAATTCTCTACCAGTATTTTCTGGATCTCTTTTATGAACATCAATGCTTGAACCTAGGATCGACTCCAAATTGCTATTATCAAGGATGTTGAAACTAGTTGAGAAGTACCCATTGCTACAGTCATCCCATGTAATGTCATCGATGTCGAGATTTAGTAGAGAGATAGTTCCATTCTCAGCCAAAACAATACAAAGCAGAAAGCTCAACCAGATGATTTGTGTCATTGAAATGAAGAGCAAGATGAAAAACTGAATTTTTACAATGACAGAAACACTCCACTGAAAGTTTTATTTCAGATTGGTTGGAATTAAACGACCAAAGGTTTAAACAGTTTTTAATCTGTCTTATTTGCATCATTCCTCATACTTTTTCCCTTTTACTGTAATTTTTCTATTATTAAATTAATAGCTGATGAATACGCTTTTGGACTGTATGAATAAAAGATTAAAAATTAAATTGTCATGCATGAAAAATTAAATTCATACAGCCATCAATTGTTACCTGTCGTGTAACTCCTGATAATTAATTAATATCACTTCATCATTTTTCATTAATTTGAAAATATTTCTAAAAGACTCTACAAGTGCGCAAGAATGAGAAGCTGCACGATATTTCTGATAATATCATCAGAATGATGCAGAAATTCTACAACTTCATTATGATAATTCTAATCATTATTTATCAGATGAATCTCACTCTTTTTGTTTCAATATTCTATAACTTTCCAATTCTTTTACTTCTGTTTTTCTTCTCATTGAGTATTACATTTTCAATTTACACTTAACTGACGTACTGTACAGGAATCTGACTGAAATGCTAACATTTCATGCTTAATCTAGTAGGATTACGTCACATGAAACACAATAAATCTTTTGTTATTCTCTAGTAAAAAAATCGGGTGACAAAAATTTTGTTTGAACCAATTGTGAAAAAACATGAATGGATAATGTTATAAAAATGTACAACAGAAAATGTACAACATTTTGACAATTGTTGTGAGCTAAATTTACATATTTCGCTTTTGTTCTATTCCAACAATCTTTCATCTGCTGAAATTGCATGGAAAGTATTATATTCCATTAATTGACCTCTTTCAAGTTCACTATTCGACCAGCTTTTATGTCTTGAACGTTTAATTTGATCAGTTGGAATTTGACATTACCAAATTGTTTAATTATATTATTTTTATATCAAATGCATTTTTAGTAGGAATAAGTTAATTTTCATTAAAAATAATGTAAATTTAAGTCATTACCAAAAAATAACTGTGCCTACCATTCTCATCAAGACAATTCTTGAAGAAATTTTAGCGAGAATATGCCATCAATTGGAAATTTTGTATAAATTCTGGTTGAATTACTTCTCTGAATTAGGAAGATACAATGATTCAAACTTTAAGTTCTTTAATGATTTTTTGTTTTTCAACCATGACTTATTACTTTAATGAAATTCCAATCTACATGCCAACTGGCCAGATGCTATTACTTCTCTGAATTGGGAAGATTCATTTAACAAGGAAGCAGTCGAAAAGTCTTTATTTTGAGGCTTACAGTGAACACTAAAAACTAGAATGTATTAAACATATGAAAACACACGATGAACAGTTTATTTATAAGCTAAACCCGATTTTGAACTAACATGTCAGTACTAAAGTGCTAAACTTACAATCCTAACAATTTTGTCAACGTTAATATCATATGAGAAACTTAAGCTAATTATGCGTACACATAGACATTATAAATTTATAAAATCCAATAATATTTGTGCTTGATAAATTTAAATTTCCCCTATTGAATCTAAGTTTTACTTCGTGATCTCTCGAAGCTCTCTTTCTCTCTCTCTAAAAATCTCTCGAATCTCTTGAAAATCACTTCATGTAAAGTGTTAAATTGTCAATGAGATGTCTGGCCACTGACGTGCACGTAGTCGATGGATTATTGGGCAATTTTTTTTGCTTTTCGAGATGATTTATTACTGTAATCCATTTTCAAAATCATCATGAAAAAATGTGCATTTTGTTAAGGTGGAAATACATTTGTCATTCTTTGTGATTGCAATTGTAAGTTCGATGACAAATTAATACTGTCATTTTCTCCATTATATCATATTACAAAATAATTACTAACTGTGAAGTGATGTGAGTTCTAACAACAGTTAATGTTTTTCATTACTACAGGAAAGCTAAAGCAAATACTGTTTTTTAGAATTTGTATAGATTGCTTAGTTAAGGCTTTGTAATATTCTTTCCTTTTTAAGACTTTGATGAGATTTTAGTAGTTTGGAAGTGAAAATGGATTAGCGGTTTAGCAAAAACTTGGGAAACAAACTGTATCAGAGATTTATATCGGACTACCGATATAAATCATATTGATTTGGTATATAATTTCTTCTTTGACTTTGGCCACACTACAGCAACGTCAAGATTGCTTTATATATTTTATGCTTCAACACAATTGAAACAATTGAAAAGTCGTAACACAAGAAGAATCATTGCCTGAAATGAGAGAATATAATGGAAATTGCTGATGACGACAATCCGAAATATAAGGTTAAAGAAAATAAAATAAATCACATCTATCACAATAAAACATAATAGCGTAAAACTCCTCTGCAATTTTTATTAAATTATTATTGATTGTACTTTTAGACACTCTACATTTTTATGGGCAAAAATTTTGGCATTTTTGGCCTTGACAAACAAAAATCAGGACAACCTGAAAATAGTGTATGTGACCTAGTCTAGTTTAAAATTTTATTTTACATAAAGAAACTAATAAAAAATTATAAGCTATTCATTAACATAAATTTGACAGAATAAAATGATTCATTTGTAGCTATTTCCATGGATTATCATAATAAATATGTTTTAAAGATATTGAAACTTTCTAAAATCTCGAATATTTTATCAAAAAGAAACAAATTGCTTTATTATCGTTGTAGACGATGAAAGGCATATCCGATAAGGATTTTGCTCTAAAATTGAAGAAATCAAAGCGCGATATGAAACGATAGCAAAGAAGGATCAGCGGATTGAAATGAATTGGGATACTTTATTTGTGAGTGTTTTTTGGTGGCTGAAATTATCAATAAATAATATAAGAGTATGGCAATTAGCTAATAAAAATTTGAGGGATAATTTTCACACACACACACACACACACACACACACATACACACACAGACACATGCACACAAATACATATTTCAATTTTTTTGTTTCAAATAATCTATAAATATTGATTAGATTGTAAGTAACTTACGACTTTTTGATTGTCTTAAAAAAATTTGGCAAATATTACAGTGATTACTGTTCTGCTACGCTTAATATAATTTGTCATAAACGTTTGTCTTCAATTGCAGTAAGCAAAAATATCGAAAAAGATAATATATTAATATTTATACTATCAACAGAAACTGCGTTAAAAACGAAAAGAAAAAAGACGAAAGAAGTAATTTTGTGGATAATTAATTTCGCTTGTTTGTTTAAAATATAATTTAATAAAGATTACATTTCATGCCAAAGACAGAAATTTTGCTCATTTATGATAACATGTAACCACAAATACAGATATGCGGAATTTTATTAAATATTATTCATAAGGAATTATTTCTTCATTTCTTTCACATTTTGTAATGAAAAAAAAAAAAAAAAAAAAAACTCTACTATTAAAACTGATCCTCGTTATCACATACAAATTATATTTCTGGAAGATTCCATCAATGAAAAATACACTGTCTGGTTACTATTACTTTTAATTACTGTTATTTTTAACTACTGCTAGAGTTTATTGAGTGTTAACATCGAATCTATTTCTTTTGAAATGAATGCTTTCAACCTTTTTCGATAGTATGCGGATTTACGTAGGACAAAAGTCATTTTCCATTTTATTATGCAAAAAATACGAGATTAATTGATCAAAATTTATAATAAACTTGTTGTTAAATTCATGCAATGAGCAAAGATTATTCAGCTTAAAAGAGAAACGAAATTGACATGGAATTCACTGTATATTTGCATCGTATCCCTCGAATTCATTCGGTCTTCATTTTTACTTTCAAAAAACGATTGGTAAGTTGCTTGAAAATCTAAATTGGCCGTCCTTTTCCGTTAGACTGAAAAGTCGCAACCTCAAGGCTCATCAAATTAAAATTTAACTCACTGTAATATGTGTTTGTATTAAATTCACATTGCTTCCCTTCATTAAGGCACTAATTCTGGAAACGCTTTGCAAACGATGAAAAACCCACGATTTGCACTTTTCATATTATTTTTTTGCATTTTCGGCACAGACATATTATTAGTAGCGTCAAAGAGATCCGCTCCGGTAATTTTTGAGAATTTATATAGATATGATGTGACACTGAAAAAAAAAAAACTAAAAAATCAAAAGTGCGGGTTCTCAGGGTGAACGATTTTTTTCCCACTGATGTTATCGTCAACGAGAACTATACCCATGTCACCTTTACCTTTCTAAGCACATCGCAGAATACCGTTACTCCATACGCCACGAGTCTCCTCAATCAATTATTGTAGATTGGACGAATAACTGATGCAATGCTACCTTGGAAGTAAGTTTACCTTCTAATATCTTCTCATAAGTACACTACTAGCGTTGTTTTCTTTGCATCATTTAACAGTCCTTTTGTTTCAGCACTGGCAGACCACTTGTAGTTCCACTTAATAGGATTGTGCAACCATATTTTGTCAGTTTATCCCAACAAAGATAGTTTTCTTGGTTTATGAATGGAAACCGATTCCGTAGAATTTGATTATGTTTGTTGTTTAAATTAGCATTTGTTCATTCTCGAATTAAATCATTTTTGTCGCAATGCAATAAGTTTCAATTTTATATCACTCGAAAAACTGAAAATCACTATGAAATTTTGCTAACTTTTATTTACAATCAAAAAGCGTAACGCTACAAACTGCAAAGTAATAATTGACTAGGCTTTGTTTCCACATGAAAAAGACCATAAAATACCCCACGCAGTTTCTTGTGAAATTGTGTACCTTTGTTTTTTCCATTTTTGAAACAATGAATCTTTTATCAAAACAATGAATCCACTACGACAAGGATAATTCTAACTAAAATAGTTTTTTTGGTATCAATTGGATTTATGATTTAAATATAATTCGTATAATATAATACTTAAACCATGGAATTAAAAGAAAGTAACTGAGAGAACTATCTTGCAATTTGTTGCTTCATAGTATGACCCTCTAGGGTTTTTAGTTCCTTCAATGATTACATTAAAATTATTCCTTCAACTTTTATGGAAACAAAACAAGTTGTGAGAGCAGCCTTGAACCTATCGAAAAAAAAAAAAAAAAAAAAAAAGAATATAATAGCTCGACCTGTAATAAACCCATTAGATCAACTAGAAATACATGTATTTTCGGATGTTTCAAATAAAACATACACAGCAGCAATGTATGTTCTCATTATCAAAAAATATGGTAAGAACTCAACATTTCTCATTTATGCTAAATCACGTATTGCCCCACTTAAATTACCATACCTCGTTTGGAATTACTTTCAGTACTAATTGGGGTAAAAATTATACAGTTTGTATTGAAGCAAAAAGATGTGCCTGTAACACTTTGGTCTAATTCTAAATGTGCTCTATTTTGGATCAAAAATTATTCAAGATTATTTCCCGGTTTATACAAAATTGAGTAGAAGAGATATGAAAGGCAGATTTCACTTCCTGATATCTTCCAAGTGCGCATAATCAAATGAACGTTGTTACTAGAGGAATTCCACCAAGTAAACTCAAAAACTATCAACCATGATGAAAGGGATTGCAGTGACTAGAAGAGGGGAAAAGTAAATAGCCACAATAGGAATTCAAATATCAAGAAGACGGTGAATTTAATAGAGCAATTATGACAACTATTAGAAAGGTAAAGAAAACTTTGAAATCAATAAAATTTCAATTTACAGATGAGAAGCGTTTTAGACTCGCATGTTAAGAGCAACAGTGTGGGCATTTTGGCTTATCAAATTAAGCTTCAAACGAGAAATTATTTCCACTTATAAAAAATTTTGATTTATCCCCCCCACCATCACTGATTTTAGTGTCGCTCATGGCACTTGACAATACAAAAGCTTTCATTTTCAAAATTTCACTCCTGTTATTGAAAAACCAATACAAGAGTGAAATAAAGTAACCGGCGCAAAAGTCATGCACAGAACCCACTGATCAAATCAATTTTAGAGTTGGAACTAACAGGTTGTTATTTTAGATATCCAAATGTTTTGATCTTTGAACTTTACATATCTCCATTAATCAGAATGTTTATGTCATTTCCATGAAATATAGTTAGAAAAAAGATAAATGTGAAACATATCAGATAGTTAAATAACATAATTTCATCAAAAAATTGTCTGTAGCATATTGATGACGCGCATCTTCTGACTCCTACGTATTCTTCTGTGTCACTCCCAATGTATACTAGAATTATGTATCTCTTCTTTCACTCCTACAATGAATATTTTGAGATGTAAAAGAATTGAAGAGTTTGCTGTAGGAATAACCAGTGAAATGCATTTCAATATACCTTCTGTACATCGCAGTATATTAAGAATTTTATTTTGCTATACCACGGATACGAATGTTTCGCAACGCATTTTTGCGTACATTTCACTTGCAGTTGGCAAAAGTGTTTAGAATTTTGCTAAATTTACAAAACCAACGCGGAACTCCGATGCAAAGCTTCTTGTGAGTGTTGAAAGAAATTTCAGAACTGAAAATTGCATTGAAGTTTGCTTATGAAAATAACTTATAAATTTATCGGATTCTTAGAACAACAGGTATTCCTTATTGCCTTTTATGCTGAGCATAATGGAGAATCGAGAAGGATCTATCTCTTTGTTGGGATTGGTTAAATAGAAGTATCTATTGAATTTTTCGGATGTTTTCCATCACATTTTTATGTGCATTTCACTTCAGGTAGACAAACATGTTTAAAGTGCTGCTAAATTTGTAAAACTAACGTGGAGTTTTCATACATCGCTGCCTGTGAGATCTCAGATTTCCCTTATAGATGAAAATTTTGCCACATTTTTCGCACTGAACTTTAGGCCCGTGTGCTTCCTGATGGTTGTAGAATGATGATGGATGATTGAATGTTCGCCCACAACCGGGCACTCTGCATTCATAAATAAAAGGTTTGGGATGCGTTTTAATGTGAGCTGTGTATTCTTTGCGACTCTTCGTTTTCATTGTGCACCCGACGTGGGGGCACTCATAATTTTCCTCATCTGAAAAATTCTCGTATAACATTTGTTTTTACAATTCTATCATACCAGTTGTTAATTAATTTACACAGTTTGGAAACTGATCATAAAAATGTCTGTGATAATTTACATCAAATGACTTAGGTTATAGTTTTTTACTTTGTTTTTTTTTTTTTTTTTTATGCATTTAAAGAAATAATGTAATTGAAGATTTTCTGTGACGATAAAATCAGGAAGTTCTTGATTCTTTTTTGTTTTTTCCTGTCTCAGCACATTGCTTCTCAGTACGTGCATTTCATTTCTGATAGCTAAACGTGTTTAAATCTTGTTAAATATGAAAAACTAACGTATGGTTTTTGTGCAATGCTTCCTGTGAGTGCTCAGATTATTCTTACAGCTGAAAATTCTGCCACAGTTTCCGCACTCAGTCCTGGGTGCGTGTGTTTGCTGATGACTGCAGAATGATGATGGATTATTGAATGCTAACCCACAACCGGACACTTTGCATTCATAAATAAAAGGTTCAGGATGCGTTTTCCTGTGAGCTATATATTCATTGTAATTCTTTGTTTTCATTGTACATCCGACATAGGAACACTCGTAATTTTCCTCATCTAAAAAATTCTCTTACAACATTTGCTTTTATAATTCTATCATACCAATTTGTAATTAATTAACGCAATTTGAAAACTGATCATTGAAATGTGTACGATATACTTCAATAGCTCATGTCACGGATCTTTACTTGTTTTCCCATGTATTTAAAATTTTTTTTTTAAATTTTTCACTGCGATGAAATCAGGTCCAGTCCTCGATTCTTTGCTGTTCAATCACGTATTCATTCCATTCCTTGAACAGTAGGTACTGCTTATCTTTTCTTATGTTGAATATAAACGAGGATGATCTATTTATTTATGGTTAAATGTTGTTTTCCTATTGAATTTTGTACTGCTATAGGACGGGTTTTTCTCAACTATGCATTTAATTCCAAGTAGGCAAACATGTTTGAAGTTCTGTTAAATTTTGTGAAACTAACGTGGAGCTTTCGTACAATGCGTCTTGTGAGACCTCAAATTATTTTTAGAGTTGAAAATTTTGCCACAGTTTCCGCACTGAAGTTTAGGACCGTGTGTTTCCTGATGGTTGTAGAATGATGATTGATGATTGAATGTGCGTCTACAACCGAACACTTTGCATTCATAAATAAAAGGTTTGGGATGCGTTTTCCTGTGAGTTATGTATTCATTGTAATTCTTCATTATCATAGTACATCCGACATGGGGACATTCATAATTTTTCTTATCTGAAAAATTCTTCTATAACATTTGTTTTTGCAACTAACATCTTCCATTATATCATTTGGTAATGAATTAATGTAATTTGGAAAGTGATTATGGATTCAAATTGTGAGAATATATAATTAGAAGTAAAAACTGAATGTTACCTGTAATGGAAGGACTTTGCAGAACAAATAAATTTAAGTGTTTTGCAGTAAGAAGGTCAGTTTTTATGTCGGGCTTCTCAATGTTTGCCGAAATATTACTATGCATATTCTCACCATCTGTTCTCGGCAATTCTTGCAACTGAGAATTTCCTGTTGTGATTGGAACGGTTTCGATTTTCGAATCCTCATTGCTTCTATGCTCACTTTTCCACAAATCAGTAAAATCAAAGTGCGAAAAATCAGATAAAATGCTATCCTGCAAATTCCCAACAGAATTTTCTAGTTCGTTGTTATGAATATCCATGCCTGAATCCAGAATCGATTCCAAATTGCTATTATCAAGGATGTTGAAACTAGTTGAGAAGTACCCATTGCTACAGTCATCCCATGTAATGTCATCGATGTCGAGATTTAGTAGAGAGATAGTTCCATTCTCAGCCAAAACAATACAAAGCAGAAAGCTCAACCAGATGATTTGTGTCATTGAAATGAAGAGCAAGATGAAAAACTGAATTTTTACAATGACAGAAACACTCCATTGAAAGTTTTTATTTCAGATTGGTTGGAATTAAACGACCAAAGGTTTAAACAGTTTTTAATCTGTCTTATTTGCATCATTCCTCATACTTTTTCCCTTTTACTGTAATTTTTCTATTATTAAATTAATAGCTGATGAATACGCTTTTGGATTACACGAATAAAAGATTAAAAATTAAATTGTCATGCATGAAAAATTAAATTCATACAGCCATCAATTGTTACCTGTCGTGTAACTCCTGATAATTAATTAATATCACTTCATCATTTTTCATTAATTTGAAAATATTTCTAAAAGACTCTACAAGTGCGCAAGAATGAGAAGCTGCACGATATTTCTGATAATATCATCAGAATGATGCAGAAATTCTACAACTTCATTATGATAATTCTAATCATTATTTATCAGATGAATCTCACTCTTTTTGTTTCAATATTCTATAACTTTCCAATTCTTTTACTTCTATTTTTCTTCTCATTGAGTATTACATTTTCAATTTACACTTAACTGACGTACTGTACAGGAATCTGACTGAAATGCTAACATTTCATGCTTAATCTAGTAGGATTACGTCACATGAAACACAATAAATCTTTTGTTATTCTCTAGTAAAAAAATCGGGTGACAAAAATTTTGTTTGAACCAATTGTGAAAAAACATGAATGGATAATGTTATAAAAATGTACAACAGAAAATGTACAACATTTTGACAATTGTTGTGAGCTAAATTTACATATTTCGCTTTTGTTCTATTCCAACAATCTTTCATCTGCTGAAATTGCATGGAAAGTATTATATTCCATTAATTGACCTCTTTCAAGTTCACTATTCGACCAGCTTTTATGTCTTGAACGTTTAATTTGATCAGTTGGAATTTGACATTACCAAATTGTTTAATTATATTATTTTTATATCAAATGCATTTTTAGTAGGAATAAGTTAATTTTCATTAAAAATAATGTAAATTTAAGTCATTACCAAAAAATAACTGTGCCTACCATTCTCATCAAGACAATTCTTGAAGAAATTTTAGCGAGAATATGCCATCAATTGGAAATTTTGTATAAATTCTGGTTGAATTACTTCTCTGAATTAGGAAGATACAATGATTCAAACTTTAAGTTCTTTAATGATTTTTTGTTTTTCAACCATGACTTATTACTTTAATGAAATTCCAATCTACATGCCAACTGGCCAGATGCTATTACTTCTCTGAATTGGGAAGATTCATTTAACAAGGAAGCAGTCGAAAAGTCTTTATTTTGAGGCTTACAGTGAACACTAAAAACTAGAATGTATTAAACATATGAAAACACACGATGAACAGTTTATTTATAAGCTAAACCCGATTTTGAACTAACATGTCAGTACTAAAGTGCTAAACTTACAATCCTAACAATTTTGTCAACGTTAATATCATATGAGAAACTTAAGCTAATTATGCGTACACATAGACATTATAAATTTATAAAATCCAATAATATTTGTGCTTGATAAATTTAAATTTCCCCTATTGAATCTAAGTTTTACTTCGTGATCTCTCGAAGCTCTCTTTCTCTCTCTCTAAAAATCTCTCGAATCTCTTGAAAATCACTTCATGTAAAGTGTTAAATTGTCAATGAGATGTCTGGCCACTGACGTGCACGTAGTCGATGGATTATTGGGCAATTTTTTTTGCTTTTCGAGATGATTTATTACTGTAATCCATTTTCAAAATCATCATGAAAAAATGTGCATTTTGTTAAGGTGGAAATACATTTGTCATTCTTTGTGATTGCAATTGTAAGTTCGATGACAAATTAATACTGTCATTTTCTCCATTATATCATATTGCCAAATAATGGCTAATGTGAAATAATGTGAGTTCTAACAACAGTTAGTGCTTTGCATTAGGAAAGCTGAAGCAGTCAATGCTTCAGCATTTTTTTACTAATTAATTAATACTTTTTCTTTTTTTTTTTGTTGTAACTTTATGCAATTCATGTAATTTGAAGAGTAATCGTAAAAAATGAGGGTGACAAAATAATTTCAAGTCCAAAAAAAGGTTATATAAGTTTTTTAAACTCTTTTTCTCAACCTTTCTACTTCAATTTAATAATATTGAAATTCTTTTTCGCATCAATTATGTTAAACAAAAAAAAGTAATCAATTTTATTAAATAAAAGGAAAACATGTCGTAAGATTATTCACAACATTATGATCATCAATGTCTATAAACATTAGTCTTACGCATTTAGTCATAATATTATTTCAAAAGATTTTTTTGGTTATTCAATCATCAGCACTGAATTACTTCGATAACTTATGATTCTATTAATTATCAATATAAGCATTATTGAATGCTTTAAAGGAAATAGAAGAGGAAAATTAAAAACGTTGATTTCTTGATATTCTAAAATAGAAAATAGCACTTTTCCCTCGTTTTATTTCTCATTTTATTCTAAATTAATAATATATTTTGATTATTAAATACTTTATTTGAAATAAATACATAAATTTCCATACTGTTTTCGTTTTTGGTTTCTTTTGCCAAACATATGAATTTTTAATTATTTGCAGTCCTATTTAGTTCACAAAACTTAAAAACAAGAGCTCATTAGCGTGATGTATGTAGAATCGAAGCGACATGCAAATAAATCTTCAGCAAATATTTGTGCAGGTAAGGAGTTATGTGACATATTTCATCCAATTATTTTCTTGATTGTACTAAAAACAATGAGTAAAAATTCTATCACAAATTTTAAGTAATCAAACAAAAAGAAATATAACAAGAAAGTTTTAAAAATATATTAGACAAATCTTATTAAAAAATATTTTGAGTTAGGCTAAATAATTATTAATAGTATTATTCCATAAAAAATTTTACCATAGTTTTATTTACGTTTGTTTAATTTCATTTCTGATTACTTTTTTTCTGATAAAAAACGAGAAACACTGAAATTGGTTTCTTTCGAAGCTGAATTAATATTATTTAAATCTGATCTAAAGAAAGGTTCGAAGACATAATTGAAAAATAGGGAATTTTTGCAGTGTTAATTATTGAAATTCGAGGTTTTAAGCGAATCTTCTTCTACCTACATTCATATCATTTAATTTTACTTGGCCAATATATATGATATGAGTTGATAGATCAATTTAAGATGACTTTGTCAATATTTTGTTCGAATCCATACAATCAGTTGTTACTTATTTTTTTTAAAATTACGACCAGTTGAAAATTTTCAATAAGTTTTTCTTGTAGAAGAAATAAAACGATTGTCGCAAGAACAACGATACATCATCCAAAAAACTTTTAAATATTTGTATAATGATCCCCAGAAAAATGGACAAAAAATTTTTGTTCTGTAAGAATTAAGTTTGCCTTTTAATTATTGTATCTCATAAAGGTATTGAACTGCTGCTTAATCAGTGTATCAAAAAAATCATTATTTTCACCAAAATATAATTATATTTATCTATCAAATAAAAATACAAATATCTCTGCATGGCTAACATACCAACCAATTTTTTATTTTCAAGAAAAAAATACTAAAATTTCAAATCAATTCAATAATTCTAATATACAATTTTCCAAAATATAGCCTCTATTAATAGTAATTATCATTTATTTAGCGATGAAATTTTTAACATCTATTAAGTGAATAATAAAATATGAAAAGTTATGGAACAGAAAAAAATAAATTTTAGTATATTAAACAATATTTTAAAAAAATGACAAGATAGCAGAATAGCTTCAACTCGGTATAAAATATTTGGAAAAACTAACCCCAAATATTTATCAGCTGATTGATTTATTGTTAAGTAATTATCACTGTCATGAATATTTCCAAGTCCTTTATCATTATATGATTATAATATGTGCTTACCATAGTATCATTATAACAAATTACGTCATCCACTACATTGTTGTTTATAGTAATTTTTGATTTGTTCGATTATATTTTCAGTTTCTGCAGAAAACAGATGAAAATTAAGATTAAGGTAGACTGTTCTTTTTAACTAAGTGATGTGCAAAACAAGTGGAGGCCATAGCTATTTCCACGGTTTTTGCTGATTTTACAAATTATTCGCCACTTTTCTGAAAGTATGCCTTTATCTTCAGACTACTCGGCGACTTCCCAGAATACAAACAGATATGGCCACAATTCAGTGGCATTCCGGATAGTTCAATCATAACAGCAGATGTAGTTAAAGAACACGGGTTGGTCTACTTAGCCGGGCTTAAAGCCATTATTGATAGTATGCCGTATGAAGAAAAATTAGTGAAAACGATAAACAGAATTACCACTGCACATTTGAAGTGGAACATTTGCAAAAGTCATATCATGGTATGCATTTTAACCTTATAATTTTTTTAAAATGCCAATTTAAACTTCCATTATGGCAATTAGTAATTTGAATTTGCTTGTACTGAATAAACAACATCTGCTTCACACTTGCTGGCTAAGTAATAATCTTCCTCGAAACATCACCCAATCATAAGCCAAATTTTGTATTTTACAGAAGTAACTCCATAGGTAAGCATCTAGTTCACTTCAAGCCAGCGCATAAACACTCTATTATCCTTATATCATTCGCTAAAATTTCCTGTAACCTGTTTATTTTGTCTTCACTTGCATTTTTAGAACATGCTAAAAGAAGTGGTCGTAATTTTGCAATCATATCCGCATTGTCAAGGGAAACATGTCGAAGAAGCTTGGTTTACACTATTCGATGTGATTGGAAACCTAGTAGATACATTCAAGTAAAAGATAATAAAATATTGATCTCCCCTTCTCTAGGGCAAAATCCAAACACAATAGTTCGTTTCTGATTAAAAATATACACTGCAAAATCACCTAGTATTTGTCCTGATCTACATTCTGCCAGGTCATATAATTATTACATTTGAATTATATTTGAATAGCTACGCAACTAAAGCATCAAATTACTACTTTCACAATCCTTATTTCATTTTTCATGAGCATATTTATCTTGCCCTTGATGATATGCTTTTTTTTTCTTCTGTTTCAACCCACCTCATAAATGCACTGAAAAAAACTAATTGAAATCAAACATTTCATAGCCTTAACTTTTCATTTAACGTAAACAGCACGAAATACATAACAATCTTATCTTATATTTCATGTTAACGTTTACGACGAAGCGATAAAGTATTACGACGCAACCAACACTTCCTACGTGAACCTCCCTTCGTTGCTGAATAGTGATGTCCTTTACCAAGACCTCGACTTCTGCGACCAGCAGACGTCAACCCACGCAACTCGCGATGTTTATGAACAGGCTTTGTTATCCATTGTGTGTCTGGATTTCTTCGAATAGCCTAAAAAGCAATAAAAATTTTTCGCTGGTAGCACTGATTATTGTATACCACCAACTAAAAAATTGTACCGTTCGCATGATTAGCCATAAAATACAATGAGTGTGCTTCCCGATGATAAAAAGGACAAAAATTAAAAACTTGCATAACTATAAGCTTACAAGCAGCTGTGTCACAACACGTTAACTTATAATACATCTCAGATCATATCTGTGATTCCATTATCTGAAAAAGCAGTGTAGCAACAATAAAATAGAAAACCTTATGAGCCGGATCAATCATAATAACTTCATAGAACTTGTATGTAGAATCTTGGCCAACCCAATAAGAATTCAATACACGAAGACTGCCACATCGACGCCCAACTCTCTCCTGTGAAAAAACGCTTTGTAATACCAAAATCTAATGAAACGGCTCAAAGAATAAAGGAAGACAACTAGCGCCATGAACCTCAGCAACAGACTGTTTACAGCGAGCAAATTTCAACTCATTAACGCCATGGTTTTTTGGTTTACCATATGTTTGACCTTTCACGACGTGGCGCTTACGACCACCTCTGCGTACTCTCACACGATAGATAATGTAACCTGAAATTTCAGTTTAATTCAAATTCTCCATAAGAAAAAACAAACGACAAACTGGCTTGTTTTTACAGATAGTCAAACAAGAGAAAAAAAGTTCTTTAGAGTTTATTTTAATAAAATGAATCAAAAAATTACCTTGCTTCGCACGATAGCCTAATCTGCGAGCCTTCTCGGGGCGCGTTGGTCTGGAGACACGATGAATAGCGGTGAGTTGTCGATATTGCCAGCAGCGTATTCGAAGCAAATAGCGCATCGTCTAGAAGCAGAAAAAATAACTAGAAGAAACTCTTCCCTCTATTCATTTTTTTTAAACAACTAAATAGATAACTAAGCAAATCTAATAATTAGAAATCATAAGACCACCCGTTTAACAACTTATTTAACATCTCTTCTAATTACAAACATAAGCGTGTAAGAAAAATGATGTTATGACATAAATTTTTTAAATAAGAAATAGATTATTCGACTCTGTAGTAACATGCAGACAGTCAGCAAATATTCATTCGAAAAATTTTATCAAGTTATTTTCTTAAAGCTTCCTCACTAGTCTAACCGCTGAGACCTAATATTGAACTAATTCATCAGATTTTTAGTTGTCTCAGTTTTTTAATTTGTTAGGCAGGCATTTTCAGAAACACATTCGCTTCTGACAAACCGTTAAAAATGTTTGATAAGTTTGTAGACGAAAAAAGCTCAAACCTCTGATTGCTTCTTACGCCAAAGCTCTTGCATGTAACGGTATGCGCCCATATTTCCTGGAAAATATATTATCACTCACGTTATATTACAACGGAATATATGAAATCAATTCAAACTTGGATATATTTTGATATCACAGAATAGTAAAAGTGATCACCATGTATATTCATAATTTTGTCATATCATAAAGCAGAATTACTTAATAACAGAATTAGCTTGCACATAAAAGACTTGTTTCAAGACAAAACCATTTCGTGAAATCATGTAATTTTCTCTCTGACCTTTAGTATATGTTCATCGGAATTATCATGTCAACTTATTCCAGCTTATCACATCAGCAAAGACCTATTTTAACAATATGGAGCTATCCGGAAAGTTCCTACGAAATTAATGTTACTGGAACACAACTAAAGAAATAAGCAAAGACGGGATGAAATAATAATGAGTGAAACAGTCAGAGGAAGGGAACTTTCCAGGAAATTTTGACAAAAGTAAGCAATTGAAGAGCTAATGTAAGCTTGTTACTAGTATTTAAGCCAAAGATCGTGAAGCATAAATTAATCACAACAATACTTGAATACCAATATATTATATAAGCGATAATAATAATAAAACGCAGCAATCATAAAGTCATAGTGTTGCAGTGGAATAATGCAATCCAACAATGTGATTAGGATACATTCTATTCGAGATAATCGATCACAACAACACATTTTAATGTACATATAATATTCGTATGCAATGTTAAATATATTAAAATAAGTAAAACAAATATACGATTACCCCGTAAATTATGCACATGAAGAAGAAATTTCTCCGCTGTTAAAATCCCATTTTAAATCAAATCTTATCATATAAATCTCCACAAAACCGACCACAGAAACTGCAGGACGAACACGTCCACCACCTACCAGAAACTAAAATCCTCCGCTGCATACGGTGGGATCACACAGGAATTGTAGTGGGATCTGGTCTATATGTAGCAGCTTTATTACTAAAGGAGAGGTTTGAACTCGAGTAGCCAAAATTTAACAGTTGCTTACATTTTCTTACATAACAGTTGCTTACATAACAGTTGCTCAGTGATTGAAAAATTTAGTTTTTGTAGGTTGGATGGGAAGTATTTGGGAGAAGTGCAGGTGGAAAAGGTATGTATTTGAATTGAATATCTGACTTTAACATGATTACTACTTTGTTCTTATAAAAGGTAAGGTGTTTATTTTACTGTATTACTTGAGTTAATGAAGAGACAAATAGCGGTGAAAAATGAAACTTGAATATCTGAATTATGTTTTCTTCTACTAAATATTAATATGAATGTTCATTTCTGCTATTTTTGAAATTCACTTCATTATATGAATGCAAAAGAAAAGAGAAATTTTTATCAAATACAAAATTTTATTGAAATTAATATGAAATATCATATATCTGCAAACTTATGAGTAATTTCTACTATTGATAATACTTAAATTTACAAAATATATATTCAGAAAAGTTTTAAATTATTCCAACCATATAAAAATGAAGTAAGTTCTTCACGATATTTTTTTTTTCTAGATATTATGAATTACATTATAAACATTTCTAGTTTGATTTTGTAAGAGAGGTCTTTTTCTAACATTTTTTTAAAAGAAGTCTTTAAATTTCAATTTCACTCGGTGAGCAGTATTTGCTTCACTTCTCATACTCATCACTTTTTTTTTCTTAGAACGAAATTTGATGTCATTATCAAATTTCGTTCTAAGAAAATTTAGCAAATTCAACAGCACCGACAAATTTAAGAATGGCGACAACTGATTCATACTATCGTTCTTCATAACGAATTGCCTGTACCAGCTCAAGTGCAGAAAAATATAATCCAATGGTCATTAAGCAGATGCCAGTACCAATAATGAATTTATCAAAATTTCGATCACTTTCTTTTACATTTGCTCCTTTCAATTTCAAATGAAACATAGCTGGCCAAATGAAACTCAGCATAGTTCCAGTAATATTGCCAACTAGGCCCATTAGTTCAATTAGGTATGGTACCGACATTGCCATTAGCAGTGTAATAAGCACCAAAATAATTCGTAAACAAAGTGCCCATTCACGTAAACTATGTCCAATACCATAGCAGCTAAAGCATTTTGTATCATTAGCATATTGAATAAATTTTCTTTTTTTTCCGTCTCCGGAAATATGTCGATATTATAGATTTTTCAAATCTTATCGGTAATGCTACTACTTTTTCCGCTTATTTCTGTATATTTTCCTGCACTCAATTTTTTTTTTGTTTTCTTTTTTTATTTATTCCATTTATTTCACTGATAAAAGTGAGCAATTTAGATTTTATGAAAACAAATTAGGGGAAGTTTAAAGAAAACCAATGAGTTAACTTTTTTTCTTTCTTTTTTTAACTCAATCTCTACCTTGTGAATAGTGTTTCTGGTGTGCCCATGAATAAATTATCTTTAAGTAAATGAACAGCAGCAAAATATGGTAATGGATATGAGAAGAGTGCTTTTATAACCAGTACCAAATTAACTATTACCTAAAAAGTAATATTTAATTATTTTTCGTACAGAAATATAAATGATAGGGATTAGATATGATTGAAATTATGATAACAAAATCTGGTGGCAAAACATTCCAAATTATGATTTTACGAGTGTATAATAATATTAAGTGGATGTAAATAAAATTTCAAAATATTTTAGGGTGGTATACAAGCTAATACTTCATTCATTTGAATGTATGATGCTATACATACTTTTAGATAATTGTTTTAAATATTAGCAATAAAATGAAATCAGAAAAGAAGAAAGCTGAAGTGAAATGAAAATTTTAGGAAGTAAGAAAAGAATAGTTTTTATTTCTTATCTTATAAATAGGGTGAACCTTAAATGTTTGATTTGGTAATGAATTGGAAATTTCCTTTTGCGTAAAGTCACCAAATGTTAGGAAGCCAAGAAGACCAAAGAGAGACTTGAAAATTGCTGCAATGATATGTGACCAACGAAGCATCCATTTAAATTTGGTTGGATCCTTAAATTATTACGTGATTAACAATTGATAATAATTATCAAAACATTAGTTTAAATTTTGTTTATCTATTTTTTTGTTAAAAAAATGATAAGTTTTTCGAACAATAAATTTTGAATCAAATTAAATTAAAAGTGAAACGTTCAACATATTATATTTAATTATTTAAAAAATTAATGATTAAATTTGTAAACCTCCATGGAACCTTCTAATGATGGAAGAAAAATATGTGAAGTATAGCCAAATACAACCACACCAATCACTGTTGGCATGGTACGAATATCAAATGTAAATGGTACTTTATTCCACATCCAGTCCGATATCGTTAATTTTCAAAAATTTAATTAAGAACGATATTTTTGAAAGGTCATGTAATTTCAAAAATCGTTATGGATTAAAAAAAGCTAATTAAAATTTAAAAATGAAAGACTTAATTCATTTTTAAGTATACTCTTAACACCTAAACTAGATGCTGCGAATTTATTTATAAATGCCTAAATTCTTTTATATATTCAAAAATTCGAATATAATTACCATTGCAGTTATTCTAAAATAAATATTATTAATCTGAGTCGTATTGTCAAAGTTTTCCAATAATTAACAATCTTCTTTAAATTATATCAAGGAAAAATTTCTTTCTCTTGATTTTGCTAATTTGTCAATCTGGTAAGTATTTTTTTGACAAAATTATTTTTTTTTTTTCATAATACGTAAAAAGACTAACCTGAAATAAACAATAAATGAATATGATAGCATTAATGATTAGGTGTGAAATAGCATTCATCAGGCTCAAATTGCTTACTATTCGAATTGAGTCTAGAAAAGCACAGCCAAGAAGCGCTGTTGTTACAAGCATCATCAAAGCGGATTTATCTATAAATTTAACAAATGCTATTGATCTTTTCTTTCAGCTTTTAATTCAGCATTTTTTTCGATTTAATTTTGATTGCAATTTTTGTTATTTGATTTTTTGTATTTTCCATTCTTAATTTATTTTTACTTTTGCAGCATTACTGCTACATTTTCAGTACTTAAACATCTATTAATCTAAATGTTAATTTAAAACCTTCGTGCACACAATATTTAAAAAATATGGAAATTTAAATTATAATGATAAAAAATATGACATAACGAAATAACTGTTAAACATATCTATAATTGTACTTTCAAATAAATCTAATAATTATTACTGTTTGATTTATTTCTGTTAATTTGGAGAATATGATAGTTTTACGATATTTTATTTTATTCATTTAAATATAATTATAATCTTACCAAGTGATGGTACGCAACTTTGAAGTAAATCACCTGCAATTACAATATAAATGATACAAGTACTCAGTAATTCCGTCAATTGCGCACATAATACAAAACGACCCATTCCTGGACGATACGCTTCTGCTACCGCTTGATACGTACTTCTTATCTGTGCATAATTTTAAAAAAACAAAATTTTTTTCTCAAAATTTTTAAAATTTGAAGTGTTTGGTAAAGATAATTCCTTCACATATAACATTTTAAATTAAACTGGCAAAATTTTTTCTTCTCTAATATTTTTTATTTAAATTTTGAAATGTATCAAATATTCTCTCTACTTTTTGAATTATATTAAAAAGTATAGATTACTTTAACATTATTTTCATACAAGCAATCGATGAGTAAAATTCCACTCCAATAACACAAATATGCAACGCCAAGAATTGCTATAATTGTCCACCATCCACCAACCTTGAATAAATTAAGCAATTAGAAATAGAAATTGAGTAACGACATTGCAACAACAAGAATTACTACAACTGTCTACTATTAAACCATTTTGAACAAATTAAGAAAAAATTATCTAGATAAATTTAATGTCAATAAATTTCAAAATTTATTCTGTTGTCAATTATTCGACTTTGTGTACATGAGAAATTAAATAATTGAATTAAGGACAGTTTATTGTTATTAAATTAAATTCAGACTAATTATGCTGTCTTTTTTGCTTCACTTTTAATTAATTTAATTTTTCTATTACGGGTGATTCTGTACAAAGATAAATTCAATTCGAATAAATTTCGAAATATATTCCAGCATAAAAAAATAACTAATTTCAGTTATCAAATAAGCATATATGTGAACGGTGAACATTTTCTTATCTTCTTCTCATTATTTTAGAATTGTGGAAGACAGATAGTTTACGACACAATCCAGTAATGGGAAACGTTTTTCAGATTGGAATAACCTGATTCCTACAATTAGAAAACTTAACAAAATAGGATTTTTCGTTTTTTAGCACTGACAACAATTGCATTATTTATTTTTCACCTTCATTAATCAATCATTAATTTCAGTCCAATTATAATTGATTAATGAAATTTGAAATCGTCAAATTTTAAAACTTAAAACAATTTTCTCGTTGAAATGACAATTAACAAAGAATACTACACTTTTTTCTTATTTTTTTTTTTCGGATATATACGAATGGAAACGAATGTTAAAAGCTAAACTATCTGTTGCAAAATCTTTCACTAAATTCATTGGTATAGTTTAACACTCAATGATTAGATTTCCGAATTTTGAAATTCTACTAAACTAATAATAAAGCAAATTATGGCTAATTGAATTTATACAATCAGAACAAATGAAGAAAGTGAGAAAAACTACACTGAATTAAAAAAATCAGAAAATGAGATAGACTTATGGATAATAAATTTTCAATTGCCCAATAATTATTTCATCAATTAGTTTCAGTTAATTCATTAATCATATCAATTCATCAATAATCCATCAATTCATGAATTTTATCTTATTTTTAAAGCAATTTATTAAAAATTAGAAGTTAAATCATCAAATTATATCACTTAAATTGTGTTACTATTATTACGATATTTATTTCAACCACATGAATGATAATGATGACGATGCTAATCTTAGTGTTACGAATAAATAAACGATTCAAATGAGCCTAGACAATAAGGAATGATTTAAAATTAGTGCTAATTTATTTACTTTTTAACTTTATACTTTTCCTGCCCCATCTTTTCTCACTTCAACTTCTTTCTTTTCTTCAGTAGTGATTTCATTGAAAGATTTATTAATTCTTAGTAAGGATCTGATCCTTAAGTTCTGAATAAGAATTCTAAATTTTAGATAATATCGTCCATCTTTAATCCTAAAATATAAGTTTCAGATAGTATTATCGATTCGCAGGTTGAAGGTTCGAATGAACAACAAATGGACAGAAAAACAGTGAGCAATTATATAAAATTGTTGTTTTATATAACTGAAAAAATTTTTAATTCAAAACATTTCAATATTTAGAAATCGGAAAAAAGAAGTCTTTGCATTTTTCTTTTTACTAAAACATTGAAATATATTGAAATGGTACTTTAACAGCGATAGGTAAACCGACGATAAACATTCCCTGAATTGCATTTGTAACATTCCAAGCAGCTTGTAATGCTGTAATTGGTTGTTCAGAAGTACGTTCTTCATCAGTTGTTGTCATTTCTAAACAATATTTCAAATATTTCAAAAAAAACTTCCAATTATTTTATTTTTACAAATTAACTTTTAACACTTTCAAATTAAAATTAGTATTTATTAACTTGTGATACCTATTTTCATTTGAAAATTTTCTTTCATATACACTAACAATTGATGTGATAACTGAACCAATACACATATGTAAAAAATTGTTAGAACTGATTAATTTCAAACTTATAATTTTGATAAGATTTTATACTACTCGCATGATTTAGTTATTAATTAGTTAATGAATTCGTATTTTTTTCCTTTCCCTTACTTTTTCACACATTTTGCTAATTCTCATAAACCAATTTTATAATTTAATGTTTCATTAAAATTTTTTCATAACTTTTTCATAACGCAAATATTACAATCTATCATGGTATTTGAGTCAATTTTTGCACGCATAATAATAATAATAAATGACAATAATAAAAATAATAATTAGTGATAATGAGAATTGGTTATATAGTAATAATTAATAATAATAATCAATAATCGTTATCATTGTTATTATAGTTAAATGATATACTGCTAAGATGAATGACCTTGATGAATTCTATTTTCTGTAGCAGTAGTATCCTGATTCTGATAACCATAATCAAATACTGTTTCATCAATAGATGATGCAAAAATATTTTTATTTGTCCAATCTTTCCATCCATGAAATGACTGTTGTTGTTGCGTAGCAGTAGCAATAGTGGCAGCACGTAACTCGTCCATTTTTAAATATGCATCAAAATGATCCTTTTCAATTTCAAATTAAATGAGGAAAGCGAAGAAAGGAAAAAGAGGAGGAGAAAGACAAAAAGGAAAAAAGAAAAAAAAGATTTTTTACGAATCATTTAAACAACGAAGTCTTAAATATGCTCCATCTATTGCTTAAGACTTAAATTTTCATCTGAAAGCTTCACTATAAGTCTAAAAGCATTATCCTAGGCTTCTTTCTCATCCTTTTCAAGCTTTTCCTTACAATTCATTCTTCATTTTCGTCATTCTTCTCTTTAAGCCCTTTCCCCATTATTGGAAGAAATTTGTTTGAAATACCAATGAGAAGTACCAATCATTGCGAGTAATTACTAACCAATTTTAATAATAAACAAACCACAATTGTCATTTCTATCAAATATTTTCTTTTACACTTTCATTTCTTTTCCTACTCTCTCACATAACTGTTTTTCTTTATGGCTAAACTAGAAATAAAAAATTTGAAAAAAACAACATATTAATTTTTTATCTTGAAATAAAAATAATTAAAACTGATTTAAAGTTGAAGAAATCATTTAAAAAAGTAGTAATATAATAAAAGGACAAGGTTTTAGCATAATTTTCAACTAGTTTAAAATAACAACCGAAGATTTAATAAATTTTGATTTTTAATATTTAGTAAAAAGTGTATGATACTATCATTAAATTAATAATAAATAAGCGGAAAAAAAATTTTTCTATTCGCCATTTTTAAAAATTTTCTAAATAAAATAAATAGAAAAATATTGATGTTGCCATATTTAAAAAAAAAAAAAAAAAAGAAAACATTATATTTTAAAAGATAAAGCTATCGGAGGGTCTAATTTTTGCCTCACTCTTAATAAATTTCAAAATGCTATGATTACTCAGATCCTGAAAAAAACCTGAAAGTAGAGAAGATGTTATTTAAAGGTGAAGTATAAATTGAAGAAATCTTTTAGTTTGAAAAAAAGTTATGCATTTATAAGTTAATTAATAAATGCAAAAAAAAAACAATTTTATCCGTCATTTGATAGTAAAACCATTTCCTTTCTTTCCTTTTCTACCTGGCGAAAATTTGAGAAAATAAATTTTAAATTTCCAATTTAGCATTGGTGCAATTCCGAATTTGCATTTGTAATTCGTTTTTTTTTTTTTCGCTGAAAAAAAAAAAAAAAAAAAACTTAGCTTTCAGCCTTACTTTCAATATATTTCACAAAAATTGCAATGATTCTAAATCCGGAATACTTTATCAAAAGATTGAAGACTCATCATTCAAATTCTAGTAATATCTAGTGTATAAGTTGATTATTACGATACATATGACTGACAAAAAAAAACACATTAATAAGATTACTAATCGTTCACGTCAAAATACATATTATATAAATGCAATTACTTTAAATACGTAAAATATATATAAATGCAATTACTTTAAATACGTAAAATATATATAAATGCAATTACTTTAAATACGTAAAATATATATAAATGCAATTACTTTAAATACGTAAAATATATATAAATGCAATTACTTTAAATACGTAAAATATATATAAATGCAATTACTTTAAATACGTAAAATATATATAAATGCAATTACTTTAAATACGTAAAATATATATAAATGCAATTACTTTAAATACGTAAAATATATATAAATGCAATTACTTTAAATACGTAAAATATATATAAATGCAATTACTTTAAATACGTAAAATATATATAAATGCAATTACTTTAAATACGTAAAATATATATAAATGCAATTACTTTAAATACGTAAAATATATATAAATGCAATTACTTTAAATACGTAAAATATATATAAATGCAATTACTTTAAAAACGTAAAATATATATAAATGCAATTACTTTAAATACGTACGTTATCACGTTAAAATTACTTTAAATTTATAACGACTATGTGAGTTGCTAATATAGCAGCTGAAGCTCCTATACATACGATAGAGTCCTGAAGGGAGGAATTGTGATGGTAAGTAATGGAGTTTTTCCTTTCTTTTTTTTTTTTTTTTTTTGAAATATTCATCTGTTGTTGGTGTGAAGAATGATACTGCCATTTCTGTGGTTGTCGATTTTCCATATAATTTATTTTATTTTTAGATTTTTAAAAAATTTCAAGTTTTTTCTGTTTGGGAATTCTAAGGATTTAAAAATTAGGGGATAATTTTTACACAATTTATTTGATTCCGTTATTGTTTTTTTTTTTTTCATTTTATTTTAGAAAATTGCTTAATTTGTCTTTGCAAAATTTAAAAAGTTTCACGAAATTACAGAAATGAAAGAGATATCAGAATGATGAAAGTATTGTTTGATAATTGTCATTTTTAATCGTTTTTGAGGACCTTGATTATGTCATCATATCAGTTTCCACAGATTGAATCATCAGCTGATATTCCTATTTGCTTGTACGAGACAAACGGTAGATTAATTTATGGTACTGAAAAAGAATTACACGAAATGGAAAAAAATGCATTGGTTTGTTAAGTATTGAATTTTCGAATAAATTATCCATTTTAATGAATATATTTTTGTTCATTTGGATACAAAATATACATGTATATTTCAATTTTTATTTCTAAAAATGATGACATACGTCATCATCACAAGGTTATGTTGTAATTTAATACCTGAATTACGTTTTGACTTAACTTCATTTAATATGGAATAAATTCACTAATATATAAATAGATGGAAAATAAGTACATGAGTGATTTTCTCTTTTTTTAAAGATATATTTTGTTCATTTATAAATGCTTGGAAAGTAAGTAGAGTGTAAAAGTTAATACCTACCTTCATGTCAAAATTTCATGTTTTACTGAGATCTATTTCCTTAGATCCACTTGTTCGTATAGTTTGTTTTACATTTCAAATGAATCATTATTTTGCACAGATGAGTTTGTGAAAATGTTAATGCAGTTATTGGCAATGATAAATATTTCAGTTAGGCGTATTTCCGAAAATTGAAGATAAGTTGCTGAATCGATTACAACAATCGTTATCACGTGATAGTATTGGCGAAACTTTTGTTGACAATCAGCAAAGTCGATTTCAACAAACCTTGAATAGTTGGTTAGTGAGTAATATTTTAATTGTTTCAACTTTAAATAATAATTCGTTGAAGTTGAAAAGTGGAGAAACTGCCATTAAGCAGATCTATGTTTAATATGGCAAAAAGTCCAAACTTATAACTTAGTATGATATATGAATTGTCTTGTTTACAGCTTTGTTATTTCATTACTCTTATGAATTTATCAGTTTTCTGATAAGTGATAAATTTTTGCATTGACTTTGAGGGCAGCCAAAGGTATCGATAGTCTGATGGATAGTGTTAGAAATGCTATGAGTGGTATTATTCCTTATAGTGACTGGCTTTCATCCGCAGGTCAAATCTTCAGAAAAGCTCAGATTGATATCACTAATGTTTTTGCAAAATCTGAAGAAAGCCTATATGATTCCATCATGCAGACCTCATCTACATTAAATTGGTAAGGTTTTAACTTATCATATCATTTGGTCTTAGATTGTCTGGATTCAATGGTTAAAGCGTGCAAAATCATCTTATGTGCAACATAGTTTGTTTCTCAACCTTTATGCCGTACCTTAGTTACATATGATTAGCAATCATTAGCTTAAATTGAACTGCTGCAATCGATGTCTGAATTCAACCTCTTTAAATACCATAATGAAATTTTTGTTTTACTTAAGTTTTTGGTTAAATTAGATTATCATATAATCGGGAGCATTACGAACATGACTCATCATTTCAGGTTGACAAATTGGACTCGTTGTATTGCAATACATAATAGTGGTCATCGAATTGCAATATGCCAAAATAACGATTGCATCAGAATATTTTGTTGCGGCTCTAATAGATTACCTATTACATTAAAGCACCAATATCAGCAGAATGTAACTGATATGGCTTGGAAGTAAATACAGTTGTTTCTTTTTCCCGTTAATTAATTTTAATTGGTATTTGTAAATTTTCTGAGTTATTTTAATATGCAGTTTTGTGAATCATTTTCACTCATTTGGTATTCAGCATGATATTTTGAAAAAATTGCTTTTGTAGCTTAACCTTTCTGATCAGTTAAGTTTTATCATACTTATGCTCATTTAGGCCTTTTGATCGTATGGTTCTAGCAGTGGCTTGTACTCATGCTGTGTTAATTTGGAAGCTTGACAAACAAAACTGGAATATTCGGTTGGTTAAAATATATTTTGCTATATTGAGTATTACTTACAAATCTTCCGACAAAAATTAGTTTTTGCTATCTTTATTTCAGTCCTTCAGTCAGTTGCGCAGACGTCATCGAAATGTCATCACTTGCTCCAATCACACAATGTTTTTGGGATTCTCTTTTTGATCAAGCACTTTTTGTTGTTTCAACATCATCATCATGTTTGCAAGTATTTTTTCTTTGGTCTTATTAAATAGTACTTACATTTCGGATGTCCATTAGATATAGTTTTGAAGAATTTGTCGGATATTTTAAATGAAAACTCTAATTCTGCGGGGTTTTTTCTTCGGAAGTACATTTAAATAAATTTCTCTTCAAAGACTTTTTTTACTAAATATAAAAACCTAGGATTAGCAGAGTTATTTTTTCTTTACATGCATATTCTTTGCATTTTTAAACCTGAATCTTCGCTCTCTAGTGCCATAGAGAAATATCACACAAAAACATTTACATATTTTGAATATGTATTCTGTGGACTCGTTATACACTAAGAAAAAAACTTTATGTACCAGATATGTTGAGTTTGTGTTCAGTATTTATGTATAGTAAGTAAAGTAGACTTTGGAAGTATTATTATGAAGTACGAAATATTATGAAGTAAGTACATTAGGTTCTGGATACAAGTAATGGTGAAAGCGAATTAGTTGGTTCATGGGCTGGTGGTCGTATTCGTCATGTATGGATTTCCCCTAATGGTGGTAAAATAGCTATTGCTTATGACGGAAATGTTATAAGGTACGAAGACTCTGTTGAAATCTTCGGTGAATTATTCAATTTAAAACTCTATAAAACTTTTACTATAAATTTTCATATTTGGTTTTGAAGTGTTTACGATCGTCATTCATGGCACGAAGAACGATGGAAAAAACTGAAAGGTCTTTGTATAGCAGCAGCTTGGACTCCCTTAAGTGATGTATTTTTTTTTGCAACACGTGGTGAACCCTTCATTCGTGGTATTCATTTTATTAAAAAACTACAAAATACAGAGAATGATCAGTAAGTATTTTATTTATCTAAAAATCGAAATTCATTACTTTTTCTTGATCTAAATTTCTTAGTTCAAATAAAAAAATTAGAGAAATTACTTCAAACCGAATAATTTCATATGAATTTTATTTCATTTCTATGAAATTAGCTTCCTTCGAACTATTTATTGGCTCAACATATTTCTGTGGTTTATAAGATTGAGTTGCTGACAATATAAAGTGTAAGATAAGTCTTTTTTTTTCACGCAGTCTTTAGACACTTGATGGTTTATTCTAATAATTAGGGATAAAATTTCCATCAGCTCTTTTTCTGATTTTCCAATTGTTTCAACCAAAATTCACTTCCAGTTGTTTCTATTACACTGCAGATTATCATATGGATCGGAGATTGCTGTTCTTGTATATGATCTTTCAAAAATGATATTAGAAAATAATGGTAACGGTGATAGCACTAGTAGTAAGAGTACATACAAGGTTGGTGGATATATTCGTGATATGAAGATTTCTCCTGATGGACAGCGTATCGCTGTTACTTTCAGTGGTAAGACAATGTTATCATTAAAATTTCTTAATTGTGACACGAATTAATTAATTTCATTGTAAATGATTGAAAATCGCTGTTGATATGTTGCTACACTAAATAAGTATTCTAGCAACTGCAGTGACATGGATTACCCAGATTGTTATGCTTCACATAGCTACACTGACATGTTTCACTAATGACAGAAAATACATGGATGTATTCTTTTTCATCTTTAAGATATTAGAAATCCAATAATGCTAGTTTTAATAGATCAGCGATAAATTTTCAATTATAGAAAATCCGACAATTATTGCTCTATTTGTGGTTGAAACAATGCCATCATTCTTTTTTGCTCCATGTGGATTAATAAATGGCGCAGTAAATTTTGGACCAGCAACCATTTTGTCATTTTTCCCAAAATTTCAGTATGGCTCGTTGTTAATTGTTGTAAGTTTGAAATTATTATAGAACAAAGAAGTGAGGTTTAAGCTGTTCTGAGACAATTGGAAGCTAATACAAAGCATTTAGGTGATATTTTAAGTAAGAGAAAAACGGGCCTCACCGCAATTGCGAAACCCCATCATCCTAAAGTGTGATAAGTCATACGACCCTGGCAGGACTCGAACCTGCAGTCTTCGCTTTAGGAGAGCGACGCCTTATCCATTAGGCCACAGGGCCAGCTAGTGATCCCATTAATAAAATCGATTAAATAGCGAAGTTTTTATTTATTTGTAATCACAAATGGAGTTGTTCTTTTTTTTTTTTCAATCTCTAGCATAATTGATCGATTTTGTTTACCTTTAAGCACACTATAATCACCCACACTTTTTGATTAATCTTAATGAGTTTTATTGATTTTTTATTTCCTTAAAAGTTCTGTTTTGAATAGGAATGAAAGCTTCGTAATACCTTAATATCATAACACTCTGATATACACTAAGTTGTGCTTCATTCAATATGTAATCAGTATCACTTTTTTTCCTCATTGGCAGCGGCAGGAATGATATTTTATCCTGCTTGTTCATCCTTCCAAACATGTTTATAGGTTTGGCTTGCTGGGAAGATACAATACATTCCATTATTTTATGGTTATTTTGCCAATGAAGGAATTTATTTAAATCGGATCAAAAAAGAGAAGTTATTGGGTGAAATTCCAGTAGAACAGTTACTGGTCCGAGAATCAGAGTTTTCTGGAAGGATAAATTCAAAAATTGATGATCAAATGCAAAAAAAGGGACTGGATAGTAGTGGTTGTCCTAGTCGAGAACGTACTAATATAAATTCAAAGGCAACATTAGATGTGGATACAGAGCTGTTCTCTTCAGTAGGATTGTACGATTTATTAACTCGGAAAAGTGTTGAGGAAAAAAATTAATTTGTATAGTAGCTTTGTGTCAATTAATCAGTTAGACCATTCAAACAAATTCTGCACGTTCTGACTCTTTATTTTAAATTTTGGTTAAGTTCGGTTTTTTCTTTTGATTTTGTGTATATAAGAAGTGTCCTTATAGTTGAATTTAAATTACCTGTGAGCACTGCTATACTTCAGAAAAAGTTTTGTTTTTCTGAATTTCTTGTAAATTTTCCGCAATTCTTTTGTTTTTGGTAGGAGGGTGATAATTTGGAAAGTTTGAGAAATGATTAGAATTTTTTTGACAGAAAAATTATTCGTTATTATATACTATCAAATATGATTTTTCCTTCGAAACTTCCAAATAAGAAATTAAGTATATGAATTTAAGGAGAATGGCAATAAAATGTGCTAGTAAATATTAATTGAAATCATTAAACATTACATATCTTAGATTATTAGTAAAAGTTGGAAACCTTTCTTTTTTTATTAACGATATTTTTACTCCTTTTTTTTTTTCTTTTTGATGGAAAATCTGTAGAAATATATTGCGTATCAGTGACATCATAGTTCTTCTATCGTATCTATTAAGTTATCACCTGTTTCATTTTGTATTATTGCTAACAGAGAAACTACTGGCAGTGGCAGATTTGCTTGCTTGTTAAAATACGTATCGTTTTCACAAGTCAATACTATTGCTTAGCTGTTTATAGTGATCAATAACAACTTTAGAATTACAACTATCCTTCGTTGATCGATCGAATTAATTAAATGTTGGTTTAGAAACATTTTATCATTATGGTAATTTGTAATGTAAAATATTGTCATTTTGATGTATATATTTCTCATGTTGATGTAAATAAATTAAATACAAGATGAAAAAATACAATTAATTAATTAATGTGTTATCCTATCCATCAATGGGACAATAATGTTACTACGGATATTATAATTATACACTTCTATCGTATGAGGAAATGTACTACAATATCTTCATATAAATATTTCATTGATCGACTTTCAACTTTATCATGCTTTAGCTTTCTCTAATTTTGATTAAAAGTCACGTCTGTGTACATGATAGCTTTTCAATGAGGAATAATAGCGCCTAAAGATGGTGTAATTTCTTTTTCTTTTAAAAAGAAAACATTGTAATAATCACATAAAATTATAAATATTGTTTGGAATAATTCCATTCTTTTAATATCTCTAATAGAACAAACTTATAATTAACATTTCAAACTATGTTTTCGATTAAAAAGTCCAGTAAGGGTGCGTAATAAACTAATGGTATCAATGATTTCCTACTTTTTCTTATTAAAATTTACTTGTTTTCTCTAACTCTCTTCTAAAACTTACAACAAATGCTACATACTTCATTTATATATTATCCATTATAATCTAACATTGATGTTTCTGTCTTCTCTGTCAGTTTATCTCTATTAAATTTTGATATGTTGTTTACTTTATTTTTTTTTTTTTTTTTTCTAATTTCTCATTCATCACATAAAGTTAGTTGGTTATCAACACTATCAAATTGATAAAAACATTTGAATTGTTGTTTCTTTTCTTTCGTTTTTCTTTTGCATAGTATTTTAAATTTATTATCTAATAATCCTCTTTTTTTTTTATTTTCTATTTTAAAAAATAAAGGAAGAAATTATTTTTCTTATTTTTTTTAAATTTTATTTTCTAAAGAAAAAGTCAGTTTTCATCTTTTTCCGTCTGTTTCTCTCTCTCTCTTCCTCTCTCTACCATATTGTTGTTTTCTACTTTAAAAAATAAAGGAAAAAAAAATGTATAATCTTAAAAACTATGCAAATGCAAGTATGGCTTATCCGAAAGATCGGAAATGAAGTATGATAAAAAACATTATGAGGCACAATGGTACATAAAGTAGGGAAGGCAAGGGTTGAATAGTATAAATGTAGAATTAGTAAACCAGTAAGGACCTAATATATACGCGTGTATGCATGTATGTATGTATGTGTATGTGTGTATGTGTGTGTGTGTGTGTATGTATGTGTTTGTATGTGAACGATAGATATAAACGATAAATTTTTGCGAAAAAAGTTATAAACTTTTAAGTTCTGTGTCATTATGTTAGCATTTGTCGGTGAGCTTCCCTCTCAACTGAAGTATATTTAGTTGAAGTAGTTATAAGTATGAGAAGTAAATTGTTTGCTAATTTGAAGTTTTTACATAAAATGTAACAGCATTAAATGCTTAATATTGAAACTATGTGAAAATGTTTGAAAAAGTACTTGAAATAAGGGAACTTTTATGTCAATTTAATCCTTCATATATTTCAAATATCGTCTAAATTACATTTTAAATTAAAAACAGATTACTTAGCAATTTCTCAATATATTTTTGCATATTGTATGATTTATTTCAATACCATAATTTTAAATATTAACAAAATTACATTTTTTTTTTTTAATAAAAGCAAATAATAGCAGTAATAATAATAATAATAATAAATAATAGTAGCGACATCAATAACAGCAACACCAATAACAAATAGTAGCAACAACAATAACTCTAATGAAAACCACTGGTTAATAATAGGTAAATAAAGGTAAAAACAAAATTGTGTGAGATGAAAAGAAAATGATTAAAACCATTATTATGCTACACATGAAATCTTCTTTCATCATCCATTAACAAACCATTTGTGGGTCAACATCAAAAAGCAGGTCATCATCATTTGGATATCCGAAAGAATGATAATTTATAAAAAGGTGTGTTATTATCAGTGGTAGTGGTCAGTGATAGAAATGCACTATCTGACCAATATATAAATTTTACTGTTTGTAATAACATACATCTGTATATTACATATGCTTATGTGACCATATATTTAGTGTAAGATTTATAAATAAATCTTAATTCTCACCACGTAAATCTACGTGAAGCCTACGTGATCTACATAATAATCATTCTACAAATGAGCTATTAATAGTTGTCATATGTAAATTTATTTCATTTTTGTAGTTGTAATAATTAGGTATTTAATTTTTTTTTTTCATTTTGTGAAAAACAAAAGAAAAAAGTTAGAGAAATTATCAATTTTCTACCATATCATTCTTTAAGAAATGTAAAAAATATTTTTTTGATCGTATTTTTCTTTCTTTTCACATAAAATTATTTCGTTTTTTTTTTTTTTTTTTAAATGGGACGAAAAGTTTTGATAAAAATAAATTTGATGAAAAATTTGATGGTATTTCATTTAGGATAGATGTAAATAGTTGCATAAATAACATTCGATAAGTGTAAGTGAATGGAGATATTTGATTTGTTGTAAAACAAAAAGAAAAGAATAAGTATAGTTTAAATTAAATTGTCCAACTTTTCTGTCCACTTTACTTGAAATGATCGAAATTTAATTTCCTTTTTTTCTCTTCTATTTTTTTCTCTCTTTCTCTTTCTTTTTATCTCCATTTATTTTTACGAAAACCAAAATAATAATCTGCTAAAAATTTGAAAATTTATTTTCATATTCGATCAAAAAGAGAAAAAAATGGGGCATTAATCATGGAAATTGAAGTATAAAAATTAAATTCAACCACAGTTATATTCAATCCTCAATTTCATAATATAATTTTAAATCTTGAAAAAAAGAGGTTATTTCATTGATCATTCATTTTCTTATCAGTTATGTAATGGAATTCTTTTGCTATTTTATCATCTAGAATTATCGTATAAATGATTCAGTAATCCTGTTCGGTCTATTTAGTCTTTTTTTTATCCGTTTAATTTAATCTTTTTTAATCGGTTTATCAATTAAATCGGTCAGTTAGTCACTTAATTAGCTGTTGAATTTTGTTAAATTAGTTAATGGCTTAGTTGATGTTATTTAGATGATCGTTTAGTTGTTGTTGATCAATTTGGTTGATTGATTGATTAGTTTGATTGGTTTGGTCGGTTGGTTGGTCGGTCGGTCGTTTGGTTGGTTGCTTGGTTGGTCGGTTGGCCGGTTGGTTGGTTGGTTGATTGGTTGATTAATTTTCATTAGTTTCGTCCATCCCATTCCTCTTATCCCAAGGAGGCAGAAAGGAGTAAATGAGAAGGAAGAAAGAGATGAATGAGTCAGTTGGTTTGGTGAAATTTCCACTGAATCGGTTGTAACCGTTCTTACCACTACAGCTACAACAACAAAATATTACTAATACCACCAGTACTGCCCGCTCTACTATTATTACCGCCACCACTACTACTGTCACTGCCATTACCGCCACCACTACTACTGTCACTGCCATTACCGCCACTTACTACTATTGCATCCATTACTACCACTATTATTTAGATCATTTAGTTATAATTTGATAAATTTAGCTTTTTAGTTAGCTTCTCTTATCATTTCTATTTCCTTATAACCATGCTTATTTTATTGTATTACATTTTAATGCTAGTGATATGATAGTGATAATGATAATAACCATTTAAAAATCGCAATAGCACAGATATTTTCTAAAATTTTAATTAAAATAATAAAATAGAGAGAGGGAAAGATAGAGATAGAGAGAAAGAAAAAACGATTTATTAAATAAAGAAAGAAAGACGAATAAATAAACATTTATATCATCATCATCATCAACATCATCATCATCATCATCATCATTATTATTATTATTATTATTATTATTATTATTATTATTATTATTATTATTATTATTATTATTATTATTATTATTATTATTATTATTATTATTATCATCATTATCATTATCATTATCATTTTCCCTCTGTCCTAAATCATCACATTTTTCTCTTTTCATCTCCAGTAAATTAAAAGCTTTTTGTACTTTTAATTTATTTTAAAACATTATCATTAACTATTTTTTTCTTTCTCTCTCTCTCTCTCTGTGTGTGTCTGTCTTTCTCGATCTCCTTCTTTGTTATAAAGAAGAAATGACCTCTAAAATTGAAATGTAAAAGAAAAACAAAGTTTCAATTTTTCTTTTCCCATTTTTTTAGTTTTTTAGTTTTTTTTTTAAAAAAAAAATAAAGAAAAAAACCAAGAGAGAAACGAAAGAAAAAAAAAGAAGCTTTTTCTTTCTTTTTCTTCTTTCCTTTTTTTTTTTCAAAAAACCACTAAATATAAATCTTTTATTTGTCTTTTTCGTCTGGTTAAAACGAAACGAAAATTGAAATGAGTGGTTGTTAGTATTATTATTTGTTTATTCCATCATTATATATATTCTTTCATTTTTAAAAAATTTTCCTCTTTTTGTTCTCTTCCTTTTTTGTTCTTATTTTCAATTAATGAATAATTAAAATTTAATTAAGAATAAATCTATTGTTTTAGAAGAAAAATAAAATAAAACAAAAAATATACTGAGTGTATTTTTTGTTTTATTTTATTGCGTTATAATTTTAATTTCAATGAATAGATGATTTTTTTTTTTTGATTCCAAAAAAAAAAAAAAAGAAAGAATGAATGAGAGGAAGAGAAATGAAAGAACGGAAAAATGAATAAATAAATTGATTAAAATTTTATTCGTTTAATATTTTTCATTTCCAAAAAAAAACTTTTTTAGAATATTTTTAGATATTATTATGTAAGAATTTATCCGTTGCTATTTACTTCTACCTTATCAATTAGTACTTATTGCGACGACAATTATATGCACAACAACGACAACAGCAAAAACAACAATAGCAGAAGCAGTAGCAATAATTTCTATTATTAATTACTACTATTACTATTATTATTATTACTATTGCAATAAGTGATATCATATTTTTTTTTCATTAAAATCTACAAAAAAAAAAAAAGAAAAACAAGAAGAAATTCAATATTATTTACTATTTATTTAAATATTATTTAAATTTCTGCTAAAAATTTATTTCCTTTTTTTTATCTCCCCTAATGGATGTTACATTTGGTGATCAACAATTGGAGCAACTTTATCAGCAATCACTTCTATTCCACTCACATGCGCATTTGTTACATTTACAATGCATTTGGACTGCTTTTTATCTATTTACTGCTTTAATTCATTTATTACAATTTGATTTTATGCTAATAATTAATGGAATTAGTGCTATAATATGCATTGTTTTACAAGCATTTCTACTTATTAAGCCAACTTCTATTCGTTATATAATTTATGGTATTGTGCAATTAGTTGCAACAACAACAATTGCTTTATTACCATATGGTTATTCAGCTCTTTTACCTACTACATTAGTAATTTTTACAATTTATGCTCTAATACCAATAAAAATTATTTACTCATCAATTATTTGCTGTATCTTGTCAGTGCTACAATTATTGGCGCTTATTTTTCTTACCCAAATACCATTTGCAATGAGTCAGGTAATATTTTTTCATTTTATATTTTTTATTTTTCTTCTGTCATCCGTTTTCATAATTGATAAGTAAACGAGTAAGGATGAAAAAAAAAGATCAAATGATAAAATATTTCATACAATCTATTTTATCATTATTTTGTTATCTTAATTTAAATCATTTGCTGTCATTTTTTTTTTTTTTTTTTTTTTTTTTGCTTCAAATTTTTTATAAATATTATGCTAGTATAACCTATGTAAATTGCTGTATATATATAATTGAACATGTCACTAATAATTTACTTATTATTGAAAAATTTTTTTGATTTCCAAAGTTTTTACATATTTATGGCTTTTTTTTGCTTGGGATACATTAATTCAAAAATTCTGAAAAAATTGTTGCTCTTTTAAAAGCCGAAAAATTTTCAATTTCATGCACTAATTATTATTTATTTTCGCCTCGGTTATTAATAACAGGAAATCATAAATTAAATATGAGAAATTTAATCGATAATATATATAATAATATTTCATTTGTTTAAATTTGTTTAATGCCATTAATTTTAATTAACAGATTGAGCGGATCACAATTCAACAAAATTTACTTTACACTTCTTACTATCTAGTGTAAGTAAACAAAGCAGCTGTAAGTTAGCAGCATAAAAGTATAGTTCAGATCATCGTTTATCTGTCTCTTATTTAATTTCCATTTTAACTTCAATTTTGATTCTGAAATAATCCATCATTGCTTAAAAATTGATTTGCTGTTAAAATTTGCATTGATACTCATTTTCTCAGCGAATTTGAAATTCTTTGTCATTTAATTTTAGTAAGAAAAGATATGGAAGGTAGAGAAAGTGTGAGAGAAAAGAAGTGAAAACGAGAAAGAGCGAGAGAGAGAGGGAAGAGAAAAGGAAAAATAGTGAAAGAGATTATTAACGATAGCGAAGAATGCAAAATTTTCACTCTTTTCAGTCCATTTACATTTTTATATAAGGATGATTAACTGATAAGTGATAAATTTTTGTGATAAGCCAACTGATCAGATTTCTTCTTGTTTATGGTTTAACAGAACTTTCAATTTTTTTTTTTTTTTCAAAAGGAAAATTAATGCTAAATTAACCACAATTAATTTTTTTTACACGGACTATATTTTCAAAATAATTAGTTAAATTTTGAAATTACTTAATCTGTCTGTTTCACTTTATTTTACACTTGCAATTTACAGCCTAGCCAGTATTAATGCTTAATGTTCCATTCAGTTTATTCTTGTCTAAAATTTAAAATTTGCCTAATCATTCATTAATTAATCTTTTTTAAGACCAAAGGTTGCAAAAAAAAAAAAAAAAAAAAAAAAAAATTTGCTTAGAACAAAAGGAAATTAATACAGTTACTAATAAATTATAGTATTTGAAGCACATCAACAATTTGACATTATATATATATTCCTTTGCAGCACTTACTTCGCTTCTGCTTAATCATTCACTAATTAATATTAAAGAGAAATTCGGATTTTCATTTAAAACTTTAAAATTTTGATTATTTTGATGGAAAGTTGACTTGAATATTTCTTTAAAAAAGTAACTATTTGTATTTATAGTTTCTTCCTGAGCAATTTTTCGATATTTTATTTTTATCTTCTGTTTCAGTAAACTGAGTTATAGCAAGAATAAATTAAAATTTTAAACTAAATTATGTTTTTTGCTTTCAAATCATTTCTTTTTTTTTAAATTACTTGAATAAATAATTAATCGTTACTGTATGGAAAAATATGAGAATAGGAGAAGATAGGAATATTTGAAATTTGAGCAATTGTTTCTGTACTAATCATAAATATGCATTGAAAGCATTTATCATCGTAACATAATATGAAATTACTTCTTATTTTCAATATAACATTAAATCGTTTCTATTTTCAATTATTTCATCTTTTCCACTGTACTAATTCTTCAAACAAATGCTTCTTTTTTTTTGAAATAACAATTATTCATTGTTATTGCTAATAATATTGCTCAGTTAATGATTTCTCTTTCTCATATATCTTTTTTAAATCTTTTGAAAAATTTCCTTTTTTTTTAAAGAGAATCGTTTTGAAGAATTTAATTTGCTTGTTGGTATTTCCTCCCAGTCCCTTTCTCTCTCCCTCCCTCCTTTCTTATTTCTTTTTATTTTCTTTTGCCTAATAAACTTTGAACTTAAATGTATTTTAATTCAGCGAAATTTGAATGAATGATTAATAAATGAATAGGAAAATAAATTAAAAGGTAAACACATATATATTGTTGAAAATTTTGAGCTTTTAAAATTAAAAAAAAAAACAAAACAAAACCTTTTGAAAATCAACTAATATTAATCGTACTTTTCCTCTTTCATTACTTTCTAAATTTATGTATTTTTTTTTATTTTATAATTTTTCTTTTTTCTTTGCTATTTTATTTACTCTTTTTCTTTTTTAATTCTTATTTTTGTTTCATTGCTCATTTTTTATCATTTCTCTCTCTTCTTTCTCTTATTTTATTTCCTATTTATGTTGAAATCTATTTCTATTTGCACTAATAAATAATAATTACCAAATTCTCATTTTCTTCTATCAAATATTTCCTATTTTCCATAAATTAATTTAGTTCAATTAATAGAAGGAAAAAATTGACAGATAATTAATTGATTGATAATGTGTTGATATTAACAATTAATAAATAATCATTGTTTTTTGTTCTAACTTATTCATATTTCTCAATAATTCAATTCTATTCTTTTTTTTTTTTTTAATATTCAACCATTGTTATAAAAATTTTTAATTGAATTTTAATTTTATGGAACGAAAAATGAATTAAGTGAAAAATCCTCTTTTTTTCCTTTCTCATTTTTTTTCCTTGAGATCCATTTAAATAAATGCCACTTTAAATTTAAGATATTGCCAATCAATTAATTTATCGATTGCCTTCTTTGATTGGGTTATTAAATAATAATCATTCCCATATGTACAAAATTCTTTCCTCTAATCTTTCCCAAATTTCTTTTTCAAATTAGAAATCTTGCAAATTTTTACATATAAAAAAATACTAAATCTGCTCATTAAATATGAAATAATTTATCGATTAAACAGCAAATGAATTTATGAATTAGAAATGTAATAAATTTATTGATTAAAAATGCAATAAATTCGTTGACTGGAATGAATTTATCAATTAAAAGTGAAATAATCCAAAATAAAATAGAAAAAATTATTATGCCTCTAAACTGTTTACACTTTTCATTGAATCAATTTTTGTATACACTTTTGAATTAAATTAATTTTCCTAAGCTGATGAAATCTACTAAGTGTGAGGTATTGAAAAAAAAGTGAAAGAAGTATGTATGAAGCATTAAAAAAAAAAGAAACTTTCTACAAATTTAAGAAATTATCTTTTAATTTAAGTGCAAGTAAATGAGTAGGTATTAATTCAAGGGCGTATAGACAACACTATCGTTTCTTTTTCCTTCCTTTTTTCTTTAATTTCAAAATTTTTATTCGTTTTCTTTTTTTAAATCGTACTTTTTTTTGTATTGAGCTTTTTTGTAAGTATTATCATTAGTGTACTTTATACATTACAAACTGAATTTAAATTGTTAGTGGTAATGCATTTTTCAGAGTTTTTTTTTTTTTTTTTTTTCTGAATAAATAATTCAAATAATTCAAAGAATCCTTTCTGATAGTTGTGGAAAAAAGAAAGAAAAATAAAGGAACATCTAAATTTAATTTTTCTAAATTTAGAAAAATTTTTCCACGTAATATATCAAAACTTATTTTCTCACATAAACATATAAATTTGTGATTATGATAAAATGAAAAAGTTTGATTTATTATAAATATTTTATTAAATGAGATATATCTGTTCTTAAAATTTTGAAGATTTATATTTTATGGTTTTTTTTTCCGCAATTCTTACATTTTTGCTTTTTTTGTTTAGTAAACAAATTGTTTAGAAAAAGGAAGGAAAAGACAATTGAAAATTAATTAAAATGATGAAATATATTAGTTAAATGTTTTTTATTAACAAAACATAAAAATTTATTTTATTCATTTTTATTTTCTATTCATTATTTTCTTTTTCTTTTTTAAAAATGATTATTATAATTCCCAATTCATGCTATATTATTCATTAATTAATGTGCAATCATCTTTTTTTTTAAAGAAAAAAGTTATATTGAAATATTTTGGAAATGGAAAATGAATTAAACAAAAATTAATTTCATCCTGATCTATAGTAATGGAATGAACATTCCTTCGCTAGCAGTTTTCACTATCTGATCAATCACTTCTTTTCCCTTTCTCTTTTTTTGAAATTTAAAAATTACTGAGAAGAAATATCATTTGACAGTTGTTTCGCAAAGCTTTTTACATAAGAACAATTTTCACCCGATAATTACCACATTACCACAATATCAGCAGTAAATGTAAAATGATGGAGGACAATGTGAAAGGCGAAAGTAAAAATTTAAAAGGCAATTTGTAAAATATAATATTAATTAACTAATAGATTTTGATCGATGTATACTGCAATTGGTTTGAAATTATTAATCACTAATTTATAAGATCGAGAAAATTTTTTAACTTAACTTAATTTATTATAATTAATTTATATCTAAGGAACGATGAAAAAAAAAAGCAGTGCTTTATTAATTTTTCTTGTCGTTAAGAAATACGATTTAAGAAAAACTTTTATAATTTATTAATTAATATTTTTTTTCCTTATTTACTTTCTAAAAATTTCTTTGTTTCGCTTTTTAGTGTTCGTTTTTTTCTTTTGCAACGATCTTTTTTTTAACTTTAGAATTAACAATTCATATTGAAAATTCGTTTGATTTTGTAGGACAAAAAAGGAAATGAAACTGTTTTTTTTTTTTCTATTTTTTTTCTGCTTAAATAATTTAAAAGAATTTTTTTTATTTTTCCCTTCATTCAATTCATTTATCATTTCAAATAAATACTACGAAAATTAAATTTTTTTTTCTAAATTTTTTTCTAAAAAAAAATTATATTAATAAATTGAAATTCAGTAGTATTTATTTTCAGTTTTTCTTTTCTCTTCCTTTTTTTCTCTTTTTTTACTTAATGTTTATTAATATAACATTAATTGTAATTAATTAATAAATGAGCAACGAAGAAAAAGAAAAAAGAAGTGGTTGTCATTTATCATTGTCTAAATATTTGGTCTTTTATCAATTTTATTTTAAAAAGCAGTTGCACATTTTTTTTCTTACAATTTGTCTCATTCAGTGAAACTCTTTTATAATGTTTCTTTCCCAAAGGAATTTGAGCATGAAATTTGGAAAATTAATGAAATATAAATGTATATAATAAAAAAAAAGTCATCTATGTATTACTTTTATTTTATGATAAAATAAAGTATAATAAAGCAAAATTTTCGAATTTTACGGAATCAGTTATTATTATGATTATGATTTCCTTATCAAACAAATCACTAATAGGTTTTACAAAAATTTAATTTGATTAAATGAATCAATTAAATAAATTGATTGTACAATCAATGCTCATTTCATGTTAATTGCTTTATGATTTTACTATGGCATAATTCGAAATTCAATTTGATATATATATATAATATATATATATATATATATATTATATATACTTATCGTTGTCTTTCTAAATTAGAAAGATTCTGATACATTTTGAAACAAAAAATTTTCATTACAGAGAAGTTTACTTTTCTATTCTCCTCTTTTTTCTTTATTTTTTATTTCCTATTTTTACTTTTTTTTTCATTTTTGTTAAAATTTCCAAAAAAAAAAAAAAAAAAAATCAGATAGAAATCACTGAAAATAAGAAGAAGAAAAGAGAAAACGAAAAATTGTATTTTCTATTTCGGAAATAAATCTTAAACGGTGCAGAAAATGACAAAATTTGCATTGTAATAACAAAATTAAATAAAAAAAAAAATGAAACGAAACATTTTTTCGAAAAGAAAAAAAAAGAAAAGAAGAACTTAGAGAAGTTTATATGAATGAAGTAATAAATTTATCAAATTAATAATTCCTCTCTCTTTTCTCGGCGTTTATTCATTCTTCTTATTCCTCCGCTCCTACCCACTCTTTCCCTTCCCTTACCTACCCGCATTAATCAATCTATTATCATTGATATTATTTACCCGCACATTCATTTCATTTGATCGTCAATTCACACACAAAAATCATTTTGCTCCATTTATAAATTTTCATACATTATTTGAATTTATAAAATGTTAATGCAGACAGACAGACACATGCAGAGAGAGAGAGACATACATAAAAGTGAATGTAATAAAAAAGAATACAAAATTTTCCGTTTTCATATAATTATAACCCGGAAATGCTAACACTAAAAAGAATATATAAAGGAATAATAAGAGAAAAAGAAAAAAAACGGAAATGCAAAAAAGTTTGAAACGGAAATGGAAATATGAAAAGAATTTGTCCGTATATATCCGTTAAATAATAAAATTTGCCACAGAAAAATGGGGTAAAATTTTATTATGTTAAATTCTCTTTAAATATTTTTTGCTTATTAAAATGTATATTTATTTTTATTTTATTTCATTTTATAAATGGATGAATGAATAAATGTAACTAATGAAAGTGTAATAATATGATTAAAGGAGCGGAAATATATGAAAAAATTTTTTAAATCAGTACTATTCTTATGAACTTTTCTTTTTTTTTTTTTTTGTTCTATTCTTTTGTTTGATTAAGATTGAGGGAAACAAAGAAAAGATCAGAAACACTTTCAAAAATTTGAAGGACAATCGGCATAAATCAAAGGATGTTAGTTTAAAAATAATTCTAAATAGTTAGCAAAAGACAATGGCAAAGATATTCAATTTATGCATTCATTCATATTATTTATAAAAAGGAATATAATTTGAATGAAATATGTTTTAATGCAAATCAATCCTCTTTAATTACAACATTTTGTAACTTTTATTCATTTAGCAATGTTTTATTATTATTATTATTGAGAACAATAATTTTCTGTGCAGTGTTAAATTGAACTTTGAAAGATTCGAATTTTATTTGACTCATAATTTTTAATTGACTTCTATAAACTCTTATCATTAATGGATAATGTATTTTATCAGGAACTTTTTTTTGTGATAAGATATTCATAAATTTGAATACTTCAATTTTTGCAGTAGTGAATGATTAATCACGGTGGATTGATTTATCTCATATCAGATCAAAAAAAAGAAAAACCACTATCGTTGAACGCTTGATAACACTCATTCTTAACAAATGATTAATTCCAATTTGTCAGAAAAGCTTTAATAGTAAGTAAAAGAAAATTGAACTTACGATGATAATAACCATGATATTAACAGTGATAAAGATCGTGATAATAACCTTGACGAGCTTCAAATTTTTAAAATCAATTCGTGATAATCTATTAAAATGAACAATTCGATAATGATTGTTTGATTGTTTCAACAATTCTTTAATCTTAAAAATGATTATTCGCAGCTTTCTATTGTTATTTAATGCCCAAGATTTAATTATTTGAATTAATAAATGAAAAAATTAAATGTTAAAAAAGTATGAAATGAAATATGTCATAATGTATCATAAAAAATGTAAAATATATCATAATAAATGACTATATGTAATGTTTGATTCTTTTTATCTTTTCAAAAAAGAATTTATTCGCAAAGGAATTTTAATTTAGAAAAAGAAATGTTTTTAGAAAAAAGTCATTTAATTTGCCTATTCATCATTACCGTTTTTTGTAATCGTTGAAATTTTTACAATATTTTTTCCAATATTTTGAAAATTATATTATTTTTTAGACGGTAATGAATTAAATGAGATGTATTATTTAAAATTCTAAGATGTTTGTGAAATTTAATTATTTTTGTTTTTATTTAGCTAATGTGAATCAATATAGTATTCGATTAATCGTTAAAGTTATAATTTTAGAAAAAGAAGTATTTTTTGCCTGTCTTTCAAGTACTAAAAATCATTAAATCAGTTTCTGAAATAATTTTATTTTTGCTTTTATTTCAAAATCTTATTTCTAACGACAATTTATACTTTTTCTTTCCATTTCTTCAGGTATAGTAAATTGATATAATCTATGATACTATGAAAAGAAAAATCTCCAAGAATGATTATATCCATTCCAGAAATTATTTTATAAAATCAATTTAACTTTGTTTTTCAAAAAGTGAATTTTTTCAAATGATTTTTTTTCCTGTGAAAATTTTATCATTAAACAAATAAAATGATAAATATTAAAAAATATTTTCCTTTTTTTGCTTTTTTTAATAAAAGATAATAAATATATGATAAATCAAAGTGATATGATATGGCTCCATTGAGATTTCATGAAGAGAAGAATAATCAATAAAAGTTGCGACAGCACAAAAAAATGATATATATGCATTGCTTACTTTTTGTTAATTCAAGCTGTCCAATCAGTTTGGTCTGTAGCAAAACTAAAATATTTTAAGTATATCACTTTGTCAGTGAATCATATTTTTCATCGTACAAACATGGATTAATTAATGAGAATAATGTGAAATGGTAAAAAACAGCTGTGGTGCAAATAAAATGATTGCGATAATAATGACATTAAAAAGGCATACTTAGACTAAATAGAGAAATAAAAAAATAAATTAACTGAACATTTAATTTTGATCAACTTACCTTAAACTTACTATTATTAAAATTTAATTTGAAACCAATAAATAAGTTGGCTGAGTGATTTTCATAATTGTGGTGCAATTAATTTTCTGTTTCCCTTTTTTTTTTTTTGACTTTTTGTTCACAAAAAATAGAAATGTTGAAGTCAGCTATTAATTTGTTAGCAATTTAAAATAAATTAAATAAAATCATTTGAGCCAAAAATTTTTATCAGTAAATTCAAAATAATCGCTCTCATAAATTAATAGATGGTGGATTGATTAATTAATAATAAAAAAAATGATATGCAATGTATTGGTTAATTAATTAATATGTAGGAAATTTGCAATGTAATATTTTATTATTAAAGTAAACTAGAGTAGAAGAAAAGAAGGTAATAAGAAATTTAATTATGCACAAAAATTTTTTGATAAAATATTATATTGCATAGTTTCATATGTTAACTATAGATTTTTTTTCTTATTTGCAAACAACCTCGTATTAAATTATAAAAGATTTTATTGCTTTTCAATGTTTTATCAAACTTTGATCAGTTAATTTTTTCAAAAAAGAATACTTTTAAATATTTTTAATAGCAGAAAAAAGTATAATTTTAATTTTTAAATATCTTCAATAATATATATATATATAATTTCAGTTTTTGGCAATAGCAATTTTTCATGCGTGGGTACATTTCATCGGGTTTTATTCATATTCAACACGTGAACAAATTTGCCGTGCTGCATTTCTGCGTGCCAGAAATGCATTTGCTGCAGAAAAACGCGCTGTGCAAGAAAATGCTAAACTTGTTAGTTTTCTTTCTTTTTTTATATTTACATTCTCAAATTTTTTAATTTACTTTTCTTTTTTTCATTTTACCCTTTTGTCCTCATTAAATTATTTTTTTATATGCTAAAATATTTAATTGCTTCAGTCGCATCTCATATTTTATTCTTATTTTTTTTATTTTTATTTTTTTTTTTTTCATTTAAAAATTTCCAACTGGAATAAATATTTGAAGAAATTCATTAAATGAAGTAGTCTTCGAGTAGTTATTTTTTACAGAAATTAATTTACAATTTTTTTAAATATTAGCTTTATCTATCCACTTGAAAAAAAATAATTCTTTTTTTTAATTTTTTTTCATTTAATTTTAGCTAATGTGATAGCAATGATTTTACTTTCATTTGTCAATGGAAGCAAATTTTTTGTATTTCTATTAGATTGATAATATTGATAAACATTTTGTTCTTTCAAATGGAAAAAAATCACTGACAGAATTGAAATCTTTTGGATGAAAAATTTGAATTTAGAAAACTTTTTAAAAAACTCTTTGGATTAAATATGTGTTCTCTAAAAAAAGTCCATCATTGCTTTATTTCTTTGCATTTTCTTAAAAGTTGTAATTTTTCCTTTTCTAAAAATTTCTGAAAAAACCAAATGAAATGATCAAAATTCAAAAAATTGAACAAATATCAGAACTGAAATTTGAAAAAAAAAAATAGCAAAGTTTTATACTTATGCAAACAAGTAGCAACAACAAGAGCACCAATCATTTCTGGTTGAATTTCAAAAAAAAAAAAAAAACGAAAAAATTTGACGCTTTAAAGATTCAAAAAACTTTAAGATTTTCAATTAAAAGTTTTTTGATAGAATTAATTGCATTTATATTATTTATGAAAAGTTAATATTGTTTTATATTTAACTAATTTAAATCTTCAATTTCTTTAAGAGAATCTTAGCAGTAAAATGACTCATTCCTCTATTAGCATTATCATCAATTACTTATTATTTCATCATTCCATTGTAGTAGGGGATAAGAAGAAACTAAATTTAAAATGAAATAAATTTTGAAAATTTAATGAAAACCAATAAATTGACAACATTTAAATCAAAATTAATTTTTGTAGTAAATCTGACTGAAGTGCTAAGTTATTCTAAAATATAAATTCATCTAAGTTTTCCTCTCCTCTTCTCTCTCTCTCTCTCTCCGTTCCTGAATTATGTTATAGTAATTATAAATCAATAATTCATTTTGATTTGAAGCATTCGTTTTGATAAAATCTGCATAACATTTGATTGAATGATTTACTTTTGCAAATAGTCATTTTCCAATTGTTCAAATTTCCACTTCGTCTTTCCGATTTTCTCCCCTGAGAATACATTTAATCAGTCAATCAAATGTTAGTATTTCAAATAATTTAAGTGTTATTATGGTTATAAAATAGTAAATTTTTATAGTTGATAGCAATGCAATATATTATTTATCGAACAATATTACAACAAAATAAATTATAAGATATGCAAATTTGAGCAGAAAATTATCAATTTAGTTTAAATAAAGTATATATTTAAATATATAATATCTTTCTTTTTTCTTTTGATTTATATAAAAAAAAAAAAAAAAAAAATGAATAACATTGAATAATAGATGGAGCAAATTGAATTGATTAATGAATTAAAATAAAAGTAACAAACTTACAAAATTTTAAAATTATTTTTATATTATTATATTTCAGATGGATTTGCTGCAAACTGCAGTACCATCACATTTAGTGCATGCAGCACGTCAACAATTTGCTAAATCTCCGCCAACAATTTATACGGAACATTACAATCAAACTAGGTTTTTCTCTTTTTTTTTCGTTTTTCTTCAGGAATTTTCAATATATGTATATATTTCTATTTTTTCTTTACAAAGCATAAATAATTTTGCCATAATTTCAAATAATATTATCATTTATGTGTTATCATTATTGAATGATATCTGAGAAAAAATCAAAATGATAGCTTAGAAAAAAAAAAAAAACTTAAAAAATTGATATGTTTGGTTGAGCTAATTTCAATTAATTATTACATTTAGCGTTGTTTTAATTATTATATCATATCAATGATAATAAATGTAGTATTATCATGTATTAGAAAAAGTAAAAACTTAAAAAATTACTGCACATTTCATGAAAATATTTTCAATTAATTAATCTAATTGGATTTTATTTATCATCAGTGAGAGAAAATGTAATATTATCATACTTTATGAATATGTCTTATATTCAAGATTATTTTAATTATTTGGCGTTATTTGTTAAAATGAATAAAGTAAATATAAATCAATTTCAGTGTTGTATATTGTCGCTTAGTTGGTTTGGAAGATGTCTTGTCATGTTGTAGTGCTCAAGATTCGGCGCAATTGTTGAATGAATTTAATGCTCGAATTGATCAAATTATCAAAGTAAATGTCATTTTTTTTTCCCTTTTTTAATTTTTGCATTTGATTTCTTAGCACAATTTCCATAATTGTTAAATTCATTAATGCATCCTTGATTTATAAAATTTCCACTAAATTTTATAATTATTATTTTCACTATCACAAAAGAATGTAAACTAGAATTAGCAATTCTTATTCAGTAAAAAAAAGTACCAAATTATTAAATATTAACAGAAAAAAAAAAATGTTGAGCAAAATTGTTTCAATATTAAACTCAGATTTGTTAAAATAATGATTGTTTATAAAAAAAAAAAAAAAAAGAAGAAAGAAAGATAAATAAAAATTAATTGTTGAAATGTTGTAGGAACTTTCTCGTTGTCAAATCATTATTTTTTTATTGAGAAGAACTCTTTCCTCTCTCTCTCTTTTTCCTTTTGATTTTTTTTTTATTACTTTAAGCTTGTAAGGATATTTTAAACTTCTAAGGATATTAAACTTTAAAGTGACTTTGTTAAAATCCATTTTAGTGATTGAGTATAAAAGAAAAAAGAAAAACGAAGGAGAGAAAAGGAAGAGTGAGAAAAAGATTGAAATAATCTGATTGATTGATTGATTGATATTTTATATCATATTACATTTTTATCTTTCGTCTTTTAATTTGAAAAAAAAAAATGTTAAAGAAAAGAAAAGATAAGAAAAATGTAACATTATGCAAATTTTGATTATTTCAACATTTTTTGTTCATTTATATTTTACGTATGATAAAATATAATAGCAATTATTAGAGAATAATAGTTCGATAGTAAAAATTAACGAGAAAAAGATGTGAAATTTTGTAAATAGATGGAAACAGCTGTTGTTAAATAAAAGTTATATGTTTATACTTCGAAAGGGATCAAAGAAAGAAAGAAAGAAAGGAGGGAAGGATTTTAGAAAAATGACTTAGCAGAATTTTTCTAGCTGACTAAAAAAAGTTTGATTTTATTCTTTTTTTTTTTGGAAACAGCAAAAAATAAAAAGAAGAAATGAAAAATATTAAAGGGGGCAAGCTATTTAATATATGTCTTATATTATCAAAGAAAAAAGAGAAATAAATAAGTTTTTTTTTTACAATTAAAAATTAGGATGAAAAATTTTATTTTGATTTCTAATTGGAGTTTTAAAAAATTTAGTTTAATTTGAAAAGAAATCAAATTAAATTCTTTTTTGCGTTATTTCAAGATATTTCTAAATAGCGAAATGAAAGTAATTGTGATGATTTGTTCAATTCATTAATTGATTTATTTGTTCTTCTTTTTTTCTTTACTAAAAATAGAAAACACAATAATACTATGCTATCATCATTGGATTAATAATAAATGAAAGAATTGAAATATTTTAGTTATTATTTAACTTGTTTTAAAAAAAGTATGGCTTAAAATTGGTTTTTTTCACTTTTCAAAAAAACAATATTCCTAGTATGTTCATAAATTTGAAATTGTTCAAAAGGTTAATCAATTTTGATTTTGTCAGTTTTTAATTATTATTTTTTGCTTCTCTAATTCAAAACAATGAAAGCAAGAGAGTACCATTATGGAATGGAAAAATGCAAATTAAACGGCAAATTAAATAAAATGTTGATTAATTTGTCGTAATGAATGAAATATCTATTAACAATTTGTAAAAAAATCTGAAACAGAAACTCTACGTTTTAAGAAACATAAAATCCATACATGTGGAGATGATTGAGAACATATTTTGAATTTAAATTGAAATTTCTAATTTAGATATTTCAATAATTCTGCATTTAATATTCTAATTTTATCAAATTTTTATGATTATGCGATTTTTCACAATAATTTATTATCGGAATAAAATTTATCAGAGAAAAATAAAACAAAAATGCTAAATACATTATTATTAAATAAATAAATAAACAAATAAATCAATAAATATATGAAGAAGTGAGAGGTTTTGATAACATATAGAAAGGACTTTAACATTAATGTCATTGTCACATTGATAATTTACCTTCTATGATTTCATTTCTCATTTTGCTCTATCAGTTTTTCTCATTAAAACAATTCCTCTTTTTTTTTGAGGTAATTTATTTAACGGATGACCTTCTTGTTTATTTTCTTTTTGTAAAAAATAAACGAAAAATTCAACTGCAATAAAATAGAAAGTTATATTAGGTATTAAAATTGAAATGAAATTTGAATTAAATAATTTTGCTTAATAAAATTTTTGCACAAATATGTTTGAAATTGGAGCGTTGAAAATTTCATTGTTTAGAGAAAGTATTATGTGCGAATTAAATTTTTTTTTCTCATTTTTTGTATAAAAATTTTTACTGTGTTAACTATCAATTTTTGATTTAATATTACTTCAGCTTATATAATTTATTCACTAATTATCATTATATATGATATATAGTTTATATCAAAAGGCATAAGATTTTATGATATAAAACAAAAAAAGAAAGAAAAAATATAAATTCATTTTAGAATAACAGCAAGCAGCAAATGCTTGTTTATATTAATTATTGTCTTCAATAAATAAGAAGTAAGCAAATAAATATAAAGTAAATAAACAAATAAACAAAATAGGTGTTAAATAAAATGGAAATTAGGAAATATAAACGGGAAAGTAAGATGAAAAGCAAATAACTAATTAAATAATTTAAATATTGAAGTTTATTACAGAAATGTGGTTGTATTCGTTTACAATCCGATGGCATTCTCGTAATCTCAGGTATCCCAGCAGCACGTGATGACCACCTTAAGAATGCAATTTCTTTTGCATGCGATTTACAAGCACTTATAAGGTTGAATTTTTTAATTAATTAGTAACTTTCATCATTTTTTAATCCTTCATTTTTCTCAATGTTTTTTTAAATTCTTTCACAAAATTTTTCCAATTTTTTTTTCATTTCTGAATTTTTATAATTATTTATTTATTTATCAATTAATTTGTTCAATAAATATGCTTCAATCACTTTTTTCCTTTTTTTTTGGCAGGAGTTTTTGTGATGCAACAATTGTGGATTTGCAATTGCGTTGCGGAATTGAATGTGGTGCCGTATCGTGTGGAATATTTGGCTTAACAAAATGGCATTATGATGCTATTGGATATCCGATTGAAGAAGCTATTAACATTGAACGGATTGCACCTGAAAGGTATTATTCTCTAATTTTTATTGTAAATTGGGCTTTAATCATAAATTTGATTTTTTTTTTTTACTTCACTCCCTTATTTTTTTTCTTTTAAACAAAAAATTAAAATTGCTAAAAAGAAAAAGTATTTCAATGGAATATATATATAGTTTCTACTTTGTTTTTTCTTATTTTTTCTTTTTTTTTAAAAAGCGAAAAACTAAATCTGTTAAAAGATATTTCAGTGGAATATATATGGCAGATGGGGCAAAGCGTCAAGCTGAATGTAATTTTCGATTTGAAAAATGTGGGCAACTTTGGCGCCTTACAAATGATCAATATTATTATTGTGATAGCAATTTATCATCATCAATATTATTTCCAAATTTGAAACGATTTTCATTAGTTACAATACCACAAGCAATTAATAGGCTATTACAAACAATATCATCGGCTAATGATACTTTACTTAAGAATAATGCTACAATGGGTGGACGACGGAAAAAGTTTGTCGTTTTGTGCAAATTTATTTAAATAAGTATTGTAGTGATAAGTGTGCAATTAAATGTTATATCAAACTTTTTTTTTTTGAAATAAAATATTAAAATACGCTAATATAATAATGGCGTAATAAAATTTGTAAAAGTTTGATTAATATTTCTATTATTTCTACTTTTTTTAAGGGAATTTGATTAAGTTTGTACTGGCAATCGTTTATTAACGTTTTTCTAATTTAGAAAAAGTTATTTAAATGGATTAAATACCAAATATAATAGCACGAAAGAATTTATTAGTCTGCTTTTTACAATCAAATTTTGATTGAATGTTAAGGGAACGTTGACAAAAAAAGAAAAAAAGAAAAAAGGAAAAATGACTGAATTTATGGAAAAAATAAAATGGTAATAAAATTTCTGCAGTGTTAAAATAGATTTTTGAAATGATTAAATTAAATTATAATTACAGACGAATGGATAAATTATCATTGATGAATGGAAAAAAAAGTACTGATAAAGATAATACTGGCAGAAGTGTAATGCACAGTTGGTTATTATGCTTTCGAAATCAACAAATGGAAAAAGCGGTCAACTAACTTATTATTAATTAATTAATTATTTAATTAAATATTTAGTTTAGATGCATTTGATAAATTTATTATAATTTCAATTCCTTTCTTACCTTTTATTTTTTTTTAGCATTTTTGATGAATTAAATAGTGCTAACTGTTTGATAATTTTACATTTGTTTCCCTAAAATTGAATTTTAGAGAAAAAAATGTGGTTAAAAAAACGAACAAATGGATGACTGCTTTTTTATAGCACCAAAAAAAAAATTTATAATTTGAATTTAAATATTCAGCTTAAATTTATTGGTACAAATATTTATTTCATATTTTTTCTTCTGCTTCACTTTTCATATTATTCACATAACTGGTAGAAAAGACAAAAACTAACAAATTTTTAAAATATTTTTATTCATTTTAGTATCAAATACAATTTGATCAGTGGTTTGTGCCAGCATTAGCTATCAGTATACTTTTTCTTGTTGTCTATGGTATTTATCATGTTTTGGTTTTGCCAAGGTTAGTTTGTTATGATATGATATGATATAATATAATCAATGTTATATAGTTTTTTATTTTAATTTTTTATTTATGCTATAATTAATGCTTAATATCAATAAAATTTTCTTTCTTAATTTTGCATTATGGTAAGAATTATATTTTAGGCAAATTTCAACGCTTATTATGATTATCATATCATTGGCTATCATTTTTATGATATTACTCACACTTTATGCAAATTTTTTCCAAGTATGTTTGTTATAATCAATTATTCAATCATGACAGCTTTTTTAATTTTATTGCTATTTATTACAATTTATTCAATTTATTATTATACCATTAGTAAATTAAAGATGGAAAATAATTCGTAACGTAACATAACAAATGATAATTTGCAATTCTAAAATAAATAAACTGTGACGGTATAATTAATTATTTGAATTGAATTTAGTGTTTTTATCAAAAAGGGAAAAAGGAATTAAAATGTTTTTTTAAAAAGCATCAATAAATTGTTTTGTGCAATTAGAGTAGTAATAATAATAATTATAATATAATTTATAATACTAATTAATGATGTTAATAATAACTAATGACATTAATGGCAGAACTAATAATTATTGTTATGGTAATAATTAATATTAATGGTTTGTAGTAATAGTAATAGTAATAATAATAATTATGTAACAATACCAACAATAATTAATAATTATAATAGTAACTAATAATAATGTTGATAATAGTAGCTATATTATGATAATAATAATTAACAATAATTAAATAATAATAAAAGCAATAATGTTAAAAATTAATAATTACGTTAATAATAATTAGTAGTAACTAACAACAATAATGACAACAATAATATTAATGATAATAATAGTAATAATAGCAATAATAATAAATAAAAAAAAAAAAAAAAAAACATCCAAAGTTGTTGAAAATTACTTTGCTCCTTCATTTTTTCAGATCATTTAACATGTAACAAAATTGTGATGAATTTAACTGTGAAAATTATTCGATAGGTTTATGATTTATCTTAATTTTTCATTAATTTTTTTTTTCATTTCCTTTTTATTCTTTTAAAATTAAAAAAAATTTCAGAATTTTTGTCAATTTATAACGAGGACAGCTATTGGTCATACAGTTATTATTTTATTAATTATATCACTTTTATTTATATGCGGCATTGTTAATGCAGTTTGTTTTTCCTTTTTTTTTTTTTATTTCCTTTCATCTTTTTTCTAATTAAAAAAAGAAAAAAAAAACGAAAAAAAGAAAACATTTTATTCGTAAACTAATGCTGTAGGGTTAAATGAGTGAATATATCAGGATAAGTCTTTAATTTAATTAAAATTTATTTCATATCTTTATTCATATTTTTCAAAAATATATAAGTGGGCTATTTTCTTTATCAATGTATAATTTTTTTTTTTTCTTTAATTTTTACTTTATTTTTTAAGTTAAAGTTTAATTTTTACTTTATTTTTTAAGTTAAAGTTTGGTTCGTTTAATTTTATATTTCATTTTAATATTGATCAAAACTTCGATCAATTTCAGTTTTCCTGTCCACAAAATTCAAATTTGACACCGCTAGATGAATGTGGTATTGTACATTTTTCACAACTTAATTGTGCCTTTTGGATGCTTCTCACATCTGTTTTCGTACGTTTCCCGTCATTGGTACTATTTGGCGCATTGCTAGTTGCATTTGCGCTATATTCTTGTCATACATTTATTACCCATCCGATGCTTTACGTCAATTACGAGCAATTTGTTACGTGAGCACTTTTTCTTTTCGTATTTTATGAAAAATATTTCCATTAATTCAACAAACATTTACAATTCTCGGTAATATTTATTTATTTAATTAATTAATTTGTCATTGTTGTCGAAAATATTTTTAAAATTATTTTACAATTTATGTTTTACAAGAAAATGAGCTATTTTTTTCTTTAAAAAGCCGAATTAATGAGAAAATAATTATTATATTATTGCAATTTAAAAAAAAAAAAAAGATAATAAGTTATTGCAATACTACCTTCTAATTATAAATCAAAAAATTTTGCAATAATTTTCGACAAATAATTAAGCTAATATAAATTACACGTTTAACATTAAAATGATGTTAAATATAAAGTTGAAATTGCTTCAAATGATAAATTATCAATTAATTTAAACTTTAAAGTACTTTATTTAAACTATTAAATTTTCGATAATATAAGCTACAAAAATTTTTTTTAAGCGATAATACAATTGCTTGAGCAAAGACAAGGAGGGACATAGAGAGAGGGAGAAAGAGAAATGAAGGAAGAAAGAAGAAATGAATGTAAAATTTGCATTCATTTTATTTCAAAAGTTTTCGAAATGAATGGAATGTTTGACCAAAGATCATTCATTCATTCATTGAATGTATCCATTACTTGAATAATTTATGCATTTTTTTTCCCATTTTTAATCTTAGCTGAAATTTTTTTTTGGAAACAAATTCACTCGTTGGATAACTATGAAAGAGCGGGAAAGTAAAGAAAATAAGTGATTTCTTTTCTCTTCGTTTTTTTTTTTTAAAAAAGAAACTAATTTTATCGAAATTTTTTTTTGGTTAAAATTTACTCAAAAAAAATTGTTTCTATGTAGTAAATTTACAAATTTTGTTTTTCTTAGAACTTAAAATTTTCAGCTAAAAATTTACCCCATTGTAGAACTTTTGGAAGTCCAAAAAAAAAAAAAAAATTAGCTAAAATTTGAAACTTGTTTCATTTAAAGCGGTCTACATAATTACTATATAAAATATTTCTCGTTATTAAATCCACAAAGATTAAATAATGTAAAATTGAAATTCTATAAATTTTTCAAATACAAGAAATGAAATTTTTTAAATTCATTTATATTACTATTGAATTAGTTTTATTATATTCTAATCAGTCCTAAGTATGTAGATAATTTGTTTTGAAAAAATTAGAATATCATTTGTTTTGTCTTTTTTTCTTTACAAAAAACAAAAATGACAGTACTGCAACAAAAAATGTAATCTACCATGTGAATATTAAGCAATACTTACATGAGTATTAAGCAATTACCATATATCATTAAAAAGTACTACGTGAGCATATATTACTAAACAGTAATTAATACGTAAGCGTAACAGTAAACTGTATATCCATTAACAGTAGTACTGAAATGTTACGTGAACGTAAACATATCATTTAATAGTATTACGTGAGCATATTAAACAATATCACTTAATCATATCCAACGTTACACAGTTCTATTCATTTTTACAAAACTTTGTGTTGAAAACAAATTTGAATTTTTTTACATTAAGAAGTTCGGTTGTAAAATACACTGGAAATTTTTCAAAATTTCAAAATTTCCTCATTGATTTCTTTTTCTCGAGGAAAAAAGAAATTGCTAAATTTTCTGAAAAAAAAGGAGAAAAATGAAGAGACTTTAAAATAAGAGATTTTTTCTTTCTTTCTGTGGGTTTTTTTTGAAAACGATTAACAAATATTACTAATTTTTAAAATACATTAAAATCTATATCAAATTATTAATTGCATTAAAATTTATCTGAAGCATTCAGGTTTATTTATTTACTCTACATATAAGTATTGGAAAAGCAAATAATATTTAGTGTGGGGAAAAAAAGAACTGTTTGGAAATATTCCAAGTAAAAATGAATTAATAAAGTAGTAATGATATATAATAACAAAATATTTAAATTTTAATTTTGATAATTTGAGTGTATAAAATATAGTAATGTGACATGTTAAAATATAACTGGTTAATAAAAATTAAAAATTTAACTGATAGTTGAACTTATAATGAAACTTAATATTGCATATTGTAATAATAATATTGTAATTATAAATTTCGCACGTATAATTGATTTATTTATAGAGTAAACAATATTGAATTAGAATTATTAAGTAGCCTTTTCATGTTGTCATTGCTTATTTTTCTTCATTTTCGAAGAAATGAACGGATTTTGCGGCTTGAATTTATGTCAAAACTTAAGGTAAGTTATATTTGAGCTTAAGATTAGTTTTCTGTTAGAAATGAATTGTGCAAAAAAAAAAGAAAGAAGAAATTACCATTTCTTTTCTTTTTTTTGGAAAGCTATGAGATCTATATTATTACTGATAAATTGCAATTACTGATTAATTAAATGAAAATCTGTTTAATTGCTCTTTTTTAATTGGTAAGAAAGGCAGAAAAGGGAAAAAAATCTTACTGAAAAAAAAAATTGATTGGATTTATTTTATGAATAAATAATTCTTTTTTTTAATCAATTTTTCATTTGCTTTCTTTTTCCCTTTTCTTTACTTTTTGATGATTAACTTTAGCATTTTGATCTCAGTTAGGATTCATTACAGCGATGTAAATAGATTTATGAAGAACATTATGATTAATTAATGATTAATTAATTAATTTTAGGAATTAGATGAGACATCAAATGCTGAACGAATTGAATTAGCTAATCAACAAATGCTTCAAAATGCTCTACCGTCGCATATTGCGCAGAGTTTTCCAAGCAAATCTGATCTTTACCATCATATTTGTCATAGTGTTGGCATAGCTCATATCAGTGTATGCCATTATCATTTAATTAAAATTGATAAAGTGCTACTGAGGAGGAAAAAAAGAAAAATTCTTTTTAAATATAAAGAATTAAATTTAATTGTTGTTTGAAAATTTTTTGATGGGTGAATACGAATTATAAACACAAATCTTTCTTCTATAAAAAAAATTACAAAAATTTTTGTAAAAAAATTTTGGGTAAATAGTTAAAAAATGTTTTGGAAAAAATGGCTGGAAAAATTTACTTGAAAATAACAGAAAAAATTATAACTTATTTTTTAAATTTGGAAGTAATTGGGTTTGAATTGCTCTTCTCTATTTTCTAATTTTTTTTTCTTTTTTTCATTTATAGATTTTAAGCGATGATGATAATGGTGAAACTGCCGTACGAAATCTTAAAAATTTAATATGCATTTTTGATCAGGTAAATATGTTTGTTTATAACTTTGCGGAATTTTACATTTCACTTAACTTTTAGGATTATTTAAATTATTTCATGTCATTATTTCAGAAATTTCAGTAAAGAAATGCTTTATCTGTTTTAGATTGTTATGCAACATCGTGGAATTGAGAAAATTCGAGGATGCCAAAAAAATTATATTGTTGCAGTGGGTGTCATCCCAGATTTTTGTAAAAATGTTCATTTTTCTAATGTTTATTCATAAAGTGCAAATAAAACAATTTTTTAAAAAAATATATATATAATAAAAAGATATATAATAATTTCTATAATTAAATTTTTGAAATAATTTGCAGGTTCACGATACGCCATCAACAATTGGTGACTTACTTGCTGAGCTTACGCAATTTGCATTAGATATTTCAGCATTTGCAGCTGATCATGGCATTTCATTAAATATCGGCAAGCTAATTTAATTTTAAACATAAATTACTAACATAACATTTCTTTTATACGTTTAAATTTGAATAACGCATAGTAATGGAAATTGAGGTTTCATTCTGTTTGATATCAAAATGTGTGTGGAATTTAGAAATTTTATTTTGTTTGAAATGATTTTTCATATCTAATTATTTATTAATAATTATAATTTATTCTTTTCCTTTCTTTTTTTTTTTTTTTTTTTTTTGGTCTAATGCAACATACCAATAAAGTTAATTTAATTTTAATAAATACAAAAAGATAATATTTGCGAAAATGTTTTACTTCTTCCATATACACTTGATTACTTCTTTTATTTATTGTTCAAAAAGAAAAACAAATTTAAACTAAAATTATGAATTAATGAAATTTACTTTTAAACTATATTTAAAGTTATTTTAAATACACAATTTAATGAAATTTTTTTTTAAACAGATAAATTAAAGAAAAAGCATTGAAGACAATGTAATATGAGATTTATTTAAGGTATTGATTGCGGATCAGTTCTATCAACTGTTATTAACAATCAAAAGCCTACATATGAATTAATTGGTATGCCGTGCTTGGGTGCTCGTACCTTAATGCAACATGCAAATTGTTACGGTATTATGGTATCCGAGGAAATTTATTTAGCACTTAGGCCAAGAAATTTTAATTTTGATTCAAGGCCAATCAAAATTTCACGAACACTTAATGCATATGTATTCGAGGATAATTATCCGGATACCAGTTATCAGGCTGATGAAACAGATATTAATTCATTATCTTTACCACCAGAGCAAAATTCAACATCACAAAATCCATTAGAGGTTTATTTAAATTATCTCTTTATTTTTATTTCAATGTATTTCTTCAAAAAAAAAAAGTTTTTTTTAGTCTATTTATTTCTTTCTTTTTCATTGAATTAAAATGTATTCCTTCAATTTTGTTTTGTTTTTGTTTTTATTTGTAAATGTAAAAATGTTTAAAAATGATATATGATTAGTTCGAAATTCAATTACCATCTACTGCGATCAATATTAATTATTTTTAGATGTTTGCTTCAATGAATTCCTCATTTTCATCTGAAGTATATTCAATCGATGTTGGCGTTGAAACGGATTCAGAAATGGAATGGATTACACCGGAAATGTTATTGTATGAAAAAAATGCTGAATTTGCAAATAATACACAACCATCAACTTCATCAGTTCAACTTTCAGCACATGTTAATGAAAATTATTTCGATTCTCAAGCATATATATCGTCTGATTCACAAGTATATTCCTCTTTCCTTTTTTTTTTTCTTTTCAAACAAATTTTGAAATTTTACTAATAATTTGAAATAAACTTCAACCAGATATTTTGAATTATTTTATCAAAAAAATTAACTTATAGTAACTTTTATGCGTATATATTCTTTTTTTCTTCTTTTCATTTCCTCTCTTCGCCTTTCTTTTTTTGTTTATACAAGTTTATGCAAGCAATATTCTATTAATAATTGAAAAACTTTTAAATTCCATTAATAATTTGGAATAAGTTAAGTTAATAATTTAAAAAAAAAAATGAATATTTTGCAGACACTTTATAAAAAATTTCTCACAAAATGAGAAACAAAAATTTCCATAAAAAACTGAAGCGAAATTTTTAAAAATTTCATAGAGAAATTAGTGAAAAAGAGTATTAAATCATTTTTTCCTTCTTTTTTAAAATAGCATTCATTTATTATATTGATTTTCTTTTTTCAATAGAAATATTAGACAGTCATTTCATATGTTTCTAGCACAAAAAATTGCACATATTTTAATGATGGAAAATAAAATTTAATTAAATTTAAAATTTGAATTTTTTTCCATGAGTGGATTAATGAATGAATGAAACATAAAATGATATGATATACATTTTTGTAGTGTAATCAATCAGTGACACCAGAACGAAATCGTCGTCTTCGATTTTATATGAGACGAACTCCAAGTTGGTTGAACCGATCGATGACATCGGATACAAGTCGAATATTTGATGGAAATGATAAGCTTGCTGCTGCAGCAAGTCGTGTTGATCGAATGTTAGCTGAGTTAACAGCTATTGCTGATTTTAATCCGACACCTGAAGATCATCCGTTTCCAACTGCACTTTCTACCTCAACGAAAAGTTTGAGGTAAATTAAAAATGATAAGTTGTAAAGATAACATAAAATTTTATTCAGCTAATTAATTCAAAACGATCATTTTAAATTTTAAATCAATAAAATTTTGAAATTTTGAATTTTGATCTTTTTAATGTTTTTTTAAAGAAGAGATATATCAAGTGCTTGTCACACCGAATATGATAATGCTGAATCAGAAGGTAATTGGTCTGATTCTGAAATGCACAATGATCGTTTAGAACGACTTCACAAAAGTTTAAGGTGCTGTTCAAAAATTTTGCTCAATGTAGATGATATCATTTTGTAGCTATAAAAGAAAAGTCATATTTAATTATTTGATAATAATTAAGTATAATTAATTTGTCGATGGTTAGTTAATTTGCTATATATTATTATTACTATCCTGATATTGCACAATACATAAATGATTGCAGAGAATGTAGTGGTGTAAGTAATCCACAACGACAGAAGTGTAGATTGTGGAGTCAAAGTGATAATGGTAATGATGCTGATATTGATAGTATCTGTTCATCAATTGGCACACCATCTTTTTTTAGCAATCTTCGATGGAATAGGTAATGCTTAAAATCATATTTACATACATCAGATATGTTTACAAATTTTAGGATTAAAATGTAAATCTTTTATATAAATAGACAAAAATATTGCATCAAAAAATATTATACACATATCATTAATTCTCTTTTTTTAATAACTATTATTTATTAATACTTGCTGTATTATAATTGCAAAGATTAGATTTGTATAATAATTTTGCTTACAATAATTTTGTTTGTAATCAAAAAGTAAACGAATAAGTAAAGTAAACAATAATTATTATTGTAATTATTATGAATTATGATTAATATGTTCAAGAAATGCATAATAATTATTAGTAATCAATGGTATTCTCTCAATAAATGTGATTCATTTTTAATTATTGAAAAAAATTTTGTTTCTCTTTCTTGAAATGAATTAATATTTGTTAAGCATAAATTATCATTCAATTATTTTAATTTATCATTAGAATAATAATATTGTCAGAAAATTCTAGCATAAAGGATGGAAATTTTTTCTCTATTTTTGAAAACTTTTTTTTTTTTCATTTTCGTTAAACCAACTTTAAAATTAAAATGTGAATTTTTACAGTGTTCATTCGATTGGTTATGAAAATGAATATGAATTTGCTTCTAAAGAAGATCTCAAAGAGATTGCTCGTAGTCAAATGGAAGCGTTAAGTCGCGATATACGTATGAGTTTTGGTGATTACCAACTTACCACTTTTTCAAATCATACTCCATAAAAGAAAAAGTAGAAAAAAAAAAAAAAAAAACTAATAATTAATTGATAGAAATTTTAAAAGAGGTGAGAAAAAAATGAAATAACATGAAAAATTAGAAGAAAAACTGAAATTTTTATCATTTCAAAAAAAAACACATATTATATGTAAAGAATAAAAAAAAAATGTTAAAACTCAAAATTTTACAAACTTGGACAAATCCTATAATTAATTTATCAATTTTTGCCTTATTAAAATCATTAAGAAATTTGTTCTTTGTATAACTAAAAATTCATTTGCTGACAATTAATTTTGACACCTTTTGTATATTATTTATTTTTTAAAGTTTTCACTGTGTGAAATTTTTATTTTTAATGAAATAAACTTGAAAAGTTTGTTCTTTGTTTGTTTTTTTTATTTTTTGTTTTCCTTTTCGTTATGTTTTACATTTTATTTTTGTCTCAAATTTGTTTTAATTTCTTTTTCCTTTTCAAAATCATCATAAATAAAATTCCATAGCTCAATTCAGTTTACTTCCTTTGTATTTGTTTGAAATTATTTATTATTTGAAATCAATGATTATTGATTACTTTATAAATTGTTATGAAAAAATTTTCTGTAGTTTTGAAACAATCCACTATTGATAAAGCATTTCCACATAACATGAAAATTTGTCTAATCATATGTTTTTCAGCTAATAAAATGAGTCGGAATATTGAAATATTGGCTTCATTAACAACAAAAAATTAAAAAAAAATAATAGTCCAAATCAATATTTTTAGGAATTTGAATTTATTTATTCTGACATTCCCCATGAATATGTATTAATATCGATATTAAGGATAGTTATTAATTGGTAGAACGTTAAAACATCCGAAACACGTATTTCTAAAGTAAAACAAGCATATAACCCTAATTAATCAAGCTTAATTGACCTTATAATTCGAGTACGAGATGTATTATCTATATTTGAATTATCATTATATATTTGTCACTAGCTATATCCAGCGTATTGTCATGAATCAATGAACTGCGATATCGATTAATTTAGCGCAAAAAATCCAATCACGCGCAGATGTCGGCAATCACAGAGGGATTCTACGAAGCTTGTAAAAGCAGATAGGAACAACATGTCAGGTTCACAGCCCTCCTCAGATGGCCTCTTCTCATAAATCTTACATTCTCAACCGATGGTCTAAAGATTGACAGAATTCTTCCAAAAATATTTCTGAATAGACTAGTGTTCACTACTCCCGAAGCACTTCTACTTCAGAGCTAACGTGATTTTTAGTCTATTAGAAGTACCAGAGGCACTGTATTTGTGCTCAGACAAGTGCAAAAAAAAATATAGAGCAGAACAGAAGACTCCACGCGATCTTTGTTGACCTCACCAGAATACTTGACACCTGAAACAGAAAAGATTTATGGCAAATTTGGAATGACTAGAATACTCCCCTAACCTTTTCAGAACAATCACTCTGTTGCATGAGGATCAGTCAGATAAGACAATTATGAATGAGTTTATTGCTGTGGGAGATTTGGCACGGTCGAATTTCAGCGTGAATTTGTCTCACTTGGAGAGATCTATTTCTTGATCTAAGGGAGATTCGTTGGATGTGGATGCTATAATATGTGGGGTACTGCACGAATGTAATAATTCCTTTATTAACAGAAGCAACAGTATAATAAATTTTATAAAGAAGAATTAAAGCAAAAGTAGTGTTGCGAATCAGAAATAAAAATAAGCATAAAAATAAGCAAGAAAATTATACCATTGATCTATCCAGCTTTCGAGTTTCGGTAATGATATTCGATAAGTTTGTGAAGAAAATAATTTCATTGAAATCAAGAGATTCAACTTTTTCATGCATTTCCTGATACGATGAGATCATCAGTTTCCGTAAATATCACTGCCGTTAATCCTGTTCGTCATGTCAGCGTTATCTCCTCAGTGAAGTTTTAAGTAATTTTTGATAAACTTTTGCTTGCTTGGAATTTTGCTCAAAAGCCATATTATTTCACTTTTGCTTAGATAAAATGATGAAAAGTTTATAAAGCTTAAAAAGTTTGTAAAAAAAGGATAAAATGCTTATAAAGTTTCGCAAAAAAAATATTGACAATTTGCAAATTTTCCCAAAATATGCTTTCCAGTCAATTTAAATGAAAACTTAATTGGCATTTAATTGTATCGGTGAAATTGTTTTCACTATTAAAACATTCAAAAATATACAAAAAAAAAAAAAAAAAAAAAAACAGGTGAAAGTACTCGAAAATAATTTGAGCTTTGTTTTTTAAGCCAAAAAATATATTTTGAAGCTGGTGTCATTTCCATTTAGCAAAGGTCTGTAAATAAAGGAAATTGATCAAAAACTCATTCTATGTCGCGGATTTTAATATCGCGATCTAAAAATATGAGTTGCAAATTGTAGTAAAGATATCTACGTAATTTCCGCAAATAATGCTTATACTTCGGACTCTTTGTTTCCAAATTTATGCTTCTACATATTGAAACAATTTACATCGTTCTTTGTTAGCTATCATAATCATGCGGTTATCTAATAAGCTCTTTATTAGCAACTGGTGCCCATGCAAGCACCTCCTCTCCTTTGTTCGGATCATTGTCTAACATCAATGTAGATTTATAACCATACTATTGTCAATTAGATCAGTTTTTAAATTATCCAATCCTCCGAATCAGTTTATTCAATTGTTGCCCAAATATTTAGCTGGCATCCAACACATCTCCCTGACATCAAACTTCTCCCCCGAATAACAATTTAACCAAATCATAAAGGTTTGTTTCCAAAAACATTTTTTTGCTTCCACTACAATTTTGGTGCCACGAGCCGGGACATGTCCGACAGTATAAGAAAAGGAAGCGAATTATCGAAGTCGAGAACTCTAGAACTTCTTAAAGAAGCAAGTGAACTCGATCTGACCTCCCCGTCTCAAACACTATCACGAGGGGAACTTCAGCATCAATACGAAATTAAATTGCGAATCGTCAAGGAGAAGATCGCACATCTCGAATATTATGCTGGGTTACTCGAAACAGCTAATCAAAATTGGCTGGATAATATTCAGAGCTTGACAATAGCAACGAGGAGAAAGGAAGAGGAGACGAAATACGCCAATATGGTTGACGATCCACAAGGTATTTTAAGTTTAATCACTAGAACAAGAGAAACTATTATTACCCTTAAAATACATACTGATGAATATTGCTCGGTACTACAACATTTAAAACAAGAAGAGGTCAAAGAATCATTTCCAAAGAATAGTATGATTCACACAAATCAAGCAGAAATAAAACTTCCTCAATTACCACTAATAACGTTTAGTGGGGATCCAAAATTGTGGAGGCAATTTTGGTGTAGTTTCAAGGCAGCAGTCCATGAGCAAAGCATCCCAGATATTCAAAAGTTAAACTATCTGATATCATGTCTTAAAGGAGATGCTTTGTTATCTGTAAGAGGTTATGATATAGCGCCAGAAAACTACGATGTTATAATAGGTTTACTAAAAGAGAAATATGGTAAACCTTTCCTTATAAAGAAATCACTCTACAACGAGTTGAATACCATCAAAAAAAATGACCGAGAGTGGAAAGCAACCATAGAAGCCATGGAGAGAACATTTCGACAACTGGAAGCTATAGGTGAAAATTTAGAGCATTCAAGCATCGAAATTACAATTGAAAATAAACTACCAGCGTGGATAATTGATAAATTATACCAATTGAAAGAGGATTCGACGAGTTGGTCAGTTAAGGATATCCGGCAGTACCTGACAAAACTAGTTCTAAGAAATGAAGAAGTTGCTAGAAGTCAAGCAGACACAAGGGAGAAGAAAACAAACAAAAATAATGTTAGAGGCGAAACGTCAGCTTTCGCCACAATCAACCAAACAAAGGGAGATAATACAATCAAATCAAAAAAGGTTCCAGGAAAAATTTCTATAAATGGGAAAAGGAAAGCATGCGTATTTTGCAATAAGGACCACTGGAACAATGAATGTAACATCTATCCCACTCTCAAACTCCGGATGGAACGTTTGAGAGAAATCACTGCATGTTTCAAATGTTTACGAAAAGGACATGCAACAAGTGATTGTAAAAAAGGGAAACCTTTGTGTTTCCATTGTAAAAGTCCACACAATACAGCACTGTGTCCCAACAACTACAAGGAACTCACGCAAGCAGTGGATTCCAACAAAGAAAGATTGGGTTCAGTCACAATCGCTAACTCCATTACCGAAAAAGGAAATCAATGGAAAAAGCGAACCTTACTGTTATGTAAGGAAATAAATGTAACCAATCCAAATCGCCCAAAAATCCAACAAAAGGCTTTAATTCTATTCGATATTGGTTCTCAATTATCGTTCATATCAAAGGATTTGGCTTATCGATTGAATCTACAAGAAACTAACGAGATGGAAATAAAAATTGCTTCATTTGGTGATAAGACGCCAAAAACGTGTATCACTACTAAAACTGAAATCGGAGTAAAAATTGGAAATAAAGAAATAATCCGATTAGATGTAATAACAGTTAACCACTTGACGAATGAATTGCAAGTAGTTAATCTAAACAAAAAGGAATTGTTGATGATAGACAAAAGAAATCAGTTTAGTAATTTCAAAAACAAATGGAAACAACCGGACATACTCATAGGTGCGGATCACTTCTTCAAGTTTATCCAGTTTGACCAAGCAGAGAACTTAAAATCAGGATTTTCATTGATCCATACAAAGGTTGGACCTATAATAGCTGGAAGTGGGTATATAAATGAAATACACGACAGTATTTCAGAAACCACATCAGTAAGTCCGATTTCTCAAGTCAATGCCGTCAATATTCCAGACTTAGATCACTTTTGGAAACTGGAATTAATGGGTATACAAGACAAAATAAACTCTGACAATGATGAAAAAGCATTGCAGCAATTTAAACAAACTATCACTAGGGACAAGGGAAGATATCAAGTTTGTTGGCCTTGGAAAGATTCAAAGAACAAACTAAGCGATAATTTCGGACTTTGCCTTGGAAGATTAAAGTCGTTAATTAGGAGGCTTCAAATGAAACCTCAATTACTAAGTCGATACAATCAAACTATTGAAGAACAACTCAATTCCAATATAATTGAGAAAGTGTCATCGGAAATGAATGAAGTTGGTATTATTCATTATCTGCCTCATCACGAAGTAATAACACCAAATAAAACCACGACAAATCTGAGGATAGTTTATGATGCATCAGCTCATTGTAAAGGAATGAAAAGTTTAAATGATGTTTTATATCGGGGACCAATAACACTCCCTGATTTGGTTGGAGTTTTGCTACGTTTCCGTACAATGAAAAATGTAATAATAGCAGACGTAGAAAAGGCGTTCTTGCAAATAGAATTGCATCCAACAGATAGAAACTGCACTCGATTTCTTTGGTTGAAAGACATTCGAAGTCCAGTTAACGAAGAAAACGTAAGTTGTTACCGTTTCCAACGAGTTCCATTTGGAATTGTATCATCTCCATTTTTATTGTCCGCTACACTCAATTATCATTTGGAAACTTGTAAAAGCAAAATCGCACTCGAGTTAAGGAAAAATCTCTATGTCGATAACATTATAATACCAACCAAAGGAACCAACGAAGCTCTTTCCAATTATAAGGAAATTAAAATTATATTCAATGAAGCATCAATGAATGTACGGGAATTTCTCTCTAACGACCAAGAAGTCAATGAAAAACTTCCGGTACAAGATCGAGCAGAGGTAAGTTCAATTAAAAAAATTCTAGGTCTCAATTGGTACCACAAACAAGATATCATTCAAGTAACGTTAAAACCATGGTTTGGTAAGAAATTAACTAAAAGAATTATATTGCAATTCGTAGCCTCACAATATGACCCACTAGGATTCATAGTTCCTATACTGATAAGATTCAAATTGTTTCTCCAAACTTTGTGGAAAAAGAACCTTTCATGGGATCAAATTATAAGTGAGGAAGATGAAACCACGTGGAAATTACTCACGAACGAATGGCCAAAGAAACTAAAGGATCTACCAAGATTCACAACAAATTGTTCCAAGCAAGTACAATTTCATGTTTTTACTGACGCATCAACTGCTGCATACTCAGCAGCTTTATACATTCGAACTCAAGAAAGAGAAGTATTCTTAGTGTTTGCTAAATCCCGAATTGCGCCAATTAAAGGAATGTCAATACCTCGATTAGAATTACTGGCAATACTCATCGGAGTGAGAATGGTACAATTCGTATTAAAACAAAAAGAGCTTGAGGACGTGATAACAATTTTATGGTCCGATTCTCAATGTGCGCTTCATTGGGTTCACAATAGTTCCCGTTTACTACCAACGTTCATACAAAATAGGGTAGAAGAAATACGAAAGGCGAAAATCCATTTTAGATATATCCCAAGTGAACAAAACCCAGCTGATATAGCTACAAAAGGAATCTCTCCGAATAAACTAAAAGGATATGATCTTTGGTGGAAAGGACCAAAGTGGTTAACAGAAAACGAATCAAAATGGCCACAGTGGAAATACAATTACAATGAGGATTACCAGGATGAAGAAATTGTGGCCCACATCACAGAACCAATTATCATAAACAAACATTTCGGAATCTTAGATGCTAGTCGTTTTAGCAAATGGTCAAGATTAATAAGAACAACTGGTTGGGTTCTGAAATTCATAAGATTAACAATGAAAAGGGAAATTCCTTGGCTAAAGATGGCAACGAAAGAAAAGAATATATTGACAACACAGGATTACGAGTTGTCAGAAATTGTGCTATTCAAACAAGCACAGTCAGAAGGAGTTACCAAAGATGAAATAATCAAATGGAATTTGTTCTATGATAACGAACTATGGAGATACAAAAGCCGCGTAGTTAACTCTGAAATGAAAGAGAGTAACTTACACCCAATATATCTCCCGAGACACAACACCATAACTGAACTCTTTATTCAGCAACGACATGAACAACTGTATCATGCTGGAATTGCTCATACACTCTCAAATCTGAGATCGACGATATGGATCCCAAAAGGTAGAACGGAAGTCAAACGAATCTTGAATAAGTGCATGAAGTGCAGACGCTGGACAACTAAACCATTCAAATTACCAACTATGGCTGATCTTCCAGCATCTCGGACCACAAGATCAAGACCCTTTGCGCGAGTAGGACTAGACTATTTAGGTCCTGTGAATATCAGGAGTGATAATGGGCTAACAAAAAGATGGGTAGCACTATTCACATGTTTCACAACAAGAGCTGTACATCTAGAAGTAGTAGAAACTCTTTCAGCCGAAAGCTTTTTACATGTTTTCAGAAGATTTACAGCAAGACGAGGCTTTCCAGAATTAATCTTAAGCGACAACGCTGGTCAATTCCAGTTAATTTTTAAAATCATTGTGAAACAACAATTAAATGAATTCCTAGCGGAAAGGAAAATGATCTGGAAAAATATAATACCAAAGGCGCCTTGGAACGGAGGAGTATATGAGCGACTTATTGGGTTAACAAAAAGGGCAATGAAAAGAGCCATCGGCAGAAAGTTATTATGGGAACGGGAATTGATTACGCTAGTAGCGGAAGTGGAAAGTATTTTGAATACTCGACCACTAACTTACGTAAATTTTGATGATTGTATCATATTGCGTCCAATTGACTTTATACTACCGAATGCGCATCTAATCATGCCTGCTAAAAACAAGAATGAAATGGATGATTTTATCCCTCATAAATTGGATTCGAGAGAAAAACTCATTCAATACTGGTCAAATACACTAAAGGCCCTCGATGCCTTCTGGGAAATATGGAAAGAGGAATATTTAAATACTCTTAAAGAAAGAGCACAAAGGGAACACTCTTCTCCGAGAGATGTAGTAAAAAGAACTCCCCACGAGGGAGAGATTGTGTTACTAAATGAACCAGAAATTCCCCGTGGCATGTGGAAACTAGCCAGAATAAGAGAAATCAAAACAGGAAAGGATGGAGAAGTGAGAAGTGTCTCGATAGAATTACCGAAAGGAAAAATACTCAACAGACCGGTGAATATGTTATACCCACTGGAAGTCAAAGGTGAGGAAATTGACCCTCAACCAACAATGTTTAACAAATCAGTGCAAAATGTCAATGAACAAGAACCAATTGCTCTACGAACTAGAAGCGCTATAAGGCGAAGCAATCAACCAAAGCTGTCCAACGAACTAAAGCATTTAGCTCCTTCGGTCGGGAGTGTCGCGGATTTTAATATCGCGATCTAAAAATATGAGTTGCAAATTGTAGTAAAGATATCTACGTAATTTCCGCAAATAATGCTTATACTTCGGACTCTTTGTTTCCAAATTTATGCTTCTACATATTGAAACAATTTACATCGTTCTTTGTTAGCTATCATAATCATGCGGTTATCTAATAAGCTCTTTATTAGCAACTGGTGCCCATGCAAGCACCTCCTCTCCTTTGTTCGGATCATTGTCTAACATCAATGTAGATTTATAACCATACTATTGTCAATTAGATCAGTTTTTAAATTATCCAATCCTCCGAATCAGTTTATTCAATTGTTGCCCAAATATTTAGCTGGCATCCAACACATCTCCCTGACATCAAACTTCTCCCCCGAATAACAATTTAACCAAATCATAAAGGTTTGTTTCCAAAAACATTTTTTTGCTTCCACTACATTCTACGTTTGCTGTTCATTCCGCAAATTTATTAAGGTTCTGCATAGCAATCCGTAAATGTTGAATCCTTTATTGATTCTAAGTTTCGTTTCGTGATCATTCGAAAAAACGACAAAAGAAATCAAATAAAAAGATTATTTCTTACTTGATTACTTTATTTGAATAATATCAATTCAGCTATGCAATGACTAATTTCTGTCGGTTCTAATTTTCATAAGGAGAAAAATTGCAAAAAGTGTATTTACTCCATAAAATAAGATAGATTTATGAATATCAATAAAATTGTAAATTTCTACACCATTCTGATGATAGCACCAGAAATGCCATACTGTTGATAAACCTGGTTTAATATCCAGTTTGGCAATTTGGATTCTATTATCGTTTCGATGCTAGGTTGCTCTACGTTTTCGCCAATTGCTTCTAACTGCCTTAGAACTCTCTCCATTTCTTCGATTATTGTTTTCCAGTCTCGGTTGTTTCGTTTTGTAGATATGAGTTCATTGTAAAGTAATTTTCTTATAGTGGAAACACGACCAAATTTCTCCATTAATAATTCTCTTATAATTCTATAGTTTTCAGGTGCCCTATCGTAACCTCTTACTAGCTGGAGGGCGTTTCCTCTTAAGCAAGAAACCAAGTAATTTAATTTTTGGATATCTGGTATGTTTTGAGAGTGTACGAAGGCTTCGAAACTACTCCAGAATTCTCTCCATGTTTTAGGGTCTCCACTAAACGGTGGTAACGACAATTGTGATAAATTTACTACTGGACGACATTCAGTTAAGCTAGGTTCTTTAATTTGTGCTAGACGTTTAAGGGCTAACTCTGTATCATTCTTGTACATAGATAAGGTTATAATGGTATCCGTACCTATGTTAATTAATTTTAAAATACCTCTATCGTCGTTTGTCATTTGTTCGTATTTTTCTTCTTTTTTCTTTTGCGACATTGGGGCTAGTTGAATGTGTTTCAACCATTTGTCGTTGATCTTCTCAAGAGTGCCAACGTATTTTTCGAGGCGCATCAACTTTTCTTTGATAATCCTTGCCCTTGCTTCGTATTGCTGGTACAATACTTCTACTGTCGCTTTTTGGTCTAACGGAGTTAGATCCAATTGTTGTATTTCATCGAGGAGTCCCTCGAGATTCGCTTTTACTGGTGTAGCTTGAACAATTATACTGGCCGACATACCTCACCTCACCTCGGGCACCAAAAATTTATTTTGTCGTGAAACCTCAAACTTGGGTAATTAAACCTTTATTTAACATGAAGCAAATAATAGCGCTTTATACATATCGTACGGATGCTACACCGATTAACAAACGCGTAACGAAAGATATAATTATAAAACATTAAAATGATATCAAAACCACCCCAAAATGCAGAATGAACCACCGCATGGAGGACGATTGTTTATATGCAGAACTGAGCTGACCAGATATCCGGCAGAGGATATTTAACTGATGTGAAACAAAGACTGCTAATAAAGGGTTTTGCTAACAAAGGGTTTGATAAAGAAGGATTTTTACCAACAAAGGGTTTTTGTTGTGTGAGGAAAAGGAATTAGATAAGAGAAATTTGTTAGTTTGGATATAATAATTTAAATATTTCGTCTTTCACGACACATACAGCTTCTCACTCTTGCGCACCCTATCGTATTTCTTCTGAAATATTCGCGAATTGTTAATTGCTTTCTGTTACGACTAGAATGAATACACCAAAAGGAATAAAAAGTTTGCCGAAATTTGGCCTAATGGAGCAATTAAGTGCTTCTTTACATGGCTTTTTTTTTGCATCGCATTATTTACTGAATTTTGTATAGCTATTATACAACGTTTTCATGTGCACATTTTCAGCACATTTTCTCGTGCATTTCGCTTCAAACAGACAAATATGTTTGAAGTCTTGCTAAATTTGTGAAACTAACGTGGAGCTTTCGTACAATGCTTCCTATGAGCGCTTAGATTATTCCTATAGATGAAAATTTTGCCACAATTTTCGCACTGAACATTAATTTTGTGTGTTTCCTGATGAATGGAGAATGATGATGGATGAGTGAATGTTCGCCCACAACCGGGCACTCTGCATTCATAAATAAAAGGTTTGGGATGCGTTTTTCTGTGAGCTATGTACTCACTGTAATTCTTTGTTTTCATAGTACATCCGACATGGAGGCACTCGTAATTTTCCTCATCTGAAAAATTCTTTTACAACATTTGTTTTTATAATTCTATCGATATACTTAACAGCTCAGGTCACAGTTCTTTACTAGTTTTCTCATGTATTTAAAATTTTTTTTTTTTGTAAATTTTCCGCTGCGATGAAATCATATCCAGTCCTCGATTCTTTGCTGTTAATACCTACAATTTTACACATTCATTCCATTCCTTAAACAGCAGATACAGTTTATCTTTTTTTATGTTGAATATAAATGAGAAGGATCTATCTCTTTGTTGAGTCTTTGTTAAATATTGATCTAATGAATTTTGTACTGCTATATAATGAATCTTTCTCAGCTGTGCATTTCACTCCAGGAAGGCAAACATGTTAGAGTTCTGCTAAATTTGTGAAACTAACGTAGAGCTTTCGTACAATACTTCTTGTGAGACCTCAAATTATTTTTTGAGTTGAAAATTTTGCCACAGTTCCCGCACTGAAGTTTAGGCCCATGTGCTTCCTGATGGTTGTAGAATGATGATGAATGATTGAATGTTAGCCCACAACCGGGCACTCTGCATTCATATATAAAAGGTTCGGGATGTGTTTTTCTGTGAGTTATGTATTCCTTGCGACTGTTCATTTTCATTGTGCACCCGACGTGGGGGCACTCATATTTTTTCTCATCTGAAAAATTCTTTTGTAACATTTGTTTTCATATTTCTATCGTACCAATTTGTAATTAATTAACGCATTTTGAAGACTGATCATTAAAATGCTTGTGATAATATACTTCAAATAGCTTCTTTACTTGTTTTTTAATGTATTTAAATGAAAAATGTAAGTGTAGATTTCCTGATGCGATGAGATCATCAGTTCTTGATTTTTTACTGTTTAATATCCACAATTTCACGTAAAAGCAAAGGCCTTCTTAAGAAAATAACTTTTAAACTTATTCCATTCCTTGAACAGCAGGTACTGCTTATCTTTCTTTTTGTTGAATATAAACGAGAAGGATCTATTTCTTTAGTGAATTTGTACTGCTATACAACGGTTTTTTCTCAACACATTTTAATGTGCATTTCACTTCAGATAGACAAACATGTTTAAAGTTCTGCTAAATTTGTGGAACTAACATGCAGCTTTCGCGCAGCGTTTCTTATGAAAGAACAGATGGCTCTTATACTTGAAAATTTTACCACAGCTTCCACATTGAAGTTTAAGTCCATGTGTTTTCTGATGACCGGAGAATGTTGATGGGTGATTGAATGTTAACCCACAACCGGGCATTCTGCATTCATAAATAAAAGGTTTGGGGTGCGTTTTCTTGTGAGCTACGTATTCATTGTAATTCTTCGTTTTCATAGTACACCCGACATGGAGACACTCGTAATCTTCGTCATCTGGAAAATTGTTTTATAACATTCCTTTTTGCAATCCTATCATAGCAATTTGCAATTAATTAACGCAATTTAAAAACTGGTCATAAAAATGTCGGTGATAATATATCTCATATAGCTTAGGTCACCTTTTCTTAGTTCTTTTTTCGTCTGTTTAAACAAAAAACGTAGTGGATTTTCCGCTGTGATAAGATCATGATTCTTTAGTATTTATATCACAATTTCACGTAAAAGCATAAGACTTTTTAAGAAAATAATTTTTAAGTTTATCGGATTCTGAGAACAGCAAGTACTGCTTATTGTTTTTTATATGGAACATAAACGAGAAGAATCTTTTTATTGAGTTCTTTGTGTCAAATTAATTCTTCACTGCTATACAACAATATTTCTCAGCTGTGCATTCCACTTCAGGTAGACAGTCAGGTAAAAAATGTTCAAAATTTTCTGAATTTGTGGAACTAACATGGAACATTCGCACAGCGTTTCCCGTGAGCGTTTAGTCTATACTTCGAGTTGAAGTTTTTGCCACAATTTTCGCACTTAAGTTTAGGCCCGTGTGTTTTCTGGTGATTGACGAGTGTTGACTGATGAGTGAATGTTCGTCCACAACCGGACACTTTGCATTCATAAATAAAAGGTTTGGGATGCGTTCTCCTATGAACCAGGTATTCCTGGTGACTTTTTGTTTTCATAGTACATCCGACATGGGGACACTCATAATTTTTCTTATCTGAAAAATTCTTCTATAACATTTGTTTTTGCAATTAGCATCTTCCATTTATCATTTGGTAAATAATTGTTATAGTTTGGAAAGTGATTATGGTTTAAATTTATATTAGAAGCAAAAGCTTAATGTTACCTGTAATGGAAGCGCTTTGCAAAACAAATAACTCTGAATTTTTCGCAGTAACGAGATCAGTTATGTTTTCAAATTCCTTAGTATTTGCATCGTTAATTTCGCGGAAATGACTGAGATCTACGAAGTGCAGAGGGTCGGATGAAATGTTGCTATGCATATTCTCACCATCTGTTCTCGGCAATTCTTGCAACTGAGAATTTCCTGTTGTAATTGGAACGGTTTCGATTTTCGAATCCTCATTGCTTCTATGCTCACTTTTCCACAAATCAGTGAAATCGAAGTGCGAAAAATCAGATGAAATGCTAATCTCCAAATTCCTAGCAGATGTTCCTGGTAATTCTCTACCAGTATTTTCTGGTTCTCTTTTATGAACATCAATGCTTGAACCTAGGATCGACTCCAAATTGCTATTATCAAGGATGTTGAAACTAGTTGAGAAGTACCCATTGCTACAGTCATCCCATGTAATGTCATCGATGTCGAGATTTAGTAGAGAGATAGTTTCATTCTCAGCCAAAACAGTACAAAGCAGAAAGCTCAACCAGATGATTTGTGTCATTGAAATGAAGAGCAAGATGAAAAACTGAATTTTTACAATGACAGAAATACTCGATTGAAAGTCTTTATTTCAGATTGGTTGGAATTAAACGGCCAAAGGTTTAAACAGTTTTTAATCTGTCTTATTTGCATCATTCCTCATATTTTTTTCCTTTCACTCTAATTTTTCCATTCTTAAATTAATAGCTGATGAATACGCTTTTGGACTGTATGAATAAAAGATTAAAAATTAAATTGTCATGCATGAAAAATTAAATTCATACAGCCATCAATTGTTACCTGTCGTGTAACTCCTGATAATTAATTAATATCACTTCATCATTTTTCATTAATTTGAAAATATTTCTAAAAGACTCTACAAGTGCGCAAGAATGAGAAGCTGCACGATATTTCTGATAATATCATCAGAATGATGCAGAAATTCTACAACTTCATTATGATAATTCTAATCATTATTTATCAGATGAATCTCACTCTTTTTGTTTCAATATTCTATAACTTTCCAATTCTTTTACTTCTATTTTTCTTCTCATTGAGTATTACATTTTCAATTTACACTTAACTGACGTACTGTACAGGAATCTGACTGAAATGTTAACATTTCATGCTTAATCTAGTAGGATTACGTCACATGAAACACAATAAATCTTTTGTTATTCTCTAGTAAAAAAATCGGGTGACAAAAATTTTGTTTGAACCAATTGTGAAAAAACATGAATGGATAATGTTATAAAAATGTACAACAGAAAATGTAAAAGAAATGGAAAGTTATAGAATATTGAAACAAAAAGAGTGAGATTCATCTGATAAATAATGATTAGAATTATCATAATGAAGTTGTAGAATTTCTGCATCATTCTGATGATATTATCAGAAATATCGTGCAGCTTCTCATTCTTGCGCACTTGTAGAGTCTTTTTAGAAATATTTTCAAATTAATGAAAAATGATGAAGTGGTATTAATTAATTATCAGGAGTTACACGACAGGTAACAATTGATGGCCGTATGAATTTAATTTTTCATGCATGACAATTTAATTTTTAATCTTTTATTCATACAGTCCAAAAGCGTATTCATCAGCTATTAATTTAAGAATGGAAAAATTAGAGTGAAAGGAAAAAAATATGAGGAATGATGCAAATAAGACAGATTAAAAACTGTTTAAACCTTTGGCCGTTTAATTCCAACCAATCTGAAATAAAGACTTTCAATCGAGTATTTCTGTCATTGTAAAAATTCAGTTTTTCATCTTGCTCTTCATTTCAATGACACAAATCATCTGGTTGAGCTTTCTGCTTTGTACTGTTTTGGCTGAGAATGAAACTATCTCTCTACTAAATCTCGACATCGATAACATTACATGGGATGACTGTAGCAATGGGTACTTCTCAACTAGTTTCAACATCCTTGATAATAGCAATTTGGAGTCGATCCTAGGTTCAAGCATTGATGTTCATAAAAGAGAACCAGAAAATACTGGTAGAGAATTACCAGGAACATCTGCTAGGAATTTGGAGATTAGCATTTCATCTGATTTTTCGCACTTCGATTTCACTGATTTGTGGAAAAGTGAGCATAGAAGCAATGAGGATTCGAAAATCGAAACCGTTCCAATTACAACAGGAAATTCTCAGTTGCAAGAATTGCCGAGAACAGATGGTGAGAATATGCATAGCAGCATTTCATCCGACCCTCTGCACTTCGTAGATCTCAGTCATTTCCGCGAAATTAACGATGCAAATACTAAGGAATTTGAAAACATAACTGATCTCGTTACTGCGAAAAATTCAGAGTTATTTGTTTTGCAAAGCGCTTCCATTACAGGTAACATTAAGCTTTTAAATTTAAACCATAATCACTTTCCAAACTATAACAATTATTTACCAAATGATAAATGGAAGATGCTAATTGCAAAAACAAATGTTATAGAAGAATTTTTCAGATAAGAAAAATTATGAGTGTCCCCATATCGGATGTACTATGAAAACAAAAAGTCACCAGGAATACATGGCTCATAGGAGAACTCATCCCAAGCCTTTTATTTATGAATGCAAAGTGTCCGGTTGTGTGTTAACATTCAATCATCCATCATCATTCTATAGTCATCAGAAAACACATGGGCCTAAACTTCAGTGCGAAACCTGTGGCAAAATTTTCAACTGTGAGAAGAATCTTAGATCTCACAAGAAGCGTTGTACGAAAGCTCCACGTTAGTTTCATAATTCGGAAAATTCTAAACACCTGACTGTTTATCTGATGGATGCATAACTGAGAAACATCCGTTGTATAGGAAGAAGCTTTTTTCTTTTACTTGAAATTATGGATATAAATAGTAAAGAATCGAAAACTTGTCTGATCTCATCGCAGCGAAAAATTTATGTTATCACAAATATTTTTATGACCGGTTTTTAAATTGCGTTAATTAATTGCAAATTGCTATGATAGAATTGTAAAGACAAATGCTATAAGACAGTTTTTACAGTTAAGGAAAATTACGAGTGTCCCCATGTCGGATGTACTATGAAAACGAAGAATTACAATGAATACATAGCTCACAAGAAAACACACCCCAAACCTTTTATTTATGAATGCAGAATGCCCGGTTGTGGGCGAACATTCAATCATCCATCAACATTCTACGGTCATCAGAAAACACATGGACCTAAATTTCAGTGCGGAAGCTGTGGTAAAATTTTCAACTGTAAGAGTAATCTGGTCTTTCACAAGAAGCGCTGCGCGAAAATTGCATGTTAGTTCCACAAATTTATAGCAAAATTTTAAAAACGTTTCCTTATAGAAATATCCGTTGTATAGCAATACAATATTCAATAGGTACTTCGATATTTATCCAATCTCAGTAGAAAAATTCTTGTCGATTCAACATAAGAAACGAAAAATCAGCAACTATTGCTGTTTAAATAGTCTTTTTAGATAGATTTAAAAAGCTTTTCCTCTTAAATTTAAATTACTCTATGATCATTTTTTTAAATTGCATTAATTAAGTACAAGGAAGAATTGCAAATACAAATGTCATAAGGGAGCTTTTCAGATAAGGATAATTACGTGTGTCCCCATGTTGGATGTACTATGAAAACGAAGAGTCGCAATGAATATATAGATCACAGAAAAACACACCCCAAACCTTTTATTTATGAATGCAAAGTGTCCGGTTGTGGGTTAACATTTAATTATCCATCATCATTCTCCTTTCATCAGAAAGCACATGGGCCTAAAGTTCAGTGCGAAAAATGTGGCAAAATTTTCATCTATAAGGGAAATCTGAGATCTCACAGGCAGCGATGCATGAAAACTCCACGTTAGTTTTACAAATTTAGTAGCACTTTAAACATGTTTGTCTACCTGAAGTGAAATGCACATAAAAATGTGATGGAAAACATCCGAAAAATTCAATAGATACTTCTATTTAACCAATCCCAACAAAGAGATAGATCCTTCTCGATTCTCCATTATGCTCAGCATAAAAGGCAATAAGGAATACCTGTTGTTCTAAGAATCTGATAAATTTATAAGTTATTTTCATAAGCAAACTTCAATGCGATTTTCAGTTCTGAAATTTCTTTCAACACTCACAAGAAGCTTTGCATCGGAGGTCCTCGTTGGTTTTGTAAATTTAGCAAAATTCTAAACACTTTTGCCAACTGCAAGTGAAATGTACGCAAAAATGCGTTGCGAAACATTCGTATCCGTGGTATAGCAAAATAAAATTCTTAATATACTGCGATGTACAGAAGGTATATTGAAATGCATTTCACTGGTTATTCCTACAGCAAACTCTTCAATTCTTTTACATCTCAAAATATTCATTGTAGGAGTGAAAGAAGAGATACATAATTCTAGCATACATTGGGAGTGACACAGAAGAATACGTAGGAGTCAGAAGATGCGCGTCATCAATATGCTACAGACAATTTTTTGATGAAATTATGTTATTTAACTATCTGATATGTTTCACATTTATCTTTTTTCTAACTATATTTCATGGAAATGACATAAACATTCTGATTAATGGAGATATGTAAAGTTCAAAGATCAAAACATTTGGATATCTAAAATAACAACCTGTTAGTTCCAACTCTAAAATTGATTTGATCAGTGGGTTCTGTGCATGACTTTTGCGCCGGTTACTTTATTTCACTCTTGTATTGGTTTTTCAATAACAGGAGTGAAATTTTGAAAATGAAAGCTTTTGTATTGCCAAGTGACATGAGCGACACTAAAATCAGTGATGGTGGGGGGGGATAAATTAAAATTTTTTATAAGTGGAAATAATTTCTCGTTTGAAGCTTAATTTGATAAGCCAAAATGCCCACACTGTTGCTCTTAACATGCGAGTCTAAAACGCTTCTCATCTGTAAATTGAAATTTTATTGATTTCAAAGTTTTCTTTACCTTTCTAATAGTTGTCATAATTGCTCTATTAAATTCACCGTCTTCTTGGTATTTGAATTCCTATTGTGGCTATTTACTTTTCCCCACTTCTAGTCACTGCAATCCCTTTCATCATGGTTGATAGTTTTTGAGTTTACTTGGTGGAATTCCTCTAGTAACAACGTTCATTTGATTATGCGCACTTGGAAGATATCAGGAAGTGAAATCTGCCTTTCATATCTCTTCTACTCAATTTTGTATAAACCGGGAAATAATCTTGAATAATTTTTGATCCAAAATAGAGCACATTTAGAATTAGACCAAAGTGTTACAGGCACATCTTTTTGCTTCAATACAAACTGTATAATTTTTACCCCAATTAGTACTGAAAGTAATTCCAAACGAGGTATGGTAATTTAAGTGGGGCAATACGTGATTTAGCATAAATGAGAAATGTTGAGTTCTTACCATATTTTTTGATAATGAGAACATGCATTGCTGCTGTGTATGTTTTATTTGAAACATCCGAAAATACATGTATTTCTAGTTGATCTAATGGGTTTATTACAGGTCGAGCTATTGTATTCTTTTTTTTTTGCCAACTTCATATCATATCATTGATTCCCACTGTTTTTTCTTTTTTTTTTTTGTTTTTTTTTTGATAGGTTCAAGGCTGCTCTCACAACTTGTTTTGTTTCCATAAAAGTTGAAGGAATAATTTTAATGTAATCATTGAAGGAACTAAAAACCCTAGAGGGTCATACTATGAAGCAACAAATTGCAAGATAGTTCTCTCAGTTACTTTCTTTTAATTCCATGGTTTAAGTATTATATTATACGAATTATATTTAAATCATAAATCCAATTGATACCAAGAAAACTATTTTAGTTAGAATTATCCTTGTCGTAGTGGATTCATTGTTTTGATAAAAGATTCATTGTTTCAAAAATGGAAAAAACAAAGGTACACAATTTCACAAGAAACTGCGTGGGGTATTTTATGGTCTTTTTCATGTGGAAACAAAGCCTAGTCAATTATTACTTTGCAGTTTGTAGCGTTACGCTTTTTGATTGTAAATAAAAGTTAGCAAAATTTCATAGTGATTTTCAGTTTTTCGAGTGATATAAAATTGAAACTTATTGCATTGCGACAAAAATGATTTAATTCGAGAATGAACAAATGCTAATTTAAACAACAAACATAATCAAATTCTACGGAATCGGTTTCCATTCATAAACCAAGAAAACTATCTTTGTTGGGATAAACTGACAAAATATGGTTGCACAATCCTATTAAGTGGAACTACAAGTGGTCTGCCAGTGCTGAAACAAAAGGACTGTTAAATGATGCAAAGAAAACAACGCTAGTAGTGTACTTATGAGAAGATATTAGAAGGTAAACTTACTTCCAAGGTAGCATTGCATCAGTTATTCGTCCAATCTACAATAATTGATTGAGGAGACTCGTGGCGTATGGAGTAACGGTATTCTGCGATGTGCTTAGAAAGGTAAAGGTGACATGGGTATAGTTCTCGTTAACGATAACATCAGTGGGAAAAAAATCGTTCACCCTGAGAACCCGCACTTTTGATTTTTTAGTTTTTTTTTTTTCAGTGTCACATCATATCTATATAAATTCTCAAAAATTACCGGAGCGGATCGCTTTGACGCTACTAATAATATGTCTGTGCCGAAAATGCAAAAAAATAATATGAAAAGTGCAAATCGTGGGTTTTTCATCGTTTGCAAAGCGTTTCCAGAATTAGTGCCTTAATGAAGGGAAGCAATGTGAATTTAATACAAACACATATTACAGTGAGTTAAATTTTAATTTGATGAGCCTTGAGGTTGCGACTTTTCATTCTAACGGAAAAGGACAGCCAATTTAGATTTTCAAGCAACTTACCAATCGTTTTTTGAAAGTAAAAATGAAGACCGAATGAATTCGAGGGATACGATGCAAATATACAATGAATTCCATGTCAATTTCGTTTCTCTTTTAAGCTGAATAATCTTTGCTCATTGCATGAATTTAACAACAAGTTTATTATAAATTTTGATCAATTAATCTCGTATTTTTTGCATAATAAAATGGAAAATGACTTTTGTCCTACGTAAATCCGCATACTATCGAAAAAGGTTGAAAGCATTCATTTCAAAAGAAATAGATTCGATGTTAACACTCAATAAACTCTAGCAGTAGTTAAAAATAACAGTAATTAAAAGTAATAGTAACCAGACAGTGTATTTTTCATTGATGGAATCTTCCAGAAATATAATTTGTATGTGATAACGAGGATCAGTTTTAATAGTAGAGTTTTTTTTTTTTTTTTTTTTTTTCATTACAAAATGTGAAAGAAATGAAGAAATAATTCCTTATGAATAATATTTAATAAAATTCCGCATATCTGTATTTGTGGTTACATGTTATCATAAATGAGCAAAATTTCTGTCTTTGGCATGAAATGTAATCTTTATTAAATTATATTTTAAACAAACAAGCGAAATTAATTATCCACAAAATTACTTCTTTCGTCTTTTTTCTTTTCGTTTTTAACGCAGTTTCTGTTGATAGTATAAATATTAATATATTATCTTTTTCGATATTTTTGCTTGCTGCAATTGAAGACAAACGTTTATGACAAATTATATTAAGCGTAGCAGAACAGTAATCACTGTAATATTTGCCAAATTTTTTTAAGACAATCAAAAAGTCGTAAGTTACTTACAATCTAATCAATATTTATAGATTATTTGAAACAAAAAAATTGAAATATGTATTTGTGTGCATGTGTCTGTGTGTGTATGTGTGTGTGTGTGTGTGTGTGTGAAAATTATCCCTCAAATTTTTATTAGCTAATTGCCATACTCTTATATTATTTATTGGTAATTTCAGCCACCAAAAAACACTCACAAATAAAGTATCCCAATTCATTTCAATCCGCTGATCCTTCTTTGCTATCGTTTCATATCGCGCTTTGATTTCTTCAATTTTAGAGCAAAATCCTTATCGGATATGCCTTTCATCGTCTACAACGATAATAAAGCAATTTGTTTCTTTTTGATAAAATATTCGAGATTTTAGAAAGTTTCAATATCTTTAAAACATATTTATTATGATAATCCATGGAAATAGCTACAAATGAATCATTTTATTCTGTCAAATTTATGTTAATGAATAGCTTATAATTTTTTATTAGTTTCTTTATGTAAAATAAAATTTTAAACTAGACTAGGTCACATACACTATTTTCAGGTTGTCCTGATTTTTGTTTGTCAAGGCCAAAAATGCCAAAATTTTTGCCCATAAAAATGTAGAGTGTCTAAAAGTACAATCAATAATAATTTAATAAAAATTGCAGAGGAGTTTTACGCTATTATGTTTTATTGTGATAGATGTGATTTATTTTATTTTCTTTAACCTTATATTTCGGATTGTCGTCATCAGCAATTTCCATTATATTCTCTCATTTCAGGCAATGATTCTTCTTGTGTTATGACTTTTCAATTGTTTCAATTGTGTTGAAGCATAAAATATATAAAGCAATCTTGACGTTGCTGTAGTGTGGCCAAAGTCAAAAAAGAAATTATATACCAAATCAATATGATTTATATCGGTAGTCCGATATAAATCTCTGATACAGTTTGTTTCCCAAGTTTTTGCTAAACCGCTAATCCATTTTCACTTCCAAACTACTAAAATCTCATCAAAGTCTTAAAAAGGAAAGAATATTACAAAGCCTTAACTAAGCAATCTATACAAATTCTAAAAAACAGTATTTGCTTTAGCTTTCCTGTAGTAATGAAAAACATTAACTGTTGTTAGAACTCACATCACTTCACAGTTAGTAATTATTTTGTAATATGATATAATGGAGAAAATGACAGTATTAATTTGTCATCGAACTTACAATTGCAATCACAAAGAATGACAAATGTATTTCCACCTTAACAAAATGCACATTTTTTCATGATGATTTTGAAAATGGATTACAGTAATAAATCATCTCGAAAAGCAAAAAAAATTGCCCAATAATCCATCGACTAGTGCACGTCAGTGGCCAGACATCTCATTGACAATTTAACACTTTACATGAAGTGATTTTCAAGAGATTCGAGAGATTTTTAGAGAGAGAGAAAGAGAGCTTCGAGAGATCACGAAGTAAAACTTAGATTCAATAGGGGAAATTTAAATTTATCGAACACAAATATTATTGGATTTTATAAATTTATAATGTCTATTTGTACGCATAAATAGCTTAAGTTTCTCATATGATATTAACGTTGACAAAATTGTTAGGATTGTAAGTTTAGCACTTTAGTACTGACATGTTAGTTCAAAATCGGGTTTAGCTTATAAATAAACTGTTCATCGTGTGTTTTCATATGTTTAATACATTCTAGTTTTTAGTGTTCACTGTAAGCCTCAAAATAAAGACTTTTCGACTGCTTCCTTGTTAAATGAATCTTCCCAATTCAGAGAAGTAATAGCATCTGGCCAGTTGGCATGTAGATTGGAATTTCATTAAAGTAATAAGTCATGGTTGAAAAACAAAAAATCATTAAAGAACTTAAAGTTTGAATCATTGTATCTTCCTAATTCAGAGAAGTAATTCAACCAGAATTTATACAAAATTTCCAATTGATGGCATATTCTCGCTAAAATTTCTTCAAGAATTGTCTTGATGAGAATGGTAGGCACAGTTATTTTTTGGTAATGACTTAAATTTACATTATTTTTAATGAAAATTAACTTATTCCTACTAAAAATGCATTTGATATAAAAATAATATAATTAAACAATTTGGTAATGTCAAATTCCAACTGATCAAATTAAACGTTCAAGACATAAAAGCTGGTCGAATAGTGAACTTGAAAGAGGTCAATTAATGGAATATAATACTTTCCATGCAATTTCAGCAGATGAAAGATTGTTGGAATAGAACAAAAGCGAAATATGTAAATTTAGCTCACAACAATTGTCAAAATGTTGTACATTTTCTGTTGTACATTTTTATAACATTATCCATTCATGTTTTTTCACAATTGGTTCAAACAAAATTTTTGTCACCCGATTTTTTTACTAGAGAATAACAAAAGATTTGTTGTGTTTCATGTGACGTAATCCTACTAGATTAAGCATGAAATGTTAGCATTTCAGTCAGATTCCTGTACAGTACGTCAGTTAAGTGTAAATTGAAAATGTAATACTCAATGAGAAGAAAAATAGAAGTAAAAGAATTGGAAAGTTATAGAATATTGAAACAAAAAGAGTGAGATTCATCTGATAAATAATGATTAGAATTATCATAATGAAGTTGTAGAATTTCTGCATCATTCTGATGATATTATCAGAAATATCGTGCAGCTTCTCATTCTTGCGCACTTGTAGAGTCTTTTAGAAATATTTTCAAATTAATGAAAAATGATGAAGTGATATTAATTAATTATCAGGAGTTACACGACAGGTAACAATTGATGGCCGTATGAATTTAATTTTTCATGCATGACAATTTAATTTTTAATCTTTTATTCATACAGTCCAAAAGCGTATTCATCAGCTATTAATTTAAGAATGGAAAAATTAGAGTGAAAGGAAAAAAATATGAGGAATGATGCAAATAAGACAGATTAAAAACTGTTTAAACCTTTGGCCGTTTAATTCCAACCAATCTGAAATAAAGACTTTCAATCGAGTATTTCTGTCATTGTAAAAATTCAGTTTTTCATCTTGCTCTTCATTTCAATGACACAAATCATCTGGTTGAGCTTTCTGCTTTGTACTGTTTTGGCTGAGAATGAAACTATCTCTCTACTAAATCTCGACATCGATGACATTACATGGGATGACTGTAGCAATGGGTACTTCTCAACTAGTTTCAACATCCTTGATAATAGCAATTTGGAGTCGATCCTAGGTTCAAGCATTGATGTTCATAAAAGAGATCCAGAAAATACTGGTAGAGAATTACCAGGATCATCTGCTAGGAATTTGGAGATTAGCATTTCATCTGATTTTTCGCACTTCGATTTCACTGATTTGTGGAAAAGTGAGCATAGAAGCAATGAGGATTCGAAAATCGAAACCGTCCCAATTACAACAGGAAACTCTCAGTTGCAAGAATTGCCGAGAACAGATGGTGAGAATATGCATAGCAGCATTTCATCCGACCCTCTACACTTCGTAGATCTCAGTCATTTCCGCGAAATTAACGATGCAAGTACTAAGGAATTTGAAAACATAACTGATCTCGTTACTGCGAAAAATTCAGAGTTATTTGTTTTGCAAAGCGCTTCCATTACAGGTAACATTAAGCTTTTGCTTCTAATATAAATTAAAACCATAATCACTTTCCAAAATATAACAATTATTTACCAAATGATAAATGGAAGATGCTAATTGCAAAAACAAATGTTATAGAAGAATTTTTCAGATAAGAAAAATTATGAGTGTCCCCATGTCGGATGTACTATGAAAACAAAGAATTACAATGAATACATAGCTCACAAGAAAACACACCCCAAACCTTTTATTTATGAATGCAGAATGCCCGGTTGTGGGCGAACATTCAATCATCCATCATCATTCTACAACCATCAGGAAGCACATGGGCCTAAACTTCAGTGCGGGAACTGTGGCAAAATTTTCAACTCAAAAAATAATTTGAGGTCTCACAAGAAGCATTGTACGAAAGCATAGTTTCACAAATTTAGCAGAACTCTAACATGTTTGCCTTCCTGGAGTGAAATGCACAGCTGAGAAAGATTCATTATATAGCAGTACAAAATTCAATAGATCAATATTTAACAAAGACTCAACAAAGAGATAGATCCTTCTCATTTATATTCAACATATAAAAAGATAAACTGTATCTGCTGTTTAAGGAATGGAATGAATGTGTAAAATTGTAGGTATTAACAGCAAAGAATCGAGGACTGGATATGATTTCATCGCAGCGGAAAATTTACAAAAAAAAAAAATTTTAAATACATGAGAAAACTAGTAAAGAACTGTGACCTGAGCTGTTAAGTATATCGATAGAATTATAAAAACAAATGTTGTAAAAGAATTTTTCAGATGAGGAAAATTACGAGTGCCTCCATGTCGGATGTACTATGAAAACAAAGAATTACAGTGAGTACATAGCTCACAGAAAAACGCATCCCAAACCTTTTATTTATGAATGCAGAGTGCCCGGTTGTGGGCGAACATTCACTCATCCATCATCATTCTCCATTCATCAGGAAACACACAAAATTAATGTTCAGTGCGAAAATTGTGGCAAAATTTTCATCTATAGGAATAATCTAAGCGCTCATAGGAAGCATTGTACGAAAGCTCCACGTTAGTTTCACAAATTTAGCAAGACTTCAAACATATTTGTCTGTTTGAAGCGAAATGCACGAGAAAATGTGCTGAAAATGTGCACATGAAAACGTTGTATAATAGCTATACAAAATTCAGTAAATAATGCGATGCAAAAAAAAAGCCATGTAAAGAAGCACGTAATTGCTCCATTAGGCCAAATTTCGGCAAACTTTTTATACCTTTTGGTATATTCATTCTAGCCGTAACAGAAAGCAATTAACATTTCGCGAATATTTCGGAAGAAATACGATAAGGTGCTCAAGAATGAGAAGCTACACGGCATTTCTGGTGCTATCATCAGAATGATGCAGAAATTTTACAATTTTGTTGATATTCATAAATCTATCTTATTTTATGGAGTAAATACACATTTGCAATTTTTCTCCTTATGAAAATTTCAGCCAATAAAAATTAATCATTACATAAATGAATTGACATTATTCAAATAAAGTAGCTAATTAATCAAGTAAGAAATATTCCTTTTATTTGATTTTTTTGAATTGTCACGAAATGAAGCTTAGAATCAATAGGGGAAATTTAAATTTTTCGAACACAAATATTATTGGATTTTATAAATTTATAATGTCTATTTGTACGCATAAATAGCTTAAGTTTCTCACATGATGTTAACATTGACAAAATTGTTATTATTCTAAGTTTAGCACTTTTAGTAGTTCTTTACCACTTCCAATAGTAAAAGGAGGTTAAACAGTGCAAAGAAAATAGCGCTAACGGCAAAATTATCAAAAAGCATAGTGAGCAAACTTATTTTTATGATAAAATTGTAACACTGATCTACCCAACTTTCAAGTGTGGGAAATTCGTTCATTTCGTCAATAATATTCCGATGACTTTGTGAAGAAAATAACTTCAAATTCAAAATATTCAATTTCTTCATGCATTTGAACAGTGACAGCAATAATAATAATAGTAATAGGTCATGATAATAATAACGATTCACCTACATGTTATGTAAACGTTTTACATGCATATACTATAATAGTAATTACGTATCAGAGATATGAACAACTAATAAGATTTCACATGCGCTGTCCTTACTTCGATAGCATTTACGGATTTCTTATCATATCTTTCTTTTTAAAGTTTTCTTTTTTTTAACTAGTATTCATTGCTTGATATTTTAATTTATCCGTTTAGTAAGTAAAAAAAAAAGAAGAAAAACGATCCTTCTTTTGTTTTTTATATAAATTCTATAGTTTATTGTATTGTAGAACAAACATAGTAATGATGACGAAAGGACACATTAGCTTTGTGATTTATTTGGTTTATTGAATGAATATGAATCATACTGATTATCAATAGATAATACTAAGGAAAAAAAAAACTGATGTTATTGGAAATAGCAAAGTTATTAATACGGATATTTCATTACTACGCAGTTATTTCATTTAGAGAGTTCAAGTTTTCTTCAAATTAAAGTTGAAATGAATTTATGTAATGTCAGGAATCAATTAAAGCTAATGCTTGCTTTCTATTTAATTCATATAAAGTTATTGATTACAGAAATAGAAATTAAATGTTAAATTTCAAATTTTATTTTGTAGATATTGTTTGTTGCTAATAGTTAGTCGTTTGTGTGGATTACCATACGATAAACTAGAAAGGATATTCAGTCAGTTTGGTAAAAACTATGATTTTATGGTATTTCAATCTCAACTTTCTTACTCATTCGTCATTTTTTAAGTTATAGCTAGAGCTCATTTAGCTTATCAGAAGCTTCATGGACAAGTACCATCAGAATTGAATTCGAATGCTTGGTTCCGAAATATTTAAGGAAAACCTGGTCAGGTAACATTTATATTTGTGAACCTGGAAATGGTATAGTGTCGCATGTTGATACTCATTCTCCATTCAGCGATATTATAGCTTGGCTTAGTTTGCTTTCAGGTTTATTTTGCATTTTTTTTTTGGAAAATCATCTGAAAAAATTTCATGAAGATATATTAATGAATTTTGTTTATTCATTCGACGTAATCGTGGAAGTTTTCACCTACTTCTATAGCCTTATAATTTTTTTGAGATTGTCATTTCGATTTAAAACGGAGCTACTCAAGTTATTATTCCCTTAGATCTCGTATGGAATTTTGTCACTTTGCAAATACTTCAACAATTTATGATGTTCTTTTGCCAAGCTTTAGTTTTGTAGTAAAGCGGGAGAGTCACGATATCGATATATGAAAACATGGATATTTTACTTTTTTGTTGTTTTTCTTATTATTACTTCTAGTATGCATTATTGTTTTAATTTAGGTACTATCATTTATTCCGTGATTTTAAACTCGAAGATTTAATTAACAATGTTGGTGCTTGTATTGTTGAGAAATTTTTTTATGACAAGGGAATTGAATTACTTACATAAGGAAAGCATGGAAATTTTTATAATTATTTTTAGTAATTTGATCTATAAATGCATTGCAGACTATAGATATGACTGATATTTTTCTTTCTCTTTTTAAGCTATCATTAAGTAATTTGAAAATTCTTGAGCATATTGGTTACATTTATTTGATCTGCGTTATAGTAGAAAATTTCTCTATTTCACTAGCTGGATGAACTTTACAACTAGATTTTTTATTTAATTCAGATGATTAACAATAATTAACTTCCTGAAATCTTTCTTCAGAACTCCAATGATGCTGTTTAAATCAGCAAAAATAACACATTTTAGTGGAAGTAAGCTGAAACAGGTGTTTTTCTGGGATTTTTATGAAGAAAGGGTCAGGTTACTGTCGTGAATTTGAAATATCGTTTTGGCCAAAAGAGTTAGATGATTTGGATTAGTTAAGTTCGTTGGACTTATTTAAGTTTGTGGAAGTTGAATTGAACTCTTTGCTTCTTGTCTGCGAGCAAGACCGACCCAGTTATCGTATTTTCTTTCAAATAATGAATCGGCACAACATACAGTTGAATAATAGAAACAGCAGATGAATGAATGGCAGTATTGAATAGCTTTGTGAGAAAAAGAATAAGGAATTGATACAGAGTGATAAATCGTTAGAAATATAATAAATTTTTTTTTTCGGTTTTCCGACACTCTATGTGTACACTCTGGGAATTTATTGAGGTCCCGCATAACAATTTGTAAGTGTTGGAAATTTAAATTTCCAATTTAATTCATTTGCAACTTTGAATCTTATTAATCTTTTGGCTTGACCGAATAAAATATTTGTTTACATTTTAAATCAATAATTTTCTTTCATTGAAGTATCAATACTGGAAACGTTCCACAGGGACAAAATACAACATTGTCAGCAGAGGCACAAAAAAAGTTTCAGATAATTTTCAGTCGCATTGACATTCCTTATTTACTTGTAATTTGCCTTACAAGAACAGTTTCAATTTCATTTAAATAATAAGATTAAACACTGAATTTTTAAAATGACAGAATTTTTCGAATGGAAGCTTTTTATATTAAACGACCAAAGGTTCAAACATTTCTTAATCTCCCTTCTGATTCGTATTATTTCTCATACTTTTTCATTCGGTTTTTGATTTTTTTCTAAGTGGTATTGAGAGTGGCTGTCAGTAAGAAGAGAGATGATATTATCCCGAATGAAAATCTTTGGAAACGATAACATTATATTATCTTCGGTGACTATTCCATCTATGTTCTTCAACCAAAGAAATCGTGTGCAGTTGCATTCTGATGGATTCTCCATCACTCTAAGTTGAAGCATTATGCCTGCTAAATGTGGGAGTGCAATCAGACCGCGATATAGAACATTGTTCACAATTTTCATGCCTTTGGTGTGAGCGGAAACATCCTGAACGATTCTTAATTTTATTGTTAATTTGTTTGGTGTTGATCTTCCATAATGCGGCAAATGCTATATAACAATTTGATTCATTTCTGGAAATACTTCTTCAATATATTAATTTCCATTTGTTCTTGAATTATTTCGTTGTATTGATTGAGAAGTAATTTGTCAGTATGAAGTCGCCTAATTAATATCTTTAATCTTCCGAGAGAAAGACCATAATTATCATTTATGTAAACCTTTGAATCTTCCATATCTTCCACCAAAATGCCTTCCATTTCATTTAGCGATTGTTTCTTTGAAATGTCTTAATACTTTTTCGTCATCATGAGTATTATTAAGTTGTTCGTGAATGACTATCAGTTCTAATTTCTAGAATTTTTCTATTTTTGGGGTCGTGATGACACTGCTTTCCCTCATTGATTTGGTTTCAACAGCAGCTGTCCCAACTTCTTTTTATTTACGTCATAATTGTGAGATCTGCTAATATATCCCTTTCAGTTATTAGAATCTTGATGTCATTTGATGGGCATCATTTGGAGTCATAAAATTGAAATAGTAGTCTGCTCCAATGAGTATATCAAGCCTTTTCCAATATCCTCCTTTTTCTTCAAGCTTTTGTTGAACTATTATTTGTGGCAAATCTTGGCGGTTTGAGTTAATTACCTGTTGTTGTAGAAGATTTGAAAATTTAATTATTTTGGGAAAACCGTGACAAAAAAGTTGAATCAAAGAGCTGAGAGTTTTCCGCTGAGTCTGAACAAGTTGTTCTGAAAATCCTTCACTTTTCTGGTTGAAAGCGGGAATTACAAGTTTCCGAACAAAGGCTCGACCAGATGTCAGACGGATGTAGAAATGCCTATATATGGATGTGAGACAAGAGAGCCAAAAGAATGAAACAGTTTATTTTTGTTGGAAGCTGATAACTGGAGAACTAACATGCTATCAATTTAGCTCAGGATGTTTTAGATGTTTAATCTAATCAGTTGGAATTTGACGTCACCAAAATATTTGGTTGTAATATCTTTATATCAGATGCAATTCATTGAAAATAATGTAAATTTAAGTCATTACCAAAAAATAATTGTACCTACCATTCCTATTAGGAGAATTCCCGAAGAAATTTGGTAGCATATTCTGAAAGAAAAGCCGAATATATTCTTTCAAATTAAATTACAAATGTTAACAATAAAAGTAAGAGCTATTAATCGTTCTAACGCAGAGAAAGCTCTCAAACATAAATTGATTGATTCGATTTGTTATAAATTGAAAAGGCAGATTTAGTAATTTAACAATTTCAGAAAGTGAATTTTGCAATTAAATATTTTGAAGAGATAAATTTGGTAATTTGGCAATTTCAAAGGTTTTCTCTAATGGAAAATCATAGATTGCGAACATATATAAATATCACACTATGAGAAAATAATGGTAAGTGAATTTATCCCGCGGTTATTCATTATAACAATGCACGCTTCTTATAATTTAAGCAAAATTTGAAGTTTTCTATTCGGTAACAAGTATTATAGCAGTGTAATAATTATACTTTCATTAGTTACTAGAATTTCGATAATTGCCTGAGCATTCGCCTTGAAATTAAAAGATTATTATAAAATGCAGTGGGATGGCTTTTGCATAAAATAACGAACATTCTTTGTTGGCATAGTAAAATTAGTAATGGTATTAAGAGTGGCGATGACGGTACAGGCAGTAACGAAGGTTACTGTCAGCGATTCTACCTTTTTACAATTATGTTAAGAATAATCTTACGCATCATCATCGTTACATTTATTATTATCATTATTCTATTATTATTACCATTGTTACTTTCATAATCATTATTATTTCCATCATCACCATTATTATTTATTATTATTGTTATTGCTATTATTATTATTATCATTATTTTTATTATTGTTATTATTATTATTAGTGTTATTATTACTATTAAATAATAATAATGATAATAATTGTTGCCATTATTGATATCATCGTTACCATCATTATCATTATTATCGTCATCATCATCACCCATCATTATCACCAGATCCTTCTTCATAATTATCAACTATTACTGTATTCACCAATAGTCTTTTTAGCTAGTAATTACCCATTATTATTTTTTTATAACCTTGATATTCATTACTCTCTCCTACCTTACTTAGCTTCATCGAAAGAGGCAATAATTGGGCGATAATGATAGATTTAAAGTGATAATCATTTGCAAATAACGATTTGTTAATTTATTAATAGAATTAACAGATTAGATAATTAAGCGGATCATTTTATAATTTAATTATAAAATTTGAAGGATTCGACTCGACTAAATTCAACAAAAAATTGGAAAAATTTAATTAGAAAATCTTCACCATTCAATTAATTTAACAATTTCTTAATTAATTAATGGTGTAAGTGATTTAAACAACGGATTATCTTAAATGATCGTCAAAGCAAATTATTTTCTACTTTTGATAATTTTGCATTGCTTACAAAGTAAAAGGTTACTTAAAGGTAGGACTTTGTTTATTCCATCAGTGTAGCTTTATAATAATCACAAATAAAAAAGTACCTCGAGAGAAAGAACTCAGACGAAAATTATATTATCATTATCATCCGTTAAATTTACAAGATATGAATCACGATAGTAATATGTATAAATTACATACTGATTAGAAATTAAAAAAAAAAAAAAGAAAATTCGTTTAAAAAAGAAAGGCAATTTCTAGATTTTATTTTTTGAATTTCATGCTTTAAATTTATGCTATTAATTCTTTTATAGTATGTAGGGTTGTTCAAATATATTCAGGTCATGGAATAACATGTCATAACAATCGAATGGATATTTATTTAGAATTTGATGAGTCATTTGATGGTATCATTTTTGCTGATCATGCTTATAATGATAGCGGTTGCCGTTGGGAAGGTCAACACAGTACCCAAATAAATTTTAGTATTCCTATTTTTGAATCAAATGGAAGTTATGCTTGTGGAATTAGAATGCTACAGGTATTAATAGAAAATTTTATAAAGAATTTAAATAATTTAAAAACTCTGCAATTTTTTCATAATTAATTAATTTTATATTTGCAATTTAAATCTACTTAACTTGGCGCAAATTGTATTAAAGTGTAGATTTGATATCCCATTTATAGTTTTGTCAGCTAAAGTCAGAAATTGAAATTTTAGCAAAAAATTTTCTTTTTGTAAAGCATCAGACTTTAGGTTTTAAATCAATAGAATTGAAATAATAAAAATCAACCATTCAAACAATAATATAAAATCAATATTCCATTTAAATGTCACTTGAATATACACATTGCTATTGTTAAATTATAGGCAACAGGTGAAGTAACCTCAATGCTAATTCTTAGCCCAATGAAGCATATTCTAGTAGATGGTGTGACAAGTTTACAAATTCGTTGCATGTATGTGACAAATGATATTACCGTCACTATGGCTGGTTTACAAATTGTGTTGGTTTCTATTTCATTTATTCTAAATTTGTGCTATTTTTTATTTAACAAATTTTCTCCCTGAAATATTTGTATAGTTTAATTTAATTTAAGTTGGGTGTCACATTTTTGTTGAAAGAGAAGTTATCTATGGATGAAAAATAATTTTCGAAAAAAGAGGGTTGGAAAAGTCTTCTAAAAACGATGTATAAAAAGAAGCTAATTAGGAATGCTTGACCAAAATAGTTTTTTAAAATTTTTAATTTGTATTATTAACATTGTTAACAAATGCATAATAGATCAACGAGTATAATTCCTCATCCTTTTCCTTTGTATCTTAAAATCATTATTTTATTTTTTGACTTTCAAATTTATTAATTTCCAAATATAAAAACATTCCTCTTTCTTTGGATTCCATTTATTTTCATCATTTGTCATTCATCAGTAATCATTGCTCATCTTAAGGTGATCATTTCAAGTTAAAGTGGAACAGATACTCTATCTCTATTTCATTAATTATTCGAAATATTATTTGTTATTTATTGCCTCAAGAAGTTTTGGATAATCAGTTACCTAAATTGTGATTTTTAAAATCAGCGACTTGAAATGATTACCTTTACATGACCAATAATTACTGATGAATGGCAAATGATGAAAATAAATGGTTAATTTCATTCCATCTTCAATTTTATCCATTTTCCTATAAAAAAAGAAGAAAAAAAAATTATCCCTAAAATTTTCGTAATAACATTTCTTATAAAATTTTATGAGAAAACTTGATCCTATTATTTTCCTTAAAAATTTTTTTAAATTGCTGTTTAATTCCCTCACCTTTAATCGGTCAAGTTTGACGAATACCAAAATAATTGTCATTTTTGTCACATTGGAAAAACCGGTCTCTCGACATACATTTATTTGAAAAATGTTAGAAAGTTGGTTGAAATTTTACTGAACTGAGTTTTTAGACTGTGAAAGAATTGTCGCTTTAAAATATCTTGGTAAAGTATTTTAAGTTTATTATCATTACCATTATTATTAATTGGTGAATTAATTAATTTACTTACTATTATTATTATTAATTAATTGATGAATTAGTTTACTTATTACTATTATTAATTATTATCATTGATTTCATAATGAGATACTTGGATCGGATTTTATGAAAAGATATTTTCACAAAGTCATTAAGTTCTCATCACATTAGTTTTTTCTGCTAATAAATGATGAATTTGAAGGTGTTACCACAAAAACATGAAAATTAAAATGGTTGCTAGTGAAAAAAGCTACCTGATGAACTGTAAATATTCAGATAATTTTATCATTTTATGATATTTACACAAGAAACAAATTGGAGAAACATATTTATGAATTCATGGAAGAAAGAAAAAATTAGAGAAACGAATTTTGCTTCGTTTTATTTGTTATTGTTGAAAATTAAGCAAAGTTGAAATAAATCCATGCCAATTAATGCATTTTAATAAATAAGCAAATTGTAGTTTAGACGAAAAGATTTTTAAGCTTTGAAATTTGATTTTTGTTTTGTATCATTTAACAAATAATAATAATAATAATAATAATAATAATAATAATAATAATAATAATAATAATAATAATGATAAGCAAATTAATTCATTAATTAATAAATAATAATGATGATAATAAATAATAAATAATATTAATAATAGTAAAAAAAATAATAATAATGATAATAATATATCATCGAAATCATTTTTATGAATTTTTTTTGCATCCCGAATGTGAGGGGCAGAAGGTTAAATTTAATAAAATATTAGTGGAATGGAAGAACAAACCGGTATTGTAACCGGAACCGGAAGCGTGCCAGCATTACAAATTCAAATTCTTGATGGGCACGGAATTATTGGTGATGCTGTTAGGCATGCTAGAGTTGGACAACCGTTAACACTTGATATTGTTCTTGAAAACACAGGTTTGTCTACTACAAATTACAATTATCTGAAATATGGAAATTAAATTTTTTAAAATTCTTACTTGATATAGATTTTCGATTTTCATAATTTATCAATTAAAATTAAAAGCCAGAATTCAATTGGGAAGTCTAAACTCTATTTTAATCTATTGTAAATATAAATTTTAAACATGTTTAAAATTAAAAATATTATGAAATAATAGAAATGTTATTAGTTTTTAACTTCAGTTCTTAACCATGCTTTAATATGAGATCCAATGAAAAAAATGTGAAATTTGATTATATTTTAGTCTTTACATATTTAAATATTTTAGTTTAAAATTTCAAAATTAATTATTAGTTTGCAAATGAAGCCCATTATTTGTTTCAAAATTTGCATTCGTTTCTCATTTTTAGGAGATTAAAAAACAGAAATTGCACTTTTTATCAGGAGTTGGGCTAATTATTTCTTAATTAATTTTAACTTAATTAATTTTTTAACTTAGAATATGCACTAAAAAATTAGTTAATGAAATCTTCAAATTATTTATAGCAGACAAAGTAAAACACTTTACAACAATTTTCTGTGTTTTCTTTTTTCTTCACAAAAATACAAAAATACTTCGAAGTAATTTATGAATAAGAATGTGAAAACAATTACTACAAAGTGTATTGATAAAAGTTAACGAAAAATTTTTTTCACAAATAGTTTACAAATTTAGAAATTTCTTTCTAACAAACAAATTTGGAAAAGAAATTTCCAAGTTTGTTTCTACTATTTTTGAAATTGAAAAATTTATAATATTCAAATTTTAGAAATTTATGATTTTTACGCGCATTCGTGTATAGCTCACGATGGTAGTAATAATGCAGATGCACTGGTGCAAATTATTGATGCAAATGGGTTAAGTTGCATATCGATCTATCAGTTTCTTTTTGTTTTGTAATTTATTATAAGAAAGTTAAAAGTTTATCTAGTCAGTTTGTGTAATCTTTGGTATTTCTTCAATAGATAACAGTTATTTTTCTTATAGTCAACTGATTTTTATTTTAATCTTAATTTTTAAATCTATGGATTTATTGAATTTATTTAGTACTTTTATTCAATTCAAATAAATATTGCTTGCAACGTTTTCAATTTCTTGCAATATTTTTTGTTTTTATTATTGTTGTTGTTATTTTTCTATTATTTTTATTATTTATATGCATTAACACAAAGCATTTTTTTCAAAAATTTCTTCAAAATAATCAGTTTTGTAATTTCTATTTGTAAATTTATAGATGTGGAATAGGATTATCACGAGCAATCGAATTACCAGTTTATATGACATCTTCTAGTAATGGTAGTCCGAAACATGTTTACATTTACATGTATGGTTTTCAGTTTACATCAACACAATTTGTTTATTTCGAATGTCAAATAAGGCCATGTATACATTCATGTAAACGACAGGTTATTTTTATCATTTTAAATATAATGTAATTAATTAAAATGAAATAAATAAAATAACTATTTTATATTTATTTAAATTTGTTATAATGAGAAAAAAAAATTAAATTAAAAGCTAAAAGCCAACAATTAACAGTTAGAAGATTGACATTGTAACTTTGATATCTTAATCTTTTCTTCCGTATAATTTAAAATGTCATATTATAATTTCATTAATAGAAATATAAATATTTATTACTTGAATTAATTGAACAAATAATTAAATATTCGTTTCATTGCAGTAGTATATATTTAATAAAAATAGTTGAAAAATTAACCAATGTTTTTTGTTATTTCTTGCTTTTTTATTTTGCAGCAATGTGAAGTAAATAAAACAGCGTTAATCGAAACAACAGCAACACCAATAACAATAACACGAACAACAACAGCAATGGCAATAACAGCAACAACAACAACAACAACAAATATAATAAAAACAACAAAATCAGCAGCACGATTTCGTCGTGAAACACAAGTGAAAGTAGTAAAATTACTTACAATTTTAGAAATGATGCCATCAGGACAAATATACGCTGCTAAATTCCGTAAGTTATGATAATTTAATGAATGGAAGAAATGATTAAAAACTTGATAATATAAAATTAAAATAATTGGAAAATAAGTAATTCAAAGGAGTTTAATATATTTCTGCAGCATAATGCGTAATTGCAATTATTGGAATTTGAAAAATAAGACAAATTAAATGAGTAATATTAGTCAAAAAATCAAAAAATAATCAAAAAAAAAAACCGAAAAATTTGAAATGGCTAAAATTTCAGATTCAAATCCGAAAAAAAAGTTACCAGCAAATTTAGGAACAACTTCTTCACAATTATCTCTTCTCATTGCACTATTCATTACGTTAGGTTCAGTGCCAACCATAGCGATAATGGTATGTTATGGAATTATTATACATCGACGACAGCAAACTCTCAACGTTCAATGAACGATCTGATTTGCTGGAACTCATATCGAACCAGTCTCCAACTTTCCCAACTGATAATTCACCATTTCCAATTAATAATTCTTCTCTTTTACATCCCTTACATTCTAGAAACTTGTTTCAGTTGGTTTGATAATCTTTATCCTTTCACTAAATGGATTCTTAATTTAGAATTATTTTGGATAAACCTAATTAATTTAGAGTATTCCCACAAATCTACATAGTGTATTCATATTCTCAATTAGGACTACTGCGTTGGAAATTTTAAAAGCTATTTGAGGTATAATTTGAGCTGACAGCATCAACTTTTCAAACTTTTCTCAAACTTAATATAATTCTAATAAGCAATTAAACTTTTCGGTTAACTAAACTTAGCATTAGTATGAAAAAAAGTCCTTTCATCAGACAGATACCGCAAGACATTTTATCAAGTTAACACTGCGACTTTTAACCACGATGTTAGATTCATGCATGAAGTTATAATTATTATCTGATATCCTTATTTAGCAGAATTTTTTGGTTTCAGAATTAATGAAAGTAATATGCCAAAAGAAGCTTCAGTTCATTTAAAGCAATATTACGGCATATTTCAGCAATGACTATAGGACATACAGCTAAAAACTGACCATCGTTGACCTATAAAGTTTTACTAAATGCGTACATTGAAATAACTAGTGGAATTAGTCGAAAACGTTAAAAACATTGTCTCATTTTTCGGAATTTATATTGAGGCAGCCTAACTTTCTCAGTGATAACTGATTGTGCCTAAGTGTTGATTACTGTCGTATTATTTTTTCGAATTTTTTTTAAACCCAAAGCGATGAAATAAAACAACATAAAAGAAAAAAAAAAAAAACAAGAACAGAAAGTTAAATCACAGGTTTCAAGATAATTCAAGCAATTAACTTTGCCTCTGATCCCTATTATCTCTTATATACTACCAAAAACAATTCACAAACAAGTTTGGCCATTAAGCATCAGATTTTTGCTCAAATTTAGGATAAATCTGTTGTGCTTCGCTCCAAGACATCCTCTCGGATGATAAATCAGCAACGATTTTTCCAACATCATTCACCTGAATATATGCCAGTTTTTGCATTATTCCAAAATACTTCTCAAATATAAATTAATTGGGAATATGCACAGCAAAAAATATGAAAGTCAAACCAATTTATTATTAACTCTGAAAATTATGGTAAAGCATTAACAAACCTTTAGTCGAATTTGCTCCATTGTGATTGAGTAGCGCAAAGTTACAGTCCATGGTTCTGATTCCGATTCAAAATCAATCGTTATACCAAACGGTATGCCTATGGCATCTGTCCTAGCATAACGTCGACCAAGTGATCCACTGCTGTCATCCTTAATAACATCACTCTTAAAACAATTAAGAAAAAATTTAGTGGCCTATTAAGAGATCGACTTCAAATCTACTTCCAAATCATCACACCGTTAAAAATACTTACTTGTTTATAGCTCACAGAAAATTTAACTAATTCTGAGCGTACAGCATCCATAATTGGCTCAAAACGTGGATTCGATGAGATTGGAAGCACAGAACATTTGATTGGAGCAACAATTGGTGGCAGTGCAAAATACTACAAGAGGAAAATTAATAAATTTTTAAATAAGTGAAAGAAATATGCATCATACTGATATATAAGGAAATTTTATTTTCAAAAAATAAAAAATCATACCACTCTTTGTTCGTCATTTTCCCTTTGACGGAAAGAATGTTCCAAAACGCTATACATGATCCTTCCAATACCGAATGAGGGTTCAATAACTGATGGGAAGAATTCCTCAGTATACACCTACGATGTTAAACAATATTACGATAATTGTCAAGTTGAAATTGCTTTAGCCCCACTCCTTTGTTATGCTTCTCCTTTTATTTACATAGAAATGTACTATAAAGCAAAGGAAGTAACGAATAACTCAAGATTCCTTAAGAGACGACGAAAACTTAAGAGATATCTTTGAAAAAATATCTGATTCCTATTCCTAAAAAATGCAAAAGTCAGTAGATACTAAAATGGAAATATAACCTTCTTTTCGTATCTTTTAATGGTAATGTAATCTTTTTGCAATTCAACTTCTTTATCTCCACATCGAAGTTTCGCATTGCTGTAATTAGGTAGAACAGATGCAGAATTATAAATGGAATTATCACCGCAATTAGCTCTGGTATCACAATCTAATGTAAAGTGTTAAATAAACTGGACATATTTTAGAATCTACTGATTACTAGATACTAAGTCAGCTAATAGAAAAAATAAATTACCCCGCAGAAACGATCTCCTTTTCCAGCATCTCAACTTCTTCTAAAGTGAGCTGTTCAAGCCTAGTAAAGATCTGAAAGCTTAATAAATGTAAATCATTTGTTAAACATAAAGCATACCTTGTGTTTAACCATCATACTTTTTCTCAAATTTTTAGTCTTCCGTAAAAGATAAGGAAAGTTTCGAAACGACTTTAACGCATATGCAACAGTGTATTGAAAAAGCACGCAGGCTCTATTATTTTCAAACATACAGTAATCTAAAACATCAATGATTCCAGAAAAGAAAAATGAAAATTTTCCCCTACATAAGGAACGTCCCAAGAAATCAATAACCACCTGCTTCGCTTCTGTTTTGTAAATTTTTCCAATAACTGCCTTATTGGGTACTGCTTCAATAATCTGCACAACTTTTGGTTCACTGAGCACTTTCTCAGCTACTAGTTTCTCCCCCGTAGCTTTCGAATGTTGCGACAAATCATAGCATGCACGATCAGCTACTCCAACACATTCAATCCATCCATACGATGTCAAGATTTCAGCATCCCAGCAATCCTGCAGATTTATTAATAAATTTTGTTCCTTACTAATCAGCCATATAATAACTTCAGCTTCCAATCTTAGTGAGATTTCAAAATTGGAATTTACATCTTTATTTCATAACTAAAATGGATCACATATCACTGTAATAACTTATTCTATGCATGTCTAAATCATCGTGAACATCAAAGCATAATAATTGAACCACGACTAAAACTATCAATATGGACTTCTATCCTACAGCAGATATAAATAAATGAACTAACACAAGCATAATGAGCCATTTCATTAGCCAAATGCTGCCTAAATCGCAGTCTCTTTGGGTCTACTCCAACGCGCATCAAATATTTGTGAACTCGAACCATATAGTAACCAAGAGTTTCATTTGCAACCAACTTCTACAAACTTATTATTCCGAAAACAGCAGCAAAATTAATTTCCCCTGAACTACTTCATCTTATATTGGTAATAAAAAGAATTCAACAGAGCATGCTTTTAATACTACCTGTGAATGAGAATATAACTTCTTGCTCAAAGTAATACAGAAACTGTAACTAAAATCAAACCATACCTTAGCAACAGCGTTCCCAATTGGCAATATTTCTGCTGGTGCACCATCCATTTGATTACAACCCGAGAACAATATCAGGTTGTAATCCTTCACCCGTTCAAATTTTGGATGACTTTTATTATTCGGATCAACGAAATGCTCAATTTCACACATTGTAAATTCACGAAGTCGTATTAAACCTTGCCTTGGAGAAATCTCGTTTCGAAAACCAGAACCAATTTGGGCAGCAGCAAACGGTAGCTTACCCTTTAAAATCAAATTGGTAATATTATTAGTAGTTTTTTAAAACAATGACGATGCACATGAAAGGAAACTGTAGAACAAGGCAATAAGATTGTTTTACAAGGATAAAGACCAATAGAGCCAATTATGAAGTCAAGTGCAAACATCTAAGTCTAAAAAATCACAAACCTGATTAAATTCTAACAACCGCTTGAAATTAACAAAGATGCCTTGTGCCGTTTCTGGTCGCAAGTAAGCCTTCAGATCGCCTGTTGGGCCAATCATTGTTGGAAACATCAAGTTGAAAGCAATAGGCTCGGATAATTCATTCCCTGTTACTGGAGATTTGATGTTGTGCTAAAAAACTTGCTCATTTAATTTGAATAATGAGGAAATATCAATTATAATTTAGAAAAGATAACAAGCTTATACCTTTACGATGACATTGTGCATGTCTGCATCGTTAAAACCCTCCAGTTTCGCCAGGATTTCCTTTAGTTCCTCTTTAACACTAGCCGATGTCTTTGTATCCTGAATGAATTTTAAAATAGTTTAAAAATCCAGTGAAATGAGACTAATTTCAATTTCAGAGAACTGATTTCTTTAATCAACAAAAGCATGCAATCAAAATATCATTTTTACCCACCTCACATATTTTCTCAACGAAATTTTTGATCAGATGGTCAGCTCGAAAACATTCACCGGTTTTCAGATCTTTCACCATCCAGTCAGAAAATCGATCAACATGCCCTGATGCTCTATAATGAAATACATATTACTGTTGATGAGTAAAAACTTCGGAAAATAAGTCATGAATAGCAGTTCAAACTAAATATTAAAATTACAATTATAGTACAAAAGCATGAATAAATTAAAAAAAAAAGAAAAAAAAAAAACCAAAATAACTAAATACAGCAATTCATTCACTATTAATCAAAATGCAAGCAAAACAAATCTTACTTGAGAACATTTTCAGGAGTAAGTACTGAACAATCCAGCTCAAGCATATTTTCCTGAAGAACAAAATGATTTCGCCAAAGATTAATCATGTTCGCTTTCATAGCACATCCCATCGGACCAAAATCATACAATCCGGTCACACCTAAGTGTAGAGTGTTGTTGAAAAAGAATGAAAATGTAAACGCAAAATGGCAGCTTAAAAAAAGAAGAAACCCATCTTAAAACTGATCTATCCAAGTTGACTAATGACTATCAATGATGAATTGAACCCTAACATACCTCCATAGATTGCAAATGATTGATCATAAAAGAAACGCTGCTTCAATAAATCCTCAAATTTCAGCCGGTCAAAAAATGAAATATTTTTAGGTGCTAAAGCAAGTTCACGTTCTTCCAGTTTTTTCTTGCGAGCTTTCAGCTCATTAACCGCTCTATCGATATCCGTTTTCGGAGCACCTTTTTCTTTGAGAGAACGTATCAAATCACCAAACTCCTTAACAGCTGCACGAAGTGGTATAAGCTGCTGAAACGGGATAAAGAAAAATAAAAACGAGACAACTTCTATCCCATAACTTAACAGTATTACAAATAAGTATCACAAATTTATGCGATACTACCCTCTTTCATCTGATAAAGCCAATCATTGATATTTTTACATTACTAACTAATATTACCTCTTCAATTTCAGGTGCAGCCATATTATACAAATATGTTGATAAGCGCTCGCGATTCTTCTTCCCGAAATGATTTTTACGTTTCAACCGATAATCTGACTTTTTATCGCGATCACTCTCTACCTATCAAAAAGTTTTTTCATATATATATATATATATATATATATATATATATATCACGTAACCATCAGCAATAACGCACATAATAACGAAACTTGATTGACAATTCTCATTTTAATGTTCCAATTAAAACTGATCCCTTGCTAATTCAATTCATACCTTTCTTCCTCAATGAATAAACCAACCGGATTACTATTAACTTTTTAAGTGCATTAAATAAATTTTGCTTAATATTCTTCTATTGTTACTAAACTAACATTAAGGTATAATCCGTACTTTGTAATATCTGTTTAGATGATAACAGATCTCTCATCATTTTGCTTTTACCTTAATGTTAATTCAACAATAGCACAAGATAAATATTTAATGAATTTTAATACATATCAAACTATTAGTTTAGTTAGAAATTCTTAGTTCCATTCCCATCTCCACATGCATCATTAAGATAATATCACACTGAAATCACCTGACTGTATCGTTGGGAAGTATAAAATAAGCGTGCCAACGATATTATATCCCGACCAAACAACGTTTCACGACAACGAAGAAGACCAAACCAAAAAAAACTATTCATCGAATTAACCAATGCATCACATACACGTAACATGTACGTCTACACACTTTCCACGTCGCTTATGCTTGCACGTAATTCTAAGTAAAGGAATTTCACAGGTGTTTCAATCGAAATATTTTGATAAATTCAAATATGCATGAGTGATCGATCTTGAAATATCAGTGGAAACATAATAGTTTGAACGTTTCGAAGTAATTCAAAAACCTATAACTTAAACTAAAATTCAGACTCAAAACTTCAGTTCGAGTTTATGTTTCGTTTTCGTTATGCATCCAGTGAAACTTCACATCTTTTGACATTCTCTGGCATCTCCGTTCAAGTTGCTCCACGTTATATTTCGTCTTTCACCTCTCCGTCTGTCTCTAGGCAATGTAGCGAGTTGTTTGGATATGAAAACTGAAACAGTTCGATTATTCTTGACCAATGAATAATCGTTCGTATTGGTGGTGATTGGTATATTTTATTTCTTAGATGATATAATTGTATAATTCTTCTCATCCTACATTTTTAATCAGTTTTTAGCATTTCTCACATAGTCACTCATTGTAATGTAATGTATTCAACATTGACAATGCAGATTTTACTCGTATAGCATGCTGAAAAGTATTCGGTAATTTTTATAATTTAAATTTACGATTTTTTATATTATTAAACCTCCCACATAATTCTTTTCTTTATTTCATCGATTTATTGATATTTCCTCTGCTTTATATGATTCCTTGATTTACATACTCACTATTGTATAGTGCTGGTTAAACCTACGTCACTTTATTTTGTTCTGTGTTTTACATTATGCTATCACTTAAATGTTTTCTCTCCTTTTTTTTTTTTTAATAGGAAATATTTAGGGAAAAATGGTATCGAAGATGGAAATAGATGAACCAAAAGAGAATACCAATGACGAAAAAGAAGAAAGTGGCGATGCGAAAAGTGAAGAAAAAGACGACATGTCAAAAGTAGATGATCCTGATGCTGCAATCCTAGAAAGTTAGTATTGTATTATATATCATATCAGAAGTTTGAAGGCATGTCAGAAAGAAAGGAGGAAGAGTGACTGTACTGAATAAGTGAAAGTGGAGATCCGGGAGGTAGGAAAGCTGATGAAAGCACTGGGCAGATTGTATTTGAAAGTCTAGGTTTTTACGATAATTACTGTGTAACGTGAACGTGTGAAGTAGTCTGAGTCAGGAAGATTGTATTTTTTTCTCAGTCGTTAGATGCATAAATAATAAACTGATGGTACGGATGTCACAACAAAAAGTTACGCAAAAAAAGGTAAGACGAATGTGTGAGGATGTTCAAATGTGTTCTGCTGGACATAATTACTTAGGGACATTCTGAATATTGATACAAAAGGATGAATCCGATGGAATACTTTTGTGATTGAATCTCTAATTTTTTTTTTTTTTTTTTCAAAAAGCGGTAAGTTGTGTACATTGTAGAAGGAAATTTTATGCGTTATCAAAAAGTATTCTGAAATTTTAAAAGTCACTGCAGTATATACATCAATGCATTATTAGGAAATGAATTTCAGATCTGCGAACATGGTGTTCACAATTGGAAAAGGGCGAACTGCATGTACTCGCACGAATGATACAACTTTTGCACAAGACTCGAAAACAGTTAAGTGGGAATGTGCTTAAAAAGCTGATCACTTCACAATTGATGGCGTTACCGCTAATCCGAGATCAACTCATATCGTGGCTTCCGATTACTCCAAGTGTTTTTGGCCTTGTTCAACCGGTATATGCATTGATTTGATTCACTTCGTATCGCAAATTGGTAAAAGCAAGAAAAAAAAAAATCATACCTTATGTTCCAGATGGAAGTGGATGTAAGTAAAGGTGGACGTTCACCACGACCTACTAGACGTTCGGGTGTTCAGCCATGTATTGCTCCGCCGCCGGAAGTGGAGCTTTATATTCACTTGCTTGTCTTGCTTCATCTTGTTGATCAAAAGAAACTAGAAGAAGCAGAAAAGGTTTCACCTCATTTTTTTTAAATGTTGCTTGATGTTTTATGCTGTAATTTTTTCTCTCTTGAAGAGGATAAAATCAGCTTTGTTTTCTAGTGTGTGGAAACGTTAATTGAAAGAATTGACTTTCACGAGAAACGTTCTTTGGATTCCATTGCAGCGAAAGCATTCTTCTACTTGTGTCTCATTTACGAAACAAAGAATAAACTCGACCAGTTAAGAGCGTAAGTTTACTAAGCAAATTGAAGTATATGAGTGACTAAAAATAAGTTTCAGTAGAAATGAGTATTATTTAGGTGTTGAAGATGCAGGATTCTTCAATATGAAGAGGAAGGGATCAATTTGGAAGTGAGTTAAATATGTCGAGAATTTTATCCTTTAGTATTTCTCATCAAGCATAATAAATAACTAGCTTTTAGTTATCTGAATGGTCGTCTTCGGACAGCAACACTTCGTCGACAATATGATTCACAGGCGGTGTTGATTGTCTGTCTTTTGCGTGCCTATTTGCTTGGAAAACATTACGAGGCTGCGGCTATGCTTGTTTCAAAAGTTAGTTTCTTTCGTCACGAAGCAATAAAAGAAATAAAAGGATAAAGATCGTCGAGATGAGTAAACGATACAAAATAAAGTTATGGAAAGTTATTTTTTAAAAAACAAAAAAAAATCTTAAAACTTTCATTTTCATAAACGTAATAAACGTAAAAAATGCTGTTTTTTAAGGTGACATTTCCGGAGGGTGCGTCGAATAATGATTTGGCACGTTTTCTTTATTATCAAGGTCGAATCAAAGCGATGCAGTTGGATTATACTGCTGCCGCCGGTTACTTCATGCAAGCAATTCGTAAAGCTCCTCAGGATGCTGCTATAGGTTTTAAGCAAAATGTATGAACACATTTTTTTTCAGAAAAAATGAGTATTAGAAGAACAAAAAGCATGAGTCATAAATTCCCTAAGTTTCTAAATTTCAGTTTTCCATTAAATTTTTTATTCGAGCAACGATTGTTTGAACTGAGCATTTAGGTACAAAAATGGATTGTTGTGATCAGTTTACTACAAGGTGAAATCCCAGAGCGATCCGTGTTTCGCGTGCCAATATATCGAAAAACACTAGCGCCGTATCTCGAACTTACTCAAGGTGGTTTTTCCATGCAAGTTTAGGCAAGAAGTAATTGTGGATCCCAAACATGTTTTATGTTTTATGCTTCTGGACGTTTGTAGTAAAAGCTGTAAACCTTAATTTTTTCAGTTCAAAAATTAATATGCATTTTTGGCAAAATTATTCCACAAAATTTGATTCAACCAAGATTGTAGCTGTGGCGGTTAAATCTTCTTAGCTTGAAGGAAACGGATTGCTTTCTTTTAGCTGTTCGTTTGGGTGATTTATTGTTATTCAACAAAGTGTTGAACAAACATGCAGTGCATGTTTTTGGACCTGATGAAACTTTGACGTTGATTGTCCGTCTTCGGCAGAATGTTATCAAAACAGCACTACGTCAGATTAGTACTGCTTATTCTTGTATATCAATCAAAGACATTTGCAAAAAACTACTCTTAAATAGTGATCAAGAAGCGGAATACTTGGTAGCTAAAGTAAGTTTGAATTATTTTCATATTTCTAAAATTTTTCCTGCAAATCTTGAATTGTTGTGGACTTCAGTCCGTGGTGGTTATTGCCATTATTAAATAATTACAGGCAATCAAAGATGGCGGTATTGAAGCAGCGATTACATTTGATTCACAGAATTCATCCGAAAGATATATGCAGTCGAGGGAGACAGAAGATATTTACCGTACGACGGAACCACAAACGCATTTTGATACCCGTATTCGGTAATGAATTTTAGGAGTTGAAAAGTTTTCGAAGACCGATGTGTGACCATTTCTTAGCATACGGTTATTAAAAAGTGTTCTATATGCGCATTTGGATTTTGTTTTGATGAGATTTTTCATTACTATGTTTTTTTAGTTATTGTTTGGAACTGCACAATCAAGCAGTAAAAGCATTACGTTACCCGCCAACAGCTGGTAAAGGTGTGGTGGAATCCATTGAGGAGCAAAGAGAGCGTGAACAGCAGGTGAAATATGTGTTATTAACCGTGCCGTGTGAATATTGAAGAAGTTATAAAATAATGAATAAATGAAATTTGTTGTACTTTCAGGAATTGGAGTTTGCGAAAGAAATGGCTGAAGAAGATGATGATGACTTTTGAGCAAACGCTTGATATCTCTTCTATATTTCATTCGTATTAAAAAGAAATTTTTTCGAATAAATTAATGTGAATTTCACGTATATCAATGTTACTGTTTCCATCACCTTGTTATATCTGAACAAATGAGGTACTTTCTTTGATTTCATTACACTATGTGCAGTGACATCAAGGAACCAGTGTCTGTGAAGCTGCAGAAGGAAAAATTTAGAAAAAAATGGGTTAATTCGAATGACCATATTCTCCGTCTTTGTTTATCTTGAAGTGTAAAGGAAAAAATTGAACTCTCAAATCGCAAAAGCTTTGTTTGTGGGTTGGCTGGGTTCTCAAGTTTCATGAGATGTGGTGCGTTTTGCAGAATTAAAGGTTTTGTCTGGAAATTTTCCTTCCCTGTACTTTCTACTCATGGTTAAGCTACATGCATTTTTTTCTTTTCATTTACACCTCTGTACTGTAGAATTCAATATTTCGATGATCCCATTGATGTTTTATTTCCTAATTTAGCTGATTCATGCAACATTTCAAACAATATCTTACGAGATATTATACATGGTTTCGTCATAGCAACGAATTAGAACCAACGTTTGCTTTCTGTAATGATATTTTGGTGCAAAATGTTGATGGCGCTGAGCGCTTATGGGATATTCAGGATATCGTCAAGAAGTTCCGGTTCGCGTGGGGTGTGCCGAAAATTAGAACTTGTCAAGGTTTGTATTGTTCAGTTCCGATTTATATTCATCGACTGTTTTCCGTCCAGAAAGTTTCAGAATTAAGATAAAGATGTCTAGAGTTTTTATTTTTAAATGAAAAATATACATTATTTGTTTGGTCTTTTAGAAGACCGTATTTCATAGATTAAAGATCATCGATCTGTATTTTATCACTTTGGCTTTTTTCAGCGAAGAAAGTGACACGTAAATTTGATAAGCATAGAACGTTAGAACTCAAAACGAAACTAGTGACCTGTCATATTTGTGGCAGTTATCATGATTACGACAAAATATGCGGTAATCGTGTTTTATTCAATTTTTCTTATAGTTTTTTTTAGCTACGGTAAAGTTTAGTGAATTCTTAAAGTAGGACATCTTTAGATGCATCCTTGAAGCTGTTCTTTTGGTTTGAAAGCATTCTGAGAATTAATTTATTTTTAATTAAAAAATGAAATTCAATAACAGATGCTTTTAATGGAATCCATTATATTTATAGATCTGTGATGTCTCATTTTATATGTTATGGTCTGAACATGAATGCTGGGACATAATAAAAAGTGGGACAAAGTAGTGTAATATATAAAGTAGTATAATTCTGCAGGGAAATTAAGAACTCTAATCGACTACAGTATTTTAGTACAATTAATTCAAGTTTGGGATGATGCAAAACTGTTCAAATCGTGTATTTTATGAAATGGATATAGTTATTTAGAATTCAAATTGCAATTTCATTTTGATTGAATTACAGCAACTTGCTACAAGAAAATACAAGAATTGACCAACTTGATGAAATCCAAAATTATGGCCTACAATCCTTATATTGGAGAAAAACAATCAACAAATGTGAAATTTGAAGATGATCCACGTCCTGACTCCAGTGAGACAGACCAAAATAATGAAGACGCTAAAGTTTCGACCGACCGAACAGAGAGAAAACGAATTGTTGAGTTAGGAATTCCACGACCAACATGGTTTAAGCCCAAATTTATAGACAATTCTGTTACGAGTAAACAGTAAAGGCAATGTAAGAAAAAAAAAATAGTTGATTTAACACCACATTCCCAAACATTTAGAGAAAGTCGTCGTATAGATCGCTCACTTACGACTTAAACATGCATGAAAATATTTGAATATTTCGTTTTGCATTCAACAGTTCTGCATCCGGAACAAAACTTTGCAAGAAAGCTCTCCGATGCTTCAAATGCAAGATTTACTTCCGCATTTTTATTTTAACATAATTCATAGTCGGCTATCGTTATTGGGACCGTTTGATCTCTATGCGCCGCATTTGTGGAGTCAGTTAAGCTGCATGCTGAACCAGAACTATTTACCCCAAGCATTTAATATTTTGCACAGGTCTACAAGCGTGATCATAAGGATTGCATTGCTAGCATTATTATAACGCTACTTCTCGTAAGAACTTCAAAAAGTGTCCAATTAGCTGTTTTTGTGGACTAATTCGTCTCAATTTCTAAAAATTTTTGTACCGCTTACAATGAACATCAAAACAAATATCACTGCGTTTTACTTAAAATAAAGTTCGTCAAGATTCAAATAATATGCAAAATAAACAATGCAGCAGCCAGTGCATATATCAATAACAGCAATAAATATGAAACAATACTATATATGAAAAGATAGAGCAAATCTGCTTTAAGTACAACCCATAACTGATAAATAATGAAGATAATACTGATATTGTGGAATCATATCACATTGATGAAACACACTCCAGTGACAACACTGCTCACTGTTATACTAGAAGAATATCACATGTTGCTAGAAGCACTGATAGAAACAGTCATTAAGCTACGATTAACTAATGGTTATTTATCAGTTAGCTCTTCAACAATGGATTAAATTTACTGATAAATCAAACGAAAGTAACAGTGTTCTTTTTGATATACTCCATTTTCGATACTAGGTGCTAATTCGATGGATATAGCTTTTAAATTTAAAATTTGATACTAATGGGTACGAACTCACGCAACAATAGCAGGATGTTAAGAGAGGTCCCTAAAGTGAAAGCATAATTCAAACTACAATCAGTATAATAACACCGACAAAACCAATAGAGAAGAAAGAAAGAGGAGAGCAAAGAGAGGTATGGAAAATGTACAGAAGGAATCACCTCAGTACAACAGACGGACGATGATTCAAAAAACAGATTCATAGCTTCGCGAGACTGGAAATGAAGGACTGCGTCCCAGCCGTTTCTTCGGAAGTCTTTCCAGCATTCTTGAGACATCACGGAGTGTCGGTCTTTCCTCTGCCGTGTAATCCCAGCACTGTACTAGAATATCCTAAAACGTAACCTCTTTAACTCTCTTGAGCATTTAAACAGATAATTAAATGCACAAATAACCCGGAAATTTCGGAGCTTTAATCCGTTTCTTAAATTCAACTACCGTTACCTTGGCTTCCCGAGGACCAGAAATATCATTAAAAGGTGCTTTGAAACCACATCCAACTTTCCAAATGATAACATCCGGATGTAGCTCTCGGAATGGAAAACGATACGTCATTAGTTCGTACCAGATAGTCCTAAAAACACGTTTGTAAAGTGGATTTTTTACAAGCAAAGAAAGACTATATTCATAAATCTTTTCACGAGCATACCCAAATGCGTAAACGTCACTGTTTTCCGTAAATGGCAACTGGATCAGTTCAGCCGATAACGCCTTGATCAGTTCCGGAGCAACATAAGACAACCAGTATCGTGGAACAACCAGTGTATGATCCCTTAATTATTTCTGTGTTGTAACTATAATTTCTCATTGCAACTATAATTACGTCGCTATTTTAAGTTTTATGACCAGAAATCCATTACTCTGGATAAAGTCATTGATGGTCAATCCTCTCAAACGTCCAAGTAATTATAGAGTTGTCTAACTTGAAGAGCAAAGAAAGTGCATATTTGTAAGAATGTTATTCGAAATACATACTAAGAAATTTAAACTAACAAATTCTAAGGTCAATTTTTGGACATTAGCTTCGCGCTTAAATCCACAATAAATAAATATATAAATTAAATTACCTGTATGGCTGACCAAGTCTTTTCATGTTAAAAAGGCCGAAATCAGTGAGAACAATACGATTTCGACTTTCCACAAAAATATTTTTTGTTCGCAGATCTTTGTGAATAATTCTTTTTGTATGTAAGTAAGATACCCCCTAAATACACTCCAATAATTTTTTTCATCCGTGAAAGTCAATAAGATAAACACTGCTGGCAGAGAAATGCAGATACTGCATTTATTCATTTTTACAGTTATTCGTCTCACTTCCAATAGTTTAGAGTTTAGAGGATTACCTGACATATCTGCGTAGCAAAATGTACGATCTCAGTGAAATTGAATTTTTCATAATGTTCATGAAGTAACTGGTGCAATGGCCGACCTTTACAGTAATGCATAACAATACCTAATTTATGCTTATCAAAAGTATAGCCCAAAAAGAGTACTATGTTGTCATGTCGTGTATTCTTGAACGATGCAACTTCTACCTGCAAGAAATTAAATTCTCATGTCAAATATTTATTTTCATAAAAATACGTAGAAATCAAAAAATGGATCTTGATTACACATTAAACAAAACTGGATAAAATAATTCATGAAAGCATACATCATGCTCCACCTTATTGCTCTAATTCGAATCTAAGAGGTAAATGTTATATCTCTGCTAGCTGGTCGAGAATTTCCACTATTAAATATTGAGCGAGTAAAACTTCTGAATCTTCTATTCATGCAGTCCATTAAGCACAACAAAACTGGAAGGTATTAGCTGCAAACTAGAAAAATTACCTTGAAAGCCTCTAATTGCTTTTCTTCATCTACATGATCCATATTCAGCAATTTTACTGCTACATCACCATACCAATTTGCTTTGTGGACCTAAAAAGCAATAAATTACTCATAATTATAATAAAATTCAAAAATACATTTTCTTTAATCAATATACAGCATATGTGATATCTGAACAAACACCCTAATTATTCCAACAAATATAAAATTAATCATGCTGTAAGAATGAAGAATTAAATGCATTATCGATGTTGGTAAAGTAATTTATCCTGAAAAAAAAAAAAAAAGGAAAAGAAAAAACAACACTGATCAAGTACCTCCCCAAAACGCCCTTTTCCAATCAAACTTTGTTTCTTGAATTCGATTTGACTGAACGGAATAGTGAAGTCGTTCCAGTTATTTGGTACCCTAATCGTTCCATTACTCCATCTATCTCGATTCAATGAGCAACTAGAGCGGGGGCTTAACTTTAAACTATCCAGCTCTTCCTGAAAATGGCATCAAATTCTTAACTCATATTACGTGGAATCATCTTACAATATTGAAGTGATAAGAACTAGAACAGTGAGATCTAACCTTATTATCAAAACTGCCGCCACTACTGCTCACTGATTCAATGAATAAAGTGCCTTCGGAACCTTCTGAACCACCAAAAACAATGGTACCAGTAGAATTGACTGTACAATCTGAGCCTTGTGATGAAATTAAACGATGCTGTTCACTGAAACACTCAACACAAATTAATTTCATGCAGAAGAAAATACATTACAAAATTTTGAAAATTTTACATTTCTATTTCATCCTTCTTATCATGGAGAGTAATAATAGTATATTAGTTTGTACAAAAACAGACAACAACTATAAACATTTGAGACTTCATTAAATTTTATGTGCTGTGACTATTGATTTGTAATATATAAAATGAAGAATATCATTTGCAAAATTTAAGCAAATTTGTATGAAGCTTTGATTTCTCTGAAAAATAATTTGAAAATTATACTGTTTTCTACTAGTAAAAAAATTTCGTATTTCTGAAATAAAATGCTTCAGCAATAAAAAATTACAGTTACTCATAATTTACCTGCAACCACCTTCCACAACAATATCAGGCACTTCAGGAACCGCTTCCGGAAAGTCAAAGTTACTTCTGTACGATGAAGGAGGTGCTGATGGCAACAAGAATGGACTTGATGTTGGAAGGACAGCTGCAACAATTTATCACTTCTTAAAACTTCACAAATCTTAAATAGCATGAGAAAAGAAATAGAAAGTAAATAAATTACCAGTAAAATCATAACAAAACGTACTATGACACTATTTCACCTACAGTACCAGCTTTACAACGTCAAATCATGTAGATAGAAAGTAAATAAATACCAGAATATATAGCTGGGAAAGCCGGTGTTGAAGGTGCTGAACTGTTTGCACTTGATGAACTATCCATGGGATCGAAAGGAAACGTTTGATGTGATGAAACGTTGTATTCCGACGGTGTCCAACCATCCTACAAAGTGTTGAAGATTATAAAATGTAGATTTAATCCCAGAAACTTAGAAGTTGTGCGCAGAAAGTTTACGAACATTTTTATATCAAGTACAGGCAATAAATTATGAAAGAATCCAAAATGCCCTGACTGAAAAGCAATATTTCAGAAAAATTAACAACAGTCATTGTGAAATATTCCTAATATGTGCAATATTTCAGAGGTAAACTCACATTTCCAATGTCTTTCATGAACATTTCTTTTAATGCCTGTTTGAGATAAGCAGGAGTAAGGCCACATGAATCACCAATCTTCTCTTTACAATGCGAATGTACTTTCCATCTATAATAATCCGCATTATCATGTTTTTTGTTTTATTTTTTTTTTTTCAAAAGCGAGATATTACAATCTTCACAATTCTAATCTTGAAGATAAAATCATTTGAGATAAAATATAGCGAAAGGAGAGAGTATGCTTTAAGACTTGATAAATTTTCTTACAGTAATGAAATTTCGGTCACAAACTTACTTGCACGATTTGCATTTCTCATATTCGCTGAAAAAATTTAACTGTCGCTGACAGAAGTGACAATTTTCAGTAGAAATACGAAAACCTTTTCGTCGATGCCACTGATGAGGGATGGAGTGCTTGGCACGAGCAGTTTTTGGTGTTCGAGGCATTGTATCTATGAATGTTAACATGATTCTTGTATTATGACCTTAACATAATTAGGAATTTCGAAATCATCAAATTTTATATGGAATTAAAAAAAACCAACTTACTTGCTACCTGGCTCATATAATTTAAATGCGAAGATGATGGACTTAAAGTCGCCCCACGATCCACTACCGACAAACAATCATTAATTGAACGTGAACTAAAAAAAAAAACAATAACATTAACTATCAATTATATACAGTGATTAAAATCACGCCTACTTATATTGCACTAGGTGAAGATTTAGGGTTCAGCTAAATATTAACTTTGCACACTTTCCTGCTTAGACTGATACATTGGAGATAGTAATCTTAAGTCATATAGAATGAAAGTTTATCATTAGTTATTTGTTACTGATTTAACTACATCTGCTAATTAAACACTATTAGACATTATGGCATGAAATGACGACAGAATCACGACCTATTGTCTAGCATTTCCCATGGTTTTAAGGCATTAATACTAAAGTTTTTTAAATTTTGTATATAAAACTTTATGCACCTTGTTAATCCATTTCCTCTATTATTAACCGTATATTGAAGATTTGATTCATGAGAATGTGAACGCATTAGGCCATCCGTCACTAAATTCGTCGTTGATAGACGATTAGAAACTGATGTTTTTTCGCCAACACTCCTATGAATGCACAATTTTTCAAAAAGACCCAAGCAGCGAAAGTGAATGAGAAATAAAATTTCAAACACTGATGCATAAATTGAATGCCATGAAGACATGGATTAATTTCTTAATTGATAGGCTTAATATTGTATGACCAGATGGAAAGCGTTTCAAGATATAACTAACTCCTATCCTAATTTGCATAACTACTATTCTTAATTTGCAGAAACCTAAAAAAAGCACTGCACCAACCTTGGAAAAACATTAAGTGTATTAGAAAGTGTCGTATTGATTATCGTAACACTTGGGCTAGCTGGTGGCGTCGTTGTTGGAAGTGATGACTGTGAGAGATTTGATCCCACACCTGAAAAACTGAACAATTGAAAAGAAAACAAAAAAAAAAAAAAAACAAAATATCAATTGTGGACCAAATACTGGAAAAATGGAAACAAAAATGTAGTATCATTAAAACCTGAGCCAGAATCGCTGGCACTCGATTCCGCAGTGTTTTCATATCGAAACGGCCTACTGTCACTCGGAGTTAAATGATCAAAACTCATCCAGCATAAATCCCTGTCGCTAAATGATCGAATTGGCTCATATCCTTCATCTATAAACATTAAACATTAATAGCATTTCTAACAAAACAATCAATATATATTGCAACTTATTAATGTTTTTAATTTAACAACTATAAACAGGGGAATGACGATTTATGTCACTTCGTATGCACACTGTCCAGAACAGTGAATATTAACAAAAACATCATCTTCACGCACATGCAAACCATCTATCATCTTATTGATAGAAAAAAAAAAAAAACCGTGATGAACAAGAAAACATCATCACTTCTAAATTAAATAATTTGAAGCATACAAAGACTGAAGAGTTATACAATTTTTTCGAGATATGATTCCTTAAAATTCTTTGAGCGTTTACCACTAAAACAAACAAACTGAAATAATCAGATGCAGGAATGTCCTAAATTATAAGCGCGTAATTTTCAAGATTTTAAACAAACCAATACCCCAAGATAAAATATTTCTAAAGCGAAAAATATACATACATACTAAATAAATCGTATCTAAACATGAACAAATCCCAGCAAGTAACCTTTCCATTTTGAAATATAACTTCGCAATGAATACGATGATTTGCGCAATCTACGACGGCCATCTGATGTGAATCGAAGTTTTTCGCAGATATCCAAAAGCTACAATTAACAATAAATACACCGAAATAATGACTGCAGTAAGTGACAGCGAAATAATTTGTGTTCCAACAATCGTCGAAACTAAATTTGATGAAAAAATGCCACTACTCATTCATTTATTCTAAATTCTTTAACAATCACAAACCATTAGTCAGTTTCATTTAGGAGTATACCATAACAAGATGAATTGCAAAAAATCTCAACTTGCATTTAACAAAATAACAAGCCTCAAAAAAAAAAAAAGTGAAACTGTTAAGATTCATCGGAAACTTGAAATAAATTTAGTCACAAAAGTAATTTCAATACAGCAAAAGCTATTTTCTTTAAGTTATTACTCAAAGAAAAAAAAAAAAAATAATAAAACGATGAATTTTTCTTACTTCTTTGTCGTTCATAGTAATTAATACACAAAATGTTTGTAAGCATTTTAGAATAGCAACAATTTCGGTTGGTAACAGATTAACGTATGTTAACCATTCATTAAGAGATGGATATTTCGTACCTCGATAACGCTGATTTAAATAACATACTTGTGAAGCATGCCGAATTAATTTTGCCTGGAATGCATTATTTTCACATTTTTGAACATTTTCAATAAGTATTGTGAAATGAAAGAGAACATGAACATTGCGCATTCTGAATTTGAAATCCAATATCCAAATAAACCGTATTCATTTATTATTATTAATATTTACTTTCATATATGCTCTATCAGCCGTACACCGTGATGTAACAAATTCCACATCTAAAACTGTAATTCCACTCCCAATCAAAATATCTCTTGTCAATATATTATTAAAAATTAAACTAAAAAAAATCGAAAACTTGCTAATCTACTTGGTGATTTTTTATAATCATGACTTGCTAGAAATTGTTTATTTCAATATGGAAAAAAAAAAAAATGTTATTCCAAAAAAAGATGGCAAATGTATTCAATAGCAACAGTGATAATAACAAAAACAAAACCTCAAGTTGTATTAAAATAAGCTCGGAACCGGGATTTCGGCATGTTGAACGCCCAATAATTAATTTTCTTCCAATTATGTCAATAGCATGCAAACTTTGTTCGGCTTTTTGTAACAATTCCGTCCGATCAAATTGCAATGCCGGATTTGGCATTCTACAAGTTTTGAAAGTTTAAGTTCAGCACACGTCAAAAAAAAAAAAAGAAAGAAAGCACAAATGCCTATTTTGCAATAATAAATCACAGATAAAAAGGTATATGCAAGAAATTCTTTGAAAAAATTGACATACAGTATGAAACGATATTCCAGAAAGCATACCTCCAAGTAATATATTACTATATTTTATATCATAATACTTCATTTCCCAATTAATATGGAAACAACAATTTACGATGAATGTTTTGGATACTATTAGCAAACATTAACAGGAATAGAGCTGAAAAAAACTATTAAAATGACCGAATCATATACATTCGCAACAATCGTATGTATATGGTTGAAAGTTGATGGAAATAAAATTCTATTATGAGTGCATAACTTTCCTAATTCATCAATATATAAGCAGTTGAAAAACATAAAAAGGAATGAAAATGCAGTTTTTATATAAAACTGCACTTCATCTAATTTTTCTTATTTGCATGATTTAAAATTTCCCCATCACAGTTAAATTATACTTTGAAATATGGAAGGTAAAAGGCAAAATTTACATAAAAATGGTAAATTATTCAGTGTGATTTATACAAAATCAATCATATCCTAAATTCCATAACTTATCATTTAACTCACTCGTAGCTGAAAATAAAAAAGAAAAAATTGACCAAAAGATAGAAAAGACTATATTTGAAGTGTTAATTAATACGAAACATATTATTATTATATCTTTCCTACATTTCTGTAAATTTCTCATTTATTCAACCATATATCTATACACCGCACATCTTTTACATTAAATTTACGTATATGTATACTTCTCTGGTAAGTTAAATCTTCACAAAAAAAAAAAAAAAAAAAAAAACTTGTACTTAAATTTCCATTGAAATTACTGAATAAATATTTCTTTCTTTGTAATGAATTATACAAACATTTATAAATTCACTGCACTGTATTTATGTCTTCAAATAAATTTTTACTTCTAATATTGATAAATTATCTCTGTTATCCTACACTTTTTCCACGTTTCTATCTAGAAAAAAAGCTACGACTCCAAACAGATCCAACAGCCCGCCGCTCCCCAGAATTTTATTTTTATTTCTATCTAATTCTTCTTTCTCAAGTCGTACATTTAAAAAAGGAAGATTGAAAAGTCGTATCTTATATTTACAGATAAATTGGAAGTACATGAACGAATAAGTATGAAGTGAGAATTAATCTCATTCGGAATACCATTTTTTTTGAATCAGACAACCATTCCGGAACGGAAAACTTAGCTGAAAACTGCAATTTTCATGCCACAGTTGATTTCAATGCGTCTTTTTTTCTGTCTCACACGAGATTTCTCTTTGGTCACGTTACGCTCACGTAACGCTGTAGTATGTCTTTTGCAGTATTAAATTAATTAAATAAAGTGTAACATGAGCGTATGCATGTGAACGTTTCCCATCCTTTTCTTCCGATTAATTAAACAATCTTAAATGATTTCATATGTTATCGTGAACAAAACTACCATTACTATCAATATGTACACTATCATATATGTGATCTGTAACCTCTTGAATTATTTCCACAGTTTAGTAATACCAAAAGCTTTGATACAGCTACAAGTTTTAAAAAAAAAGACTGTCAAAGGGTATTTCAAAAAAAAGGGAAAAACTACGTCCCTTATTGATGGAAAAATTATTGGAAGGAGACGATAAATTTGCATAGTGCTGCAATATTTTCGAGAAACTTCTTTAATGCATAAGAGTTTCTGCATTATAGACTTCCTCTCTCGTTTTCTTGGCTTCTCTTCCCTCATCATTTCTTACGTGCATCTCCCTCTGCCCCCTTTATTCCTCCATTCTCTACTGTCCTTTCTTTTTCTCTTCATCTTCCTCATTTGTTAGCAAAAATAGCAAACTACCGTTCTGCAATGTTCTCGAACTTTCGTGACGAAATCAATTGGGTGATGACGGTCGATTGGTTGGTTGTTTGGTTGCTTGGTTGATTGGTTGTTTGGTTGCTGTCAGTCCTGGGATTCGTATGTTAGTGGATAGGTAAATGAGCAGTTTATCCTCAAATATGATGTCACATACAAATTTATTTGGTTTGCATTACATAGAGAAATGAAATAGAAAATACATTCCAATTATTCCTCCTTTTTTGAAAAACTAGATGAAAAGCGGAATTTTTTTTCTCAGCAAATGATTTTTAATTTTTGTAAGATTTTTCTGGGTTATTTGACAAATGAACTAGTTATTTATTTATTATTATATCATCTTATTTCATCGCTTTACATGAGTGCTTCTTAATTGCTGGCATGTTACCTTACGCTACATTGACTAAGAAGCAGTGTGATAAAGTTTTTACACGTTTGAAACGGTGATCTCGATGTGTGATTTCACGTATTGCTTTGTGAAAGTATTTGTATGCTTTGTTTATTCATGTCAATGTCAATTGTGCAGTGCAGTTGGTTTTTTTTAACCTGAAAATTTCATTCATTTAATGATCCTTTATTTTTATTATCACATAATTCTGTTTTAAATATATAAGAAATTTACTTAGTGCTTCTAACTTTTATTCCCCATACTTCCTGTTTTGCTTCAACCTTTTCAGCACTTTTTCATGTATGTGTAACTATTATTTCGAAATACGTTTGTTTTTCCTTTACTTTTGAGGTGCAGAGTTTTTTCTTCTGCAATTATACTGGGTACGCAAGGAAAAAGATAAAGAGGAAAGGAGAGAGAGAGGGAGAAATTCGCACAGAAAACTGATTCCCTTCCTTCCTTCTGTGATGCACCGCTTTGATTCATCATTCTCTCAGTTTTCTATTCTTATTGGTTGAGTCGTGTATCGTGGACACAAATTTTATAAGTTTTAAGAGCTCTCGAGTAGCATTTTTGAAAAGATCAGATGTTTTTTTCTAGAAGTATATATATATATATATATATGAGATGTCTAGGAATGAAATTTAAAGGTCAGTTTTAGATTGCGAAAGTGCGTTACTATGGAACTGCGGTTAAATAATATGAGGCGTAATTCTGATAGTCTCCAAATTTCTTTACCCTTCACTTTTTTATTAGCTTAATTTTTACAGTGCAACTTAGTCTTTACAGTACGACTCAATTTGAAGTCTTCAAAAAACGGAATCAAAATATATGTTTAAACAAATGTCTATTAGTACTTTTAGCTACAATTATCGGTAGTCGAGCTTTTTGATTTTCATTTTTCGGTAGTTATATATAGTTAGTTAATAGCTCCAGTGACCATGACCTACAACCTTTAATCGCATCGCTGGTCGTGATGACTAAAACTGTGTCATTCCAGCGACTTGACACTGAGTAAGTTCTTTATGTTTCGTCTTATAAAACCTTCTTTCATTCTTTTAAATGGCTGTGAGTTTTTCCTTTTTCAGTCTAAATCTTCTTCGATTCATTTTTTTTTTTTTTTTTTTCAATCTTTTTCGATTCATATATCTTATGACAGTTCACTTGATTTTTCTATACTCTTCATCATTGCTAATAGAGAGCAGACAGGATTCACTTTTTGATAATAATTAGGTATGAAAAAAAAAATTTCATACGTCTCATGTTTCATAATGCTTTTTTCCCAGTGATACCATTCATTCGTGAAGCATATTTGTTAAGTAATTGCTAAGTTTTGACGCTAAGTTTCGACTCTGTTTTGATCTTTTTTTTAATCATTTATCTTCCAAGGACTCTTTCGCTTTTGCTATCATTTTTGTCAACTGACCAACGTATGTCTAATTCGTCATTCCACTGAACTCCAATTTATTGATCTCTTTTCAGTTTACGAGTGGCAGAAAGAAATGTCTGTAGTAGGCTTTGATTTCGGTAATGTAAACAGTTTCATCGCTGTGGCACGTCAAGGTGGTATCGAAACGATCGCAAATGATTACTCTTTACGAGCTACTCCGTAATTATTATTATTGTTATTTTTTGTTAGAGGAACCATTTCAAAAACTGTAGCTTTGAGATGAGTACTGTTATAGAAAGGAACTTATTGAATCATTGAAAAGTTAGTCCATGAATTTACAACATATTTTTACTCCTGAATATGATATAATATAAAATATTTTTCATTATTGTTGTGATTTGTTGAAAAATCATTGGTTCATAGAGTAGTGCATGGTATATTTGCTACTGACATTAGCAAGTATTATTTGTTCTTAAATATTAGGGATAGCAGTTAATATATGATTTGTTTTTAGATCCTGTGTAGCATTTACAACCCGAGGTCGTTCGATGGGTGTTGCTGCACGGCAGCAGTTGAATACCAACATTAAAAACACCATTATCAATTTTAAACATCTGCTGGGACGAAAATTTAGCGACCAAGTCACCCAAAAATACCGGAAATTCATACCATGTGAAATGATTCAGTTACCAAATGATGACATTGGATTGAAGGTATATTTCTTCGCACAATGCTGTGAACGTTTGAGCTTCCGAGTTCTTTTAATTATTTACTGCGGATTTTTTCCTTCATAGTGAAACAGTATAAAAAGGAAATGCGTATTTTATCTTCAGGTCCAATATTTTAATGAAGAACGAGTTTTTACCCCAGAACAGGTGGTGGCAACATTTTTGGTTAAATTAAAGGATATTACGGAAAATAGTTCGCACGGAATGAGGAATGTCACCGATTGTGTGGTGTCGGTATCTTTTTAAAATTCGTTTCTCCGTTTCGTGCTTTTAGAATTTCAAATCAACAAGCGGTATTTCGTAGTAATCATTTTCGTCTTCATCATGCCATTTCTGTGTCACAAATGCCCATCTGATTTAAGCTTTCCTAATTCTTTCTTTATAGAGATTCGAAAAGTATATTGTCATCAAATTCAGGTTCCATTTTACTTTGCTGATGCTCAACGACGTGCTTTGCTGACAGCCGTCCGAATTGCAGGCTTAAATTGCTTACAAATTCTCAACGAAACCACAGCTGTTGCTCTTGCATATGGTATCATCGAACTTTCCAGTATTTAACAAATAAGCTCTGCAGTCAGCATAGAACTATACTGTCTAATACCGTGGATTAAATAGCTATTCAATAGGATTCGAAAATCTCGAGCAGTCTTTCTGATCACACGTTTCAGGTATTTACAAACAAGATTTGCCAGCTGAGAACGAAGCGCCTAGAATTGTTGCATTCATCGACGTTGGACATTCCGCTGCACAAGCTGTCCTTGTTGCATATAATAAAGGCAAACTCACTGTAATTTTTTTTTTTTTTTTTTGAGAATTCTAACCATGATGGTTAGTACATAACCTTCTTCACTACTTGTTACTAAATGAATTGATAATTGTTTAGCCTAAAATTATTCTAAGTACTACTTTTATTCATCAACGTCAGCACATTCTCTCATATCATATTCTTTCATCTCGAAAGCATTCAAGCGTATAGATCGGAGTAATGTATATTGAAACATATAAATTAATAGTTAATGTAATATTCTTCCTAGGTACTTGGCGCAACATATGATCTCGAAGTTGGTGGCCTCGCTTTTGATGATGTAATACGGGAATACTTCAGCAAATTATTCTATGATACTTATAAGGTTAATTTATCAGGATCTTCATTTGCTTTATGTTTTGAACTATACAAAATTGAGAGTGAAATTATACTTATCAGGTTAAGTTTGAAATATAATTATGTATAATTGAAATATAATTATACATATATATTCATTGTTTGCATCAATTACTGCCGTCTTCTGCTATTCTGATCTGTATAAGATTACATCTTCAAACTATTTATTGTTATAAAGTTTTTAAGATCGATGTTACTAGTAATAAACGGGCATGGTTCCGACTTCTGGACGAATGCGAAAAAATTAAAAAGCAAATGTCAACGAATAGTACATCTATACCACTGAATATTGAATGTTTCATGAATGATATGGATGTCACTGGAAAGATGCAGCGGTAAATAATTTAATTCCTTATCAGGAAGTTTGCATTTTCAGGTTTTGTTCTAGTTCTGTAAAGGTTTTCTTTTTTATGAAATACTTTGTTTCAGTTCGCAGTTTGAAGAGCTCGCACAACCACTTCTAGATCGTGTGCGCGTTTTGCTGGCAAATTTACTAAGTGAATGTGGAAAGAAAGCAGAAGAAGTGGAGTCAGTCGAATTAGTCGGCGGTACATCTCGTATTCCGGCAATCAAAAAGATTACTTCTGAAGTGTTTGGGAAGGAACCGAAAACTACGATGAATCAGGATGAAGCTGTAGCTCGAGGTGCTTTTTTACGAAACATTTCCGAATCATTGTGAACTGACTCCGTAAAACGTTTACCCGAGAATGATTAAGGGATTTTCTGGTGTTGATTTAAAAATTACACCAGTTATCTTTTTCAAGAAGTTTTTATTTTATAAACGTTGCTTCAAAGTACATTAATTACAGGTGCTGCGATGAAATGTGCTATTCTTTCACCAGCATTTAAAGTTCGAGACTTTTCGGTGAAAGACAGTCAACCATACAGAATCAAACTTTCGTGGGCACGAATTGGACAAAGTGAAGGAGGGTATGTATAAAATGTATAAGCTGATAATTTCTTCTTTACGTTCTTTCTTGAGCTGAATCATTTGCAGTGTATCTTGAAATTGGTTTAATATGTATGAGAAATTTATTGACAACTTTGGCCAAGTTACTCAGATTCTGCAATGTTGTAATTATTTTCAGCGAGAATGATGTATTTATTGAGCATGATGAATTTCCTTATTCCAAAATGCTTACACTCTATCGACAGGAACCATTTCAAGTTGATGCCAGTTATTCATATCCCAATCAAGTTCCACATCCAGCACGACATATAGGTATCTGTAAAATTATAAGAACATTAATTTCTGGTTTACTGATTTTAAAACTTATTAAAATTTGATTTTTCATGGAGTAAGAATGATCGTTTTGGATAATTTGAAATCGTATGCATGTTTTGTAAGGCTCATGGGTTATCAAAAATGTTGCACCTGGACCAAATAATGAAGCAAAAAAAGTGAAAGTGAAAGTTCGAATCAATCCTAATGGTATATTTTCGGTTTGCTCTGCGAATACTTTCGAAACCGTCGAAACAAGTCCATCTGATGTAAGTTTTCTAGAAATATTGTTTATGCGTTGTTTCAATATCATAGTTGATCCCTAGAAAATCTTTTGTTATTTAGACTCAGATTCAAAAAGCACCTGAAGCAATGGAAACTGATGACGCTAAAGGCAATCAGGAAAAAGAAGAAAATACAAATGCATCATCTAATGATGTTGTCCTTCCTGCTGAAGAAGAAGAGAAATTACCAAATAGCAGTGCACCGAAAATTAAAACAGTTACAGTGGATTTACCGGTTGAAGAACACGTCCCCTGTATTGTAGCTAACGAACCGCAAGTAATACAATTCGAGGTTAGTTTCTTAGTGTGTACGAATTGAATTTTATTTGTCAGAGAAGGAGGATACACAATAAAATGTAGCTATATGATACAAATGGTAGAATTTTGACTTAGTCGACTCTAACACAATATAGAGAAAGGAAATGGATAGTTTTATCATACCGGTGCTTATATTTTCTTGTCACACTAAAAAATCATATAGTATAGTAAAAATGTTTTAAAAAGGAACGATGAAAATTTTACGAACCTCTGTCGACAAATATATAGCATAAAATTTAATTCAAAATATTTTCTATTTTTTTAAGAAAGAAATGCAAGGAAAAGATCGTGTGGAAAAAGAAAAAGCAGATGCGAAAAATGCTGTTGAAGAATACGTGTATTATATGCGAGACAAATTATCAGATGTATTCGCAGAATTTATCTCTGATGAGGTAGATTTTTGTTAAATCTTTAAATCTTGCAAATTAATGGGATCTACCAATCTTCATCATTACTAATATGAAATGAAAATATCGTGAACTTCTAGGTCACATATTCATTTGAATATGTGTGAGGTACATATTTTGTTAACTAAACAGAGAAGATTGTGATACGAATGGTTCGAGCTTAAATTACTACAGTGATATTTCTGGATTTATTTTAGGATGCCGAAAACTTGCGAGCATTATTAACCAAAACAGAGGACTGGCTCTATGATGAAGGTGAAGATGTTGAAAAGAAGATATACGACGCTAGGATGTGTGAGCTGAAGAAAATGGGTGATCCTGTTCAGGAACGGCATCGTGAATATGAAAATCGAAAGAATGCTTTCGATGAGTTCGATCGAGCTATTATCGTAACTTCTTCGATTTTATGCGCTGCGTCTAGTTTTTTGAGAGAATAAATTTTGAATTGCAACTATTTTGGAACTGATGTGACTATCCGATAGCTGAATTTCGTTAATTCACTTATTTACATGATTTTGAAAGTCAAAAGTTTTAGAGAGCGCGTAAAGCTTACGATGAATATACAAAAGGAAGTGAGAAATATGCGCATCTTGGATCAAGTGATATGGAGAAGGTACATTGTCTTTGTTTTTATTAATTTTCATATCCTGGGGTTCTATCTATTATGATTCTGTAAAAAAAAATCAGCCTCCTAAAGTTCTGTAAATAACTTATTTTTTTAGGTAATATCTGCGGTGGAAGAGAAAAAGAAGTGGTTGGATGATCAAAGAAATCGCCAGGAAATGCGCAAGAAAACTGAACCTCCAATCATTTTCGTTTACCAAATACAGGATGAGCAGCAGGTAAAATGAATGAGCTCGAGTTTGGGTTTTTTGGCTTTTGAGTTTGGCAATCTTCATTCCTGTATCTGTGATGCATGTGGAAATCCTGGAAATATTTGAATAATAGATCGATCGGCAAGAAAAAGTTAAAAATTTCGGCTGTGAGACTGTTCTGTCTGGTGTTTTTACTAGTATGTTTTCAGAAATTTGAAAGTATTATTTTACCAATACTGAACAAACCAAAACCATCACCACCAAAAGCGGAACCTGCGAAGGAACCAGAAAAAGGAAGTGATGGTCAAAAGGGCGAAAATCCTGCTTCCGATCATGCACCGAAAACTGATGCTAACAATGTAAATGAGCTTGGAATGGAGGTCGATTGATGGTTTTCGTTTCATTTGTTTGAAATTGTTTTGTTATTTGTTTTATGGGCTGGACAGTTTCGTGAATCGTTTTGCTACTTTTAATATTTCAGTGTTATTATAAATATGCAAATCGAATCAGAATGGAAATAGCTTAGTCTCAAATTTTAACTTCAACTCAGTAATTTGACAGGTTTGAGAGTAGTTCTTCCCGTCTCACTTTCCTGTTTTTTAAATTCATCTCCAATTTTTCACTTTCTGTTTGCATTGACTGTTGCAAAGTCATAACAATAATTTCTTTGTGTTTCTTTTTTGCTCTACTCGTATATGTTTTCATTATTTTAACTAGCTTTTTCTAGTGCTTTTTTCCGAGATATTCCTGAAAATTTATCACAAAATTTTAATTGGTCAGAATTTCTGCTTTCATTTTTTAATCTTTTTGTAATCTTTAAGAGCTATTCCCTTGAAATAAAGGTGATTTACATGATGTCGCAGTGCAGTACAAATATGTCGCAACAGCTTAGCATGTACTTGACAGTGTAATATTAAGTTCCTTTAGTCGGCAGTCTGGATTGCAGCTTCTCGGGATTCTTTCACTTCCCTCACCTTCAGATAGTTCAGACAATTTTGTTCTATTTAATTTGGTAATATGTTCATTTAAATTACTTTCATCAATTCCTCGATGAAGTTCTGCAGCTAAGAGCTATCACATGTACACTTTAAATATTTATCGGAGAAACGATCGATATATATATGCATTTTTACATTTAAGTTTAATGCTTAAAGAAATTTTAAGAGAATGGATGAATTGTTATAAAAGTAAGGTATAAAGAAAGGATGAAGTTCGTAATGTGATTTAGGATTTGAGAAATCTAAAAATTCTACATTCCAAGAAGTTTGTGTTTCGTTTTCGTTTTGATTTTTCTTTTTCCATTTAATTTGATTAAAGTACATGTATTGTTACTGCTATTTGTAAAAGCATATTTCGTTAGGATCAAAAGGGATTATAATGTTACAAATTTATTTCATCATTTAATGTAGATACGATAATTTCATTAGTAAGGTCCCGTCGTTGAGGCGTTAAAACTGCTTTCAATTTCTAAAACAAAATATGTGCATTGAACTTTCAGTTTTAATTGCAACAGATGGAACAAACGTATATCACTCAATTGTTCTAAGTTTAAAGGAAACTCTAAGTAATTTTTGCAACCAAATTGTTTGTTGTATTTTGAAACTACAGAAACTAAAAGTTACATCATAATATGCTATTTCAAAGATTTCAATAGTTGCTTCGTTATTTAATTAAATGAATAATTGAATTTAAATGGATTTAGTAAGGACATACCATAGTGAGTGTGTCACCTTTCTCGATGTAAAGTTTATAGAAGCCAACGATAAAAATTACTGATATAGTTGAGAGAGAGAATAGTATGCCAAGAATATTAGCTATTTGAGGATAAACAAAATCTTGATACTTTAATGGTTCGTAATTAGCGAAACAACTGATTATTGTACACTAAAATCAAGATGGTAGTATAAATTAATAATTAAAAATTGTTAATTTTTAAATAATTTTACAGAGGAAAACAATTTAACATATATTAAGATTTATTTACATTATTCACAATGCAAATTATGAAATTTTTTACCAGTAAAAAAAGTGGCGCACCAATAGTCCAACATAAACGCCAATAATATCCAGGCTCAACGCCCAGCATTTCTTTTAAATTTTGCACAAAATTATTTATTCCTGAAAATAGTAGACAAAAATGTTTCTTTTTTTTCTTGCCTTGTCATGAAGATAATCACGATGAATTTTATCATATCATTAGAATGACCAGAATGAGACTTTTGTCTTATCACCATGATACTGGATATGATTATACTATATCACCATTCGGGACCATACAAACTTTTTTAATATGTTCATTAAGTTAAATAAGAATTATAACCATGATAAATTGTAATAAAAAAATAAAGTAATTACAATTTTTTCTTTAGCCTAAAAAATACTATAATATTGATTAATTCCTTTTTCGAACTAAAGTATTTTTCCCCTTTGATTTAAAATCAATGATTAAAAATTAACAAAAAATGACCATCCATGGTCAAATCAAAATAATTATTAGCAAGTTATTTATGCTGATAGGAGTTTGAAATATTAAATGCAATGACCATAAATGAATGAGATGACAATTGTTTCACAAAAAACTGCAATTAATAAGCCCCATGAAGTACCGTACACAATTAACCATTCCATAATCAGGATACCACCCTAAATAAAATTATCAATTAATTTCAATTAAATTTGTTATTTGCTAAAAAAATATTATTCAAAAAAAAAAATTTTTAAAAAATAATTGTATTTTGTCAAGATTTATTTCATAAAACATAAACATATGTACTAATATATGCTAATATATGATATATGATAAGATTAATTATGATAACTAGATAGATTAATCATCAACAATTATTGATACATGGCAAGAATAATTAGTCTGAAACTAAATTCTTAACAGTAATATAAATTGTAGGTAATAAAAATGAAACAGTAATACAAAAAAAAAAAAAAAGAATAATAATTCCATTTTTTTTCTCATTTTTTAGTTCAAATAATAATTTCATTTCTGAATTTAGCTTTTTTCATCAAAGAAGAAAGAGACTAAAATTTTCAATTATTACTTATAATATATTAAATATTAAAAGGAACAACCTTAGTACATATAGCAATTCCAATAAACATATAAAATGTAAATAGTATGCCAACAAAATATTCGCGATGACGTTTTAGCAACGGAAATTCATCACTTAATGCAGTAATTATTGCTTCCGAACCACCAAACTAAATTTTCCAATTAATAAATTTATTGATTTATTTTTTTTTTGAGTCACTAAATTTCATCAAGTAAATCTTTTTTTTTTCTTTTTTTTTCCAATATCAATTTTTATTTTTTGAACATACACTTTTATCAATAAAAGTATTAAATTGTTTACTTCATAAGATTATCAAAGTTAATTATCATTACTAGAAAGCATTTTAAAAAATGCAAAAGTGAAAGTGCAGTGAAATTACAAATGTGAATAAACACTAAACATGTGATAAAATTTAATCAATCTGTTTTGCATTCTTTCAAAAATTTGTGCAAAATTATGTGGAGTAAGAAAAAATAATAATAGAAATTAAATGAAAAAAATAAATAAATAAAATAATGAAACTTACTGAACTATCTAATCCAAGTGTAAGTAGCATAAGAAAAAAAATGACGGAAAATATTGATGAACCCGGCATTGCTGCTAATGCTTCCGGATAGACAACAAAAACAAGTCCTGGGCCTTCCTGTAAATCATTTATCTTATCATGAAGGAAGAAGAAGTAAAATCAGTTATCTCCAAATGAAATAAATCAGTAAAATTAATTGCAAAATAATTAAATGGGTAGAATTAAATAAATATTATTATTACAAATTAATAACAAAGCCAAATAAAAATATTCATGAAATAACTTAGAAATAAGTATGATAACTCAAAAAAGATAAGCGAAAATTAATCAATGGTATATGATTAACTGGATAATATGGAAAAGTAATTTGTAGTATAAAAATTAGCTTACTTGGGCAACATCTTGTATTGGTTTACCACTTTTACAGGACATATAGCCAAGTACATGAAAATTTAAAAAGTATGTTATTAAAGTTTATTGAACTGCTTGAAATAATTTGAAAATAATTGAAACACTTTAAAATTGATTTGCTTAAAGCGATAAGAAATGTGGAAAAAATAAAAATGAAAAAATTTACCGAAAAGATGACAAAACCAGAGAGAAAACTTGTTGCGCAATTAATTGCACTTGTTATTAATGCATCACTGTAATTTTTTTTTTTAATTGAATTATATTAATTTAATATCAATTGCGATATATTCCACTGTTTTAATTTCAATGTTTTGCAGCAAAAAAAAGTTGTGAATAAATAATTTAAAGCTTCATTTTAGCATTCAATGGAAATTATATAAAAATGCGAGAGCGAAATAATTAGTTAATTAACTGAAAAGGATTTGATTTTGTTTTCTAGCAACAACTTAATGAAAAAAAAAGTGAGTTGAAGACAAAGGTAACATAATTAGTGAGTACGAGTTAACTACAGTTTAATTAATTAATTCAATTGAAATATTTGAATATCGCATGAATTGCTGTAAGATTATACATAGCTGTAGTTTGAGTCAAACATTTATTACAAATTATCTAAGCAGATTTCTTTTTTTTAAAAAATTGTATAGTAATTTTGATAAATGATAAACATCCTATAGTTTTGTAATTAATTATTACAATCGTATAATTAGTTGCAGAAGTAAAATTATTTCTCATAGATTGAAACTTACCGATAAACATTGTTGTGAAATTCATTATATGATGAATAAGCCATTAAAACACCAAATCCTGGTCCCAATGAAAAGAAAACCTGAATTTATTCATTATTTCAAAGAGTTTTTCTTTTAATTTCATTTAAAATTAATTACGATAATTTTACTATTATAATAATATTTATATATTTGGCTGCAGTAATAATTATAGTAATGATACATTTATTTATGCATATTTAGGATTAATTCAAAAATGAAAATATAATAAACTATAATGATGATTAAATGTGCTTCACAAAGAGCTCTATTGTTTGCTGCAAATGAATATTTTGTCGTCGAATTCAATTTCAAATAAAATTTACAGTCTATTAAATGTGATTTAAATTTTGGCGATTCAAATTCAAAAGTTTGAATTAATTTGATGATGAAATTAGTTTGTGATACTTAATTACTGTTTTACTTAAGACTAATTTGCAATGATTGGTAGGTGAATGAATACCTGAGTTGCAGCATCTTGCCAAACACTTGGCACAGTTAGCATTTCAAGATTTGGCTCAATGTAATATTTGATGCCTTTTTCAGCTCCCGGTAGAGTGATACCGCGAATGAACAGTATTAGTAGGACAGCGTATGGAAATATTGCCGTAAACCATACTATCTGTTGCAATCAATATTGCTATTACTGTTATTAGCACAATAAATAAATAAATAAGAAAACAAACATAAATAGTAAATAAACAAATATATTCATTTCACATTATATATAGTATATAAATTCTCAATTTTTTCTAGAAAGTTTATTGAAATTTAAAACAAACCTTTCCACTTGTTCTGATACCTTTCCAAAGAGAAAAATAGCAAATGATATAAACAATTAGAAGGCAAAATACCATTTCCCAATTAAGTGAACCAAGATTGTTCAATGAATGCGCTACAGATGAATTTGGCGCACCGGGCATATGCAACCCAAGAAATTCCTTACTGTAAATAATGTCAGGTATGATTCCTTAGATTTCGTTTTCTCTGTTCACTAATACTGAATGATAATAATATATATCAGTGAAATAATGATAAGAAAGAAATGATTAATAATACTGAAATGAATAGTAATCATGCCAGTAGCCAATGAAGTATGCTAGTAATAAAAATAATAATTATAATGATAATATTAAGAGATGTTATAAAGGTAGTAATAGTGAAGGTATAAAAGTGGTGTAAATGATAATCATAATAATAATAATGATAATTTGGGTTTTTTTATTTTTTGCATTTGAAGAAAATTATTGTTCATAAATCCGGAAACAATTTACTAGAAATATTCCTCAGCAGCAGATATAACACCCATATCAGATATATTTAATGGCTGGGCACATTTGCTGTCCTTGTCATTATTCCAGCTGAAAGATCAAAGAAGCCCGCAATAAAATGTTAGAGTTGCTGGTGAGCTAAGCAATAAAACATTGAAATTGCTAATGAATTACGTACTTAATGAACAATAAAACTATTAATGAGTTGCCTAATAATAGCAATTATAATTTAAATTGTCGACTGGTTATGTAGTGAAGGTTTAGGTTCTGATTAATAAAAATTTCGATTTTAATTAATAAAAACAAGGAAAAAAGGTAATTTCTTCTATGGTTATGAATAAAGTAAAATTTTCAATTTTCGAGAATGTTTATAATAATTTATAACAAAAAAATTTTTTTTTAAATTATTATTGCGATAATTTTTGTGATGTTTGCAATTGATTGTGATAAGCTAATGAATGATAACCTTGGTTCATAACATATAGCACTATTATATTCATGTTCACATGATGCCCATGGCAAATGAGTGGTAAATGATTTCAGGAAAAAATGCAGAGACCAGGCAATAATTACATTATAGAAGAAATCCGTATAAAATGCTATCATTATTACACAATATCCTATTCCTGAAATTTATAAAAATCAATTTCATCTTTTATCATAATCATTTCGCTTATCATTAATTATTTCATTTGTAAATTCTGTCTTACCACACAAAATATTTCATCCTAATCAGCATATCATATTTTTTTATCCATTATCACTGATTCCATCATTTATCACAGGCTTTTTTCAGTTCAATTCGTTATCTTCTCTTATCATTGAAAATTGGATGATTCTCGTCTTATCGTTTATGATTATTTTATTTTTTATTTTTTTCTCTTTATCACTATACTTTATTCAATAATTTATGATTCTCTTATATCACTGAATATATTTTATCATTTACCATTGTCCCTTACATCTTTCTACCGCTTTCCTCATTTAGCCATTCATCAACTTTCTTCACTAAATATTTTAATTAATTAACAATAGCTATTAAATTGAAAAAGTGCCAAAAATTTTTTTCAAAATTTCAGTTCAACAATTAAATTGCCATTCTTTAATTGTTCTATCATCCTCAAACATTGGAGCTTTGAAGGAGAAAAAAAAGAAAAAGTTTTTAAAAAAAAAACTTAAAATATTTGAACCTTTAAAAAGTGGACAGATCCAACCCCAAGTCGTAACTGCTCCTTTTCTGTAATATTGGCCAAGCGATAATTCCATATAAAACAATGGTACACCAGCAAAAAATACCATTAATGTATATGGTATTAAAAAAGCTCCTAAAATAAACCAAATTTAGCTAACTTTTGTAATTAATGATTATTTAAAAAAGATGCATTTCATCAAATTTATTACAAATATTCTTTTTCCTTTTTTTTTTTTTCTCAACAATTCATTTTCTAAATAATTTAAAAATAAATGCTTAAATTTGTGTTAACTTAAAAATAAATGATCGCTTATGATGATAATTAATTAATTTGCATAATTAATTAACAATTTTGTTTTTGTTGAAATAAGCAAACAAACCTCCGCCATTTTTGAAGCACAAATATGGAAAACGCCAAACATTGGCTAAATCAACGGCAAAGCCAATTACAGATAGCAAAAAATCAGCTTTTCGAGTCCAAATTTCTCTACTCTCATCATTTGTATTCCAATCATTTCGTATTAATTGCTTATCGTTTTTTATTGCTATCATTTCTTCCAATTTTGTATCATTGCCGTTGTTATCACTATCATCCTTATCATCATCATTTTTATCATTGAATATTAAACGTTGTTTGTTTTCTAAAAATTATTTAGATTCTTGCAAATCAATAATCGAAAATTTTGATCTTTAAATAAAACATTAATTTCCAGAAAAACAGACACACTGGACTGATTTTATAATTTTATTTATTTTTCCTTTGTTACATTTTCTTTTTGCATGGATATATTAAATAATAGTAGTTTGATTAGTTAAACTGCAAAAATTTTTTCAAACAAGAGAGTCAAAGTTCGATTAAACACCGCATTTTGTTTCCATCGTTCTTGAGAAATGGTAATATTATTTACAAAGCTATCATAATCACTAATATCAATCGGAAAAAGAATACATTTTGAAATAAGAAATTATGTTAGCTTAATTCTAGGTTTTTCATTTGCATTGGGTATTTGCTCTGCTTTTTAGATGTAAAAAAAAAACCGGAAAAGAAATCTTTAAATTGGAATGATAAACCTGAAAGTATATAGAAAATATTATTTAATGAAGTGGAGAAAATAATATAATTTTATAAGATACATAAAATATCCATATCAAAATTTACTTACTTCATTGTTAATAATATTAATAGAAAAACTTTTATTTAATTAAATAATTAATTGGCCAAGTATGAAACATTTTCAGCAAAATCAAATAAATTTTTACTAATTATAGGTTGCCATAACTGTAAGTTATTATAAATTGAAAATGAAAGTCAATAATTTATAAGAGTAAAGTATTATTTTATATTATATAACAACCTAGAATTAGTAAAAAAAATAAAAATAAAAAAAAATAGAATTAATTAAAAAAAAGATTTATTTTTCTGATCAATAAAAAAGAAAAATAAAAAAAAATTGCTCTTCTTACATATTTCATTCATAACCTTTGTGTAAAAATTTCAAAATTGAAACAAACTTACTTTTAATATTACGAACCAATTCTTCGCCCATATAAATAAATATATATAATATATTCAACAATAATAATGTAAAGAAAATTAAAAAAGAAATATTTACGAATAAAACAGTTCTCACTAATATTTATATATGTGAAAATTTTGCATAAAAATAAATAATACTTCTAAGAAACAAAAAAAAAAAAAAAAAAAAAAAATGAAAAACCTTAAAAGTTTAATAACCGGAAGATTATTATACACATATGCGCATGTATACACACAAATGTTTTTAGAGCAATCTTAACCAAAAGAGAAATTTCTTCGCTTTTTTTTTTTTTTTTAAATTGATGCTAAAGAAATATGAAATAGATTACCATTCATCTATAATTTTCGTTTTATTTATTTATTTTTTATCATTATTTTTTTTTTTTGCATTTCCTTTTAACAAATTATTCTAAAATAGCAATTTTGTCATCATTTGTAATATTTTTCAAATTCATTCATCCAAAAATTCGCTTTTCTTTTCATTTTGTTTTATTTTCAATTTTTTTTTTTGTTTTTTCTTTTCTTTTTGCAAATTTTTTGTTGGATGAAAGAAAACAAAAAGAAAAGAGAAAAAGAGAAAAAAAATGTACTGTTCTTTAATCGTTTTTTTTTTAATTAAAATAATTTTTTAATTTTATTGCAAATTATTTTTACACTTTTCCATCTTTCCTCTTTTCTTTTTTTTTTTTCATTTTCCAGAAGAAAAAAAGCAATTTTTTCACACTTTAAGTGTTTTTTGCCGTTTTTTCTTTTCTTTTCTTTTTTTAAAAAGAAAATCTAGAATTAACTATCCTTGAAATCAGTTATAGCTTTTAACAATATATATGAATTCTATAATAAAAAAAAAAAATATTTGCAAAATATTTTCGGAACTAATTATTTTGCATAAAAACATATTTGGATTTTATAGACAAGTTGAAAAGAACCTATGAATGATTTGATAATATTAACTGCAAATAGAAAACTTAGCTGATTCATTCCTGAAATTTATGTTGTGCTTTATGTTATACTTAGTACAGTTTATGTTTAAACATCTAAAACATTTATAGATAACGGATCACTGAATTTTTTCTTTTGAACAAAGCCGCCACATATCAAATTGAGATCGAAACAATTGCGCTTCTTGTAAATTGCCATCGTTATCAGTGAAAAATTAGGAACCGTGATAATTGGCACATTTTTGCTGATAAGTAATAAATTCGTTTCGTTCCTTTGGCATAGAAACATGCGCACTTCGGAGTATGACCCATTCAGAATAATTTACGTTTGGTCACTCAGAGACCATTTTCTTTGATTGCACTCAATTGGTCATTGTCCATTTCCAATGAATAAAATATTCAGTTTAAAGTTATCGAATAACTGTTGTGTCCTTCATTCATTAGCCATTCCCGAGCTACGTGTGTTCTCGGCTAGTCGTAATTTGCTTTCTGCGCCACTTTATTATCCAACTAAAACAAGAGAAAAGTTTTAATTTAATTATTATTGGATATGATTTTCTCAGTCTGAGATATTTATAAAGTAATTAAAAGCTATTAAATCAGTGAAATAAACATTAAATAGAATATAAATACTATAAGTTTTAAATTATAATAATCCGAAAATGATAACTTTTCCACAAGTTTCAAATATTTCTCAATAAAATTAATTGAAGTAATGTGTTTAAATGGTTTACGAAATAAATAGTATGACAAGTATGAATATATTTAAGACATTTCATGCCATAAATTTGGAATTTAAGCAAATTAAAATTTAAACGAGCGAATATTTAAATAAACATAAATTTGACAAAGAATTAATAGGGAAAGTATTCAGATAGATAAATACTTAAATATATTCGTAAATTTGGAATAATATTTGAATTACAAAAATAAGATACATATGCTGCAGATTATGCTTTAAACTCCGAAAATCTGAACTAAACTTTAAAATATATATACGATAACGAATATGAAAATTATTTCATTTAAATTCTAAATCTTATTTTGTTGCAAGACTAAAAATTTTTCCAGCAATTATAAAATTGCATAAAAATTGTTATAAACATTTTTGTTTGGACAGTCATATTTATCCAAGAATTTTTTTTTCCATAAGTAATTCAAATTCACGTTTTTTTAAATGCTAATTTATTTAAATCAATTAATTAAATAACCCATACGAGAATAACGAAAACTTTTTTTATTTATCTTTTTGTATGTGTGTGGTTTTTTTGTCTCTTTCAAATGAAAATGATAGCAATTGCAGTTAGAAATTTGTTTATTTTGGAAATATTGACAAATAAATATTTCTATTATTTCAGTCTCCTTCACCACTTGATAAGGTAATGTCAGTGTTATCAGCTGATAAGCTTTTCAATTCGTCATAAATTTTTGCAAATGATGGCCGATCGATGGGATTTTTAGCCCAACATTTACTAACAAGTGTTGCTACTGCTGGTGGTGTACTCTACAAATATTAGTTTGTATCAATTTTAACATCAAAAAGTTAAAAAGAATTAAAATAGCTTTTCTTTATTTAATCGACAAATATTTCACTTATTTTGGTTAATTACTCAGCTACAAATTCTATTTGATCAAATTCGTCAGTCAAATTTTGAAGTATTTACTTACATTATTACTTGCATTACTTATATATTTACTTACTTTTGAAATATTTTCTTAATTACATTACATATATCTATATCACTTATATTCATTACATTACTTATATTACATAACTTACTCATATACATGTAGTCACATCACTTATTTGTAAAGTATTATTACAAGATCATAAATCTAATTTGTTCTAAATGAAACTGTAATCTAAAATTAAGCAATTCAAAAATCAAAATAATGAACAAATGATTAAATTGTATCAAACAATATTTCACTTTTTTTTTTTTGTTTTACCAATAAAAAAGTGAAAATTTATCAAGTAAAATGTCAAGTAAACAGCTGAAATGCATCATTATTATTTTTTTGCTCCATTGATTAAATTAAAATTAAATCAACTAAGTTAAACAGTTTAATGGACAATTTAATGACTTTATAAATTAACAACATGATTATATCAAATTAATACGTCTAAATGCTTATCAATCAATTAAGAATTAAGCAAATTTGAAATATATTGATTAAGTTAAACAATTTAATGAATAATACTTGAGGCATATCCATACGATAATTCTGAATGATAATTTTGGCTCTAGTCTGTATATTTGATAGTGATGGATATGGCTCATAACCTTCCGAATACACTTCCCAAACATGTAAATTAAATTTATTTCAATAAAAATTACATATCAGCGTATAAGTTGCAAAAAGTTTAATAAATGATAAAGCTTAGCTATTTTCAGTTCAAATTGTTCTTTTTTTTCATAATTATTTTCCTCCAAATTTTAGTTAGATAATGCAATTTACTTTCTATCTTTATTTCAGTCAAAAAAAAAAACTGCAATTAGAACATTTCTTCATATTTTGGTTTTGATTTCATTTTGAAACTATTTGTAACTTTAACACAAAATACATATGTGGAAATTAAATAAACCTAAAAGTATTACAAAAAAACCAAAAAAAAAAGAAACAATTTAAATTTAACTTTAATTTGGTTGAATTAAATTTTAAAACAAAAAAAGTTCATTTCAAAAGTTTTTTACAATCATGCCATTTGTTTTATGAAATATTTATAAAACAACTTTCATATTTATATGCTTTTTTTCATTAACAATATTAATTATTATCAAATTTCAACATTTAATTTGATAGTAGGAAAAAAGAAAACTGCTTAATTAATTAATTAATTAGAGGAATTACATTAGCAAATGCCTACCATTATGCCATAAGACCATACATCGGTTTTAGTTGAATAAATTCGATTTTGCATTGTTTCTGGCGCAAGCCATTTAATTGGTACCTATAATTATTTCAATTTGAATTAGTAAAAAGTTTCCTGAAAGATTTGGAAGAAAATAACAAACTTAGTTGTAATAATTTATGGATACATTTTTGCTCTTTAATCAATTTTAAATCTGTGAAATTTCAAAAATAATTTAAACCTTTCTTTGGCAAATTGAAATTCATTCTAACAATGATTACACGATTATCATTAAAAAAACTAATTATGATCAAAAACCAAAAACAATTCTATCATTATTACTTAATTATTAAATTCCAGTTAAATAAAATTACAAGATGTTTGCAATTAGTTGTAATATATAAGTGTATTTGAAATTGTATAATACTGTAATTACTTTTGTGATGCATCTACTAAAAATATTCTTTCAAAACCTTTTTTAAATTCAAAAAAAAAAAAAAAAAAACTATTGCAATGATAAAACAAAGCAAATAATACTTAAAATTAATATTAGTACTGAAAAATTTTTTAAATAATCAAAGTAAATGAAGAAAATTTGTTATACTTTGTCAAGGCTTTTGTCCTGAATTGGCGTTTTCTCATCTGACATACCAAAATCACTTAATTTAATATGAAAATTTCGTGTTAGTAAGCAATTTCGTGCTGCTATGTCTCTAAAAAAGCAAAAGAAAAAATAAAATAAAATAAAATTTTTAAGCAATTAATATGTTTTTTTTTTTTGTATTGGTATGACTAATATGTAATAAAGTGTTAATTAATTATTTGAATAAAAAAAACAAGAATTGACTCAATTATTTGATTTAAAAATGAACTGAAAACTTTTTTACTCCAGTAGCTATTTAATTAATAGCAGTAATGAAAGAATGAAATAAGTTAATTAACTAAGTTTTTATTACAAAAAAAGAAAAACCTATGAATGCAATTCTTTTGCTCAAGATATTTTAAACCTGAAGCAGTTTCAGTTATAAATCGCATTTTTAATTGTGGTACAATCATTCCACGATTTTTTCGCAAAAATGAAAGTGTTGATCCACCTAAATTATTATTTTATAAATAATTATCTAATTTATTTTATTATTTTTAATCGTGTTACCTTTTTTTTTGAAAAAGTAAAAAAAAAAAATATTGATAGGTAATAAAAAGAATTATGTGTTGAATTAGAAAAAAAATTAATTTTAGCATTACTTTTTGTATAAGGAAATGCTAAGAAGTTTTATTTGAATTAAAATAAATAAATAAACAACGTTCAAATATTTTGCAACTTCATGCATGGCTTTTTTTTTTCAAACAAATACCCAAAACAATTTTACACTTTAATTAATATATGTTAAAAATATGATAACAATTGTAATTGAAACAAATTAGAAGCTCAAATTAATATATTTGTCTTTAAAACGATAATAAGTCAATGAATAGAAGCTATTTATCTTTATCACTATTAAACATAATAAATCATTTCATATTCTAAAATTAGTCAATTATTTCTTATTATTTACAATAATTTAAACTATTAAATTAATATAAATTTAGCAATTTTTAAATTTTAGATTCCATAATGAAATCAATTTTAAATATAAATTAAATTTGATTATTACTGAGTAAAATTGGAAACCTTCGCAAAGTTCCATTAATATAAGCAATGGTGCTTCATCAGCAACAACGCCAAAAATGCGCACAATGTTTGGATGATCAAATTTGCGCATAATTCGCGCTTCTTTAAGAAAGCTAAAACGTGCTCTACGTGAAGCATTATCATGCATTGTTTTTATTGCTGTTAAATGCACGTGATCATTTACATCTTTATATTCACCACAATAAACCTGAAAAAGAGAAAAAAAAATTAGATTTCAAAAAAATGAAATAATTTGAGAAAAAGGTCATTTTTTCTTAAACATCGCTAATTAATTAATTAATTAATGGAAAAAAAGAAATTTATTTTTAAAGAAAAAAGCGCCGTAAAGTAAATAACAGTTTACAGTAAATGATTGAATTAAAATATTAGTGTAACAATATTCTGTTCGAATTTTAAGTAAACAATAAAGCATTTAATTAAAGCTAATATATTATTTATTTTTTGCATTGTAATCGATTTGTCTAATGTAAGCTATAAAGTAATTACATAACTTAGCCTAAACTATCAATTAGCATCAATTATAAATAATTCAAACATAGCATTATAAATAACAAAAAAGTTTTTTATTATCTAAACTAATTTCATTACTTCACCAAATGCTCCTTCGCCAAGTTTTTTAATCATTTTTATTTGTTCCTTTTTTAAAAGCCAACTAGGCCTTGTAATGCCTTTTTTTAGGACTATTTGGCTACGCTCTGTAATAGGTGTTTTTGTTGACAAATGCCATTCAATCAATTCAGCAATTGACTTTTTCTAAAAAAAAAATTTATTGCAACTTTTTTTTTCCGATTAGAATTTATCAAATTTTTGAAAATCACTGTATTATAACATATATTGTTGCTCAGAATTGCTCACCCAAGAATTTCCATGAATTCATTTCATTTAAAAAACACACCATGACATTACCTTTAAATTTCTAATTTTAAGTTTTCATGAAATTTCTGGAAAAAGAAATTCTTACAAGCAGTATTTTTTTGCACAAACAAAACAAAAAAAAAAAAGAAAAAAATTTTTAGCTAAATTCCGGAATATGCAGAAAATGCATTTAATGAGAATAAAGTTGACAGATGAAAAATATCCGAAATTTTTTTATAAATATTAGAATAATTTTGACAAGTAATTAAGAAGAAAGAACGAAAGAAAAAAAAAACGAATATTCCCAAAACGACAGAAAAAAAAAATTGGCAGATAAAAAGTTAGACAAAAATTTTTTGATAAAAAATTTTTCCCCAAAATGTTAAAATAATTTTGGTAGATAGCGGAGAAAAAATGTTGGCTGTTTAATTTCTAATTTTTATAACATTTTCAAAAACATTTTCCTAATATATTTTGTAACAAAAAAAAAAAAAAGAAAGAAAATGTCATTATTACTAATAATTATGATATTCTTATCATATCAACGTTATAGTGAAATAATTAATGCTATTCATCCATTCCAGTTCAATTATATAATATAATTTAAAAAACATAAACCTTATTTTTTTCAATATAAATTTCACCCTTTTTATCTTGATTAATTATAAAATGCTTTATCCCTTTATTTGTGCATACATCAAGTGATAAAGTTGTTATATCTAAAACATCTTCGATTAATATTTCAAATGTTATTAAATCTTAATTTTTGATATTTTGTTTTAATTAAAAATCTTAATTCATTGTTTATGCTATCAACCACAGGAAAACAAGACTGTAATAATATGGAATAGATTTTATCAACCATAATAATACTCCAGAAACCTTTATAATTAGTTTTCCGGATCAGAAAATCACCATCATTTTTTAGCAATGGTTGAATGTCGTCCACCGTTAAATAACCATGATAATACTTTTCAGTTTGATTTTCATTCATTTAAATGAAAATTTCATTTATTTAAACTTAAACCTTACCAGAAATTTATAGTTCTCTTTCTAGAAATCAGAATATTTTGACAAAATCATATGAAAACTGTTTATATTTTTACATTATTTAGCAAATTTTGTTGATTAGGGATTTTTACGGTAATTTAAAACAATAATTAGTCTGTGAGAGAATAAAATACAAAATTTGCTTAGTAAAATGTACTTAGTAAAATTCTAAATAAACCTATCAATGCTTATCTTTTTATTCAATCATCAAGCAAATCAATCATTCACTTGAATGACTGATTCAATTTTGACATGAACAACCATTTTAAAATGATTTAGACAAACAGAAAAATTTGAATTTAAGAAAAAACGAATCTCTGCTCCCATTTAAATTTTTGCTCCATTTTTTTTGGAATAGCTTTTTTCTTAAAATAATTTTCCATTTTTTTTTATACCAAGCATAAAGCCATGAATAATATCAAAACTTTTATTATTGTACACTACGACACAAAAATATGTTACAATGATCATAAAAATCATTACAACAACCATTTTTCTGCTTATTTTTAAAAAAAGTAACACATAAAAAAAAATACTAAAGAAAATAACAATAATAAAAGAAATAATAATAACATAAAAGCTTGACTAGTCTCAATGGATTAAAATAGATCAATTGAAAGATAAATACGACGGATTGTATATATGGCATGTATTATTGTAAAATTTGGATGAAATGAAACAGAAAGCATTTTTCGATGAAATACTTTTGTTAGAAATTAATATTAATGATTAATGTTCAACTTTTTCTATTTACAGTAGTAAAAGTTGAACTACTTTATTATTATTTTGACAAATACATATCAAAATGTCTAAAAAAAACATAGAGCATTACAGATAAAGAGTTATGAAAAATGACAGAACAAAATAATTTTTCCAAACATATTCTCTTATAAAACAAATAGAATCTTAAAACTGAAAGAGTATGAAAAATTCGCACGTCATAAAACAGAAAAAATTAGTAAACTAAAACCTATTAAAATGAAAAACATTACAATAAATATAACCTGTGTTTATGATACAAAGAAATGAAGGCACAATAAAACATAAGACACTGCTATAAATCTGCATTTTTACCATAATCCATTTCAACTGCTTTTTGAAGTATCAAAAACTTTTCGCATTTCTTGCTTCATTTTAAGGATCATTGATGGTGGAACATAAAATGCGAAGCATTTGAAGACATCAACAACATATCTAAAGAAAAAGATGAAAGAAAATTATTAATAAGAAATCAAAAATCACTGAAAAAAAAAAATCAGTTGTTTTTTTTTTAATTTATTCGTTATATCTCTCTCTTCCATATTGTTATATCACACACATCAGAATCGAAATTAATAATCGATATGATCATTTCAAATTGAATGCTTCATGAAATTTGCTACAGCAAATTTCCCATGTTATGTTCTATAATTTACTTGCATCAAGTTGATTTCAATAGGTTTCTATTTGAATAGCATAATAATTCTGATAAATAAAAAATAAATAAGAATAATAAGAAATAAATAAGAAATAAAAAAGCTAAAAATTTAGTAAAATAATTCTAATAACACTTCTTTGAAAATAAATTGGCATTGTATGGACAAAAAATGACTAAAACAAATAAGCCAACAAAAAAAAAATTAACATTTAATTTGAATTAGATTAATATGAAACTGCATTTCATTATTGTAAATAACTCGCATACATATAAAATCGATGTAAGATCTAGAAATGAAAAAAAGGAAAACCTTCCAGTTCAATAAATTAACAAGAAGGAATAAGAAATCATGATATTCATGGTACTATGAAAAAAAGATTAGAAATTAATTAGCATTATCAAAAATTAGAAAGCATTAAGACCTCATCCCATAAACCATTCCCTCTCATCAAAACTAACTACCTATCAAAAACAAACTGATAAAATGCCTTGAAACAATTTTCGAAAATACTTAACAACAAGGAAAAAATTGCAATTCTTCCTACTTTACTATGAAATTCTGATATTCCGGTATTTCTCGTAGAGAAATGATTTTTTTCATTCAAAAAATGTACATTATATATGTCAATACTATTTCTGTACATTGCAGTCTTTTTTTCTTACAATCATGAATATAAAATATTAATTAGAATAATTAATTTTTGGGAAAATCAAGGGTGGTATAAAGTTCAAGCCAAAAAAAGAAAGTAGAAAAAAAAAAAAAAAAAAAAACATAAACTAACGAAAGTCCTTCAGCGCTAGCAATTTCAGCAGCATCAATCAGTAATAACAGATAAATTTTTCCATTTAATCGAGTTGTAAATCGATTTTTGATTAGCCATTTTCGATCCATTTCATCACTACTATACTGTAATTTCTTGGAAAGTTCAATCAAGCAGTCAACCAAGTAGAATAAAAGGAAATTAAGCAAAACAAGATTGATTTCATTTTGTAAAGAAAAATTGAATTTTAAATTAATCTAATAATCTTCCGTTTATCTTTCAGTTATGCATAGTCAGATTATTCTGTTTTATTGCCATTACCAATCTTACGGATATTTTTTTATTTTTGATAAAAGAAATAAAAAAAAATTTGAACTTCGAGCTACTGAAGTTAAATAATATTTTAAAAATTAATTCAGGAAAGTTAATTTACCCGGAAAATGGTTGGGTATCTCATGAATAATTCGTGATAATTGTTCAGCATCAGCAATCGAGAAACTTTTGTTACAAGAATAAACTGCGATGATGAACAAACACGATCCGGATTCCACTGCAAAAAATGACAAATGAAACTTTCGATTATTTTAATAAAACCATACTCATCATAACACATTTTCATATTTCAAAATTTATGAATGTATTTAAAAAATAATGAATTCAAAAATATTCTATTTATGAAACAATACGCATAGAAGGAAGTACCTTAACCATATCTGATTCGGTAACCATTTCACTGATATGAATATATGACGGTGTATTTCTACCAGGATTATCTGTCTAAAAAAGTGGAAATTAACATATATAAATATAAAGCGATCGAAGAAAAAAAAAAAAAACATTTGATAAAATTTAATAAAAATCCAACTTTAGGAGGACGACCGCGCTTTCTTCCACGTGGAGGAATTGTTGTTGAACGTTGATGTACGACAAAATTAACAACACTTGTTTCGCTATCCATATCCGATTCAGTATTAATCGGGAAACTGCAACAAACATTAAGTTTCAACTACTGTTTTTTACAATCATAAAGGGAGCAATGAACCAACTTTTCATAATTTAGCCTTATAATACCACTTTTTTTTTCTCATGGAAGATTTGACAAGAATATTTTATGTTTCATCCTTTCAAAAAAAAAAAAAATAAATAAATAAAATAAATAAAAAAAAAAACAATAACAATGATAATTAATTACAAAGCGTAATAACTTTTGTATCGTTTCTTCTTCCTTAAGCCCAAATATTTTAAACAAAAAGGCATTTATACGGCAATGAATAATGTGCGAATACCAATGAGTGAAAAACAACTTACTTTGGAGATTCTAATCCTCTTTCTGAAAAACCTTCCATCTGTTTTTCACATAAAAATGGCTTTTTAGCTGCTTCAAGAATGCTACGACATAAGCATTTAATATCATCCTCTGTTACTTCCTGAACATAAAATGAAAAAGAAAAGATGATCAAATTAATATTTATGAAATAAATTAACATTGAATACGAGATGTTTTCCGCTTAAAAGTGAAAAATGTAGCAGTATCATCAAGATTATATGATTATTTAATTTAGCATATCTCTGCTGTAATAACTATACGCATAAATTTGATCGAATGCTTAGATCTATATTCTTCAGCAATGAAATAATAGTCTGTTAGTGGTAAGAAAAAATTATAATAAAATTCTTCCATTTCTCTGAATTTTTTTTTTTTTTTCCAGTGCTGGAGAGAAAGTTGTTTTTTCAGTGCTGGAGAGAAAGTAATACGAACCAGTCCATTTCTCTGAAGATTTTCCAGTGCTGGAGAGAAAGTTGTCCTTAAGTGCCGTTCAATGATTTGACGAAATTCATCGGTCATTTCAGATTGAAAAACCTAACGAATGAAAGATATAATTTTTCATTTTGCGAGACATTTCATTTATGACTTGTCATAAAAAAAGTGAATAAAAAGTTCCAAACCTATTAAATTAAGTCCTTTTTTTTTTCATCCCAAAACACAATCTAGCGAATAATGCATTCGAAATATTTTCTCATTTCAAATGCTTTTTTTCGAACAAACGATTCAAAAACTATTAAAGTCAATTTTTTGACAAAATAAACTATTGTTAATCAAGTCTATATGCTTTCATATTAAATGTTGAAGTTTTGAATCAATTTCTCGCAAATTTTACAAATAATTAAAACAAATGAAACCTAAGTATTGTATTCTAATCACTTATTAAAGCAAAAATATACCTGCCGCATTAAATCAAGCGAACGAAATGCGTCACCCGCCATATCCGTCTTATTTCTCATGATTGTTTGTTTCAATAAATTTACTTTTGCATTTTTTCCCTCCCCCATCGACGCTAATAATCCTTCCAAGATTTCAGTTCGTAAATTCAACTTGTTACCATTACCATTTCCGGTACCGTAACTTCCAAACATTTTGACAAGTTTGAATATGAAAATTAAAAGAAACTCGAAGATCTGAAATGGACTTCCTTCTGCATCTAAAAAATTTCACAAATATTAATTTATAATAAAAAATGTAAGAAAAATCTAAACTGAGCAAATATTTAATTCCATCTAGCATGAAATATTTATACTTAGCTAATTTTAAATTTGAGCGTATAATTTAGAAACCCAAAACTGATATTTAACAATAAAACATTTTGCATATAAGAGGAAAAAAACGAAAAAATTGAAAATTAACATGTAAATATGAAATGCATACACGTACGATTAAATATAATTTGCAGTTTGACAATAATCTTTCATATTATATAATCAATTATAAATTAGTATGCAAATATGAGATGTATAAACGTACGACTAAATATATTCTGCAAATTAATGCAATAATTTTCTATGCTATAATAAATCATTTATACATTAGCTTTACGTACGCTTCGTTTATTACGTACATTAGCAATTTTGAAGTAAGAAAAAAAAATTAATAACTAAAATAGAACAAATGAGCAAAAGTGTCACATAAAATAAATAATTGTTTGGAATACTTTTTTTTAAATCAATTCTACAAGCATAATCAATTCAGTTATATAATTTTCTATGCAAAATAAACGAAAAGAATCGAATCAAGCAAATATATTACAAAACTAATAATTGATTAGTATTATTTATCTCACAAAGCTTTTAAAAATTAAAACAAAAGGAAAAACAGAAAAAAGATAAGTATTGCTAACTTATCCTATATTGTTTTTATTTAATTTCATTGTTGTTTCATACTGCAGAAGTGACCAATAAATTAATGGGAAAACACGGGTGGGTAAAATACGGGAATTGATGAATAGAGTAAAGGCTTGAGAGGTAAAAGAAACGAAATAAATGGGTAAATTAAAAGAAGTGGGAAATAGCAAATCAAGCACCAACCTGTCAAGAATCATTCTTCTTGTAGTTATATCATTCGTGGATGTTATTTTTTATTTGATTGTATTTGTTTTTCTTATGAATTATTACTATATCTCCGAATTATAATAAAATATTTTACTCTCAATCACTGGGTATTATTATAAACTGCGACTATTTCAAATTTTTTCTCAATCTCTGGTAATCTCTAATATATTATACTATTTCATTAATATTTGCTTTTCTTTTTGTTGTACTTTATTCATTACACTTTTTTCCTGATTTTTATTGTTTATTATTATTATTACTATAAAAATTTGTTTGTTTTTTTAAATAAAAATTTTGATTTGATTCTTTTTTGATTTTTTAGGTCTTTTTTTTTTTTGCCTTCTATTTGTAATTCCTAATATAATTCGAGCTGATAGAATAAATCATTAATTTAATTTGGTATATGTTATGATAAATTAGGCTTAGTAAATTAGACATTTCCGGATCCCGAATGTGTTACTAACTTGTTCTTCGGAAACTACAATTCTTGATTAGTGCTGAAAGTGATGAATAGTTAAATTATTATTTTATGAATTTCCAAACAAGCTGTATTGGTAGACTAAATGGCTTAAATAGTATAGCAGTCCAATTATTTATTTGTTATTAATATATTATCTGTAAATCTTTCTAGTCAATAGTCAACATTCATTCATCGTTCGAAATAAGTTAAAAATAATGGCTAATTTTGCTAATTATATTGCAACTTTCACTGTACTGTTATATGTTAATTTGTAAGGATATTCGATGATAATATGCTGATAACACGATAGAATTATCTTTTCATAATCTCACTGATCAGTGAGAAGATTATCTTTTTATATTGTAATCAATCATGAAGTCATAACCAGTCAGGACGACTATCTTTCCGTAATCAATCAAGCAAATTATGTCTAATCAGTAAGATTATCTTTTGATAATCAATCAAGGAGATTATGATCACATAGTAAGATCGTCTTTTGATAATCAGTCAGTCTTTAACAAACTAATTTCTTAGCATCCTATTAAAAGCCCTACTGATTAAGCTAGCACGACGATAAGAAATATTTTGATTGTTATCATTTGAAGTTTGTAAACATATGGTTTAAACAACCTTGCACAATTTTTTTAAATCCCACAAAAATATTAAATAAGAAATAACGATGAAAATTAATATCTGCTCAATAAATAACAAAGTAATGTAACAATTAATTTGATTTCAGAAAGTAATTCAATATTTATCTTTGAAATAAATTTATACACAATGACTATAAGCCACTTTAGCTAAATTACGCGATTTAAAACTTTTTGTTCTTTGTTTTGTTCGAATTCATCTAAATTATACGATTAAATCTCAAGTTTTTCAATTGAAAGATACCCATTAATGATGTAAATTATTTGAGAAAAGCAATGAAAGTTTCATAATTTATGTAACATATTTGGATAGTACAAATGGATAATAAATATTCAATGAAACATAATAGTTTTTCAATCGTTCTTTCTATCAAATATTAAATGAAATATTTTTTCTTTTTTTTTTTAAATTTACACATTTTCATGGGAAGAATTAATAGTCACCCGAAATGTGATAGTATATTTTATAAATTATATTATTAATTCATCATAGATTTTTATGAAATACACATTCCCTTTAAAAGAGAAAAGATATTATATTATTTTATTTTTCGTAATAATTCTAAGAATAAATTACTACGCTTCATCTAATTTCCAACCAAATTTCAAATTCTCTTTTAAATCCAATCTGGCATTAATTGCAATGAATCAATCACTATTACGCTATAATACAAACAGAAATTAGTGATTGTGATAGTTAATAATATTGAGAATAATAATAATGACGATGATAAATGATAATAACAATAATTGTAACAATAATAATGATAATAATAACAAATGATAATAAAATGATAATTAGTAATAAAATAATAACAAGTAATAATAATAAATAATAACAGTAATGATAATAAATGATAATAATAGTAATAATAATAACAATTATTATTATTATTATTATAAATATATTGATGAATAGTCGCCTAAAGTATGACAATGTAAGATTGATTATTCAGATTTAAGATGCTAACATCGGAAAAGAGGACAAAATTCGATTATTAATCTTTTTATTTTTTAAAAAGAAAGAAAAACGGAAAGTAATATAAAAAGAATTATGTGATGCATAAGGAAACTATAAGAAGTTTACTTCATGAAGACAATTGTTAAAACTGAAATATTTCCAAAATTTCCATTCAACTGCTAATATTGAAATATTTTGAATTGAAATTAATTTTGCCTGTGCTATATTTACTTATGTTATATTATTTATTAATGAAATTATTCCATTACATTCGATTCATTTTATTTTGTATCGTCGTTTTGCATCAAACAAAACATTTTTTAAAATAATTAAGTAGAAATTTTATTGAAAAGAAAAAAAAATAAAAGTTTGCAAAAGATAACGCAATGTTATCAACGATTTATTCATGTTTTTTTTTTTTTCTAAAATTTCAATATCAGAATGCTTCAATGATTGTTTCTGATTTAGATAAATTTTTGCATACAATATATTTACAATTTGTGTAATTTTTTTCTTTTGAAAAGGAAAAAAAAATTCTGTTGAAAATTACTGCAAGAAAATAATTTATAATTTTTCCAAAATAATATGTTTATCAGATTGATTGATTGATGGATTCACTGTTTACGAATGCGCAATATGATAAACAATGTTGTTTAGTGACAAAATTGTTGGCGCTTGTTTCAACTTCCGGATTCCATCGAAATGATTCACATGTTTCACCATTAAAATACCAACGAATAAGCCATCCATCTTTTGATTGACAAACTGGCTGAAGACAAGCTGTCTCTGCAAAAATATCCCATTTTTCAAAAAAAAAGAAAGAAAATTTGAGCTTAATTAGAGGAAAAAAATTAAATTTTACAATGAACAATGAACAGCAATACTTTTCCATTTTTTTTTTTTTTTAAACAAAAGAAAAAATAAAAAACAAATTGCCAAAATTTTATCTTTAAATTTAGATAAGTTTTGAAAATAAAAAAAAAATCATGCAATTTTCAAACTTAAAAAAGAAAAATAAAAGAAATTTTTTATAGTATTAATTTAACCTTTTCTTGGACAACACACACCATTTCCGGCTGCAGTGCTAAGTCCAATTGACTGTATGCATTCATATCCTTCTGGACAATTATTTTCTTCTAATGTTTGACAAAATACCGGCTCGTTATTACGGTACAATATCGAACGATATCCGGTACCACTTGGTAATGGACATGTAAATGGTGGTCCAAGCATACCCGTACTAGCATCTATCAGTGATAAACATATCCAACCATTGGAATCACTTTTTCTTCTGCATTGCTGTATCTAATTTTTTTCGTTAATGTTTTTTTCGAACTTTTGTCTATTCTTATAATTTAACACAAAATATTTCCGTTATTACGGTTTCTTATCCACCTTTCCTTCTTCTTATTTTCATATGATAATTATAATATGTCTACTAACCTGATGCTATCCTGTGGACAAGCACATCGCCCATTACGACATATTGCGCCAGGCCATCGATTTTCACACTCATCATTTTTGCATTCCTTGGCAATTGCTATCTTTGCTAAAGCAAGTATTACGTATATCCTCATCTAATTTTGCTAACCCTGTAAAAATATCCTGAAAGTAACAGGAAGCGATTTTTTGGGAAAGGAAAAAACTGACATTATGTTTTATCGAGAATAAACAAATAGCAAAGTTTGTTGATAGCATTACCGGATGCTTACTTAACTAAATTCAATTAAATGGTTCATTTAATGTTATCAACAATAGATTAACATTATCATTTTAAGCGAAACATTTCCGGATTCATTTTCAATCAATCAAACTATCCGGTCATACATTTTATATGATCCAAAATTGCTTCTCTTTAAATTTATAGAAACATAAAAAGAAATTAAAGATTAAAAATAAATTCAAAATTTTGAAATTAAATTAAAAACAAATAAATTAAAATGAGAAAAAAATGAAAGAAACGTTGAAATGATTGGTTGTTCTATCGATGAATGATAGTAGTGGAAATTTGAGTGTTGTGCATACCAAACGGATAGAAAATGTATGTCAATGCAAACGTCGACAACTGGATAATTTAATTAGCCGAGGAGAGACGGGGGATCAACGGGGGAGGAGATAAAGGGAAAGAGGACAGATGACAATAGCGGGAATGTATGTGATTGGCTTCCTCTTTTTTTGATAACACTTGAAACAAACAAATCTTGTTGCTTGTTTGAAATATTAAACATCGGTTATCACTATGATAATAATAATGACAAAGATAATTAGTGATTGGCATGCAAATTTTGAGCGAGTTATTAATGAGTAATAAATAATACTGGGTATTTAAATTTTAACTGAGTTTAAATTTTATTTTAGAAATAAAAAAATGTTAAAATTAAAATATGAAATAAATGAATAAAATAGAAAAGTGAAAAAAATAAGAAACAAAAGAAAAGTAAAAACTCACTGAAATAATTTGCTTTAATATAAGCATTCATATTAAAATGCTTAATATATAAAGTTCAATATTGATTGGTCGATTTTCCGTTTCAGTTTTTTTTTTGGCTTTTTTTTTCAATGTTTTCCATCCATTACATGAATATAATAAGATGAAATATATGAAAGAGTCGCATAAAATTGCAACCTAATATGGTAATAATGTGCAATTAAAACAACTTTAAATAAATTAAAACAATTAAAATAAAAACAGGAATTACACAAATAAGAGACTGCATTTAATAATTACAAAATCAGTACTGAAATTTAAGTTAGAATTAACAAAAAATGTCAACAAATGCTGAAGATGGGAATATTGATTGAAAGGTTTTTTCGTTTTGTTTTTTCGTCGAAATTTTCCATTCAAAAAAAAAAATATTTTAGAGCAAAAAAAAAAAAAAAAAGCGCCAGTTGTTCCAATTTTAACTCTAACAAGAAACCAAAGAGCAATCTGAGATCGTAGTTGAAAATGTTTGACACTTCAGCTTATGACATGTTGCAAGTTTTGTAAAATTTTCATTTTAGCCTGAAAATAGGATCATTAAATTTTATCACTTTAATATGTTTGTTATCATTTTGTCACAAGCAAATATTGTCCTAAGATTGATTAATGAAATAATTAAAATACTTTCAACATATTATTTGCATACAATTTCAATAATTAATTTCAAATGATAATTAAGACTAAAAATAATACAAATATTATGTCCATTTTAAATTTAATTTGTAAAACGAAATTTTGAAACAATGTAAGAATATTTAAATTTTTTTCTTTTTTTTTTTGCCAAAGAACCAAATAGATTGATTAATACGTTAAAGACAATTATAAATTTAGATGAAATATTTCGTCAGTCAATCTTTTCCCTAAATATTTTTTAAATTTAGAAGAAACTTTTTAATTAATTTATAGAAGAAATATTTTGTTAACTCATTTTCTTTCTCTTTTATTAATTTGATTCTATTAATTAAACTTTAACTTACTTTATGTTTATTTTTGATGTGGCACTAAATTTACCAGTCTATAATGCATTATTATATGTTTCAAAAATTAAATTTATGATTTTTTTTTTTTTTTTTTGATAATATTTTTTACATAAGCGTTATTTGAAATTGATTCTAAAAATATTTAAGTTTGGCATGTTTTTTTTTTCTATTAATATTTGTGAAACTAATCATTTGAATTTATTGCTTTGAGAAAAAAGTTATGAATTCAAACAAAGTTATCATTTTAACTTAAAAGGGTCAAAGTCAAATAAATAAGTAGGGAAGTAAATTATCAGTACTACTTCTTCGCAAAGATTTTCACCAACTGATAATAGCATTTGTAACCAAAATTACCGTAAATTGCTCAAATATATAATATTAATTTCAATCATATCATTACGAGAAATATCGATCACTGATAAAAAATCTCTTACATAACTATCAATTATCACTTCTACACTTACATCTCATTTTATCCAATAATTTTTGAATGATTTATCACTTTTCATTATTTAACTGCAAGCTGCATGCTTTAAACACCTGCTTGATTGCTTGTTTTAAGCTTGATTTAAGCATTATTTGATTATATATTTGATGTTTAAAGCATTGTTTACTTTCATGATTTAATTGATTGTTTGCTTAATTGCATAATTCTATGTTTTAAGCTTTTTTATGTTCGTTTTTTCATTTATATATATATATATTGTAATAGTTTTGTAAATACAACAATAACAACAAAAAGAAAAGAAAAAGAATATTTTGTTTACAAAGTTTCATATGCTAAATGCTACTACTATTTACAATGTAAATAGCTAATGGTGAGAAATTTAAAAAGATAGAAGAAGCGCAAAAAATTTTTGATGGATAAGTGTGATTAACGAGCATCCATATCATCTCGAAAGTTCTTCGCTCATTTACTACTTGTGCGGTAAATTCTTCTCTGAACATTCATTTCACTCTTCTTATATTTGACATTTAGTTATTGATCATTTAAAAAAAAAAAAAATTCTTCAAAAAAAATTTGACAAAATTTTCTTTATTTCTACTCGACCACATTTCTATTTTTTTTTTTGATTAATGGTTGAATGGATCATTGAATGGATTAAATTAAATTTCAAATAATTTTTTTTTTAGGAAAAAAGGGAAAGAAAAAAATAGGAAGCTAATTTTGGGACGAGAAAGAGAGAGAGAGAGAAAGAGAGAGAGAAAGAGAGAGGTGGGAAGAAAAGAAAGGAAAAAAAGATTATTGAGATAGTTGAAAAAATTTTTTCTACTTTTTTTTTTTACTTAAATAAATTCAAAGTTTTACTTCATATCGTTACCATTAAGTGAAATATTTTTAATTTAAAATTTTCTTAATTTATTGAAATCATATTTGTCATCAAATAGTCTAATTACTTTCAACTTATGCTTAAAATATTATTTTTATTATAATACTTTTCTTAACCATTTATTTGCATCTACTAAAATACATTTACAACAAACTACTTAATTCATAAGTAAATAATTTAGTTTTTGAAATTGTTTAAATATATTTTACTTTTAAATTCAGTGCGATATTCAAATATTTTGGTTTTTGTTAGACTAAATCGCACAATTAATTGATTTATTCGATATTCCAATTTACTTTTTGATTAAAATCTAAATTTTTGCGTATTTTTTATTTTTTTATATGTTTTAATTTTTTAGTAAAAAAGATTCAAATGATAAATAAAAATGAGATTAATACAAATATTATGTCTCTTTTAAATTTAATTTATAAAATGAAATTTTGCAACAATGCGAAAGGATTTCTCATTCATTTTTTTTGTCATTTATCATTTGAAAAATTAAAGCTAAAGAATCAGTTTGAAAAAATTTTTTTTTCTCAAATCTGTATAAAGTTTCTCAAAAGCTAAACATCAGTACTGCAATTATTTACACACTTATTTTATTTTTAAATAAAATATAGTATAACAAAACAAAAAAGAGAAAAGTAAAGTTTCGTTGAAAAAATTTTTTTGAAAAAAAATTTGCCAATGTTTTTTTTCACTTTTTTCTTTTTTTTCCTTACTTTTGGTTTTACTTACAAAAATATAAAATATGAAAGTAAGACAAAGAAAAAATGAGTTAACAAAAAAAACTTTTATTTTATTTTATATTACAAATAAAAATATGACTAAAAATTATATATATATTTTTTTGTTTTTTTGATGGATTATAAAATAAAATGAATAAAAAAAATTGATTGATAAAATTTCAATTTCACTAATCAATTTTTTGTTATTACTAAAAATTATTTTTTTTTGAATTTCTTCTTTTACATTACATATTTGTGCAATTTCATTTGCATTTCATCTCATTTCTTTCTTTTCTTTTTTATTTTTCTCACCAACTCTTTTTATTTTCCACTTTTATGTATTTTTTTTTTTATTTCATTTTTTAATTTTTAATTCTAACTTTCGTTTTTTTTCATTCCTTTCTTTTTAGATTTTATTTAATTATTTTCTTTTTAGTTTTTTTCTCTTTTTCATTTTTATTTCATTTATTAAAAAAATTTATTTTAGCTAACAAGTTCATATGTTATACTTTTTGAATTTCTTTCTTTTTTCTTCAAAGCTTTTCTTTGAAAGACTAATCAAACAAACATCCCAACGAAACAATTTCAAAGTAACCAAACAGACACATACATACATATAAACATACGTACGTGCATACATACATACATACATACAAACATACTCGTAATTTCAAACAAAATAATACTTTTCTTAAACATGTACTTGTTGACTTCATCAATTGCAATACTGTTAGAAAACTTTTGCCATTTTGTTTTCATTTTATTATCATTAACGATTTTAATTGTTTGGTAAAAATTTGTCAGAACTTCCAAAAAAAAAAAAAAAAAAAAATCAAAATTTTTTAAATTTAATATTTTTTAGTAATTTAAAAAGTTCAATTATTATTGCAAACCCTTTTTTAATTTAAAAAAAGTCAAGAGAAAATTTTGAAAGAATTTTATAATATTTAATAATTTGCAAAAACTTTGTAATTAATAAAAATAATCTTTTCAAAAAGAGGGAAAATTTGTTAAAAATTTTTAAATGTATACTTTAATAATGTTAGCAATTTAAATGAATTTGAATAGTATATGTGAAACATTTATTTCATTACATCTCATAGTCTCTCCTTGCAAATTTTTTTTTTTTCGAATATAATTATTATTTAAATTTATAAAAGAATTGAACAGTTCTTTTTTTAATTTAATTTCAGATAAATTAAAATTTATGAAATATGCGATTTATTGTTGCTATTATTTACTTGTATAACAGAAGAATGCGAATTCATCTAAAATCTTCCAAAGTTTCCTATTGTAAAATTTTACTATGAAACTATACTCGTTAATAATAATTCAAATAATGGCTATATTATTGTATTGTAAAATGAGCCTAACACATTGGACAAGCTCAGGCTATCCAGATTTACGTGGTCCAACTGTATCAAAATGTGCTGTTAAAATTTCACCAGGTGAACAATACTATATTTGTGATCCTGATCATGTCCTTAATGCTTCAGAAGGTAATTTTTTCATAATTCACTTAATTAAAAACTCATCGATTACAGGATAATATCATAAATATTTTAAGCTAAACTTATTATTTTATCAAATTATTAAAGCGAAAAATTTCATTCAAAATTATAAAACATTTTAATTAAGTTAATATTAGACACATACATAATTTATAACTATTTTTATTTTTTGATTACTTTTGTTAAAATAGTTTTTTAAAAGATTCAATTTGTTCTTTTTAGCACAATTATTAAACGAACAACTTCATAATTTAACCATTGGTACACCATGTCACTGTCAACGACGATCACAATGTGCGACAGGTGATGATGTCAACAGTCCATTTCACGGATTTGTTGCATCAATTGCATTGGTCAACAATTTACAAATGACCATTCACAGTCCATCCGAACAGTTCATCTTTTCAATGATATGATATTTTCAAATAATAATCTTATTTTAACGCTGATTCTTAATCATCATTTTGTACTTTTTAAAACTTAAACTTTCAATTAACATTTTAACATTTATAATTGTTGTACTAATTAATTGGTCTTTCGAATAGATTGAAAAAAAAAAAAAAAGAAAAAAATGAGCTGTTCAAAAATTACAATTATTTCTAAATATAATGTAATTTATTGCTAAATATTATATGTAAATCCACAAATAATATCTTTCTTAAAAAAAAAAAAAAAATGCAAAAATAAAATTCAATATAGATTTTTTTTTTTTGATAGTCGTTTATTGTTATTTAACTGTAATATTGGATCAAACAAAATACATATGCATGAATAATTTTAATATTTATATTTTTTACTTGCTTTTTCATTTGTATAATTTAATAATTTTTTTTTTTCATAATATTATTTTTTATCTTGATAGTTTTAATCATTGTTCTTAATTGCATCTAACTAATTATCATATTTATTAAATTATCAAAAATAGCTGCTAGCATTTGACTGAAATAATCAAATTAGCATCTAATTTCAATCTATTCAAATAACGACGAAAAAGTAGGGAGGAATGTTTCATTAAAGAAAAAAAAAGAGTAAAACAATTAATTAATTGAATTTTTAGGCAAATTTTTTTTGATACTTTTTTTTTTAAATTGATTGAAATGAGAATAATTTAGAAAAGACAATTTTATAAAATGGAATATATAATAAATTTTGAGATATTAACGATTTAAATTTTATATCAAATGTTAAAATGGAATAAATTATTCAGGCAATTATTAGATCGAGCAGAAAGTTTTTGTCGTACACTTGAAGGACGCTGGGCACTTGGTGATTGCGGTAATTCGGTCCTTGTATTTATATGGAAACATTATAAAAAGGTATACGTTAATAAGTTTACTTTCTTTACTTTTACTAACTTCAGCTTTTTCCTGTAAGTGTACACTTCCTCTCACGTTAACTACGTGAACTTTTGTAGGTTAATTATAGGAATATACGTGATTTGCATGACAAAATTGATAATATTTTTTAAGATACGAAGTGTTAATTGATTGATTAACTGGTCGATTGGACTAGTTGATTGAATGATAAAGGAAGATAAAATTGATGTAATAATTAGTATAAATGATATAAACAATTATGAAACTAATTGATTTAGAAATTAAAATTTTAAGATAATTATTTGGCCAGCTCGACTTGCTCAACGATATGTTACGGCTAGAGAAAGGCGACGAATTTTAGACGATGTAAATAATTTAATACAAAATGATAAATGGTATGAAGCGCTTAAACGGGTCATCGGTAACTTTATTTGTTAATTATTAATTAATTAATTCCGAAAATTTTAACATAAAAATAGTTCATTTACACATTATATGACTGTTAAAATTTATTAACGTGTCATTATTTTTAAAAAAATAGAAAAAAAATTTATCGTTTTTATCAAAAAAGTAATGGCGATAAAATTGTCATAAAGTTACAGTTTCCAAACTCAATAATTAAGTCAGCTGATTGATTAATTGGTTAATTAATTAACTGACTTATCAGTTTCTAATAAATTGTTAATTACACATAATATCAATCATTCTGCAGTATTATTTTCATCACTGAAATATTATCATTTTATCATTTATCGTTTTTATCATTTTTTTCTCACTGTTTTTTCTTTTTTTCAAAGTTTCCTTTTTCTTTCCAGCAGCATTACACAATGAATTAAAAGGTGAACCAGAAGTTCGTATTGATACGGGTACATTATCATTGATTATTGCTGTTGGTGTTGCTGTTTTACTTACTATTATGATTACATGTAAGTAATGCATTGATATATTTTTTTTTAATTAAATTTTAAATTTTGCAAATTTAAAATTTTCTTCTTCAGTGGAAAGTTTTATTTATTATTGCTATTTATGATTAGTTTCAACAAATTGATTGAATTTTAACAAAAAAAAAAAAACTGAAGGAAGAAGAAAAAACAAACAGAAAAAAAAATTCTTATTTATCGAAAAGAATAGGATGAGATAGAAACAAACGAATAATATTGAAAAAATATTGATTAGTAAAGGAAATGAAACTTTCTATAAATTTTAAACCTAAACTAATTTATTAGTTTAGTTTAAATTAAACAAATATCAAAAATATTTTCTAATTAGGTTGTGTATGCGCATTCCGTTGCTGTGGCAATATGCGATCAGATCAATCGGATCGATTTGGCAAATCATTGCAACAGATTGATAGCTTACGAGCTCAAATCATACGACATGGTACACAGTTAAGACGCTCTTTTTCACGATCACCAAAATTTGGCAGTTTTCGAGAATGTTCAATGAATAGCTCATTTATTAGCGATGCTGGAAATGCAACATTTGTTTGATTCAAAAAAATTTGTATAATTTCATAAATTGATTATTGTAAAATTAAGTATTTGAAATTGATCTCATCTATTTGTAAATGCGAAATATTTCTGTGCAAAAAAAGCATTTAAATCTTTCAAAGATATAAAAATATGTTGAAATATTAATTTTTTTTTTTTTTTTTAAATTGCAATGATTTAAAATTCTTAGCATATAAATGTAATGTGAATGTATTATGTTACTATTATCTTTTTTTTGCCATTGAGTACTTCTAGAAATAGCTAAATTTAATTTACTCTGCAAATATAATTTCAAAATAAAATTTCAAACTAAATAAAATTTTGCTCAATGCAAACAACAATAACTCGTTGCCCTGCTTTGCCTTACCCAAAAAAAAAAAAAAAAAAAAAAAAAAAAAAAAAAAAAAAAAAAAAAAAAAGGAAAAAATTAACATATTTTGAAAAGACAAAAAATGAATAATTTCTATTTAAATTCTAAAATCAATTGCATTTCTTATCATTCTTTGAGTATAAATTAACATCAAAATTGCTTAATAATTTCTCTCATTCCTTGGAGAGAAATTTTTTTTTTGTTCTACCAGTCATTATTTATTTATTATAATTTGAATTTAAATTTTACGACTGGCTTATTTTTACCATTTATTATTTGAAACTCATTTATATATCCCAAAAAATCTTTCCATTATTTTAACAAAATTTTTGAAAGACTTTTACGAAATTTTTAAAAACAAAAACGTTTGCAAAATTGTCAACAGAAATGATTTGAAAAGTTTTTCGGATCGAAAAAAATTTCTGAAGATATATTGGAAAAAATTAACATTTCAAAATGATCAGTATGCATTTAACTCTAATAATTTGCTTTTTTTTTGTAGGCTTAACTAAATGCAATAAGATAAATTAGCTTTCAAAGAAAAAAAAAAATCATGCTTGTTAGGCTTTTAAAAATAAAAATTAGCTATGCCATTATTTTCAGTTTTCTTTCTTTTGCATGCAAATAAAATTTAATTTGAATATGTTTTCCAAATAAATGTGAAAAAAGAATGAAAAAAAAAAAAAAAAAATACGACGAGAAAATTTCACAGAACAAATTTTTTTATTTTCAAAATAAAAGAAATTCTTTCCAACGATTTTTGTTGATTTAAAAAAAAAAAGTTCTTTCAGGAGGAAATGTATTGGAATTTTACAATTAAACTATTTATGAAGAATACAAATTCTTTTTTTTATTTATTTGTTTGTTTTTTTCTTTCATTTTAATCAAAAAGCAAAAAGGATGAAGAAAGGAAAAACAAAGAGAAGGAGAGAGAGAAGGGGAGTGTGATAAGAAAGGAGGTAGACAGAAAATAAAAAAATAGAGATGAAAAGAAGGAAGTAAAATGAAAAAGTTTAAGAATGCTTATAATCTTTAAAATTCGGAAGATTTATCTTCCTTTCTTTCTTACTTAGTGTAATTAACTTAACAACACATCTGTTCCGGTGATTGAAGTGGCTCATTTTATCATTTTATCAATCCCATTTGTCTTATCATATCATGTCTTATCTAATCTTATTTACTTCTTACAATCTGTTAAAACAATCTCATATAGATATTTCTAAATTGTATGTAACAAATAAATATGTAAGCGAATATATTGTATGTGAAATTTGTGACATTTTGGATATTATTAGAGAGTAAAAATCAATAATTTCATTTTGTTTAATTAAATGAGTAGTTTAATTACTCATTTAGCAAATAGTTATTAGGAAATAGTTACAAAAAACGTATTACATATGAAATTTATGATTCCATATATCATTTTTTTTCTTTTTTTCAATCATCTAAAAATAAAACTCAACAATTTCATTTGTATAATTTATTAAAAATATATTTAGCATGAAATTTATAGATACCAAATCAGTATTACTTTAAAAATAATCGATACAAATATTACTAAAAATTTAATAATACTAAAAATTCTTTCGTTTTTATACAATTATATATTATAAAATTTGATATTTAAAGAAAAAATATATTAAACAGTAATGAGTAATAATATAAATAATTGCTATGTTTGTAAAAAAAATCGTTGAAAATTTTATTTCCTTTTTTTGTCTAGTCTTTTTTTTTTTTTTTTGCAAATCATTTTTTAATTTTAAATTAATAAATTTTAAATGTTTTATCCAACTTTACGAAAATGTTAATTGATCTTGCATATTTGAGTAAAAAATAAATCAGTGATGGAAATTGGATGGTATATTTAAAACAAGTTTCTCTGATGTGTGTGTGTATCTGCTAGATGACAAAGTAGTTGGTGACAATTTTACTGAATGTGTTTATATTTCTTATATCAAGCTATAGATAACCATAACAGCGTTCTTTTCTCTTTTCTTTTTTTTTTTGAAATATTCGATGAATTTAAAAAAGAGGATTTCATTATAAATCATTTTATGTTTGGATTCTCAATTTCTTCATTTTTTTTTTCTTAAATTAAATCACAATAGTAAAATCAAAATGTCAAAAATATCAAAGAATCAAACACTTTGCAAAATTGATTGATTTCTGAACTTTTTTTTCAAATTTTAAAATGAACCGCTATAAATTAACACTGCAAAAAACATTTTTTTAGATTTTAAAATTCAAAAAATATTTAATTATTTTATTATTCTGCAGTTTTTTTTTTCAATTAAAAATCAAAAAATTGTTTTTTGTGAAAATGAAACATTGTTTATTGTGTACGATATATGTACCAACAAAATATTATTAATATTCTATGCCAAATTAATGAAGCGCTAAAATTCCTTTATATGAAAATTATGAATCAGTTTAAGAACGAAGCAAATTATGTTGAAAAAATTCGTAACTAATTCTGTACTGCATAAAAAATCGAAATTGAGACATTTCTCCTTCTTTTTTTTCTAAAACTAAAAAAACTTTTAACTCTCATTTTTTACTACGAAATAATACAAAGGTTCAAATCTAAAAACTATGCAATTATTTATTAAAAATTCTTAATTTTTGGGAACAAAAAAACAAAATTTAGAAAATGTACTTCATGCAATAAATATGGAAAATTTTTGTGATCGATAAACCATTAATTTCATTTGATAAATTTTAGTATGTGTGGTAAAATTAGATGATTTCGAATTTCTTGCTAATTTAGGATAATATTTTATGATCAGCGAATATTTCCAGTCGCTTAGATTGGATGTGCATTATGCACTATCAGTAAGTGATGTTTGATCGATTAGTTAGAGTAACTAATTTTACATAATCGAAAATTATAATATCTGTTCTATGACCTTTCAACTAATTGAATATATTTAATTTTATATGGAAAAGTAAAATACAAAAAAGGAAAAACCATGACGTAAATTTCAAAATATTTGTAATTTTAGGAAGAAATGCGTATATAATGAAATTGAATTATACTATTAATTTAATCATAAAATGAATGAGGTACAATTTCACGCATATTCCACGCGATTTGATTGCGGTTCACGTCAACCTTAACATACTCGTAAAATTTTTAAGTTTCATTGATTTTGAATATATTCCAAAATTTTCTTGAAATATAACATTGTTAAATTCTTCGCAAAATCGGAAGACACTAATTATATCATTCGCAATTCATGAATAAGATGAAAATTTTAAGTCCGTTAGTTTGATTAATCTGATGTTTTACGATAAATCTATCGATAACATTTATATTTATGTAACCTTTTCTTCAACGGCATTTACTTTTATGTGAAATTTTCTTTGATAGCACATACTTTTATATGAAATTTTGAAAATTCGATAGCACTTACTTTCACGGAACTCGTGGAACTTTTTCCTAGGTTATATGTTGAGAAAATAACAATATTTACGTTCATGTTTTGTCAAATAAAAGGAAAAAAACTTCGCTAAGAATTTCAGACTTTGAGATTATGTAAGTTAATGTAAAAGATACTCTCGAATGTTGAATAACATTATATATCTACTTATTGCTATCATTTCTTGAAGTTCACATCGTATTAGTCGAAAAAAAGGGTACGTTTTTACATATGATTCCTTAATATTACAACTGAAATAATTGAAATAGCATTAAGCTTATATTAAATCAAAAACATATTGCTAACAAATCAAAAAAAAAAAAAAAACAAGAATGAAAAAAAAAGAAAAAGCACATTCAGTAGTATGAAAAATATATAACATTTCGTTTTTAACTTTATGATTCATATAATTAATAAATCTTAGCCTAAAAATACATATTTAATAGTATATAAATGAAATAATTTTTCCATTTTATTTTATTTTATAATTAGTTCCATTCAATCCACTTAATTTTTTGATGAGAACAAATCAACATACTTTTAAATTCTTTTAATAGCAGTATACAATTTCATTTTAATAAAAATTTAATAAAAACTTTAATAAAAAATTTTAAAAGTATTAAAGGTTATATAATTTATCAATACGTTTGTAAAGTTAACTTTAATAAAAATTTAAGAGATATTAAAGGGAAAGAAATTTATTCAAAAATTACAATATAACAATTTAAACATTCATTTGTTTGCTTTCTTTCTATACATTACTTTCAAATTACTTTCATTAAAGTAAGGATTATCATACGTTGTATGTATTGGCAAAAGCCATAAAAATGGATTATAGCCAAAAATAGAGCAAAAATTATGCCAAGCAGAGCCCAAATCATAGGAGATATTATCAATTTGATGGTGATAATGATGATAATGATCACTATTTGCATCACAATATTGAAATCCTACACTTTCCAGTGTTGTTTCATTACGTAATAATGAATATATTAATTGACCCAAAAATATACTAAGCGAAATACCACATATCTAATAAATTTCTTTCCAACATTTTAATTGGGAATTTAATAATAAATTCAATTATATAAGATAAATTTCATTATTTAAAGCAAAATAATATTTAAATTGAAGAATGCATCTGATACGTGTAAAATAATAACAATAAAAAAAATGTTTTTTTTTTTTTAAAGTATAGAAGAAATATCAATTAAAAAAAATTAAAAAAGCAATTTCAAAAAACAAAAAAAGAAAGAAATTTAATAATTACCAAAGCATTGAGTATACCAGAAGCAACTAAACATGTTGCAAAAAGTCCATCGATAGATGGCGGAATTTGCCGTACATATCCTGGCATTAATGCATTTAACATTTCTGAATTCCATTATTATATTAAAATAAAAAAAAAAAAGAACTTTATTAAACTTTTTAATTGTTAATAAAAAATATTACTACATAGTAAGTTTAAAAATTTTTTTTTGTTCAAATTAACATTTTTTAAAAATTAAAAAATTATAATAAAATTACTAAATTATTATAAATTTTTTTTTTACTAAAAAATTTTTCACATTTTCTAAAATTATATTTGGATAATAAAATGAGAAAAGAGAAGATAACATTTATATCTTAAATTTTTCTTTCCTTAAAAAATGTAAAAAGTTAATTAAACTTAATGAAATTTTTTTTCTTTAAAGCATAGACATAATAAAAAAAATCTTCGCAATAATAATATAATTAGTTATCAATAAAATCAGAATTATTGTTTTTCTTTCTTTTCTTTTCTCATTAAATTTACCTGTAAAACTCCAAATAACAGTTGTTGTTCGTTGAGATAATGCTGGCATAGTGATGCAAATAGCATAAACACAAAGTATTACTGACCAAAAAAGGAAGAGTAGAAAGAATTTATGATTATGCATATGAATACAATGACCAATTATTGGACAGTGATGATCCATACGAATTATACAACGATTACATCTGTGTTTAATATTAAAATTTTGTAAACTAAAAAAACTATTTGAATAATTTATTAACATATAGATAGATAGTAGTAAATTAATGTTACCTTAAATATGATGTATAGTAATTCTAATTCAATTAATTATATCGAGTAAATTATGAAGATATTAATTCAATAAGTGAGAAAAAATCATTGCTAAAATTTTAATCTATGTTATTATTAAAATATTTTTATTATCTAATCCGAAAGTTAAATAACATTGTTATCAGACATTATAAAAATGACATTATGAAATCCTCCCTTATCACTAATATCATAGAGGTATAGAACAAATATTGACAATATTCATTGGGAAAGAAAATTTTTGAAAATCAAATTGGAATTTCATCAGTACTAATCATGCCAATGATAATAAGGTCAAAATGATAATTCGCTCTGAAGTAATTTGTAGTAATGCTTTGTATGAAATGATTTTATATCATTCCGATAATAATTGAATGATTGTAAATTTCATGCTCAACATAACATAATAGTAATTTACCTCACTAGCTTCAAAAAAAAAAAAAAAAAAACGAAAATTTATCCTGAAAATGAGCTTTTACCTGCGACAGTGATGTGTCCTATTTGGTTTGATCACTTTACAATATAAGCAAAATGGTGGACATTTAATATCTCCACCTTCTGTTGACATCGTAACATAACGTACTGGTAATTGTTTTTCAGTAGCCTCAAGAATAAAAAAGAGAAAATCAAGAATTTTCAACAAAATTCTAAAATTTATGCTATTTTCTTTATTATAATAAATCGTTTCGAAAGAACTTTATCGTCAAATGATAGTAATATGAAAAAAGAAATGAGCGCTTTTGTTCGAAAAATCGAAGACTTACCTTAACAACAATTGTTTGAAACAGGTGAATGATTAACTAGCAATGATATTACGATGAAACATTTAAATGTGGAAATTTCAAACGTTAAGACAAATGAACATATGAATTTGATTACTAATCTATTCGTAAAAATACATATACTTCTTTTTTTTTGATTGTAAATTAATATTCACTAGCTAGTTAACTACTCTAAAATCAAACTTTTACCTACAACACAGTGATGTATGTTATTGAAGCATTCAAATAACAGAATTTTAAAAACAAAAAATATATTACTTTCAAATATACATACCCATCTTGCAATTTCTTTCACAAAATTACGTTTCTTAAAGATATCATCCGGTGGTACAAAATGTTTCGGAATTTCTGCCGGTGTTATAAGTGTTGTTGAAAACAGCGAACAGATAGCTAGCATCCAAATTATTTGGAAAAATATTAATTCAATAATAAGTGCAACTGTATCATAAGGGAAAATATGAGCACAAAATGATGCCGAAAATAGAATATACCATAAAAGAAATGATAAAATCCATAAAAGAAGTTGACAACGCATTGATGGATGAATAATTTCAGTGTTCAACCAGAAACTTTTTTTATTAATATTAAAAATAAATTTATACTAACACAAATTTCCATACATTGTTGATATTTTTTAACTTAAATATTGATTTATACTTTCCAGTTTTTCATTTTTGCATTTCATTGATGAATTCTTCTAAAATCAGGACCAATGTTAGCGTAAAAATTGTGGGACTTTTAATTACGCTCAGCAATGCGAAACAAGGGCTTGATTAAATGAATATAATGGGTTCCTATTTGACCATTGTCATATTCAGTAACTTCGACCAGATAGTATCATCAACTAATACCATACTTCTTAATAACTTCTTCACTTGGTTGTTAGAATGATGGTATAAAATAAAAGAACGAAACTTTCTCTGCTAATATCACAAAAATCTGATGTTCAACTTATCAAATTGCTGCATCTTTGCTAATTGAGATATGAATGTAGCTAACATCTGCACAACTGCGCAGCTCAAGATGAAACACAATTTTAATTTCATAAATGTAGTTTATACGTTGTAAAATCAATATTTCACTTTCCACCATCAATTAATTTCAATGTACTGAAGGAATGTTTTATGAAACTTTTTTCTGTAAGTCAATTAGAAGATGATACCAATTATAAATTTCGAACTTTCATTCATGATTATTTCAGCTGTAAAATTATACAACAGTTGAAAACTACAATATTAAATATGAAAACATGAAACATTTGAAATCAAAATATTTTTTAAAACAAGAAATAAAACAAAGAGAATGACCATTCAAAACCGTATCACCACAGTCTACTCCATTTAAATACATTTGTTGGAAAACATATTTATAATATAAATATAAATAAATATATGTATATATTCATTTATTTATTTATATTTATATATAAAGTGGTAAAAAATAGCAAGAAAGGCAAAATACTATAAATGATGAATTAAAGACCAGCCCGCCTTATATATATATATATATATATATATATATATATATATATGCGCTAATCAATAATGAATAAATGATTACTGGAAATGGAAATCCCCAACTCACGCAAAATCAAAAACATTTTTACTTACAGTGTACAAAATGAGACGAGACATACAGTATACAGAAACAAAACGAAAGTTGTTTGTGTATGTATATATAAACAACTTGTTTAATAACATATAATCTAACCGGATGAACAAAATAAAAAAAGAATATATTTAGGAAAAAGCTCATGATTTGGAGAAATTAAAAAGTTAAAAAAGAAAGGCATCAAAGGAAGAGATCAACTCATTCATCGGCTGCACTCTATTTGAAGGATGGAAACTAAAAATCGATCTTCAGTGCAGGCGGTAATAAGGCACTTCAAATGTGTGAGAAGAATATATGAATGCCTTCCTATCACATACCTTTTCCTCCTTCTGAAGAGATCAGACAACTGCAAAGTTGCATTAATATATCCCATCCTCATATACCTTCGAAAGAACATGGAACTACTAATACCACTAATTAAATGGACTCTTCTTATCTATAAAAATAATTTATCGTAGATCAAATAGCCTATTAGATCGATCCACAGAACCCATCACCGTAATTTACAGCCTAAATCCACAGCGAAAGTATTTCCGCACTTCATTTTAGGCGCTCATCCTAAACTTGCATAACCCACAAAGGATAATCACGATAGATAAAGTGTATTTTGGTGCAACACAACCAACTAATATACTAAATATGAGGCAAAAAATATAACACCTGGAACGAATGGACTTTACTTGTGATGGTACAAATAGTACCCAACACATCACAGACAAGGTTACCTCCGCAAGCAGATTCACATATTATCTAATTTTAAGTAGAAAAAACGCTAACCAAAGGTGAAGAAAAACCGGGAATAGTTTTCGCGTTTTCTTTCTTTCTTTTTGCATCTCTAAACTTACTATTGACTAGTTAATGTATCACGTTTTTTAACGATAACATTATGTGCACTGCTCCTCTCCTACCTTCCACTAGGAATCAAACATTATAACATGTAGCTATCACTATGACTAAAAATAATTCAAGATTGAAAATCATTTTACTCACATAGCGAAAATTAAATTTTCAAAGTTTAGAAAAATCATTTAAGCCCACGCGGATTAAATGAGATCATTTTGAGCGCTAAGCAGCACACCAGAAGATGTTCTCATTCCAATTTGAAATAGAAAGAAGTTACAGAAATTTACATACCCGAGGTTGCAGAAATGCCTTTGCTCAGAAAGAACGGTGAAAAGCAGGTACGAATTTCTTATAAGTCTATAAAATCAATGGAGTAGTGAGCGTTTCAAGAAGATACTTTTAAAAATTCAAAAGTTTTCAAGAAAAAACCTGAGTTGGTGGGGAAAGAGATTTTTGTAGAAATAATAAAGATATACTACTAGAGCTCCTGGACAGCTATGCCTAAATATGTGCGATCTCTGAACTGATACGGTTAATATATCTATTCGGAATTGTAATCACTTCCAGAAACAATAACAGCAGGAAATACAGATTCAAGTGATTTTGAGAAAAAAATTACATTTCTTGTGAGATTAAAAAAAGTGAGTTCGGCTAAGAAATGAGTCAAAGAAATACTTTCCTGTTGACGAATGAGGTTAGCTTCGTGGTTGATGCGATGATGCGAATTCGCAGAACGTTACTCCATCGTTAGCTAGACTTAATGGGTGTGGCACAGAAACGGCGGATATACTGCTCGACTGTGATGATGAGGATAAGTCGACACCTTCGGAAATGAGGAACTGCTCAACGTCAAGCCAATTATGACCACCAGCAATTTCATTAAATTCTGTTGGTAGTTGCAAGAATTCATCCTTCACGCCATCTGAAAAATCAAAAGATTTGAACAATTCAAGTTCCTTATTCTGGAATTCAACATTAACAAATAATACAGGCTTCAAAGAATTCATCTAGAGATGGTCTGGTCTCTTGTACATTGTATTATCCGGCAGTACTATCCAATTCTTTATATTCGAAAAATTAACAGCGTCTTTAGTATCAATAAAATCAATTGTGGTTCTCTAGTAAATATAAACCTAACTCAATTATCAAATAAACAAAGTAAATTACCTGAAAGTGGTTGGTCGTGTAAAATATCAGCACCTTCTCCATCAGGAACATTGAAATTTGCCAACATATCATTTATCTCCCTACCATCAAAACTAAATTCTAGATCTTTAGCAAATGAAGCCAAATATACATCTGATTCATTTCCACTGGAAGCCGAACCCACTGCAAAGAAAGCATTTAAATTAGGTATTCCATGGATATAATGAGAAAAGAAAAACCAAAATGAATCATAAAAACACTAATGATGTCTAACAATAGATTTGAATCCATCATTCTGGAAAATCATCATATTTCAAAAACTGAATTCCAGTTCGCTGAAAAACTCACTTTCAAGTTCGCAGAAATCACCCACACCAACAGAATTTAATCGATCTGTTCCAATATCCTGAGACTGATAATGTGAATGTTGAATATTCATACGAATATCGCCGTCATATTGCTGCATGGGCTGCTGCTGGACGTAACATATTGGTGTTTGTTGTTTCCAAGACTGATGAGTCTTTTCTCGTGCTAATCCCTCCTCGGCCTTTTTCTTCTTCCTCAGTTCATAATGATGAACACACAATTCTGAAAAATCGAATTATTACGTGCAAATAAAGTAAAGATGTAAATTTATGGACGGCTTATCTAATCACTCCTATATTTCCTCAATTAATAATTTTCAGTTACAATAATAACATAACATACTCAATGTCTTCGGTGCATCAACACAAAGAACGGGTTGTGAGCAACACGGCTCAGCACAATAACTGAATAACTTCTGATTTAAATTATAAGAAATGTGTTGCGCGCAGTGATTAGAGAATGGAAGGCAGTTATTCATGCATTGAACGGGGGATGAACCACCTTTCAGAATCGTTATAGTACATCTAAAAAAAGAAAAAAGTATCTAAAAAAAGTTTAGCCGCTTATTACAGGGAAGAAAAAATCACAAAATTATTCCGACAAAACTATTTCTCTTTCACGTTGGAATTTAAAAATCTGTAAAAATTTTTGAAAGGACATTCTGTGTCAAACATTAAAAAAAGAAGAAAATAGATTTTGATAAATAATTACAGATACATGTTCTTTGCTTAAAAAAAAAAAATTAAAAATTGGCTCAACAATATCATATTACACTCAAAGCTGTTTGGGATATAAAAAATAATTATAACTATTAGTTCGTGATTACAGAAATCAAAATTTTCATTTCGATTATACAAGAAAAGATAGAACTTTTTTTGATTCAATACAGCGCTCGGAGCAGTCCCATAATTGGATGCACGATCGGCTAGTGCAGCACCGACACTATTCGGGTACTGTTTGCAAGCATGCATTATCGGAGCATTCGTAACTGCTTCTTTCATTAATGCATTCTTGTCTAATCTTCAAAAATAAAGAAAAATACGAATTGTAGACCGAAATAATCCAAGCAGCAAATAAAATAGAAAAACAAAAAATTAGATAAACAAATCAGTAATAGCGATTTCCTTATTTACTGATGCACAATGCAATAAGAATTTTTGTGCTTATGTTAAAATATGTTAAAAACTACACTAAATCCCTCTACATTATTTATAGCTCTCTTTTACAAAAAATTTTGATGATACCTGATCTGTTTTTTGACTAAATAGACCTGCAGTGCTCCCTGAGGCGCAGGATCCGATACAGCATTACAGGCCATTTCTGACCATCTGAGATCAAGATAATCATTTTCTTCGTCTTCATCATCTGATGGCTCAAGTCCTATAAAACTTTCACTAACTAGGTAAAAACTTTTGTTTTTAACCTTCCAGAGAGTTTTTCTTCCTCATCGAAAACCTTTTGGAAACATGTGAATAGAATTCTGCTAAGGTTTTTTAAACAACCGCTTGTTTAAAAATACATAAGCAAACTAACCGCGAGGAAAAAGATCAGTACGATCGAAATCCTGATCTTCTAAAACTCTGCACATTTGATCAACTTGAGGTATTTTCCGATAAATTCCCGTCATTTTCATTCGCCTGCGCTTCTGCTTCAGCTGTATAACTTTCGGCTGAAGCAAAAGTTTTCAAATTAACAAGTTTATCCTGAGAGATTTCTATTTCCACGAAAAAAATTACTTAATTTCTGTGTGCAGTAATAAAAACACATTCCAAGTGACCAGTAATGAAAATACACATTTGATTTCTTTCTGTTTTGTTTTCTGACATTTGATTACCACTTTGACCTTCTTCATCTATTCTAAGGATTCTCTAGCTTCGGCTGCGATTTAACCGGGTTTTATAAAATTAGCCCATAAAATGATAAGTTTATAACATCATATTTTTAAAGAGGGAAATCAAAATTTAACCTTTTGGGGCACATCACTTTTTTCCTGTTTGATGATTAATTTAATTTTATCATCTTCAGGTGTCTTATAAAAACGTGGAGGTTCCTGATGAGAAGTTAGACGAGGAGCTGCAGAGGGCAATAAATTACGGGATTCGGGAACTAATAGTGACGGTGGAATAACACTTTTTGGAAAACTTGATCGTATCGGAGCACTCGATAATGATGATACAACGCTTTGCCCTGCTGTTGTTGGTGCCTGTAAATGATTTAAAATACGATATTTTTAATAAAATTTCATGAAATTCTGATTCTAATAAGTGGGAGGTTTTTTAAAATCATTATCGAAGCGCAATTGTGGCTGTTAGTACCGCAAACTGTGCCTGTTACATGCTTAACAAAGACTAACATACTTCTCATTTGTCCACTCCGAAACTATCATAATAATCATAATCATCAATTTCCTACTAGTTATTTCTCTTTTAAATCTGAATAAACCTGAAGAAGCTTAGCAGCGAGCTGCGGATGTTGCTTGCTGAGATTCGCTGTTACACGCTGTTTCACAACTGTTGTTTGGGCGCATGGAATTTGTACACCATCACTCGTTTTAATAACAGCTGGAGTGACAACTTGAGAAGTCGTACGTGAATACAACTGAGGTAGATTTCGACGAACCTGGAAACTTACTTAAATATCATTCTAGTTCTATGTAAAATACTGAAAAACAAATATTATTCAAAGTATTACGCAATATTATACTACGACTACTAAAATATTATGCGATGGCTATAACGCTTCACTTACGCTTCTAATTATCGTATTTGAGAAAAAAAAGATTTAGCTAGAACTAAATGGGCTAACATTGGACTAAGATTTGATGCAAACAAATTACATAGTTAATGAAGGAAATTAGAAATGGAATCAATAAATGCTAAATTAACTCAATTCAATTATTTCTTCCTGATTGAACTTAAAATCTGCAATTATTGCATACCACCTGACTAGTTGTTGCTTGCACAGGACATTCATATGTTGATCGCACTCCGCCATAAGACGATGTAATGGGAAGAGGCATAATAGTTTTATGTACAGGTAATTTCGGTAGCCCAGTATATTCATCTTCAATTGAAACATTATTATCATAAGCTGCTGTCGCTTCATTCCTTGATTCTGTTGCCACGGTAACGATACCTGCCTCCATGGGTAAAGTATTGGCTACTGATGTTTTCGAAAAGTGATACACAGTACGTTTGCTGGTAAGTGAATCAACAGCTACCACAGCACTGTTCATAACATTATTGTAGACAATACCATCATTCCTTATACAACTTTGTTCCATTGAGCGAGATGTACCTTTAATAAATTTGAAAAGTGAGCGAAGGAAGAGGAACATCCATTTCCTAAATGAAATTGTTGTAGTGCTTTCAAATGGATCATCATCTTCAGCAAATAGTTCATCACTCATATCGCTGGCTTGTCACATGACAGAATACATCGACACTATAATACTCATTCTTATTTCCGCTTCAAAACAGGAAAAGAAACGTAGAAAATTCAGCAGTGGTATTGTATTTACATACTCAAAATTCCAAAACAAAATAGCACATACAATTCAAATCTTCGTATGTATCCACTAATGCTGGTGACAGTGCAACTTCAATACTCGACTTCCCGGTAATTGCAGACCGATTCCAAACATTGTTGCTACAGGAAGAAGTAAGTTCTTTGCTCTCGACAATGACTGCTCCTGTTTTAGCTTTTTTCTTCCTTGGTTCCATTAATCCATTCATGATTAAATGAGTACTGCAGTAAATTGTTCCTTTGTCTTTCCGTACCGCATTCGTGCAAAGCAAATTGGTATCTCGTTTGCCTGAAAATCATTTTTTGATTAAAATTATAATCCTAAATAAAAATCGTTTAATGAGTTTGAAGTGATTTATTCCACTTTTGGCATACAATAAAAAACGCACTTTTCGGCTTACGTTGATGTTGACATTGTATGTAAGGTGCTTCTGGATCAAGGAGTATATGACGAATGCAGTATCGATAATTTACAATGGCTCGCTGTCGACACTGTAACTGATCTACGGAATAAAATATAATGAAAAAAATTTGCTTTTTTACAAAATCCATTGAAGTCCTTAAAATGTTTTCAGTAAAAAAATGGATATACCTGTCCCTTTTCCGGATCAATTTGTTCACAAAGATGAGATGCTGTGGTTGACTTCTCCTTTCGTCTTTTAGTCAGCAGAGGTGAAAATGCAGTAGCATCTATTTCAGCTGATGAAGTTGACGCACATGGTGTAAGGTAGATGTTATCCGGTGCAGTAGTAGCCATCAAATTGGTCAGTTCTTCTTTCACTAATGTCGAAGCAATTCCTGAATCAAAGAATATGATGGTAAAATTGAGTGCGAAAAAAGGGCTTGAAATAATTCTTATGTGTTAAGTAACTAGGACGTTCCGTTCTGACAAGAACATTACTTACTTTAAGATTATCATTTCAGCTCTTTATGTCTCGCATAAACAAACAAAAGTCAATACAGTAAGGAGGAAAACAAGAGACTATGCACACATATAATTTTATCAATCTACAGCTGCAGATGATGCATTCTCTTTAGTTAAATAATATTTGTGTTGCATGATAACATTCACAGTATGGTTTTACGGTTTTTTATTTTGTATTAAATCTTTGAATTATAGTGTAAAGTTAAGTGAAAAAATATATATTAATAATTTTAAAAATAGAGGGAGATTTTAAAAATCAACAAAATTTGTAATGCATATGATAAAATTGAAGCCCTATAAGATTTTTACACTCAGCAGTACTACCCTTTATAATGTCAAAATCAATCTCGAGCTACAATTACATACTAGCCTGAATAAACAAAGTGTTTACTAACTGTTTTGCTCTTCCGACGAAGCAGGAGGTGTATCGTCTGGAGATTTTATGTAACTGTTCATGATGCCATGTGGTAATTTTGTCTGTAATTCGAGTTGTATAGGTGAGCAAGCGGTATCGCAGAATGGACTTGCATCCACGGTCGAACTGCATACTTCATTTACTTGCTCACATAATTCATTTCTACCCTGAAAATCACCAAAAAATGATTAAATCAGAATTTTAGACAAACATCGGGCGGCACGAGTATCACGATGATTCTTACCGAGATATAGCTGAGTATTTCAATCGGTTGCTTTTATTTGATTAAACACTCTCGAACTATCATTTACCGATGAAGTCGATTAACTTCATCTGACTCTATTTGTCCAGTATGAAGAAGAGTGAATTACTGCCTTTTGGGGAATAAGATTCTAAGAAATATATTTCACTATACAGCAATACCATCGTCAATTTCACTACGACTTAGTCTTACAGGATATAAGCGTATCTAAATGCATAAAATGAATACCACTGAATCCGTGTAAGCACATAAGAACTAACAAAACATAATGTCTTGTTAAGTTTTATACGTCAATTGCACGGATACACCTAAAAGATCAGTTAGGATAGAGTAAAAATATAAGCCGAAGTAAGAGTTTAGAAAGACGCTCTTATATGAACAAAGAAAAATTTTTCGAACCTGTAAGAGCGACATATAAGAGGATACTTAACACTTTTCACCGTAAGGCTTCAAAATATTTGGAGGAGGGGGATTAACAAGCTATTCCTTCAAAAAACGGAAAAAGAAAGAAATAAAAATTAAGGTGTTAGTTTAACAGAAGAGCAACTGAAAGGTGGACACTACAACAAGCAAAAGAGTAAATACACTAAACCATTAGTAAACTGCGTTAACCATTTAATAAGTGAAATATCGAATTCGTGCATAAGGCGGGCCAAAATGCTCACCAAAAGTGCAGTACTGCTCTCGACCGAGCTATCGCAAATAGGTGAATCTTTGGTACTATTAGGAGATTCCATAACTGTAAATGAGGATACTGAGTGATATGGCTGAGCAATAGCTGTTGCAGATGTACGTGGAATGTGTGGTATCAGTGAACTGCCCACTTCATCGTTTTCCACCGGTATAACCGACGATGAAAGATGAGTGGAAACAGCTTCCTCTACGACCTTGGAGAAATTTGTTGCAGCGGCCAACGTTTTCTGATCAATTTTCAGATCCAACTTCATGCTTACACCACGAAAGCTAACACTTGCTGGAACAACAGTATAACCTGAAAATTGACAATGCCTGAATATAATGTAATGAATTTTTTTCTTTTTTTTAAACTAGAAATTTTGATGAAAAATTTTTTTCTACTTTAAAAATAAAATTGCAGTTTAAAAATTTTCAATCGAATCCAACAAAATGTTCGTCACAAATGTTTTCCTAAATTTTTTTTTTCCTGAGCTTCCCAGTTTTTTTTGTTAAAATTTAACAGTCGCCAACTCTTCAAATTCCACGATCCATAAAAAAAAGAGATGAAAGAAAACTAGCTTGTAATAAAATTACTTTAATTGAACATATCCAACATATATATTCATTTCACTTAACAAATATATCAATAAAGCTAGTAGTTGAATTTTTGTCAGATTTACCAAGCAATGGAATTTCATACCAAATAACAAGCGGAAAGAAAAAAAAAAAACATTCAAAACAATTAATCAATGCTCTCAATACTTCCTAAACAAACGAAAGACATATGAATAAAGCAACTTTTAGACAACAATTATCGCTATTTGCTCGCTTATCAAACAAACATAACCACTCTGAAATGAAATAAACTCCAAAACGGAAAATTTAACAAAGAAGGAAAAAAATTAAAGCAAGAAAAAAAGAGAGCCATAACTAATTAAATTAATAATAGAGTCATAAATCTGACACAAAAATTTTACCCTTCTCATCTTTCTGTACGCCTTCTGCAGACGCATGATAACTCTCCACGTGATGATCATGCGATTGTTGCTCTTGTTGTTGTTGTTGCGGTTGTTGTAACAGCTGCTGCTGCTGCTGTGGTAGTTGCTGTTGTTGCTGCAGTAGCTGCTGTTGTTGTTGCTTACAAGAGATATCAGAAATAATAGTTGCTTGATCACTCATTACCAATCAACCGGACGAGTGACTAGTTAAAAAAAAAAAAAAAGAAATAATATGCTGCGAAACAGCTAAAAATGCATCATCCACTGGATGAATACTTTTTCAAAGATGCGTCATCCCTGAAAATAGATGCAATCAATATAATCTGATGAAACAACTTACATATTTATTTTGAACTGGATAGGAACTAGTTGAGTTCCATTGTCAAAATCGCTTCAATCATCCGATATGTCAGATTGAAAATATTTGAAACATCAGACTATTCAATGGAGTATACCTTACGATCAAATAGATTCCAGACTACGTGACCTTTTATAGAAAAAGCTATGGAGTAATTAGTTAATCTTAATCAAATAACATATATTTGTAGGCATTTAATCATAATTAACTGGAGCGGATTAAAGCATGCAGAGGTAATCGATTATTTAGCAGACAAAGAGTTTAACTGGAAGCATTATACGTGACAGCTAGCATCAACTGATAGATATCACTAAAAATCGAAGTTTCCATAGAATGACATCACATCACGCATTCTCTATAAAGAAGAAAAAGAGAAAAAAAAATCTCTTTAAACAGTAAAATGAAATAAATAAATATCATTATTGGTGTCACTGACTGAGTGTAATAGGCATATGATCAAATATATCTGTAATGAATTCATATTTTGGCTTCCAAAAACATATAGTGAAATTAAGAAACAAACAAATGAATAAATAAATAAGACTTGACACAAAATCTACATGTACCATCAAAAATCGACACCCTCATAATAAAATTCTTGTGAAATTTAACGCCAATAATAATGAAGGTAATGATAAAAACAATAACAACACTAATTAGGTAGTAATAATCACAAATAATAATAATAATAGTAATAAGTCATTCACAATTATTTTGAATCGTTTACCTAACAGTGATTACTTAGTTAAATACTCTGTAACTATAGCTAACAATAACCTTACCGTTAGCATGGTGATGAACCAAAAAAAAGGAAAAAACGACACCAACTCGAGAATCAATAAATGCTATTTGCCAGTCAGGTGTATCTGGCATTTAGCCAAGTTGAACCATTCCTCCACTACGGTATCATCGATTACGGTACTGTTTTGTTGTTGCAGCTCTGTAGCATGCATATTCATCCTAATTGGTTCTCGTTGCGTACCCCTCGGTAGCACGGTAGCACGGTGTCACGTGGGTGGGATTTGTCAACTTGTCTAAGTGACGGTAATTGATAATTATGAAAGATTCTTTATTCTTTAATTAATGCTACTAGGTTGATAAAAAGTAAATCATTTCAATAAAAAGATCATTTGATAAAACATAGATTAGATCAGTTTGATAAAATGCGAATCATTTCAATGAAAAGTAGATCATTTTAATAAAAATGGATCACTCTGATAAAAGAAAAATAGATCATTTTGATAAAAAGTGAATCATTTCGGTGAAAATTAGATCATTTGGATAAAAAATGGATTATTTTAATGAGAAGTGGATCGTTTACGTAAACATAAACCATGTTGCTGAAAGGTATTCATTTCATAACGAATGGTCTCATCGTACGTTTTAGATGGCGTGATTTCCATCATTTCATTACTTAATGTTATTTGACATTTATGTATTATATATCTGTATAAACATATTGCGTTAAATTACGAATTACAAAATTTTTAAGATATTGTTTTGAAAAAAGTCGGGAAAAAAAAGAGGTAAAAATTATTCCAGTAATAGTTTCCTCTATATAATCTAACTGGATTCTTATAATGAAAAAAAGAAAAGAAAGGAAGGAGGAGGAAAGGTACCCGTAATTGACATTTATTTTTATCCCAATGATTTTCGTATCGGCAATATTACACTTTTATTTTATTTATGTCAAGATGATGAGATTTTTAAGATTGTTTACAACACCAATAATGGACAATGATTATCTTATGGTCATTCCTTCTAATTAATCCTTTTACTATTTTCTTTTTTCCCTATCTTTTCTTCACTGTCATATTCATACTCCTTCATTTCTTATTTGTCATCTTTCGTCAGATTTACTTCTCCTATAAAAATTAAAATACTACACACTCGCTCTCTCATTTACTGTATCCATCATTATTTCATCTAATATTTTTAAATATTATTAGTTTCTAACATTTCCTCATTAACTAATTTTTCTCCTAAAAAAAAGTTGACAGGGAGTAATTTAAAACCTGTTTTTTTTTTTTTTTAATTATATTTTCTGTTAGTTTATGTATAGTAATATTTTCAGAAAAAATTGTTGATGAATATTGGCCAAAATAAAATGCTTCATTTTTATATATCTCACTAAATTAGCCTAATAAATAGTCTGCTTTTCTCATGCCGACTAATTAACATATGAACAAATGTTGTATCTTTTTTTTCATAATGCAATTGTTCTTACAAACGATAATTTAATTAGCCAAGGAAAGAATGTTAGTGGGATAGAATAAAAAAGGGAAAAAATTAATAAAAAATAATTTCAAATGACTTACTGCAACTACTGACAAGCGAAATTTGTTTCCTATCATACAAAAGAAATAGTGAACTCTCGTCAATAATATTAATATGTCCATGTGCAAAATTAACATTTGCACTAATGACGATAATAATAATAATAATAGTGGTAGCAACAGCAGTGATAATGACAATTAATAATAAAAGCAATAATGGTAATAATAAAATAATAATAATAGCAATAATAATAATTGTTATTAATATTATTATTATAGCGATAATAATAATGATAATAACAAACAATAAAAGATTATTACAATAATAATGACAGTAGTGATAATGATAATCGATGTGACTGACCTTTTAAATTTTGGCGCAAACAATTTGATGAGCGAATTTTTATAGAAGGGGATATATCGAAGATAATAAATAATGAAGTAATAATCAATTAATACTATAAATTAGGTGAAAATAATTTATGTGTTAGAAATTATTGAAAAAAAAAATTATTCTGTTATTGCTACCTATTTTTATTTTCTTGTAATCGATTTGCTACTTTATTAACGAATAGTTCAATAAATTACCATTTAATGGTTGATGACAAATGATATAATTGCAAATATGACCATTTCCAATATCAATTTTTAATGTGTTATGAATTATTTGCTCTTTCATAATTATTAATAAGTATTATCATTATTTATCATTTTTGCTTAAAAGTAAGCGTTAGGTAGGAAAGAGTGATACGGAAAATAAAAAATTTAAATGAGTGCAAGTTTTATTTTAAATTAAAACATTGATGGATCATTGTTAAAACTTTAAATAACTGATTTTAAAACATATCCGAAATAATATTTGTTACTTACTGCTGCTGTGGTTGTTGTTGTTGTTCTTATTGTTGTTGCAGTTATTGTTGCTATTGTTGTTGGTGTTGCTTCTGAATTATGAAGTATTCGATAATGTAAATTTTATACAATATTTAAAGAACATAACATTCAGTACGCAGTAACAGCATTTATCGATTGATCAATTTATTTTCTTATTTCAAAAATTCCGCACATTTTTTCGGTGCATATTTGCAGTCGAGTATATATATTTGATTGATAAAATACGTCTTATTAAGATTAAACAGATTGGAAACTTAACCGATAATAGTTAGTTTATCTTTTAGAACACAATATATTTCTGAAATAAATACATATCACTTTTTTTCTTTAAATTAAGATATTTTCAGATGCATACACATGGGTAATTGTTGGTTGTAAAAAGATGAAATTCATATCAGATAATTGCAGATTTTAAAATACCAAACATTTGGCAACTAATAATGAAAATTGAAAAAGGTATAATTATAGCAAAACGGCAAATTGCTTTGTCTGCTAAATGAAAGCAAAAAAAGAAAAAAATGCAGGCAAAAAGAAAAATCAAATGAAATTAATGTATGTTAAATTGAAAAGTTAGTAATAAGAAAAAATTTTAAAACTGTTTAAAGTTTTTAAACTATTATTTAGCATAATCAAAGATATGAGCATTTGTTGTAAACAATGACAGAAATGAATGATTTAATTTTAAAACAAAAATGAAAGATGGACTTATTCACTTCGTCTTCTATTAAAATTATTAATTTGAAAATTTTAACACAAGCAAATATTTCCTAAGCTTATGCAATGTTAATTTCATTCAATTTTCAAGTATTACTGGAAGGGAATGTTAAAATCTTTCTAAAGCAATCAAAGCTACCTAATGCTATTAAAATGTATGAGGAAATAAATAAATGAAGGCATATTTATTATGCATTAATATGGCAAACTTTGAAATTCATTTTAATTTATTTAACACCTGACTATATGCACATGCATGTATACATCAAATATCTTCCAGAAATTAATATTGAATTTAAGAAATAATTAAAAGAAACAAAAAGAGAAAAAAAAAATTGAACATAATTTACAAATAATTATTCTTTATAAACTATCAGCAACGATAATAATTATAAAAATTTCTTCATAATAATTAAAAAGTAACACTACGAAATTACTTTGCAATACATTTATTGAAGAGCTCTTTTTAAATTACTGCAAAATAAAGCAATAAACATACCCTTAAGGCATTTTTCAAAGTTTCTGCTTTAGCTATGTTTTGAGACGAAATTTGAAATGTCCTTATGGTAGCAAAGACAGCATTCGTTTCAAAATTTCGGCAAAATAGCATAACTGAAAAACAAGCTTAAAAATGTCTAAGGGCATTTGTTGATACACATGAAATAAGCCTTATTTTATCCCTTAAAAAAAAAAAAGGAAAAATTGAAAAAAAAAAAACTAATCTTTATGAAAAAAAACTTGGGCATTAAATGAATCTTAAATGAGTATAAAGATTACATTAGCCTTTAGGATTATAATTACATTCCGTCTAAATACACTAAAATGATGCTAGCAAAATTATACAATTATTTGTTTTAATTTATTTGAAGAACAAACTCCAAAATAATTTAAAAAAAAAAAAATAATTTCTCGCATGCATTATTTTCTTCTTTCTCTTACAACAAAAAAAAAAAAAAGGATGGCAAATTTATTGGATGAATTGAACTAATCAAATTGCACAATTACATAATATAAATAAATTAAAAAAAAAAATAAAGAGATTTTAATCTTTAATTAGTATACTGAATATTTATTTATTAATGTTATCATTTCTCTTTTTTGTTGTTATCGACAATAACAATGAAATATTTATTTATCGTAAAAATAGTAAAAAAAAAAAAAATAATAATAATAGAAAGCGAAAGAGAAAAAGAAAAAAGAAAAGAAGAAGCTATTAATAGTATTAATCAATACTAGTAAAAATAATTAATGAAAAAAACTTATTTAATTGTTTAAATGAATTTATTTTTTTTTTCGCACATTTGTAAGAAATTATATAAGTAATTAATTATTATTCTTCCACTTCCTTTTCATCATTTTAGATATTTTTTGTGTTTGTTTTTCGAAAATTTTAATTAAGATTGATTAATTTAAAATTTGGACATGTAAACAAGATGAGAAAAAAATAATATATTTGAATGATTTGTGAAAAATATTTTAATAATATGATAAATCCTAATGGATAACATTTTCTTTTCTCATTTTTCACTTTTTTTTTTTATTTCTAACAAAACTTTTGACATTTACCACTGTGTGATCAAATTCTTTTGGAAAATGTTTTAGGATAAAAGATGAAATGATAATATCAATGTATATTTCATTTCATTTTATTCTTTATCATTTCTCCTTCTTTTACCTTCTTTATCTCAAAAGAAAAAAAAAAAAAAACTTAAGCCAAAAAAGAGGTAAAGGATTTTAATTAAAAAAAAAATCATAAAAGCGATAATACTTATAAAATTCGTTTCCCATTCAAAAATAATTTCTGAATAATCTTTCATTCTAATTTATGATTTTTTTTTCTTTCTTCTTACCGCTGTAATTGGATTTTTTTTCTTCTAGCAAAATGATAAACATATTAACTACATACAATTTATCAAACCTTTCGAAAAAAAAAAAAAAAAAAACGAATAAAAGTTAGAAGAAAAGAAAAGCAATAAATTTTAAATAACACTACATTACACATATGAAATAATAATTTAAATAAATTAAAAAAATTTATTTTATTAAATAAATATTAAAAAAGAATGAAATGCATAAAATTTATAAATTATTTATTAATTTATAAATTATTTTATTAAAAATTATTTATTACTGTAAAAATTTTCTTTTTTCATTCATTACAACATTAATTTACAACATTTCATTTTAAATCAACTCATTTCGTCTCATTTATCATTCATTCTATCACTCATTCAATTCATTTTATCAATTTATCATTCATTCATTCGATCATTCATTCATTAGTTGCAAGAAGTAATAAAACCATTTGAAAATAACGAATTGTTCAGTTGTTATGACAACTCTTCCACTATTTTATTACATTAAATCTAGTTTAGTTGAAGATGTCAGTTGTCTCAAATATTATGCTTACTTCTCTATCTCTCTCTTTCTTTCTCTCTTCTCATCTCCTTCTTATTTCAAATTTAATTTCAAATATTGTATTAAATATGCTATAAAGTATCTATTCTTCTTGGCATCAATTTGACATGAAATTCAACTATTAGATATGAATAGTTATTAAATTATCATTAAAAAATATCAAAATTTTAAATGTTACAATACGTATTTTTTTCTTTTTGTTTATTTCAGCAAATAAAGTATTTTTGGTATCAATTGGTCAATTCTAATAAATCGATCAGTCATTAAATCAATCGATCGGTCAATCAATTAATCATTTGTTGACTTTTATCAAATGGATATTAATATTTGTGAAAATAATTTGGATCCTAACAGTATATTTGAGGAAGAATTATCACCGGAAGGTAATTTTAAAATAACTGTAATTTAAATTTAATCACTAATTGCACTGATATTTTTTATGTCTGATTTGATATATATATATTATGAGATAGTAATTTTATTAAATAATTTTGATTTTTGATGATTATATTAAAAATAAACATACACAGACACACACACACATACATACACACACTGTTTGGTGAATTAAACCGGCACAACATCATTGTTTGCTCATTTTACCGGAAAGCAATCAGGATTTACTACTAAATGAAAGTATGATTATACTAGAAATGTAATCTTATCAATTTAATAAATCATTGTTGATGCACAAATCAACTAATACATTTGCATGGTATTGTTTGCTCAATTTTCCGAAAAATCGCAAAGATATATGTGCATGTATGATTCCATTAGAAATATAATTTGATGAAATTAATATATCACTATTAGTATATAAACCGGTTAGATCATTTTTCAAAAAATTTTTCAGGTTTTGCATTGTTTTTCATATTCATTATCTACACTTTCATCATTTTATATACCATAATGTTTTTTTTTTTTTTTTTTTTTTTTTTCTTAATTTAATTTTTATTAAATTTTCATTTTAATACAAAAAAAAAAAAAAAAAATGGGAAAGTATTGAAAAAATCGTTCAGATTTAAATAAAACTAACAAATGGTCCAAAGTTGAACTTATAAGAGAAACTGAAATCAAAGAAAAAAAAAAGAAAATAGAAAATGAGAAAAACTTATAATAAAAATTTCAATGAATATTTACATTGTATAAATTTGAAGTACTAAAAACAAAGAAATGAAAAAAATGATGGAAAAAAGATCATTTATAAAAAAGAAAAAATATTAAAAGATGTACATTTCAAAAATTCAAATAACTGAAAAATGCATTTTGCTGCTTTTTTCAAATTTTATCTTTCAAAAAAAAAAAAAAAAAATGAAAAATTCGTTCTTTTTTCACTTTTTTCTGTGTAGAAAACTTAACAACCAATATGTATTGAAAATTTTCAACACAAATAAATATTGAAGTATTGAAAAAATGAAAAAAAAAGATCTGTTCAATGATCTTAGCACTCACTCGTCTCAACAATTAACAATCATTTTATATATGAAAAATATGAAATCATTGCATTCTGTTGTTGTTATTGCTATTGTCATTGTCATTGTTACTATATTTGGTGTTGCTATTCTTATTAGTGTTGTTATTGTCATTGTCACTATATTTAGTGTCGTTATTGTTACTGTTATTACTACTGTTATTATTACTGTTCGCTGATTTATATCATTGTTATTGTTTTTATTTGTCGTTTGTTATCACAGTCTGTTGTCATTAAACTTTCTATTGTTGTCGTTAATGCTACTGTTAATGTTGTCACTCAATTGATTTTGTCGCTCTTTATATTCTTATTGTTATTATTGCATAGTGGAGCAAAAAAAAAAAAAAAAAAAAAAAAAAGCAACGAGAATTTTTAAAAAAATAACAAAAATTATTTAAGAGAGAAAGAAACGATCAGTGTATATGAAAATAAAATTTTATTTCAGCACATGCACATAACCATTATGTATTTCTTAACTTTGTATAAGTTCACGTACGCCATAACCAGTTTGTATGATTATATTTTAACAAAGAGAATTTTCACTTAGTTTTAATTTATCACTAATATCATTCACTAACGAGTTCCCACGTTTTACGATTTCATTGAATGAGAAACTTGTTTTAATCTTATATCAGTTCGCATATGTTAAGATTCACCTATTGATAATTTCATTGATTAACTATAAGCTGAAAGAACTTCAACATAATCTTAAGTATCACTAGAGTATTTACATGATTTCATTAAGTAAAAAATATATTTTACCTTATATAAGTTCACGTGTTTTACGTGTTCTACAATTATAGTTATGCTATTGGTTAAATTTTATAATGGAAAACTTTATAACGTAATTTTACGCATTTGTAAGGTTTATTCTACAGTTAGCTGTCCAGTAGATTTGTTACTTTTGTTTATTGCATAATTTATAAGTATTAACATTAAAATGATCTAACTAGTTAAACATATCATAACAAATACCTTTAATATTTGCAGTACCATTTATTACATATGATAATATAACAAGCTAAATAAGTTATCAAAATAGCAAAATTATTAAATTGTTTTATTTTAATCTAGAAAATAACAAAGACTAAAGTAAATAACTAAGAATTGATTTTAAAAAAATGTTTTCCTCTGATTTTTCAAGATCAAATTTTTGACCATTTTAAAAATGTTCTTTTTGCTTCTCCTAATTTTTTCTTTTTTCTTCTTTTCTTTCTTTTTTTTTATTTGCTTATAAATTTAATTTCTAAACAAACTTTCAGTATTTGTCAACTTCAACATTCCAAAGCATTCATTGAAATCAATTCATTATCCTTTGCAAATATTTAAAAGAGAAAAGAAACGAAATGAAAAGAAAAGGAACGAAAAAAGAAAAAATGAAAAACTTAAACAAATTTTTGCTTCCCATTTTTCCTTCTTTTTTTTTTACTTTTTGTGAATTTTCATCATTAAATTATTGTCAAATGTTTATTGTTGTTATTTCTTTAAGCATTTAGAAAATCTTTTAAATATGCAAAATTTGTTGAAGATTATCAAAATGAAGAAAAAAAGTAAATTAAAATATTAATTCATATGCATCATTAAATGCTTGAAAATTTTTCATTCAAATGATTTGATAACTTAAAAAGATAATATTTGTTAATAACTTATTTAGTAATGACACTGATAATCTCTTTGTTATCTTTTGATGGAAGTTTACAGTCTTTTGTAGTTGAAATATTTAAGAATAAAAAACAAGGAAGGAAGAAAGCTTTTTTAAAAAATAATAAGCAAAGATTATTTAATAGAAAATATTAGTTTTTTTAGCAGAGAAAACAAACAATAAAGCTTAGATTATAATATATTTTAAATTTATGTGTTATTTTAACAGTTCAAGTCATCTTTTTTCTTGTTTCCATTATTATAACTTGGAAAAAAAGTTTTTTAAAAATAATTTATGCAAGAATATCAATCGCTTTTTATGGTAATAAAAATTATTGATATTCAAAAATAATTTTGTTCGATAATTAAAAAAATTTCCTTTGTACTTTACAGCTTTGCATTTCTGTTCAAATTTTAAATGAAATAGTTGTTGATAGGGCGTTAAATTGAAATGAGATGAAATGAAGTGATGAGAAGTGAAATGAAACGAAGTGAAGTGAAATGAAGCAAAGTGAAGTAAAGTGAAGCAAAGTGAAGTAAAGTGAGGTGAAGTGAAGTGAAGTGAAGTGAAGCAAAGTGAAGTAAAGTGAAGTAAAGTAAAGTGAAGTGAAGTGAAGTGAAGCAAAGTGAAGTAAAGTGAAGCAAAGTGAAGTAAAGTGAAGTAAAGTAAAGTGAAGTGAAGTGAAGTGAAGTGAAGTGAAGCAAAGTGAAGTAAAGTGAAGCAAAGTGAAGTAAAGTGAAGTGAAGTGAAGTGAAGTGAAGTGAAGCAAAGTGAAGTGAAGTGAAGTGAAGTGAAGTGAAGTGAAGCAAAGTGAAGTGAAGTGAAGTGAAGTGAAGTGAAGTAAAGTGAGGTGAAGTGAAGTGAAGTGAAGTGAAGCAAAGTGAAGTAAAGTGAAGTAAAGTAAAGTGAAGTGAAGTGAAGTGAAGTGAAGTGAAGTGAAGTGAAGTGAAGTGAAGTGAAGCAAAGTGAAGTAAAGTGAAGTAAAGTGAAGTGAAGTGAAGTGAAGTGAAGTGAAGCAAAGTGAAGTAAAGTGAAGTAAAGTGAAGTGAAGTGAAGTGAAGTGAAGTGAAGTGAAGCAAAGTGAAGTAAAGTGAAGCAAAGTGAAGTAAAGTGAGGTGAAGTGAAGTGAAGTGAAGTGAAATCAAGTGAAGTAAAGTGAAGCAAAGTGAAGTAAAGTGAAGCAAAGTGAAGCAAAGTGAAGTAAAGTGAAGCAAAGTGAAGTAAAGTGAAGTAAAGTGAAGCAAAGTAAAATAAAGTGAAGTGAATTACTCATTAAAATTAATTATCCAACTATCAATTCCTCATTAATTACATTTTAGACAATTTCCAATCAATTACATTTTGCCATTAATTACATTTTAGCTTTTAAAAATTTTAAATTATTTGAAAAAAGTGTATTATCAAAAATTTGCGTATTATTGATAATATTGAGTGCTGAAATGATTAAACATTTCAATTATCTCAAATTTTAATAATGTGTATAGTGAATAATAATTTTGCATTAAAATGGCAAGCAAATAATTTGAATAATAAATTCATCGAGTTAATTAACTTCTTCATTCATTCATACTCACTGCTTTCATTCTTTCATTTTCTAAACTTAAGCTAACATGATAAAATGAAAATGCTTATCTGCAATTCAATTTATCCATTTCACTTGTCCAATCCTGAAAAAGTACTTTAAAGTTGAAAAAATAATCCAAGCAAAATGATTAATAATATATAAATCATGTAATCAAAATATAAAAGCAAAAGTGGGTAACATATAGAAAGTAAATAAATAATAACTATATGCGATTTTCATCTTCCAAAATTTAATTATCATTCATTGCACAATAAATAGAAAACATTGCTAAATAATGAAATAAATAATTAAGGAATGAAAAATATCAAAATATTAAATTATATATATGTAAGAAAAAAATTCACGTGATTTAATTAATTATTGTTTTTCTTCAATTGTTTTAATTGCTAATTATTCATTAATTTGCAAAGAATATATTAATAGCAAAAAATATACAAAAAATAAAAAATAAAAATTATATGGAGACTCGTATAAATTTAATTTTCTACTAAAATTTCATTTTCATCTATTCTTTTTTGCATCCGAAAATTCATTGTTTTTTTTTTTCGTTTCATTGTTTACTTTCTTATATAATTTTTTGCAAAATTAGTGATGAATTGCATAGAATTGATGGCATAAAAAAGAAAGAAATATTTTTTCATCAACAAATCATAACTTTTGGTTTAATTTAGTTGCAAAAATTATTTTTCAACAAAATATGTATCAATATTCATTTTTTCCCTTCCTTCCGCTTCGTTTTTTATTTTTTCATTTTGTCCAAAATTTTTATTGGTAGGAAGAAAAAGAAATTTCGTGTGAATTAATAGACTATTTATAAATTTAATGTGAGAAGAGATGAAGTGCAAGTGGATACCGTTCATTTTGCGCCTTCCGTACTTTCTCGCTTTTCTTTTTAATTTTTTCTTCTTCCTCTTCTGTTCTCATATATTTAGAATTTTGCATTTAATGCTAAAATTTAAATTTTTGAACTGATTTTATTCTATTTCCTTTTCCCTTTTCATTTTTGTTTTCTCGCTTGTTAATTATCGTTATAATCCTAGTAATACTATTGTTAATCATTGTTAATTATTATCATACCATCATTATCAATTTCCTTTATTATCATTATTGTCAATAATAAATTATCATGATTATTACTTTAATGCTACCATTATCATCGCCATCACTATCATCTTCATCATTATTCTCATCATCTTTATTATAATCATCATTCTCTCAACCTTGATCTTATTATGGTCAGCATTATTATCATCATCAAAATTTAAATTGACCATTTTATTATGAGTGTCGTTTGTCATTATCACTATCACTGTTTCAATCTCACCATTATCATTGCTATCCTTTCAGTCTTATCATTATCATCATCGCTATTATCTTATTGTAAACTTTTCAATTATCATTATCATCATGCCGTTATCATCAAAATAATCTTACTAATATCATTCTTTTTGCTAATTGGTAACATGAAAACATATAAGAATTAGAGAGAAATGACATAAATAAAAAAAAAGAGAAACAAATGACAATAGAATTTGACATAAAAACGAATGAAATCAAAAGTTGGAAAAAAGAAAAAAATTCTACAGCAAAAAAAAAAACGAAGCGCTTCTGTCCTTTCCTTCTTTCCTCCCTTAATGTTATCATTTGCTTTTTTTCTTTCTTCAATTAGCTTCAAATAAATGATAAAGCGGTAATGTACAATGATAATAGCATTTATCCAATCTTATCTGAACGTTAACATTTCATATCACATTTTCACCTATTATCTCATATGTATATTTATTCCCAAACAACTGTTCCTTTCAGTCCTCTCATAAATTCATCATCCTATCATTGCACATTTTCATATATATAATCCTTCCTTTCTTATATTTCAATAATTCAATCAAAGATTTCTTCATATTTTAGCAAAATAGAAATCGATGAAGCGGTAGAGAAAGTGCTCGATTAACTGATTGATTGATTGATTGTCGGTCGATCGATTGATCGATTAATTGATTGTTTAATTGATCACATCCTTTTGTATTTATTTTGTCTTTGAAATGATCGATGTATAAATGTACTATGTATAAGTTCAAAATGCAAACATACAAATGTCGATGTACACATATATACATATACATACATACATGCATGCTTAAACAGACATACATACACAAATACATTCACATACACACATATATGGGCAAACACATGCACACACAAACAAACGCACATACACTCACATACATGAAGTTTGAAATTTGCAAATTTATCTCTGTGAAATGATCGGAGTCTGTCTGTCTGTGCGTGTGTGTGTGTTTCTGTCCATATGTATGCATGTGAAGAAAAGTTTGTCATACCAAAAGATACAGAAAAAATTTTTAAGAAAAGTTTTTGTATATACATATATATACTAATATGAGTACATGTATAGTGTATCTATGTATGTGTGTGTATGTATGTGTGTGTGTGTGTGTGTGTGTGTGTGTGTGTGTGTGTGTGTGTGTGTGTGTGTGTGTGTGTGTGTGTGTGTGTGTGTGTGTGTGTGTGTGTGTGTGTGTGTGTGTGTGTGTGTGTGTGTGTGTGTGTGTGTGTGTGTGTGTGTGTGTGTGTGTGTGTGTAGTCAATATACAGACATATTTGTGATCATTTGTCGTCGATTTGTTACTGATCATTACGATATGGATGTGCTAGATGTAAAGTTTGGGATAAGCTTCACGTCGGTTAGCTCAATGTTATTTCTGACAAGATAGCTTAGAATGAGTCTCTCTCTCTCCTTCTTTCTCTCTCTCTCTCTCTCTTTCTCTCTCTCCCTTTGCTCCCAGTTTTGGTTCCAAAATGTATTATTACAACTGTTACCATCGATGATTCCTTCCTCTTCTCTTCTAACAATTTACATTAAATAATTCTATTCTATTTTCATCCATTCCGGAAATTTTCCAATCATTCAGATTAATTCCAATTTTACTATAATTCATTTGTTTCTTTATTTATTTATCTTTTAGGTTAATTAATAATAATAATTGTTATTATTATTTATTTTTTCGAATTAAAAATTACGGTAGTATAACAACTAATATTTAATTGTTATTATTGAATTTTGGTAATAAAAATGATACGCAAATATTTCAAAAAAAAAAAAAGTTATATTTAAATTTATTTATGAGATGCCGGGATTATTCTCATCTTGGAAGCCACGTTTTCGAACACGTAAAACATCAGATTCGGAACGTTCATCAGTTTCTTCATCAGTACCACCATTTTTACATTCTTCTTTCTCGCCTACTCCGTCTAATTCACCAATGTCTAAACATTTGAATAAACGTATGGTGCATTTTCATGAAAATGGTAATTATTCATTTCTTTTGCTTTTTTTTAAAAATCTTTCTTACTTTTTATTTAAATATTTATTTCAACTTTTTAACGATTTTTGATTATTGAAATGTTAAAACAAAGTTGGTTAATCTGTTAATGTAATTTATTTCTTTAAAAATATTTCATTATTCAATCTGATAATTCCACTTAGCATTTTATTATGAATGTATGATTTAAATGAATACTTACATTTTAATTATTACTTTTCCTGTTATTATGAGTGCTTTTAGTTTATTTTAAAAGATTGACAAATTTTTTGCCAAATAAAATTTTAATTCTTTTTCTCAAATAATAAATAAACTGCAGAATTTATATTATTACATATAAATCACTTAGTTTAATAAATATTTAAAAATTAAAACGGATTATTCCGCCTTGTACGCCTTGTATACAATCATTTTTAAATCTATTTTGTAATATCAATAAATTACCACAATTTGATTTACAAATTCCTTCCACTTTTTCCACTTTTGTTATCCTTAGTTATTATGAATTATTATGCTGTTATCCAAAAACACATAAGTGAATAGTTACAATTAAAATGGACAAGCAAATAAGCAAAAATAAACAAATAATAAACAGAAACAATAAGGAAGTGAATAAGCAAATCATAAAGGGAGAAATAAACAAATAAAATTACGGAAAAAACATAACGGAAAAAGCGGAATAAAGGGAAAAAACAAATGAATTCACAAGTAAGCAAGAATAATAAAAAACAGATGAATATGTTATTATATAAAATAAGTAAACAAATAAATGCATAAATAAGTGAATAAATAAATAAAAAAAAATGCAAACTATAATTGCAATGAAATTTTTGTCATTTATTTTGCTGTCAAATAGTTTTTTCCTCTCGAAAATTTCAATTCCTTTCTTCAGTTAATTTGTTTGTTTGTCAAGGTCATACAATGAATTAAATGACAACATAACAAAATATGTTTTTTTTTCCCTTCTTTTTTCTAATCCGAAATTATATATGTATCCTTTGTATTAATTCTTTTCCATGTCTTTTTTTTTTAAACTTCTAACCTTCAAAAATTTCTAACAATTCCTTTTTCTAATATTCTCACAAAAAGCATAAAAGTTAACAATTTCTTTTTCCATCACATTAATTTCAATTTTAAGATTAATCAATGAAATATGAATAAAGTTTGAATATTATATAGTGCATAGAATATGAGTGAATCATCTCAGCCAAATTTGGAAGAAGTGGATGTTATGATAATAATCAGTAGCAGTAGCGCTATTCTTATTATTTTTATCATTATTATTGCTATCATCACAACTATTACCATTATTATTGTTCTCACCACTATTATTTATTGTTATTACCACTATTATTTATTATCATTATTGTTATTATTATCATCATTATTGTTATTATTTATTATTATTGTTATTATTATACAATTTCACTTATTTTGGTGATTGATGCACAGGCATATTTCTTAATAATAACAATAATTTTACTATTATTGCTACTATACTAAAATAATAGCATTAATGACAATAATAATAATAATAGCAATAATAATAATAATAATTACTATTACTAGTGGAAGTAAATTGAATTAAAATAAAATGAACTCCAATTATTTCTTTTTTTTTAAAATGAAAAATATAATTTAATTTTTAATTTATATAGCATAATTATAGAATGCAAGTATAAAATTGATTCTTTCTTTCAAATCTATTTGATAAATCCATAGCGGTAGTAAAAATATATTGAAGCTAGCAGATTGATAAATATGTTACTTAGCATTTTCAGTTGTATTGTCTAAATTTTAATTTTAAAAATTGATAAACTCTTCAAGACATAAAATTTGAAAAGTTTGCAAAAAAAGGAAGGAAAATTTTTGCTCCATTAAATTTTACGAATGATATAATGCAATGAAAGAATAATTAAATTAAAATTTCTCTATGTTAAATTTAATGCATTATCACATTTCATATTTCCATTATTATTTTAATATATTATGAATTTAATTTTTAAATTTCTTCCAGAAACAGTTTTAAAAGATAAGAAATATGATGAAACGATAGAAATGGGAAATTTTTGGTGAAAATAGCTGAATTAATTATATTTGACTTTTATAGAAACAAGAGAAATTCATTAATTCGATTAGTGCAATAAATATATGCGTAGATTACTGTGAATTTATCAATTTAATAGTCTATACAATAAATCTTAATAATATGTTATTTTTCATTTAAAATTTGTATACAAATTACAATTTCATCCACCATCGCTAATTTTTTCATTTTTAATTTTTGAATTCTGTCATCAAACATATATTATCAATTTCTTATTTCATTCTCAAAATTTTGTCAGTCAAAACTTTTCTACTCATTTTCAGCTTTTGTTTGCTAAATTTGCATCTGATCACCGATTTATTTTAGTTATCAGAAAAAAAGAAATCGTCATTTAATAATTAAAATTATTTGAGCTATTTTTAAAAGTCATACTTACCTGGTATTTTTTTTTCACCCATCTACCTTTTTCTATAATAGGATAACTTGAAAAAGCTGGAAATTATTATTTCCAATTTTTTAATCACTTATTTTTCAAATTTTATCTTTTGAGAGAATGTCGTTAATATATGTTGCTAAATTTGTCATTTTTGAAATATAATAGTAAATTACCATTATATTATCACAGATTTATTTATGCAGCAAATTAGAGCAAATTTAGAAAAAATTAGTGCGCATTAGGAATAATGCAAAAGTTACATTATAAATGATAATGAAAAAATTTGATTAATTGCTATTTTCATAAGAATTCATTTAATTTAATTACCAATGAAATGAGAAACAATGGGCTTATAAATTTTGAAAATTGATGGTAAATTTGGGAAAAGTGGTGAGAAAAAACACTGAAAATAAAATGAAATATAATTATTGTTGTCAGGAAGAACAATTGATAATGGGTGCGGGAAGTTAATTACCATTGTTAGATATGATTAATTAAAAAATGGAACATATATAATGTTTTATTGTAATAGATCTAATCTAGTTGATAGTTTCTTAAAGTGTAGAAATACTAAAATTCAAATCAAAGTTTGTTTTTGTTTTTCTGAGTTTTCAGCTTTTCTTTACTTTTATTAGTATAGCAAAGTTAAATAAATGTTATGCAGTAGCAAGGTCACATAAATATTAACAAGTAAATAAATCATTTGGATTGAGTGAAATGTACATTTACAAGTTTTCGTACTGTAGTAGAAATTAATTAATTGATAAAAATTTCAAATGATTAATTCATATTACGGAATAATTGATATTAATACTCTATGTGACAGCTATTTATTAGTAATTATTCTGATTAAAATAGATTAGACAAAACATTTCAACTAATTAATTATTTGAAATAAATAAAGTAATCTGATTAGCAAAAATAAAGTGCCGAAAAAAAAGTGAAATAAAGAGATAGGATAAACGAATAAATAATGAAAATAAGAATTAATATTTCTGATGAAAAAAATTTGATTAAAAATGTTTTATTATTTTTTTTTTTAAATATTTTTATCAGCAATGACTATTGCTAATGATAAAGAATGCTAAATAAATTTAAATTAAATTAAATAGTACACATGAGAATATTTTTTCAATTTAAGGGAATGAAATTTTATAGAAAGAAAAATTCAGTCGTTTAAATTGAAAAATCTAATTAGCAGTTTGAGTTAAAAAACAAATAAGCAGAAAAACTTCACCTTACACTTAGTTTTAAAAATGGATACTTTAAAAAATAAAAAAATGATATATTTTTTTATAGGACTGATAAGCAATCGGGATGGAATAGTGGATTGGAAACAAATTGATGATAAAAAGGTATGCGTTAATTGCGCTGGCAAACAATTCAATCATTGAATAAAATTTTAAAAGGAGAGAGAAAAAAAAGTGGAAAGAGTGAGATATCAATAATAAAATGAATTGTTTGTGTAAAATGAATTGTTGTGTTAAAATTAAATTTTAAACTATAAAATGAATTGTTGTGTTAAAATTAAATTTTAAACTCTTTCAGATTGACAATAAATCATTGAAATGTATAAATGAGGAATTTGTAAAGATTTTTAGAAGTTTTCTCTTTTTTTTAACAAAATATATTGAACATATGTTTAAGAATTTGAGAAATTTAAAAAGAAAAAAAAATTTTAAGAAGAAAGGAAGCAAATTTAAATAAATAATTTATTGATAATAAAAATGAAACCATTTTCATTTCTTTTTTTCTGTTAAGGCACCATTGGCAAGCAGTGAATTAGATGAAATGAAAGATGAAGCACAAAAAAGTGATAAACAATTCTTGGAGTTATCAGTATCACAGCAGCAATTCGAACAACAACAACAACAGCAACAACAACAACAACAACAACAACAACAACAACAACAGCTGCAAATGAATGACAATTTGAATGAAATAAAAAGTGTCGATGAGATTCATTTGAATGATAGCCAAGCAATTAAAAACAGATCATTTGGTAAATAATTTCCATTAAAATTAATGTATTATTAAAATGAAATTTATAAAAAAGAATTTACGAAAAAAATCACAGATAGCTCTCTTTTTTTTCAAAAATTTATAAAGTTAAAAAAAAAGACATAAAATTCCTTTCGATTTCACTCAATTTTCGATGCCTATTTTATTAAATTGCTATTTCCCACAGTAAATTATTCTTTTTTTCTCAATATTTAGTCAAAACCTAATTATGAGAGAAATAATGAACGACAAAAATTAATTATTGTAAAGTTTATTTATCATAATTAATTAATAAATTTCATTTAAAAAAAAATGAAAAATCTAATTTTTTTTTGTTGTAAATTCTTTAGAAGAATTATTTTAGGTGTGGTATATCTTGAATTAAACGATGAAGTTAAACGAGCTCTTTTGCCACCATCGGTGCGTAGCATTGATACTGTTCGAGCATTATTTCTACGATCCTTTCCACAGCTAACATCACAGTACCTTAGTCTACCATACGTTAAAATTTACATTCAAGAATCCTCGAAAGGACAACTTTTTTACGAGCTTGATGATCTCAGGTAAATATGCTTAATTAATTTGCAGTTAATAGCATTAATCATTTTATATTTTACTTAATATTCATCTAACTTTTTCTTTTTTTTGAACTTTCCATTGATCATTGCTGCTATAATTACTTTTTCGAGCAGCCTTTTTTTTAAAAAAAACGAGAAAATTTTGAAAAAAAAAGAGTAATTATTATTTGCAAAATGCGTAATTATTACAAATTTGATAAATAAAAAAAATTACAAATTTTACAATTTTTTTTCATTAAAAAATAAGCAATGTGGATTTAATTAATGCCAATATTCATTACTTTTTGTAAAGATTCAATAGAACTTTTCATTAAATCATAGCAGATTTTATAATTTTTTCATAACAAAATAAGCAAATATAAAAATTGCTAATTTCAAAGGCTTATGTAAATCTAATTCTAGTAATAATTAATTAATTAACTGATTAAAGAACTGTTAAGTTTTTTTTCATCTTTTAAAAGGGAAATAAAAAATGAAAATAATTCATTCAAATAAAAAAATAAAATGAAAAAATGTTGCGAAAAGTAAATAATAAACATCAGATGTAAATATTAAAGATGAATACAAAAAGTTTGAAGAAAAAGATTCTAAAATGGAACTTCAAACAAATTATTTCATTTATGATGATACAATGTATTGCTGTAAATGTTTGAAAAAGCGAAAGTTATATTTGATAATCTAACAAATGTTAAAATTTTTAGCAATTTTCAACTTCGATTTCAATAATTTTTATCGAGTAATCAATTAATTAATTTTTTTCTAAAAATTATAGTTATTATTTCATTGTTCAAACATTTTTTTTTGGAAAAACTAATTTAAACGAAATTCGCTTAGTCATACTAAAATAAATAGAAGCACACATTTTATGTATACAAAGCTTTGTATTCATTCTGTCATTCTAAAAACCGCCGAGTGTCAACCACTTCTTTACTTTTTTTCAGATCACCACTATATTCAATAAAGCAAAATTTGTTCGTTTGAAAAATTTTAAATTTGTTTAATTGGATAAGAATTTTGCTAATTTCTGAAACTTTTAATGAAGTTTGTTTAAATTCATTAAATTCTAGAAGCATAAAGTTTTTAAATATTCTTGTTCTGCTTTTTTGTGTTGTTAAAAAGAAATGACTTTATTTTTCAGCTGATATTTTGAAAATACTGAATTTTAAATTTTTTTTGAAAAAATTGAAATTGATCGGACTTGATTGAACTTTGAAAATCAAGCAAAAGATGCATAATATTCTAATATTCTTTCATTGCAATAAAATCAACAAAAACGAATAACAATTTAGCAATTAAAAATAAAAAAAAATAAAAAAAAAGAAGCAAGAAAAAACTTTCATAAATAATTACTTTATTTTTTTAGAGATATCAAAGATCAAGCAGTACTAAAATTACGTGAACAATCAAATGGATATCAAACGACACAGTCGAATCGTTTTATCAGTAATCATTCATCGCTTGACTATTTAAGTGAATCGGAAATTGATCTGATGGATTATCGGAATCGTGTACCGGCACATCGTTATCGACCAGCAAGTGCTTTAGATAGTCGAATGCTCTCTGCTGCGGGTACTATTAAATCAACCAGGTATTTCAGAAATATTTTTTAATTTTACTTTTTTTGGTAAATTGTCGAAATAGCATGAATTTACTGATAAGAATGGTAAATTTATATTGCTAGAATTACAAAAAAAAAAAAAAAAAAAAAAAAGTAGTTTTAATTTTTTGAAAATTAAAAAAACCATGATATTTAATAAGTGATAGTACCTCTGCAACTGTTTATTCATTTAATAATTCAAACGGTATTTTAATAATATTTTAATACTTAATAATTTGCGCAAGTGTAGCATATTTATTCATTTGGTAAGTTAAGCAATAATTAAATAATATGATTACCATAGAATAATAATTTGTTATAATAAAATGTTATTGCTACCATTGTTATTATTATTGCTTTTATTGTTATTGCTATTATTGTTGTTGTTATCGTTGCTGTTTTTGTTGTTTATTGTTTGTTGTTGTTGTTGCTGGTTGGTTGCTTGCTGTTTGGAATTTTTTATTTGAAATTTAGTGACAACTAATACCAACTAGATATTGTTTTATTTCAGATCTCCCATATCATCACGTTTTGATGCATACTGTGATCCTTATGCTAGTGATACAAGTAGTCAGGAACGTTCTGGATCAATTACGCCAATAATTGATAAGGAAGCAAGGCTAGTTAATTTTAAAATTTTAATAATCTGAAGTGAAATAAATTTTTTTATTAAATTTAATTGTTGTTAACAATTTAAGAAAAAAAAGCATCCATTACATATATTTTTGTCAAATGAAAAGTTTCAGTTCTATGATGTTAAACATTTCCTTTACTTGATAATACTGCAAAAGCAAAAATTTTTAGTTATACCACAATTCTTTTATCAAAACTTATAATATTTGAAAACATTATATATATTTTACAAACATAAAATTATACGATTAGATAATTTAAATATCAATTTACATTTAAGTACTAATCGATACTTTCATAGATTTAATAAATGATCTTTTGAAACCGAAAAATGCTCCAATTTATTAATTTTCATACCTTAATAGAATAATAAATGAAGAGAAAAAATAATCTGAAATAATAACAATCGTAACTTTCGTTTCTTTTTCTTCGTTTTCTTTCTAATTAAACTGCTCATTAATTTCTTCCTTTTCTTTTATGTCCAGTAATATAATCCTGTTCTTTTATGTAAATGCGACTGAAAAACTTGAATTTAATTATGGAAAGATATTTAACGGTATTATAAGTACGATTTTGCTCAATTAAATATGGCAAATGATTCATATGTGATATTTTTCTTTTTTTTTTTATCATTTCGATTCAGTAATTCTTGTCAACAATTATTGCATTTGAAATGCAATAGTGAAATGATGATGCCTCCCACTGACAATTATCAATTTAAAAAGGGAAAAAAATTGATATAATTTGAGGAGAAAGGAACAGAACTGATATATAAGAACAAATGTATTTAGTGGAATATTATAAAGAAATGAATTTTTAATATAAAATTCATTATTGAATTACTGTTCTTTCTAAAAATTTTCAAAAAAAACTTGTAATATTTTAAAAAAAAGTGTTGGAAATGGATCGTTTCTATTGTTTTTATTTAAATTTTGAAAAGCTTTTCCAACATAATTAATATGTTAAGTGTGATCTAAATTTGATCGTTGTATTGTTTAGATTCCGCATGGAAACGATGGAACGTCAATTAGCAGGTTTATCCTCTCTGGTGCATTCCGCACTGATAAGCAAAGGAATGAGCGAAACGAGCCAAAGAGATATGGAAGAATTACGAAAACAAATTTTAGCACTTCATCCAGACGGTTTCTAATAATCATTATTTTTAACACTATTACTATTATTATTATTATTATTATTATTATTATTTCTAAGCATTTTTTCTTATTGTACTGAACATTTCATAGGCATCTTTCGTATTGCCAACATTTATAATTTGGTTTACTTTTTTAATTGTGTGCTTTTGATAAATTCACTCTCTTCTTTATATCAATGATTTTAAAATTCAGTTTACATTTTAGACTGATTTAGCATTATTATTATTATTATTACTTAAAAATTATAGTAGCATCAATTGCATCAGAAAGCAGTATACCAAGCACTGATCCGTCATTGATAGATTCTGTATTTCTAAATGGTGAAACACAACAACAAATTTTAAAATTTAAACGACATATAATTGAAATGCAAAATCAATTAAAACAAATTCGACGTACAGTACAGGTATTTTTCATTTATTATTGAAAATAATAACCAAATAAAAAAAGGAAATCAATCAATAATTCTTCTTCTTTACTTTATTTTCTTAAGATATCGTAACTGTTATTAAAATTTATTGCAGATGAATACGCAAGCGTCACGTGATATTTTATCAGATGCATTTGATCGAGTTCATCAGTACATTGCAGATTATTTGGGTGCAACGCCACATCGCTCATCAGCGCACGTCAATGATACACTTAAATCGGAACACATTAATCAAGTTGCTAATCTTCAAAAATCATTGCAGTGAATTTTTTTTATTGATAACTTAATAAATTGATTTTTTTTTTAAGAAAAGAAAAGTGAAATATGCAAATTTATTGCTTTAATTAATATTTATTAAAAAGACAGTGATTTCATGAAATTCTTTGAGATAGAAATGGTTAAAAGTATTTGATAGAGACCAATACACACTAAATGGTATAAAATTTTCAGAATATTTGAAGAAAATGTTGAGGAAGTGAGACATTTGGTATTAAATACAAATCGGAAATTACGTATGAGTGAAGTGGAAGCATTTACTGAAACGCTTACAAGAATTGGTCGTAATGCAGCAAAATTAAAAAGTTTGCTCATTAATTTTACTTATTCATTTATATGTTACGAAAATTGCTTAACTTCTTTATTGGAAGACGTTTTCAAAGGAAAAAAAGATCAATTTTTTTTTTTTTTTTAGCACAATTTCCAACACTACAATATGAATTACAAAAGGAAATTAAAACAAATATGGAACGAATTGTTTGTGAGGAAAAATTCATCAAAGAAGAAACTGCACAAATTGATCAGTGCTTACGACGTTGTAAAACATTAGCCAATATGATGGTAACAATGAAAAAATTAGCAATGGTCCAAGACCCAAGTTTAAATGTCTCAAAAATTGAAAAGAATAACAACAATCGTACATTATTTACGCTTAAAGAAAATGATTCAACAAATAATTCTACTAAATTTATGCAAAATAATCAAATAAATGGTTGCAATGATGCAGTAAATATGCAACAACAAATGGTGAATGAAAAAATAAACGAACAAATATTACCGCCATTAATACCACCACCGCCAATTTATTATGAAGGTATTTCTCGTTTTTTTTCTTCACATAAATTTAAAATGTATCAATGATGAAAACAAATTACCAGAAACTTAAGCAATAAAAAAGAAAAGTATTTTTGAGTATGAAGTACAAATTACTACATTTTATTAATGGCAAATATTTTCTTTTGGTAGAAATAATATTTAAATTTTTTGATCCTTTATTTGATCTTTTAGTAATTATAGAAAAACATAAATAAATGATTAAAAACTTGTATAACGCAATATATATATATATATATATGGAGAGAGAGAGAGAGCATAGATTAATAATTGGGTGATAGAATTATTCAATTTAAATATTTATTAAGAAAAAATGACTAAAATAATTTTTGATTTTTATTTAGGTACTTCAACATGTAATTCAAAAAGAAATGCAGATGCGAATGTTTTGGATACAATCTTAGATGAACTAACAAATACGGTAAAACGTGATATGCGTTCTAAATCAAAATCACCCAATTCAACAATGTCAGTTTCAAATGGTCGAAATGGTCCACCAAAACCGCCCGAGCGTCATTCGACAATTGATGTTCGAAATCGTTTTACATCATCTGAAATACATGAAATGCAACGTCGAGCAATTGAAAGTGTTTCACCTATTGCAGGCTAGTTTACATCAAACATCGCAAAGTATTTCATCTAATCAAAATTAGCGAACATTTTAAGGCATTCAATCCATTTTGGATTAATTAAAGAAAGTATTTCTAAATTTTAATAAATTCGATGGGATGATGCTACAAAAAGTAATATAATATTCGAATTTAATAATTAGCCATTTCTTATTATTCATGTTTTATCTCAAATATTCGATTATCAAATTGCTATTTAATGGACTTTCATTTCAATAAAACTAAGTATAATTCAAAAAATTTGCATTTTAATAAAAAAAATAAAAATTTTATAAAAGTTTTCGCTTTTTTTTATTCCCAAAAATACTGTTATCATGATTTTCTTTCTCTCTATCTTTATCTCCCAGTCCCTTTCTTTTTCTCCTTTTATTGCACAGCACTGCTAATTAATTATCATTCACGAAAGCTTCCTTTTCTCCTTTCTTTTAAATCATTGTTTTGTTTTGTTTTATTTAACAAAGATTGGGAGAGAACGATTTATAAAAGAAAAAAAAAAAAAACGGCTCGTTATTTCTCTAAATGATACTTGAAGACATTGTTAGATTGATGTATTTGAATAAATGGCGCAAAAGTACTAGCGAACAGATGTCGATGTCTTTCATATGACAAGTGATGAACATATGGCAAAATATTTCTGCAAATTACTTATTCCATTCCATTTAACGCCTAAAAAAAATACTTCCTTTTCCACTTAAATTAATTATAAATTTACATCGAATTTTGGGGCATATATTTTAATATCACTAATATATTACAAATATACTTTTGTAAAGTTAAATAATTTTCAATATTTATCTTTACAAAATAAAGATAATAACTGAATTAATTGCGAAGTTCATGAAGTTTTATAATATTAATCAAATTTAATTAATGATTATTTAGAGATTAACTGGTGAAATTTAAAAAAATTTTTCCTATCTACAACAATATGATTGTATTATGAAAATTATGACCATCAATTGGATGATTGATATTGATGAAATATTAAAAAAAAAAAAAAAACTAAAAGTAATACAATTAATCATTGAATGACAACTTAAGCAGAATAAATCTTATATTATTTTACTTATTGTTTTATCAAAAATTCAACAAAGTAAATTGATAATTTTAAACAATCCTAATAATAAATAAAAAAGAAATTCGATTTTCAACATTAATTTTTAAGATTAATGGCAAAAAATCCAAGAAATAATAAATATGTGTGTTATAATTTACTTATTAAATCAATTGTTTTTTATAAAATAACCGTAATTTTAGCAAATAAACAGAATGTGATTAGAGAAATTTGTAACACTGCTATGTTACTATGGTGATAAAATGAAAAAACGATGAATTTTTTTAGCAGTTCAATAAAATATAATAAAACTTTGGTCTTTTTTTCTTGATGGAATATATATTTAGAAAAAAAAATAAATAGTCTAATTAATTATTAAATAGATGACTTAAGCAGAATGAATTAATTGACTATTTTTAAGAATGAAATATTTAAGTATTCAAATTAAATTTCAGGAAATCATTCAACAGTAGCAATGGAATTAGATGGGCGACAGGAAAAATTAGTGCAAAAGCAACGACAATTGCATAGTCAATTTGAACAATTACAACAATTATGTGCGCCATCTAATATTATTTAAAGAAGTGCAAAAATTTGTTTACTTTTCATTTTCTTTCTTTCTTTCTCTTTTTATTTATTTATTTTTTGTTTAACTTTGAAATTGTCAACAAAATTTTATAAAAAGAGGACAGGATTAAGAAAGAGAAAAATTTATGTAAGAAAAATTGTTTAAAATTATTCAAAATGAAAGTACAATTAAATAAAGAAAAAGAGGAAGAAAAGGTAAGAAAGGGAAGTTTAAATAAGAAAATAGCATGTTTTTATTAATTTAAAAATTTTATGGACTTTTTTTTGTGTTTTATTTTTTTTTTTCTTTCGCTTTTCTTTGGACGAGAAATAGATTGTATCTACTCACTACAAATAATTCGAAGTTTAATTAAATAATAATCAGTAAAAATGAGAAATTATGCATATTATAAGGCACTCACTAGTAATAATGAATAATTAAAATTAATAATTAAATTATAGATTGAACTGCATTATTTAGTCTTGTAAAAACAGAATTAATTTACATTTGTGATGAGAAAAGATAATGTATCATAAATAACCGGATGAACCGAAGCATTACGTTACGTATGCTGGATATTCTCATCCGTGTTTTTTAATCATTTCAAATTTAATTTGAAACAAATAGAAAACAACGATTTATAATTGTTTAATTTAATCTAATTTAATTTTATGTTTGTATGATACGTTCTTCTCGAAAATTTATTATAATATGGAAATAATATTAAAGTTGTTTTTCTCAACTCATCCTAGTCATTCATTTATCATTTATTTTATTCTTTCTTTTTTAAGACTTACTAAATTTCTCATTTCGAGTGATTATTTCATGTTAATCTTAAGTTAATCAGTTAGTAATTCTTTTTTCTTGCACATCTGAAATACAATTAACTGCACTAATTAGCAAAATAAAAAGAAAAATATCTTCTGATGATTAATATATGTGGGTTAAATGGTTTTAATTGATTTTTTTTTTTTTTTTGCTTGATATTTAGAACTGAAAAATTTTATGCGACATATTATCAAAATTATGTAAACGTAGAACCTTTCCGAGAAATCAATCAAATTCATACATAATCAATAAATGACTAATGCTTGCCTACTACTGATGATGCAAAATTGTAGCCTATTTTCTGCATATATTTATTTGATCAGTTTATCAGTCTGATAAAATTCTCGAGCCAAAAAATGAATAGCAATAAGTACAATGGTTGCAGAGCGAAAATTATTACAATGGCAATAAATAAACTTTAGTCATTTGCTTGTTTTAATCGTTGCCGCATAGTTTAAAAAATCTTGAAAATTTTCTTCCAGCATTTAAATTTTACAAATGCATCAACAAAGGATGAAAATTTCACACAAATAATCTTTTTTTTCTCCTATTTTCTTTTCAATCTAACAAATGTATATAACAAACTTTTGCTAACTTTTTCTTGTCTAAACACGAATATTCCAAACTATCCCAGTTCTTTCAGATCATTTTTTTTTTCAAAAATTCCCAGGTCATATTTTATTTAATTGTTATTCTAAACCAAACCTCAGAAAAAAGTTCGAATGAAAACATATACAATCTTAAAGCAATTTCAACCGAAAAAGAAAAAAAAAAAAAAAAAACTAACTAATTATTGAAAAGTCATACCAAAAAACAAGAAAAAAAAACCGGAAGAGTCGCATTTTAGTGCTTTACAGAAGTCAAAGGAGGTATCCAGATTTCGCGTATGCCATTTTAATATAATTTTACCAGAATGTATTAGCAAGGAATGAAGCTAGGTAATATATATTCATTTAAGGTAATATATAATTTTTCGAGCCAATTCAAACCAATATCAGTACAAGCTCAGTTAAGCATATTAGAAACTCCGGAAAAAAAATTCAAAAAGCATTATTAAATAGTTAGTTTATCAGGGATAATTTAAAAACGATAGTATTTGATAAAATACAAAAATTTTCAATAATCAATATCAAACATGAAATTTATCAAATGGATGTGAAATTCTAAATGTGAAATATTTGAGTGTTACTTGTTGTCTTATTCAATACCTCAAATACCTACACACTCATAATAACCATTCGAATGATTATTTTTGGTTCATTTAAAAACTACTTTTTTTCTCTCCTTGCTTCAATTTGTGATTGTACAGCTTGTGCAGATAATGAATCCATTTGTTTCAACCAATTCTCAAAATCTTCTAATTGTTGTTGCATCTGTTTCTTCCTAAATACCGTATAGTAGTTCACACCCATAAATGTGAATTTTATCTGAAATATAAAAACAAAGGAAACCAAAGAAAAAATGCATCCAGATGGAATAAGTATGCTGAAATTTCTTCGCTAATTTCAAAAAAAAAAAGACAAAAGAATTTATCCATAGATTTATAAAAGTGATTAATATTTGCATTAGTTATAGATCACTTTTTAGTTATTCATAGATATTATTTAATATTTTAACAATGAATTAAATTCAGAAATCATAAATACGGAAATTTTACAGATGAAAAAAGAATAAAGCATTAAAAGAAAAAAATACTTTAAATAATTCAAAAGCTGCTCCTAATAGTATACATGCCGGAAACCAATAAAATACATCCGGTCCAACTAATTGAATGAAACGCTTGCTACGTGAAAACATCTGGAAAGAATTTTAATTACATATTGAAATATATTAGCTGAATTCAAATTTCACGACAACGAGAAAGGATTAAAGAAATTTTTAATTAATTCTAGCATAGCAATTATAAGTTATTTTTGTGGGAAAAACGAAAACGAATTTTACAGAAAAATTTCACTGGCAAATTTCTTCTTATAGAGAAAAAACTAATTTCGATTTCAATAATAAAATCAGAAGGAAAAAAAGGACGAAGAGAATTAGAGTAACCGTAAAAACGATTAGGAGAAAGTTAACCATAAAATTAAACTTGAGTGATTGGTAATGCAGAAAAAAAACACTAGGCAAAAAACTATAATTACCACAAAAGGAAAATTTCGACAAAATTCAACCAATCAAAAAGAGAAAAGTGAATCATTCCGAAACTCTCCAATTTCCAGGAAATGGAAGAGTATTTCACATTTTACTCCATCTTTTCATGAATTTCAAAAAAATGACCGCCAATTAATTCCGATATTTCATATGTATTGATTAATCAAAAAAAGTATCAAGAAAAAGTCATCAAAAAATCGACGGATTTCATTTATTTCATCAAAATAAATAGTGCACAATGGTTGAATTACAAAATGTGAACAATGGAGGCATAACAATTTCACAGAGCATATTTTTATCAAAATAACAGAGAAAAAGAAACATGAAAGCGAAAAAAGAAAAACTAAAATATACAACTGAAGTACAATCAAAAACAATATAACAGGTAAAATTACAAAGTTGAGCAATTTATAACTAACTGATTTTACTTCTAAAAGCTTTTGATCTATTTTTTTTTTGCTTAAAAGTTGAATAAATTGCAAATATCACACTGATATATGAAATAAGATTTAACATCTCAAAATATTAAAATGTAACAGATGAAACCTACATTATTTTATCAATTGACCTATAATTTAATCAACTACTGGATTGATCAGACGAACTAACGCACCTCGTATTTTTTTTTAAAAATTTATGCAAGGATTGCTTTTGTCTCGTAATGAAAGATAATAATTTCACACAGCATATTCATTAAGTGGAACTTGCATAAGACTGCAAAATACCTGCAATATTTAGAAATTACATTATGTTTATCTGAATAAAACTATAATTCATGAAGTAGCACTTCGCCAAATGTTATAGAATGATCGCTATATAATACTGATAGCGATCATTCTATAACATTAGCAAATGCAATTTTTTAATGTCAAAAATAAAAGTATTAGTAAATGCAATTTTATGTCAAAAATATTCATACATTTTATTATCTCGAGCTTATTTCAGTGTTATAAAATAAGTATTTCCAATAATACTTCCAAAACTGAAATGTCAAAACTACAATAAATTTTGAAAATAAATAACTTTGCAATTATGCCTTTGCTAGAATAATAAGAAGCAACACATTTTATAAAAAAAAATTAGTTTTATAAAAATATTTTATAAAATTTATCAAGAAAAAAATGCAGACAAAAATTTTGGAAATAAATAAAACCAGATATAATGATTCCATTATAGCAAGTTAAAAACAATAGATGACTTATTTTTCAAATTTTCAATGAGAAACCGGCTTCATCAGCTTCAATTAAATCTTTCTCTAATCGTTCACGGTCTGCCTCACGTATTGGTTTCACCACTTTGTAGTACATCATAACATTAACCAAAGCTACCGATGTCATACATAATGCACCACCAATTAATACTACCACCGTGGCTAAAAGTTATACAAATTTCTTATACACATAAATATTTTTAAAAAAGTTTTTGGAATTTAATGGTATTTTTTTTTCTTTTTTTTTGGAATGTGTGAATACTGAACCCTAAGCTGAAATTACTTTGAGAATTTAAAATTTCCGCAACTGTTTATGGTCCTTTAAATTTAATTCAAAGATATGATTTTAGTCACGCAATTTTCAAAAGTTGATCATCATCAAAGTTATTTTAGTCGTATAGCTTTTTTATCCATAAAATTTACATTTCTCACTTTCATGAATTCATAAAATTTGCCTAAAACTATGCATATAAATCAACGAGAAAAAGATGTTCTTTTATTATTATCCAAAGAATTTCCTTGGAAGATACTACTTCACTCTGAAAGTTAACTTCTTGCTTTAACTTTGACTTCTTGTAATATTTCTAGGCTAAAATACATTATCTTCGAAGTCATATAAAATTAACTCCTCTTATCTTATCTAAAATAGATCATATCTCTGATAAAGACACATTGTCGTATTATCAGATGTACATCAATAATGAGTCATTAAATTAATACATACCTGAATCACTATTAAATAGATTACTGAGTAACAGATTACATTATCACAGCATATCTAATTTCTGAATGAGATAATAAATGAACTAACATTAACTAATAAAATTAGCCAGTTATTAAAGAAAATTACGTCCAATTGTTGTAGAATAATTGGTATGCCATTGGTTACTAGTAATTAAAAGACTAAGAGATTATAGAATACAGTTGTTATATTTATGCATACTCACTAACTAAAGTTAAATTTGAAAAGGAATACGCAGTTTGAAGAAAAACGCAATGTATAGTTATAATAAGTAAAATAATATATATATAGTAAACTGATAAGTCCTGATAATTCTGATAAGAGCAATTAACACATAAAGGAATGGAGGATGATCTGACAAAAAATTCACAATAAAAATTACAACTAATCAAAAAAGAGGAAAAAAAAATAAAAGAATAAGAAAAATTTCCTTACTCAAAAATTGCAAATTTTTCTAAGCTTGAGTTAAGCTGAGAAAATGCAAACTTACTACGATACATTTTATCAAGTACATTGTCGGTAAAAATACGTTTATGAAGTGGTCGTAAATCAGTTCGCTTAACTGCCAACCTTATCCACGATAATAACATATCCTTCAAATATTTATTATCCTTATATTATGTAATAAAAATAAACAATAAAAAAGTAAAAATAAATTTAGACATGTAAATCAAGCGCAAATTAAAATAAATTCAGAACTGTAAATAAAAGGCTGAAAAAAACTTGAGCGTATAAATTAAAGTAGAAATTGAAATAAATTCGAAAGTGTAAATTATAATAAAATTTAACCCATTCCAATTAATAACAAAATTGTATAACTAATTACAAAGAAAATATTAACTAAAAAATTCAACTCATTATTCCATTCAGTCCTTAGAATAAATTAAAATAAAATATAAGATACAAAAAAGAACTAAATTAGATAAAAGAGAACATAAACTATAAACTACCAAAATTCAACGAATCTAAAAATTTCTTTGCAATTTGTATCCAAACCCAACTTGTTAAAAATCAGCTCATTTCGTTTGTACTAAGTATTTTTGCATCAATCTCTGTAATCTCATTCTCATTTGTACTCTTTTCTTCCACCATCGCATACTGATCCTACCAAAAACAAACACTCTAATTCAATAAACTTTTCAATCTCTTATAAACGACCTTTTCATATGTCCCTATTGTCTCTGCCTTCTCTTCATTCTAAAGCTTTCTGCAATCTTCTCACAGTTATTATTTCTGGCAAATATTTTTATCATTTTAATTGTCATCGCAGTCTTCAACATTTAATTCACTGGAGACAGTTGCTCCATTTTAATTCAGTTTTTTTTTTTTTTTTAATTCAACGTGGCGAAATTCTCAATTTGGAATTTATTTGAATTAGGGCAATAATGATATTATATATGATTGAGCAAATATTACTATCTATGTATCATTATGAATTATGTCGAAAATTATCTGAATACTAAATAAAATTTAATTCAAATATTAAAGCATCTTCTGTTTTATTTGATATTAATTTGAATTTATGTTTCATGTTCAGTGGTAACACATGGTGGAGAAATTATATGATGTATTTACTCATGTTGATGTGCTGAAAAGTCGCGAACCGGAATATTTTATTTGCGAAAAGGTTAATGCTTAAGAATGATGTAAATATGATGAAAATGGTAAAGTTGTAGTACGAAATGCGAGTCAGCAATCATGTTGATAACACTAGAAATTTGCGCTTCTCTTTTGCATCGATCTATTTATTTCTTTCATATAGCGATTATTAGTAAATATATATCAACGAAGAAGAGTATAATTAAGGGTCAATATACAAATAGGAGAATAAATGGATAGCATTGATTACAGTGAATAGATCAAAAGATTCAGTTCAAGATGTTAAAAGTAGATAAGATAGGATAAGATTGTTAAGTTTAGGCTAGTATAGATGAAGAATATTATGTGAAAGGGACGAATCATTCATGCTAATCGGTCATATGTCATTAAAATTAAGGTTTTTTTAAAAAAAAAGTTTTAAACAACTGTTAATTATTATTCATAGATATTGATAGTTAATTGAAATTTAGCTGGAAATATTTCCGAAAAATCAGCTAGGAAGGCGCTTTTTTTTCCTTAGTTTTCTTCTGTTTCAAAAATTTATTAATTTTTGGATTATTAAATGATGAAAAAATATGATGCAAAAATTTTTACACTTTAACTTTTTATACTTCCTTTTTTTCTTATTTTAGCCAATAATAGTAGATTTCGACAGTTTGATTGGCAACAAAAATTCGAAGAGTAGCAAGGAAATTGAAAAGATGGAGAAGTTAAACGTGATGGATACCGATAATGAGCGAATAGTGGAAATGCAACAAAATGAAGAATTGTTAACTTCATCAACGGGAATATCAGTTACTCCCACGAAAACATTCGTTTCAATTTTGGAAGAGGGGTGTAAAAAATATTATGATGGATCACCGCCTGTTTTTACATCTAATTTCGTGGAAATGGTTAGTAACATTTTTCAGTTAAGTAAGAAAATTTTTTACCTATACTTGTAGTTGTACAAAGTTTTATTTTTATATACATATACATAGGCAGTTAATGAACGAATTTGGTGTTTTTAATGATATCTACATGCTTCTAGAAGATAGAACAGATCCGATTTTTTTACTGAGTTGTTGTGATTTAACATTGTATAAATTCAGGCATAGTATTTCCTCCAAATTATGATATAATAAAACATTTGAAATATTTAGTAAATTGTGTATAAGCTTATCATTTTAGCGTAATTTATTTGCAACTCGATGTGAATTATACGGCATCTATACGATGGGTTATGGAAGAACAAAGAAAATCGCTAAACAAATGGCTGCAAAAGATATGCTAAAGAAGGTTTCTTTTTGATTTTGTTTAAGAAAAAGACAGTTCTATTTTTAAGGAAATTATGATAAAAAGTTTCATTCGTATATGCATATACGTAGGCAAATAATTGAGCGAAGTTAACATTTGTAATGTTATCTTGCGTACTTCTAGAAGATAGGGCGGGTCTGATTTTTTATCGGCACTATCACTTGATTGCTCTTTGTTGGGGAATAATATAATTTAAGTTGAGGAATAATATAATGTAAACTTTTCATTTTTGATACTTCAGTCAGTATCACAAATACTTAATATTGTAAATGCTCGAACTCTCCATGTATGGGATATGTTGATTTTTACCATAATTGACCTAAAATTCATTAAGCATTCTATGATTATATCGGAAAATTTGCTTCACCTATCAGTTATATTATAGTTGCGAATGTTTATACTTTCAGACTGATTTGTTTAAAAGCTAAAAATTTTGGTCTTTTGAGAAATGGTTTTAGCATTTCTTTTCAGCAAATGAAACTAATTCTCCAGTTTATTTCAGATGATTGAAAAGGAATCATTCAGTGATTTCGGGCTCGGTAAAACAAAAGAAGAGGCACTGGCTAATTTGTGAGTAATGTTTTTTTTTTTTTTTTTTTTTTACATTTGTTGTAACATATTGGCAAATCAAGATACAGACTATATAAATTATAGCCAAGTATTTGTTGAAATAAAATAAATAATATTTTCCTTATTGCTTTATTAGAATAAAATTTGGTATCTTTATGCTTTTGTCTTATTAATAACTCTATGAATAAAGTTTAGTGTAGTTGTCGATAAATAGTTATTGAGAAACATCTGCTAAGATTGCATAAATACCGCAATTAAACCTGTTAACACTTAAAATTTTGAACTAAATACTAACCCGAAACTTTTCTGGATTACAAACTGGAAGACTGTATAACATCATCATTAGTATTAGTAACGCAGAGAATAACTTCCTAATTTCTTGTTTACGTTTAAGGTAACACCTTAGGTAAAGGTGTGAAACCTTGCATATATATATGATAATCTGATAGATGGTTAAAAAAATTTGTGTCCTTCTGTTTTTCTTTTTTTTTTTTTTTTTTGTATTTTCTTGTAAAATATACTTCTAGATGCTTATTATTTATGACAGTTATAATTCAAAATGTAGAAAATTTGGAAACCGAAATACAAATTAACCTTCTAAAACATTTGGTTCCGGATTTTTTCTTTGTGTGCTTTCGACATCTAAAATGGAAAGAAAATTAGGATTGTCTGTTGTACTAGAATTAAATGTGGTCCTTTTTTTTTGCAGGGAGAATTTAACGATAGATTTTCAAAATCGAGGAAGTACTGATGATTCTGTTGTAGAAAATTGGGTGGGAAAAGTAAATGAAAGGTTCGATTTTTTTTATTGTTGCAAAACTTTACCTGATATATTATAGCATTTTCTATTTTGTTTACGTAACAGGTAATTTGGCTATGAACTTAAGTTCAGACTTTGTTTTCAACAAGTTTTTAAAACTCTTGTCGTCCAATTTTAGATGTCAAAAGTTGAAATTATTAAATGCTACATATGAAATTGATGAAGAAGGGCCTACAAATCAACGGATTTTCATTGCTACATGCACAGTAGGGAAGATTCATGTTGTGGCGCATGGAAAAACGAAGAAAGTAAGTCAATAATAACTGTCAAAATCATTATACCATTATGTTTATCTATCTGAAAATTGTTTCTAGTAGTTCTTATTCTCTCCAATTTTGCTTTCTCTAAGCTTTTTTTTGTGTGTGTGTGTGTTTTTTTTTCTTTTTGCACAGTTATCAACTTATTTCATCTTCTAATCACAATCATCAGTGATTTGAAAACCTCTTTTCGAATTTTTTGAGCAGATATGGAAATGTTTTACAGATTGCAAAGACACTAGCAGCCCAAAAAATGTGCACTCAATTAGAAAACTGGAAAGATTTGGCATATGATGTAGAAAATGCGATGTTTCCTCTTGCTGCCGCTGCTGCTGCAAGTCAAGAGACTACGAGTAGTAATGAATCTGCAGCAAATGTAATTGTAGCTAGTAATTAAAGTTCAGATGAAAAAATTTAAGATTAATTGTTTAAATACAATTTCTTCAAATATATTTGTTGAGTTATAATTATTAAGAACTTGTCTCCGAGTGCATCAAGAGATGCAGTAATGCCTCTACAATCGTTGCAAAAAGTTCGTGCTGCATTTCAAAATGGCAATGGTACACAGGATTTTACAAAAAAATTGACTGAATTGATTAATTCGGATGACGAAAATATCAACAGAATTTTTCTGAATCAGAAATTGAAATTTATATTTCTTGAACCAGATTTGGATGGTATGTTTAATTTTATTTTGCAAAAATATTCTGCATTTTGATTTCATTTAAAAAACGAGAAATGAGGAATAGATTGAGAATTAACTCAAAGCAAGTCATGTGATGGGTGAGAATATAAAGAAAATGTCCTGGAGATTATAATTTCATAAAAAATTATTTCAGGTAACCTTCAGTGTATGTTGTCAATTAATGGTCCTAATGATATGAAGAATGCTTTCTATGGATTTGGAGCGACGGAAGAGGATGCAAAAGATTATGCTGCACGAATTGCACTCATACATTTGGAATTGTTTATGCGAACCCCTGAGCCAACACGAAATTCCACTAATTCATCAGAGACGCAAGTAGCGGTTAATTCATTAACACAAGCTAAAAATCCTCCAGAAAATGGAAGTCAAAATTCATCACCCGAAAAGCAGTAAGATATTATTAATCCGGATAATTTCTTTGCATTGATTTTTTTTACACGAATTTGAAAGTTTATCTTTTGAATGTTTGCATCAGGGAACCAAAATAAGATAACTACCAAAAAATATGATAACTTCTAAAACCGTTCTTTTGGAAATTGATATATATGAAATGGACAGTTATCTTTGATTTGATTTGGTTTATTTCTTCGAATGTTTTATAATTTATTTGATCCATTTCTATGTGATGACTCGATGTTTGTACTATAATTTTATTTGATGCATTCAATAAAACGATATCCCAGTACTCGACAAGTTGAAGACTCAAACTGAATTGACAAATAAAAAAAAATCTCATTTTTGTCAACTACTAAACTATTCACGTGAAATAATCTATTCTAGATTTAATTTCTAATAGTTTTGAAGATAAAATGAATTGCTACTACTATTACTACTTGTCACCATTTGCTACTAATTACTATCACCTGCTGTCATCTTCCATCACCGACCATCCGCCTACTGCCACTTACGACCTTTGATATGATCTGCTTTGCTACTTGCTACCACTTGCAACCGTCTGCTACCATTTGCCACCCACTGCATTTGCTGCTATGCTACTACTTGCCATGACACTTGCTAGTGGTCGACATCACTTTATACACTCGCTTGACCAACTGCTACTTACCAGTAATTTGCAACCACTGTCGTTACAAGTAACTCGCAACCACCCGGTGCCACTTGTACTACTTCTTACCGCTTGTTAGTACTTACTACCACTCGTTACCTCCTGCTGCAACTTGATAGCATTATATCGTAGCGAATTAATTGCATATTATTTAGCTATTTTGTATCATAAAAGAAAACTTTCAAATGTAAAAGGGACATTTTTACATTTATACGCTAATTTCTGGTATTAGTTTTATATATTTAAAAATTAGAAAAAAAAAAGGACTACATACTTCTTGCATAGTTACATCAGATAACACTGATTCATATTCATTCTATCAAAAATGCCAAAACAATTGTTTTTAAATTAAATTTTAAATCCCACCTATAAATATAGTAGCCTCATCAGAATTTTCCATTTATTATAATAGAAATGAACTACACGTTTCCTCCGTTATTTGTTTAATAAACTTTTCTTGTTAAATCTATTTATTATTTAATATTATGATACTTTAATACCTGCACAATTATTTTTTAACATTTTATGGAGAGATCTAAACAATATTTACCAACAAAACACTTCATTTAATTCACATTTTCACTATTCTATTTGATTCTTTCAACAAACATAACATTTATTCAAAAACATTAAGCACTAATACTGCTAAATACAATATAAGACAATATGCATAAAATATTAGAAATGAGGAACAATCATGAAATTAAAAAAGTATGCCTAAAGAAATATCAACTGCAAATTTAAAAAAACAAATTAAAATTATTTCATTGAGTCTTTCTAATATTGAAGAAATAAAGTGAATTAAAGAGATAATAATCGGATTTACCTATGCCATTATTGATCACTTTATTAATACAATATCGATAGTTCCTATCTTTCTTTCCTCAATTACACATCTTTTATAACTTTTTCCTTTTCCTAAGTAAAACGAATCCACTTTTATTTCTTTCGTTGTTGTTCATCGATTTCCATTTCAATTCGTACTTTTTTTCCCAGTTTACTTCTTTCTTTTTGCCATTCCTGCCATCATCACCATATACCAGCGATTGATTTATAAATAATTCATTCTTTTCCTATTTATAATTGATTCTAGAGATATTTTATATTTATAGATCCTTTCAATTCTACTAGCTTAATTAGGTATTGTTCTAATAACAACAGTAGTAATAAAGTAAGAAAACTTTTGGTCAAAAATGACATTCAGACAAGCAATTAGAAGAGCGAATTAATGCTTTTGATAGTACATATTAATGCAAAATTTTGAAACTTCTAAACCATTACTACCGGATTTTTTTTAAAACTTTAAAATTTTTGTAATGATCGAAAGACGGTGGACCGTATTTAGTTTCAGCTCTTTTTAAGAATGCTACAACCATACTTTCCACAACATGATCGAAAAAGTGATGTGCAAGAACGGTATGAAACATTGAATGGAATTCAAAAGAAAGACTAAATATTAGAGTACAAGAACGAGTATTGTTAACTTGACCTGCACTAAACTGCCATGTCGATTCCAATGTTTTGAATAGCGTTTTGTCGGTACAGACAGACTGAAACAATTGTTGTAGTTGTTATTTTCTTCAACAAATTCTTATAAATATTCATTATATTTGAAAAATACGCTTTTCCGATGCTAAAAGCTATCGACTAATCAATCATATTCGGTATAGTAAAAATATAACTTTTTAATATGCCGGAAGAAGTATAATACAGACAGTATTCATAGTATGTCGTCAAAAATACAGTTAAACAGAATTAAAGGCAAATACAGATATTCAGTGGTATTAAAATCATTCGATAACTTACTCGAACTATACTTGGTTTTACGGTAGAAACTCGAGACGTATACGTTTCACAAACAGGCGGAAAGCCGATCTTCAGCCGAGCAGTAAACAAATTTGGTGAATGTTTCTGGAAATAAGTTAACTTTTGTAATAACTGAAAAATACAGTGGAAGATTAATATCGTGAGATGAATTATGGCATAAGCCATAAACAAATACAATAAATGACTGTTCTTAGCCTCATTTAAATCATTAGTAAAATCGTCCTTTAAATACTTATTTATCTATAAAGAATAGAAAAAAAATGTAACTTACTGCAACACTGGCACCTTGACACCATGGTACAAATTGAGGATATTCGGATACATTTGCTGCGATATTGAACATCTCCTCTGCAGTGTACCTAACAGAAAATATAAATTATTCTAACAAACCCATATTCCTATTTAAAGAAAACAAACAACTAAATGATTTGTCAGGAAAAACAAGCCATTACTGACTGAGAAATAAACTTTCTCAACTGATTCTTACCATTTAAATTTTTATTCAGACAATCATCAAAGTATGATCACAACCTCAATTCTTATAAATGATAAATTAAGTTATTAAATTATAACTATCATTACTCATAATACATAGTCTCATATAATTAAAAAGCATAAATAGCTGTTTCAATCAAGCTACAATTATTTCTTATTGCATATTAAAACTTTACATTAAATTCCTACAATTTATATGATTTTCAATCATATGATTTTCAAAGTTCAAAAAATTTCTAGTTGAAAGAATGCATTATAATTATTACCCAACAAGACGTTTTTCCTGATATTCCTTTAAATTTGCCAACTGTTTCAATGAAAGGAATAAATTCCTCCGTGATATGAAATAGGCGTATTTTAATGCCATTGCACAATCATTAACATATCTAAAAAAGTCTTTAATAATAGAGAATATAAATCATTCAATTTAAAGCAATTTGGTACTTCAAAATCCTTAGCTATGAAAAAAATTTTTGACCAAAAATACGAAAAAAAAAAAAAAAAAAAACAGCCGGAGAGGTTACCTAGGAGCAACAGGAAAATTACTTAAACTATATTATACATGCAAATATAGCTAATTTATAAAAAAAAAATTGAAATTTCGGAAAGAAAAAAAGAAAAATAAAAAGTATGGACAAAGCAATTGCAATTTATAGTATGTGACATATATTCTAATTATACAGTTTATACTATTTTTCAAATTCTGCTATTATTTTAAGGATAAATTCTTTTTTGTCCGCAGTATAATGCTTAAAGTAATTTATTGCTAATAATTTTATGATAATTTATCATCGCAATGAAAACAATATAATCATGTCATTCATATTTCATTAATAAGATCAAAAAAAAAAAAATATATATATATATATATATATATATCAAAACCATAAAGCAAACAAAAGTATTTTAAAATTATTCTTAAAAAGACTGTTACATTTATAACTTAAAACAATTTATATAAGTAATAAATAATATATTATTATATTACATCGGGAATATTTACATAAGTAATAAAAATTATAACACATCGGAAATACTTTATAACTTAATGCTTTATTGAATAATGATAAAATAACACTTATATATTAAGTATAACATTGTAAAATGCAGAGAAACAAAATATGAAAGTTCTCTTGATTAATACATGACCAGCTTTTTTCAAATTGATTTATAGATTGATTACATGTTGTTCATTCATTATCATGTCATTGTTAGCTACAACAATTACTGCTATCATTAATTGTTTTGATTTATCTAATATTACACTCTTATATTTGCAAAGAATTTTATTTTATATTTGTGCCGATTTACAAATAAATGATAGGATAATAAATCCAGGAACTGTTGTAGTGTAATGATTCGGCACAAAGAAATAATTTATAGCAAACATATTTGATAAGAAAATTTTGCAAATTCATTTCAAAGTCTTAATAAATTGACCAACATTATTAGCAATTTACATGTGACCATATTTTTACAACTATAATCTAATAAAATAGACATAGACAACAAAAACAAAAATTCAGTAATAGTGAGCTGAAATTTAATATCAATTTTAGTGAACTGGAATGTGCTGTCAGTTTCAGTGGGTTGAAATTTGATACTTGTAATGTTCAAATTCAGCACAGCAAACGAAAATATTTATGTGTTATGCAAAATCGTAATAGGGAATTACTGTGAAAGTGACTTCATTTTATTACAAGTTGTAAAAATGCAAATAATATGTAAATTACAAATTATACTAGCTCGAATGTTCAAATATTTCGACTAATCTCTATTACTAGTTCATACTACTAATAAACTATAGAAGATTCAGTATATCCTGTGCCAAATTCTTCAATGCGTAGTTTTCTTTCAATCAAAAGACCTTTTATCTTTGACAACAGCTCATATAAACTAATAAAGTGTATTATTAAGCATTATGTGAATATAAAATAAATAGCTTTGCATATTGTTTATCGATATTGCAACAGCAATAATTACACAATAATATGAAAGAACAAAAATCTTCCTGGAATTTCATGAAAACTATGAAGGTCCATTATCAGAATTCTACTTGACTAATATGTCATTTTGCTGAAACAATAAGTTTGCTATTTTTAGCCTTTTCTGAAAGCATAATTGGTATGCGGTGTAGTAAACATCGAAAATGCTCAACTGAATAATCATATAATCTGAGCAATGCAAGTAATGACTACTATATTAAATAGATGAAATGATCTGTAATAAATTTTACTACAATTTTTTTAGGAAAAAAGGTATATATAACAAGACTAAACATAAGAGAGGAATGTGATCAGCAACAATAACGGTATTGTAACAAGCGAAATTCTTAAACACAAAGAAATATGCTAAATAACAAAAAAAGGTATCATTGCCAAGAATTTTAAAAAATGACAAAAGTACCTGAAGGCAAAGGAGAAATGTTCACCGTAATGAAGAAATTAATGAACAAACTTATTGATGAATTATCCTAAAAAAGAAAAAACTTTGCAGAATTAAGAAACATTTCCAGTTATCCACCATTAAGTACGAAAAAAGATTTAAACCTAAAATCTCACCTGAAAATCAATTTTATAGGTTAAGATAAGCCATCAGCTGATTAGCGATACTATCTCCAACAGGTCTGAAAATCTACTGAAAGAAGCAGGGGATCACAGGAAATTTAAAAAAATATTTAATAAATATCGGATGGACAAAACAAAATGAACAACGATATTAATAAATATGAGTACTTAGTATCTCATACAAATGACCTATCATTTTCTAAATTTGCAATTTTAATAATTTAAACATGATCAGTAACTCTTCTAAAGCTGAACTGAAGTGATTAAAAATCACAGTTAACAAAAACTGATACCAATATTTCATACCAATATTACATTCGAGATTAGAAGAGGGCTTCCAGTCTTCTAATAACAAACAACTTTTTTAAATTAGGAACAAAAAAATTTTCTAAAAATTGCAGTTATGTGACTAAATTTCCATTATTAGCACCATTTTCTATACTGCTACAAACGAAGAAAAAACTATGTGCTTCACAATAATTTTCTTTTTCCTATTTAGAAACGCACATTTTCATTTCTTCAAAAAATGTAATTTAAAAGAAAACTGTCCTCTTCCTACTTCTCGAAGCAAAAACTTTGCAAATATCAACTGCATAAAAAGTAAGATAATAAATTAGAAACGCATAATAAGAAAAAGAAAGTACAAAAATCAAAGGTAGAAACGTAAACTGATAGCTTCATAAAAACTTAGATCAGCAAATTAGTCACAGACTTAATACGAAAATATAAACGCTTGGTTTAAACTAACTTTAGTTACTCTATTGGTAAGTAAAAATATTACTTAATGAATTCTTGAATTGAAGACAGTGAAAGAAATTTAAGAAAAAATTGTTATAAAGGAACAAGTATATACGGAAACCAGTAACAAAGCATCGCAAATTAAGACATCATTTTTTCTTAACAGAAAAATATAAAAGAAATGACCAACCTCATTCGACAGATCTTTCGAAAAAAAAGTTCATTTTGATTGAAAGTAGTGTTTGGTGCTATAATATTTTTTAGTATTGTCCTTCTTTCTTTTGAATTTCTTTATCCTAAGTTCCCATAAATAAAAACATAAACGAACATTCACCCGACCAGTGCCGGCGAAAAACAAATTCATTTATACAATCTAGAAGATCGCAGAATTCTTAAGCACGCTTCGGCGGTCGATGTCCCTTCACTACTATTGGTTTTCCTTGCACGATTCCTTTCTTTGACTTATCCTGAAAATTATCATGATATATTGTCATGTGTTAATAATTTAAAGTGAGTAAAGCTTGACAGTATAATTTCTCAATAAGTTAATAACACTGAATTAAAATATTATAAAAAGAACTTTCAAAAAAAAAAAAACAAATAGCTAATGAAGTTTGGTAATTGAAACGATAAAAATTTTTAGAAAAGATCTCCACCCAAATTTTTCCAAAATCGAGGAATCTGCAACAAATGATGAGGGATACATTTGGAAATGAGTAATAAGGAAGTTTAATTCTCTCTACTAACGGATATTAAAATGGGAGATCAGTTCTTTCTATTCAATTTTCAATAACGACATTTGAAGAATGTATAAGTAAATATTCATACTTTTTTCGAATAGGAATGTAACGCTGGCTGTTTTCGCCTGTTCTTCTTTGGAATCACCGGTCTGTTCTTTTGCTTCAGCACTTTGTAAATTCTTACAAGCCAGTTTTGTGACGTATAAGCTTCTTCCAAGTGTTCCAGTACAACATTTTTTCGACCAATTACATAACCACGGGTTCTATCAAAACCTGCTGGTTTTCGATAACTCATCTGAAACTTGGTCTCATTTGAGTTCAAAATAATACAATACTTTGAGAAATGAGAACAGCACTTTTCAACCACTGATCATAATTGATTAAACTTATTGATGGTTCAAAACGTCTGGTCATAATTAAACCAATTTTGGTTAACTTGACTGTGTCCTGTCAATCTTATTCGAAGATGCCAGGATATAATAAATCCAACTATGTTTCAACATTATCTAATTGCGAGATCTGTGTCCCAACAAAACATCCTAATTTGATTTCACACCAATTCTTAAAACACTTACTTCAAAGTCTCCGAAACGATAATAACTTATTTTGTACATTACAGAACTTAGCATTGTTTCGGAAGCTTCTGCTCCAACGCTGTAATCACCCGATTCGGTGAAATAATTTGCTTCATGTATTTCTTTTGGATGTTCACCTTCAGCTATTCGTACCATCCACAGAAATTTATTAATATCATCACCTGAAAGAATTTAATCTTGCAGTTGGTGTCAGGATATAATTTTTTTTAATACAAGTTAGTAAATTCCTTATTTTTAGTGCAATGAGGCAAACGGATTTTATGCTCAAAATTCTCCTAAATCCTTTTCTTTTTTAGCTCACAGATCTCAAAAACAGATATTAAAGTAGAGACAAAACCAAAGTTATTTTGGCATTAAATTTAATAAATGAGCAACCAACCCGAATAACCAATGACGCCTCCAAAAATAACCAGAACATAGTCAACATCTAGTGCGCGCATAATTTCATACGCTGATGACTCATTTGATGCCATAGCTTTTCCAACCTAAAAAAATGATCATCCCAATTATCAATGACTTCTCTGAACAGTGAGTAGTACAGATTGAAATCATATTTAAAACAAAAGAGAATGCTAATTTGCTTAGAATGCTTAAGGAAAGAACATTACTTGGTAAAAGATTATCATTTACTATCAAATGAAAATCTTTCATACTGTAAGCTTTACCCAACGCCACGAATACTAAAAATAGAAAAAAGTGACAAATAATTACTAGAGCTATATGTGAGTTATTCCATGTATTGTTGTCCACTAAAGTAGTACGATTTGCCATACCAGCTATCTGATAACCATAATCCCACCAGCTCATCACACGAGCATTCTCCGCGGTATTTTTTCGTAACCAATAATAAGCTTCACGAAAATCATCCATTATTTCGCGACCTCTATAATAAACGAAACAAACCAATTGTTCTTCTCATCGAATTGTTCTTTCCTTTCAATCCAGTTCCAGAATTATTCAGAAATAATTCGAGATCGAAAAAAAAATAAAGTCACATTCAAATTATTTCATTTTTTAAAATGAATTCTGTGATCATCATAACGTAAGTGTTAAACACCTGAAACATATTATTGGTAATAATGTTTCATAAATATCAATAAGCCTACCCCTTAGAATTATGTGATTGTAAGACAACAGATGGATGAGAGTATGCATTGCTTGTAACATATGTACAATGGACAACAAACATTAGCAGCATTAAAACGAGTACTACTGAAACGATAGATCGCGCATTCATCCCAATTGACATTTCACCATTCTCCGGTGCTGCCTGATTCGTCCATGAACCACCTTTCCGGCCTTTTCCGACTTTATCATATAAATGCTTGTTTTCTTCTTCATTATTAACACTGAAATAGTTTCCCATTTTACCATCCATTGTTTACTAATCATTTATTATTACTTCAACATTCGTCGGAGGATGAACAAAATTTTAGGATAGTACAATTTGTAATGCTTTACCTTATTTTACATTTAGTTATTGTGTATTCACGACGATAAGTTATTTTAAATAGTAACAAAATAAATGAAAAACAACACGCACATACATTTCTTTCTTTTTGAAGAGTACAAATAGAAATCACATAGTTGCTTTTTCTTTTTTTCTTACAAGCTTCCTTTTTAGATAAGCCCAATGAAAATGAACCTTTTTGATTGATCACCCTCGTCGACCAGATACCTTTCATATGTATAAGAGAAGGCTATTCCAGAAAGTATGCAAACAACTGGAGTAAGCGTAAGCATTAAACGAACCATTACACCAGCAAAATAAACAGCCGTTACTGCATAAAGTATTACTGCAAAATACAATTGTGACTATTCTCATGATTATTTATTAAAAGCGAAAAAAGAGGAAATTTGCTATGCTGTGACTCTTTATACGTATTATAATTTCAAACTTGAAAATTCTAAAAATGTATGAATAATATCTAGGAAGTTGAAACGAAGAAAGAGATCTTTTATCTCTAAATAGAAATCAGAGTAATATCAGAATAACTTACCGAAAACTCGCTCATCATTAACATTTTTAACACAGTACCACAAACCCACCGGAAAAACAGCAGCTGTGATGTGCAAGTCGAAAAAGAATGAAACCCAAGTAGTGGGCTGATGTTCCGAAACAGATGCAATAATTGGTATATGAATTTTAGCATAACCCGTATCCCATAGTGAATAAAAACGTCCCGACCATGGTGCTATGTAGCCTATAAATATTTCAATGTATAAATGAGCATTTCAGAGCCATGTCGAGAGAGCAACTTAAGAAGCAGAAACTGTTCCGATGTACAAATTAACTTAATCGAAAATTGTAGGAAATTTAAGATTTTAAATCATACCAGCATATGTTAGGAGAACAATCGTAGAAATTCCTAATACAAATACTAATGAAACTCCACCGAAAAATAAAGTTATAAATTCCTTCCTCGAAACTCGATGTTGCATATATTTTAGTGCGGCAATAACCTACGAAAAATAGAATAATCCGATTGCTTATAAATAGCATTTAAAAAATCTTTCAAATTTCAAAATTAATAACGTGCGAGTGTACACAAAAATCTATTAACCTGTAACAAGCCGAAGATACCAGCAGCAGCCATATGTTCAGATGTTTTTACAGGCTGGAAGCCAACAAATGGTACTTGCATTGCCATTATTTGTCCCAAAACATAGAAAGTGGTATATGCTGGAAATAGGAAAACTACAGAATAAAATTAAAAATCTTTTTAAACAAAAAGGAACATATGGACTATTTCAAATATCAATATAAAAAAAACAATGCAATGAAGAATGAGTCATGTTCAAGATATAAATCACATTTCAGAGTTATATGAAAAAGGTAGAAAACCATCAAACTTGACCAAAATCAATATAAATTAAAAGGAATCCAATGAAAAGCTTACCAATGTAAAGCTTAGAACAATACCGGCCAATTAATATGAGGGTGAGAACATGTAATGGGATCAAATTTATGATGAACAAATAACCTCCCCAAGCTGAGACCATATAGAAATATGATAACGCAGTTAACGTTGCCCAAAACACGGAACCAGTTTTCACAGAACGTACCCATAAGAAATAAGTAAACTGCAACAAAAAAAAAAAAAAAAAAAAACATGATAATCTCTTATAAAAATTAATTTGAATTTTGGAACGCAGTGTAAATAGGTACATGTATACCTGCAATGCAAAAATTGCAATTGCTTCGTTGTCGTAGGAACCAGCAACCGAACGACTAGTATAACCAGGCGAAATAGCGATGAAGCATGCTGCAAACAGACCAGCACCAGGAGTCCAAAGTTCTTTCGTTAAAAGATATGTAGCTATTGCCGTAAGACCACTGAAAATAATTATATAAAATCATCAAAATAGGTCAAACTATGATTTCGTGTCGATAAAAGGCAATAAATTCATTTGAAAAATTAAATGATCTATAATGAAGTGAAATCACCAATGATGTCAAAATTATTTCTGAAGTATACAAATACAAATACAAATTTAGAAAAAAAAAAAAGAATCGCCAGGAAATATAATCAAATTAACAAATTGAAACTAGTTTTCGACTGCTGAAAAGAAAACAATAAATTATACCTAAACGTTGGAGCGAGGAAAACACAAACATCTCTGATATGTACAGAAATATTTAAAGCTGACAAAATGTAATGTATTGTTCCTGAAGTTACCATGAGTCCAGGATAAACCTGTGTTAATAACATCATCACCATTTCAACGAAAAAAAAATAGAAGAAAGTTATTTTGGAAAAAATATTACTTGTCAGCATGATGATAAATTTTGTTGAAATAAGTAGTTGAAAAGAAACTTAAAAGTAGAAACACTATTTACATTAATCATATAAATTCTCATATATTCATGATATATGTGAGGTGTATAGATAATAAAATACTGCGATAACTATACATATCGAAAAATGAAAATATCAGCAAATAAACTGATGAAATCATAGCTTTTAATGAGTACTGATCAATTCAACAAATCTCTTTTTCACACACACACACACACACACACCACACACACACACACACACACACACACACACACACACACACACACACACACACACACACACACACACACACACACACACACACACACACACACACACACACACACACAAAAGACAGAACTACAACTTACTGTGCCACCAACAATTCGTCCAAGTGGATACCATGCCCGCTCATCGAACCAGTTTAAGAAATTATAAAAGCCATGTTCAACCATATAATGTGTTGACCGATAGTTAAACCTGATATTTAATAAAAAAAAAAACTGCAACATATTTAAGCTACACTGCTCTTTGAATTAATCTCACAGTTTTCATTCCTATTACTCCATGAATTCCTGATGTCCAAGAACTAGATCGAAGTAGTGCTTATCAAACCACCATATAATTGTAACATGCTATAAAACTTTTTTAGTTTGCACCAAGTTAAGAATATACCTTACTAATAAGCACCAAAATAAAAAGTTTATTTCCAGAAAAATAGATAAGAGAAAAAAAAAGAACACGGATGAAAAAAGAATATGAACGAACCATGGGTCGAATTCATGAATGATGGATTCAAATCGTATAACAGCAAATAATCGTGAAGCAAAACCAACAAGCCACGCTAACACAAGGATGATAAATGTTAACAAACTGGTAATACCCAGTGAATTTGATGCTAACATTTTGTTGCTTTCAGTTGGGCCAGTTGAAGTTACCACTGAATCGACCATATGCAAAAATTGCAACTTGAAAATACTTCAATTTACAACAAAATTTTCACAAAATCCTCTTAGCAATGTAATATATTACCTAAAGTCTAAGTTTAACAAAAAAAGAGATTATTAAGTTGTATAAGATTATTAAACGTATAAAATTATTAAAAAATTCCATCTTCACCCACAACCATCGCACAACATCTAAACCTCAACAACCTCTTCCGAAAAAAAAAAAAAAGAAAAACACTTCCCATAAAAGCACGGACCGCATTTACGTATTTCTTCGCATGCGTTACGAAAAATGCAAATCTCAGCTGCGTGCAATGTCCACCTGCTAAATCGTCACAAGTTTTCACTATTCTCAACCGGATCCGTTTACATACGTATGCTACGGAAATATCAGTCGCATTTAATAATCTTATACAAATGCATTATCTTTTTATTAAACGGATCTGATTTAATGCTAATTGATTTACTTTTGTATTATTTTTTGCCTACTGTTTTATTTTTTTACTATTTTCTCTTTAATTTTTTTCGCTTATTCTTTTTTATAATAAACAATCGCTACTGTTAAATCTTATTTATACTGCTTATTACAACTGTAAACGATGGAAGAACAATGGAACCGAAAACTGAGTAAAATTCATACTGATTTATTAATTAAAAAAAAAAAAAACCTTACAAGTTTATATTTCCTGTAATGGCGAGAAAATGAGGAAGAACGTATAATTTCATTATATTTTTTTAAGAATTGCTTTTTTAATTTAATTCCATTTATTTAAAATAATATGAAACACACAAAACAAAAAATAAATTTAAAAAATTCGATATTTTTTAACAATTCTTTAACGTTCTTTTCTCCTAGTTTAATCAGTGATAAAGAACATAATTAATAAACTAATAAAAATTAAAATTGAAGTCAATGAAAAAATGAAATCCAAAGAAAACGGAAATAGATTACCTGTTTTGCATTAAATTATCAATGCTTATTGATTGCAAAAGTATTTAATAGTAGCATACATTATTATATTATTAATTTCTTGTCGCATTATATTGTAGTGTAAATTGTTGTCACATTTACTATTCATTCATTTATTTATTTCTTTCACATTTCTATACCAAATTTTTCTTTCAATTCTTTTTTCTTCCTTTTAAAAAAGAAAATAAACCAATTGAATTCAAACCAAAAAATAACTAATCATCAAATTAAATAAATTGAAGTAATAAAAACTTTCACATAATTATCAAAGGGAAAATTACTTTTGTGTTATTTGATTAAAGTAATAATAAAATTACACTACAGCTCATTTCTAATTTTTCGTTTTTGCTCTTCCCATTTTTTTTAAATGTTTTGTTGCGGAGATCAAATAAATGTATGAACTTGTTGAATTAAATTTGCATTTTATTGCCTTAAAAATATGCGAACAAATATGACAAACTTTTCATTCATTCATTGAAAATGTCAAACGAACGAATGGACGAAAGGAAATATTTGATGGCCCCAAGCCAAAGGCAAGTTTTAATTTTGATGACACTGAGAGAAATGACATTTTTTTCAAGAAGCACAAATAACTTCTCTCTTCTCTACCATTGCGTCTTATTCCGTTTCGTTCCGTCAATTGACGCTCCATCATTTGCACTTAATTTTTCCAATGTTATTGTTATTCGATTTATTGTTATTCGATGTACTTTGCACTAGTTCAAAGTAATATTTAATTGATGGCATTGAAAGTAATCGAAACTTTTTGTCAAAACAAAAGGTTTCAAAAAAATACTTTGCTGATGATAACATAGAATTTAATATAAGGTATAAATATTGTGATTTTAATTAATTGTTTATTGTTTTAAGAAATTATCAATAGCATATTTAAGTTTGCTGATATTAAAATTGAAGACATTTCAAATTCAACATTTCTTTTTTTTGAATAGTACCATTTGATAATAAATGATTTATGCATGCTTTGTGCCATTTTTAACAATTCTTTTAATTGGCAAAACAGTTTAATCTCGAGAGAATTACTTCTATTTGATAAGATTTTTTCATTTTTGAAAAAAAATTTTTATTTTTTGATTTATCCTTTGAAAAGAAAAAAGAAGGAAATGAAATAGAAAAAAAAAGGCATTGTAATCAATCTGCGGTTATTTTGGCAAAATCTGTCAGCCTCCCCCGTGAGATAGTAGTCCAGTTGATGTCACCATCTAAGATGACTTCTTGCTCAGTTCTTTACCATTTATTTCAAATAATTTTATGCAGCTTATGCCTGGTAAGTAAACAAATAATCGCAAGAAATATTCAAACGTTACAAACTTTAAATTTTTGTTCTTTTTTTTTGTGCAAAAAATTTTCATATAGTTGTATTGTCAATCTATTAACAGTAGATTGATAATGACTACTGAATAATTACTAGATTCGGTGAAAAATATTTTGACAGTGATTTGTTAAAAAATGGTATTGTAATCAGTGAACAGCTTAGAAGGAAACGAATATTTGAAATAAATGATGTCATAAGTATTCTTTAAGTAATTTACGTCAAATTATGTCCAAATTATTACTTATTTACTGATCAATTAATTGCAACAATATTATTTCAATTATAAGCTATCCTTATCAAAAATTCTTCAGTAAAACATAAAAATACGATTAAACTAATAAAAGCCAATAAAGAATAAGTTCTATAAAATTTAAATTTATTTTTCAATATCTCACTGATTGAATTTTGTATTGAATAAGTAGTTGAATTTAATATATGAAAAGTTTCAAATTTACTTTTTTTTTGTCAAATTAATGTAATCTAAGCTTGTGTAAACCGTTTTTTTTTCCGGTCTCTATCACATTTCCGTTTGCAATGAAATCAAAAAACGATCAATATATTAGTTTGGTAAATAACGAAGTTCGAGTACAAATCGATAGTCTTACCGTTTATGGAGGACATAATTTAAGTAATCCGGCAGATAATTGCACATTTACTTTACATCGTACAAATTGCAATAAACCACCAATTGAAGAGAATGAAACAATTGCATGGAATACTCGAATATGTTTTCAATGGCACTGCAATATTTGTAAGTTCTTATTTCTATTATCTTTATTATCTATTAAATAATTTATTTGTGATGGTTTCAATTAATTAACTAATTAATTTTAGTTCTAATTAGTTTTTACACTCATTACTTGTTTATTTTACTTTTACAGCTAAATTTTATTTAACTAATTTGATTTAGTCAACAAATATTGTATGCAATTAATCATTCCTAATTTATCATTATAGATGAACATGCAATTAGAGTTGAAAATTGTTGGGTTGGTAGCAAATATCATCCGGTATATTTGATAACAGCAGATGGGTATATGAACTGTTATTTATATTTTAAATATTATTTGAATAAAAAATTTAACATAATTTCAAAAAATAAATTGAAATTAGAAAATAATTTGGAAAAATTGTAATAAGATAAATCATACATGTAAATAATTAAAGATGACAATCTTTGGTAATCAATCATTTCCAGATGTTCATCTGAAACAACAATGATTAGTACACCACGTTATGATTCTAAAATGCAAAAAGCATTATCGTTAGGTTGGTTGTCAGTCCGACAAGTTGGTTTTACATATCTTCGATTAAAATGCCACATTCAAATTTGCCATGTTTGCGACGATGAATGCACATTATTAACAGTTAATCTTTTCTCCCTTTCCCTAGCATTTTTTTTTTTTTTTTTTAATGTTAATTTAACAAACTAGTAATAATATTTTTTTAACGAACTATACCTACATATAGGTATAGTTCGTTAAAAAAAAATTCAAACTCTTACTTTAAAATTATGAAGTAGATAAAATGATTCCTTTCAAGTTGTATTAGTAAAAAAAAAGTCCATATATCAACGAAACTTCTAACTTTATGAACACATCAAGGAATAATCCACTATCGGTTAGATTACATCAGCATTGTTCCAAGACATTCAATAATGAATGGCATTGAATAACATTATCATTTAGCAATCAGTTAAAAAAACTGAAAACTTTCGATCTACGCGGTGTTTTTAAGTGCATTGTAGTTTTTGATAAATTGATGATGAGATTTAGTTACAATAGGTAGGAGTTAATGTCTTTGGCTGGTTGTGTCTGTTAATAATTACAATTGGGTAATGATAAGTTGATAACCGATTTTTCTACATCTCTTGTCAAGAAAAAAAATCTTATTACGAGTCCAGATTATTGACATCTCACCCGAAAAAGGATATTTTTCAGCCACCAATGAATTGTACAGATTATTCAAACTCATACAATCATTATCGACAGGTAAACTTCTGGAATTCAAGTTCATATTTCAACGAGACTTGTAATTTTACCAGCTCATCAAGAAATGATCCAGTATCTTTAAATTTATACTTGTTTCTCATAATACATTTGTTCTATCATTATTTTATGTCTTAAAACAAGGTGTGCAACATAACCTTTGGCATTTTATGGTAGATTGCATACATTTCGTAAGCAATATCCGAGAAGTCATGGAGTTTTTCAACAAACATCAGCATGTTCTGGCCCTCTTCAAGGAGAATGTTCTAATATTTCTGTCTTTTTCCCCAGGAAAATTTCTGTAACTTTCTGTTTATACATGTGATTTAACTACAGCATTTCCATACAAAATAAAATTATTTATAAAATAAAAATTATGAAAACATCAAGAGAGGATCAGATCAAAACTGCTGCACGAAAAAGAAGGATAAAGTTTAGCAATAGAATAACATAAAAATAGCTAAGAAATCGCAGCAAAGCTCACTATTTCGTCAAGTGAAGTCTAAAGAATAATTGACAAAGTAATTCCCCATTTTTCATTAAATACGTAACTACTGAAAAAGAAATACAGCTAAAACCGGTTATTCATTATTAACTGTTATTCCAATCTATCAATTATATCTTTCAACGAGCAAAGAATATTTTGCTTATTATCACATGCTGATACTTTCTCAGGCCTTAATAGAACGGCCCTTATACCTGCCTTCTTTGCACCATTGAAGTCCTTCTCTTCGTCATCACCTACATGAAGCATTTCCTCCATTTGATTGATTTGAAAGTATTTCGCAGCTTTTTCGAAAATTTGCTTATTTGGTTTTTCCATACCTATTTCTCCGCTTAAAAGCATCATTTCGAAATAGGACGACAGCTTTAAGCCTTCCAGAATATTTCTAAGACGTCTGTCAAAATTTGATATTATACCTAATCGAATTTTCCGACTTTGCAGCTCCTTCAAATGATCGTGCACCTGTAAATAAGTTGCTGAAAACATTTTCATACCCGACTGTATTATAAATTCACTGTTTTTGAATTGGGTTCGATGGTTTTGAAATTGACAAAGAACTTTTATAACTCTGAAATCTAGCAATACCATAATTAAACAGAAAAAAAATAAGTACACCCGCTGACATGCACATATTTCTGAACACAGCGGATTCCTAAACGAAAGCTAACGATATCGGTAATAAAACAGTTTCGTTTAATCTAACATCCTAAAAAATGTATAGATAATTCCAGAAACGTTTCTTCTATCGAATGATTTCTTTCCTCTTGCCAGTTAAATACCTAAATCTAAATATCACAAATTAATGGGTACCTGATTGTCAACTAATTTCCATGGATCTACAGAACCGTAATAAACAAAAAGTTCATGAGCCACTTTGTCTATCCCGACACTATTCTCACCAACCTATAAAAAAGAAAAAAGTGAAGGTTTGTGAAATAAATTTAAAATTTTCAAAGACACATGCAGAATGCACTATCGCATTAGATCGCATTACAACCGATTTACTAAAAAATAGTAGTCTTATTCTGGAATCGAATTCAGATTAAATAAAAAAGAAGTAGTGGAAAGAAAATGCATAAAATAAGACATACTAGTATAACTAAGATTTTTTAATGTTTAGCGGACAATCGATCACGAATAACTGGTAATTCTAGGTCTCACGGGAATCATAGCAATTTTAAAAATACTTTTGATCCTGCAAACGCTCCAGATGATGGTATAAATCTAAGATTACTAGATAGTTAATAGGTTTATGTATGAAAAAAGTAGCAAATGATGAAATCTAAAGCTAACATCTGCGAAGCAATTCTTCACCAGCTCAATCCACCATGCTATTTCACCATCTTTCTTAAACCCATAACATAATTTTCGTTTCGACAAATTTTTAAAATTTAGTCGAAATGCATCATCTAATTCATCGGCATTGCATTGAACATTGATACGCTTGGCAAAATTTGCATATGTATGTCCTGGTGATTGTTTTAAACTACAATATAACTCAGTTTAAACTTAATTATTTGCTTTAAACTGATAAAAAAGGAACTATTATTACACTTTTTCCAACCTAACATACCTATCAACATATATTTTGTACAACTGTAAAATATGCGTGTCAGATCAAACAACAGTAATATTTAGAGACTAAATTTATCAATATATTATACTTACCGAATTAATGTATTCAACGCATCCAACGTTACAACACGAAGCTTTGTACCCTGGAACACTGGACAATTTGATGAAGTAAACCGCTGATTAATGTTTGGTAAAATGCTTTCCGTTAAACGTGATCCATTTGCTTTTAACATCTTCTACATACCATCCATATACTGAAAAAGAAAATGCATACATTCTGATCAATATGATATTTAAATCCTTTAACAGTCATTTACCTCGTTTACTAATCTTCACAAATCACAAACAAATTGATTGGCTAAAATAATTCCCAAATTTTATCCTAAAGCCTGAAGACGAAATCCGACTAAAAAATGAATTGGGAGCTTTTGTAGGAAACTTTGATATCTCTCCGATTTTCATTTTCACCAATTAATCCTGGAGGCAATTGCCAAAAAGTCTCATTTCAACATTTCTGGTTGAAAACTTTCTTAGTATGAGGAGAGATGAAAGATTGATAAAATAAGGTATAGTATGAGGAGAGATGAAAGATTGATAAAATAAGGTATAGTATGAGGAGAGATGAAAGATTGATAAAATATATGAAAGAGTGATATTTGGTGATTGAGAAGGAAAAGAAGGAGCAAAGTAGCATGCAAAATTATGGAGAAGGTGAAGAAGCGATGGAATTCATTGGATAATTTGGAGATAGTTTTATAATTCATAAACAAAAGTAAATAAAAAAGAAAAAAAGACATGGGAATGTGAAATGCACAGTGACTAAAAAGGTAAAAAATATTATGCTACTAGAAAGCTAGAATGATAAAAATAGCCACGTATTACAACGAAAGCAGAGAATGAGAGCACAACGAGAGATAGAAGAGAGAGAGAGAATAGGACGTAAAAATTGAAATAACAATAATACGGAATTGGTATTAATTCAAGTTGCGATAATTTTGATATTTTGCGAGAGATGTGTATTTGTGGAAGTTTTTTCTTCCATCGTTTTTCTCATTTTATTTGCTGGAATTGTTCCTGAAATTATTCCGCTTTCTATTTTTAATTATTTTCATGATCAATTTACAATATATTTGCAATATCACAATTGATGATATTAAATTTCTGCTTTCTCTTATTATGGTTATTACTGCAATGTCGAAATGAGATATCGAATTGATTTTTTAAAAATTATTTCCACTTAACTTCCTTACTATTAATTTCGTCCGTATTTAAATCATTCATGATTATTGCTTATGATAAATGTCATATTAGTTATTATTCCAATTTCATGTAATTATTGTGTGTCACAAGTAATGTTTTTTACATCTATATGTAACGCATTTGATTACTGTTTATTTCAGAAAATTCGAAAATGTCCAATCAGGAATTAACTGAGAAAGCAGAAGCATCATCGTCTATGACTGTATTTAGGAGCCGTAAAGGAGTGAAAGGAAATGTAGCATCAAGAAGAAAATGTATTTCTGAAATGTCGACTTCCTTAAGCGATAGTGAAGATATGAATGAGGTAGTCAAATATGTTGATGGAAGAAAGAAAAGAAAGAATCCGATGATACAATCGGTTTGTTTTCAACAAATTTGTATATCTCTTATCAATTTCAGAATTATTTCTGCTTCCTCCTCAGCTATTTTCTCTTTTTTTTCCTTTTCCCTTTGTTATTCCTTTGAAGAAATTTTTGATTTAAGACATTTCAAAATTTTTTTTTTTCACGGTTCGTTTACTATTTGTAAAGCATTCTAAATTTCCTTGTGAGATAATGAAATATTAAGCAAAAATCTTTATCAAGAAATGATAATCTTTTCTAGACAATCAACCGGAAAGTTCAGAAAACACTAGAATCCACATCGGATAGTACATCATCATCGGGTGAGGAGGAATTAGCTCAGAACGATCCGTTGCGTGTCACGTTTGCATCGAGTGGGACAGCAGAACGTGCTGGACCATCAGATATGGGTGCAACAGCAGTTAGTGAGATTGATACTGATGTAAAAAGTGATGCTCAAGCGCAGTTTGAACGGGTACAGCAAATTTTGAAAGAAGAACGTGATGATAAGGTGCACCTAACATCAGACTTGTTTTCTTCTTTTTTTGATTAGTTCTGCAATAATATTTTTTTCAAAGGTTAAAAATTTTTTTCATTTCAAAATTTGAAATTTTGAATAATCTGTATTCTATTCTAGCGCTCAGAAATTTAGTGAACTAATTTGAAGTCCTGCTTATAGATGCTTGACAGAACCATATCATGTCATTAAGCATTTTGCTATTGTTTTAAAGATTTAAACAATTACGTTCAAATATGGATCTATATTTTGATGTAGTTTATACAGCAATTTGTCAAGAATCGTGTGAATTAAAAGTTTTTAAACATATATTTCAGGTTTATCGTGGTGCAGCTCTGTATGGGGCCAAGGAGAAGAAAGATACGGTTTGGGGGAATGCTTCATCAGGGCTTAATCGATTTGGACCTATCAGAGCACCGAATTTTTTGAGGCAATCAGTAAGATGGGATTTTGCACCGGACATTTGCAAGGATTATAAAGAGACAGGATTTTGCACTTTTGGAGGTTAGTTCCAACTTATTTTCTTAAATTTACTGGTATAATTATTTCTATTATGTTGTTCGATTGAATTTTTCTCTTTCTTTTCGTTTTGATCATAATATTAAAGGGTTGGTTTTTTTATTAGTAAAACTTCAGATTAATCCAACTATAAAATTTCTTGAGATTACAAATCGAGGGAATTCTTTTATAATTATCAACACACTGTAAGGTCTTTAAATTTCTTTGTTAATAGTTGAAATTTCAGTGTTATTGTAGATGGTTGTTTGTTAGTCATTTATAGTTATTCATCAGTATTCAATCATTTTACTTTTTCCTGAAGCAATTGTTTACTTTTACTTGAAAATCACACTCTTTAAAAATGTTCAGTTTCATAGATTCATGTAAATTTCTACACGATCGTACCGATTACAAGCATGGGTGGGAAATTGAACGTGATTATACTGCTGGTAGGATGAAAGAGGATGATGATGACAAGTATCGGATAAGTAGTGAGGATGAAGAGGAGAAAGAAAGTGAACTGCCATTTAAATGTTTTATCTGCCGACAGTCATTTGTAAATCCTGTCGTTACGAAGTAAGTTTGAATTGAATTGATCATCAAATTTGGACAAATGATTGTTTTTCTTTTTTTTTTTTTTGATATTATAGATATAAGCATCTGCTTTCATCAGTTTGTTTTTTCAAAGGTGCAAGCATTATTTTTGTGAAAAATGTGCGCTGGAACATTTCCAGAAGACATCGAAATGCTACATATGCGAGCAGAATACAGTGGGAGTTTTCAAAGTTGCCAAAGGTAAGAATTTTTAAGAAAAAAAAAATTAGCGAAGGGATTATTAAAAGCAGATTTTTTATATTAATTTTTCCAGTTTTGGAGTCTTGCAAGCATTTTACTAGAAAATTCAAAATATTTTTGCTGAAATTATTTGTTTAGATTTGATTGCGAAACTGAAAGAGAATGAGGAAAAGCAAAAAGACGATTTAAAAAATGACGTGGAACACGAAAACGAAGAAATAAGAGATAATGAAACGGTTGGAGATGGTCGACTGAGTTAGCTACAAGCTTCCTTGTACTACTTGGTATTTTTTTCTTGAAATATTCGGAAATCTTTTTATATTATTATTATTAACTTTTTATTTATTTATTTATTTTTTTTTGTGTTCTAGATTTGTCTTTTATAAATTGATGATTGTATTTTAAGTATTTTGTTTGCTTTTTGATCTGGAATAACAATAGTTAGATAGTATGGAAATTTTGCGGTTTGATCTTTTTTTCGTAACAAGAATTTATAGAGCAATGGTACTCTTCGTCGTTTCATTCTGTGTATTTGAAAACTGATTTGTTAATTTAGTTGTTTTTTATCGAGTTTTTCACTTTCTTTTTTGAATTTAATATTAAAGAAGATTTATTAAATTTCGGTATGTTCCTTGTACTTTGTTTTACAAGAATTTTTTTTTTAATTGTGATGTTATTTTTTGTTGTGACACAATATCATTAAGGTGTGTTATATTTTTTGTTTCATTTTTTTTTTTCTTTTGCAATTCAGTTGATGATTTTAAATTGATTTTCTCATAATATTTAAAAAGGAATTAAAAATTTTTTCAGATCCATTTTTGTTTTATGCGTTATAAAAGAAAAAAACATGCATACAAGAGAAGAAAAGAAGAAAAAGAGCAAGAGATTGAAATGAGCGAGAACTTTTACAATTATTCTTTTAAAAATTTTATGATTGATCGTAAACTATTGTCTGCTAAACATACAAATATCATTCACAATGCACTAGCACAGCTCTGTTTGCATTAGTAACAATACCCTAGCTTTTTATTTTTATTTTTTATATATTCATTGTTTTACGGCGATAATATTGTTTTTATTTAATTGACTAATAATAATTATTTTGTTGCTTATTAAGTTTGTAATTTGTTCATCTTCCATGTTTTTTCCCTCCACTATATTATATCTTAATGATATATAATCTATAAATTATAATTGTTAGTTTAATTTTATCAAACAATTTAACTGAAATTAAAAGACCATCTATTAAATTAAAGATGCTACGAAAAGCTGTCCAAATGATCTCGTAAAGATTTTACATTAAGTTAATAATATTTTCATAAGAAAGTGTCAGCTGTTCAAGAGTTTGAGAATGCGTTTATCGATCTGTTGATGGCGAAATAGCAACAGATGTTTTAAATTAAATGCCTGAATCCTTAAATTTCTTATATTTATTTCAACTTGATTCTTGATTCGTTGGTATTGAATATTATGCAGAAGTATTAAGACATTATTTCTTTAGGCTTATTTAAATTTCTATTAATATTTTCGGAGAATTATAGCAATTATTTCTATTTTTGAAGGAATTTACTCTGATTTAATTAGGCGATTATAATTCAAATTCTATCAGTTGATCTTAATTGATCAAATACTCTCCAACAAAGGAAGAATATTGTGTAACTTTTTTTTTGGTTTATCTAATTACTATTTTTAAATTGAAGTTTTCTCATTTGTATTTTTTTTTTAACATTTAAAAGGAGATAATATTTAAAACATTCATAATGTATTGTATAATTTCTTTGCACAATTGATCATCACTAAATGCAGAAGTGAATACAAAAATTTTTGAAGCAAAATTGAATGGAAATAAAATAACACTCATTCCTTTCGTTCTGACATTGTATAATTTCATTGTTGTACAAATGAAACCTTCATTATCCTAATTTAAAATTTCAATTATATGAATACTTATGAACTTTTGACTTGAGAATCATTTGGATACAAAGTAATCAATTACCCTTAATTATGATTGAAATTTAAGCTGGTAAATGTTCCATATGACTTCCCTCCCTTGCATTTTATCAATATTTTGCTTCTTTCTTCTCTTCTTTGAACAAAATTTTAATACGTCTGTTTTGCATAACTTATAAGTTATTAAAATTAACTTAATCAACCAGTCTGCTAGTTACATATCTTTTCTATTAATTATAGCTAATTAGTCAGCACGAATTTAAGCTAATTTTAAGACTTTTATATTATAATAGTAATAACATCAATCAATATTAATAATGTATCGTAAATCGTTACGATTTTTAATGATTCATTAAAAAGAAATATATATTTATGGTTAATTCTGTTTCCTTTCTTTATCAAAAAAAGGAAGATAAAGCTAAATGAAATACTAATAAAACTAACATAATTGTATTTTTGACAAAATTATTTACTATCAGTAAATAGTTATTTAGGTTGATGAGACCGGAAATGTAAATATTTTATTATATCCGGTTTTATAACTAATTCTATTAGCAATCATTTAAAAATACAAAAATGATTAGATATCATTTTTAATTTTAACAAAATATCCTATTGATTTCATTAAAAGAAGCAGTAAAATTTTTTTTCTGAAATTTAATTTTTTTTAATGTTTCAAAAGGTTGATAGTCATCTAAATTTTTAAACTAGCAAAAAAAGGTTAACAGCAAATTAAAGTTATGATTAAATTAGTGAGCAGAATTTGAATGTGAAATTTTGAATTATGAAATTATAATTTCATAGGTTAGATCAAAAAACTGTACTAATCATTGCATAATAAACTATTCGTTGGCTCGAAAAATCATTCTTATCAGTAAATGATAAATGCTTAATGTGCAATTCACCTTATCATCAACGATTTATCATTTAGTTTGATGCAATGAAGCTCTACTGTCATTTATCATTGCTATCATTACTATTACTATCAATAGTGATAATTTCAATAATTCCAACTTGTCAAAGTTGCCTTTTATGCTATTTTCGTCTACCGGCAAGGCCTAAATCTATCGATTATTTATGGACGACAGTTTTGGAGGATATTAATTTTCCGGAAACAGCAACCGAAATGTGCGATATCACTCAACGTTTGCCATTTACAAATAGCTGTCGTAATGGTTTAGGTAAAATTTTCTGCTCATTATCCAATTTTATGGACAATAATTGGCGAGAATGCAATTTGGAAAATATTGATTATGAACAATGTGTGAACTGTTTACGGAATAAGACGAATATTTTACGTCAAACTTCGTGGGTTATTACGTGTAAGTTTATATTTTTGCTAATCTAAAAGACAAATTTTTTTTTTCTTTAATAATTGTATTTTAATTACGAATGAAAATTGATGCATTTTTTACAATTAGCAACAGCCTAATATTTCTTAGAAATTTTTTGCTTCACAAAGTGAAAATGTTTCACATTTTAATTAAAATTTTTTCAAACAAATATATTTGGATTTTTAGACAATATTTCAATTAATATGAAAATTCGCAAAAAAAAATGACATTTCAATCCTAGTTATTCAAAGTTATATATTTAATAAATATTTTTATTTTGTGGCATATTATCCATTAACAAGTCAACAATTTTTCCTTCCATTTTGAATTGTTGCCTTTTTGTGTTTTTTTTTTTTTTTGGAATATTGTAAAATTTGCAAATGGATTAGACTTAAAGATAAATTGATCTAATCGAAGAGAAAACAATTCAAACGAAGATTTTCAGTTAAATGATAATTAAATTAATAATTGCACATTTCGTGCTATTAGCTATTTTGCACATAATTATTAATAATTTAATTAATAAACACGCTTATCATATCTAATAGAATTTTAAAGAAGATTTTGGATGTTTTAATTATTTATTATTCATAGGAAAAAAAAAATTAAACAGGTAATAATTAAATTAACTATTATATATTTAAGTTATTTACCAAAAGGAAAGAGAAAGAAAATGAAATAAATGAGAAATTTTGGAAATATTTGTTGCACAAATTTTTAACAAATCATTAAATGCAAATGATTTTTTTTTTTTGCGTTAAAGAAAAAGAAATTCTTCTTTTTTTTTTTTTGATTTTCACATAATTTCAAAATGCGCTTAAAATTATAGGGTTGGATTCACTTGGGAAGATGCCGCCAGCTGTAGGTGAGGGAAATTATTACTGGTTGGGTGATTACGAACAATGTTCAATCTTACGACAGTTTGTTTATTTCTTTTGCTTTTTTTTCAAGTTTTTTACCTTTATAATTCTTTCTTTTTTTTGGATTAAATAAAATATTAAAGATAAATTAAAATCAAAGATATCAAAAATTTTTTAATTTACTAGTATTATTTTCAATCGTAGCAGATAATTATGATGAGATGTTTTAGTGATATGATTTTTTTCATTCAATAAAATTCTAATAAGTTCATATCAGTAGTGCTATTAAGAATACCTTTATTTTAGACTTGGACTTATTAAAATATAATTATGTCACTAGGCTTAAATATATAAAAAATACTCGTATCATAGGGCTTACAGATATTAAGAATATATTTATCATTAATTTTAGTTATTTTAAAACATAATCATATCACTAAACTTAGCCTTACTAGTCCATATTGAAATCTTATTCTAAGCTTTATTACTATTAAATAGATTTTTTTGTTTTTTATTCTTTAATTAATTGAGCCAACATTTTCCTTTATTGCTGTAAAATTTAGAACAAACGCGTTTGATGGTCGATACTGTCGGGTTGTTTTGGAAATTCCGGAAGTGTATCGATACTGTCCACAGTCGAATAGTCTTAATATTCATGTAGGATTATGCGCTCCATCAATGTGTACACCACAAGAAATTACTCAACTAGCTCAAAGTAAATTAGCAAATTTGATAAATGTTCAAAAATTTTCAGTAATTTAATATTAATTAATTTAACATCTGAATTATCCTACATTTTTAAAAAATTTTATGTTCCTTTTTTCTTCGAAACATTTTTTATTTTTTTTTTTAAGTGAGTCTTTATTATTAAAATAAATTATAAAAAAAAAAATATTTGTTAAAATTTATTGGAAGATTTTTTATTTTCATGTAATCAAAAAGAATTTAGTGGTGACACCATATGCGACAAGTGCAGAATGTGAAACACCTCTTCATTGGCCACTTTCTTCACAAATTTTTTTGTAAGTTCGCTCTTTCTTTGCCGTTCAAAAAAAAAAAAAAAAACAAAAAAATTAATCTTTAACACTCGAAGAATCTCAACTTCTTTATAAAAATTAATTTTTTTTTAAGATTTGTAACTAAATTTTATATTCCTTTAATTTAAAAATTTCTTTCAATTTCATTATAATATTTATATATGAATCCATCATTAAAAAAATCTGAAATTATCATATTTTTCCAGTAATTTCTTAATCCAAAAATTTTTAACTTTTTCTGTTTTAATTTTTTTTTTTAACTTGAAACATTATTGGAGAATTATTTTACAGCAGTGAAAATTCATTTTTTACGATAATTTTAATTATTGAATTCAGAATTGCAAAATTAATCTTTTAATTAAAAACTCAATGGAGGAACATTACTGCTTTTATTTTTTTTTTGCAATATCAAAATTTTATAATTGAAATTTTGAATTAGGAAAAAGCTGTCGATTGATTATCTATTTTCTCTCTAACTTTATTTGCCCAAGTTTTTTCCCATAATGATGAAAAAAAAAAAAATAATTGGAATATACTTTAATTGTGCTAGCATTAGAATAAATTGTGACAAAATTTTTTTAGCTTCTTGAAAAGAAGTTTTTTTTTTTTCATTATCACAAAAGTATGAAGAATTTATATAATTATTCAATTTCATATTATCAGTAAAGTAAATAAGAAATTGTGAATTATACTTATAATTTAAGTAAATTAACACAACGAAAAAAGAAAGTGAAGAAAAAAATCAATAATTCATATCATTTATCACATTTCTAATCAAATCATCTAAGTTATTATCATTGTGATATGATTATTTTCAGAATTACGATCATTTTTTGGTTGTGTTTTTTGTTTATTGGTACTTTTATCGATGTATATGATTGGAAATTTTTTTCAAATAAAAAATTTAAAGTATGAATTCTACTTCTAAATTTTATTGTTATTTACATTTATTTTCTGCTTCCTTTTCAATTCATTTTTTAAAAAAAATTGCTAATTACATATTTTTTTTTCTTCATTTATCAGCAATATCTTTCAACTTATTATATACGTAGTGCTAAGGAAAGTTAATTAAAAAAATATAATAATTAAAAATTAGAAATTTTTTCAGGCAATTGCTCAATGCTTATCAATTCCACGAAATGGCAATATAGCATTAAGTACCAAGCGTTCACATAATTATCATTCTATTCAGGGCTTACAAGTTATCACTGTATCAGTTGTTATCACAGCTAATTGTTTCATCTACATTCTACCGTATATTGGTATATTCATTTTTAATTACTTTTTCTCCTTTTCTATTGAATAAACAGTTTAAAGTGTAAAATTTTTTATTGGATTTCAGTTTTAATTACATTTTGAAAAAACTAATTTGAATGAGAGGAAAACGTGTTTAACTTTATTAACTTTACTATCACTGTCATTATTATTACTATTATTATTATTATCACTATTATTGTTTATTACTGTGATTGCTTAACAATGATTAAATTTGGGCTTATTTTTTTATTTATGAATTTTTATTTCTATTACTTATATTTATGAATATCCCAGCAGTTTGTTTTTACAAATCTTTGCTTGCATAGATTTATATTATTTGTCTTAACCTTAGCTTATTTACATTTATGGTTACTAGCTTACTTATATTTACAAAATTTTCATCTGTTTATACAAATTTTGACTTACTTATATTCGTATTTCTTAACTTACTTTTTTTTTTTTAAATAATTAGTTTTCATAACTTTGCAAATATTGGCTTTACATATATTTATAAACCTCGGCAATTTCTTATAGCATGCAATGATAATATTTCATTAATCTTCAAGTACTTCAAAAACTTACCCTACATTTTTTTTGAATTTCTTGTTTAAAAAATAAAAAAAAAAATGAATAATAATAATATCTTTAAAATTGAGTTTTTTCTCTCGAAATTTAAATAAAAGAAGCAGAATTTCAGAAAATGTTTTATTCTCATACGAAAGTGTCTATAGCTGGCAACTTCATCCACTAAATAATTTTACTTATCATATTGATGGTTTAATTGCTATCGATACTTTACTTTCATCATTATTAGTTCAACATATACTTGAAACAACCGACAATATCAAAAAACTCTATTTTAATCGCCTACTACAGTTTGTACTGAATTTTTAATATTTTTATGGCTCTTTAAGGAAAACTTTTAAATTGTTACATTAAAAATTACAAATTAAATTAGTTAGAACTGTTTTTCATTATGTCATAAATTTAATTTATTATTAGTATTATCATTGTTATTACTACTATTATTTATTATTATTAACATTACACTTTTCACTCATAAATTAATCAATTAAGATTTTTCTTCTTTCTCAGCAAATTAATGCATTTGTATAAGTTTTTATATAATCTTTTCATTATTCAACATATTTCACAAATTTACTTATATTTAATAATTTTATTTAGTAACTTGAGGCAAATATTGTTTAGATTGTATTTTAAAGTAACTTAAGTAAGTATACGCTTTATTTGTCATATTATAATCAAAAGAGAAAATATCACAAATTAACTAATCAATTATGCTAGTTTATTATTTATTATTATATTAATTACAGTCCACGTATTTCACGTTTAGAGATGCACATTTTAGGATACTTCCAGTATTTACATTCATAATTCTATTTATGACATTCCTATATGAACGTTTGTCGTCTGGACCAATATGGATGCATGATGATTTGATCGCACGTTGCAAACATTCGTGGTGGAAAAATATTTTATTTATCAATAATTTTTTTTCATCTCATCAAACGGTACTATTTTTTTTAAACAAATTTTCAAATTTAAAACTTTTGAAACTTCTTTAAATTTTGCTTTCACGAATCTCTTTCATATTATTTTATTAGTAATTCAGCAAATATCATTTAGTCATTTATTATTTTAAAAAAATCGGCTCCAAATAAGACACCAAATTTTATTAAATTTTTATCAAATTAGTTAATACTAATTTTTGGAAAGTCAAACTCGTTATAGTAATATTTTAAAGATATTGATGCTCCAGTATAAAAAAATTTTAAATAAAGCTGCTGATTAGCAAAATTAATAATAAATTAAATAAAGACAAATTGATTTTTTTTTTTTGTTCTAAAATATTTTTAACTTTTTTCATCTAATCTTTTTATAAGAACTTATTCAACATTTAAAAAATACTGTTTTTTTTTTCTTTTTTATTCAAAATCTGCTAAAAAATTCGTCAAATTATTCATTCAATTAATTTAAGAATTACTAATGAAATGATCATTGAGAAACTTTGAAAACAAGTTAATGATAAAAATAATGAGAAAACTATTGATAAGATAATAGCCTTATTAATTACTACTTAGCTACTTAATTAATTAACAATAACAATATTGTTGATATTAATTATTGATTGGTTTTTTAAAATATCATGAAAAAAAAATTATAAAATGATTAGGTGATGGAAATAATCAAATAATAATTAATGCATTGATATGCTGTATTTGATTAATTAAATGATAATTGTAGTGCTTAGATGGAAGTTATCTGTATTCCTTGATAGTACAATTCTTCCTACTTCTTCTACCAATGCTTTTCATATCCAAGCGCTATTATACAACGGTATTAGCTATTGCTGTGTCAAGCTTGTTAGCTTCCATTATTTATACATTTTATGAAATGTCAACTACTAAGCTGTCACCAACTTTATTGCTCACAGCTAATCCAATATCGTAAGCTTCGAAATATTTTGTTTTTTTTTTTAATAAATAATTTCTGAAACTGAAATTTTTTTTTAAATAAATTTTTTTAAAGGAGATGAAAAAGCTTTAATTTGAAAATTTTTAAATTTTGTGATATATTCGAAAATGAAAATCATTAATTTTTTTTTAACGATTTGTCTATATTTTTTCTTTTAATTTATTTAATAATTTCATTTTTAATTAGTATCTTTTTTTTTTCAATTTTTTTTTCTAAATATGATTAATTTTTTGTTCTTTTTTTCCTCAGAAAATTTCAGTCCTGAAATTTATGATACATACATTGATTTGCTGTACACAAAACCATGGGCTCGTGCACCAGCATTTCTTATCGGTTTTCTTTTTTCTTTTCTATTTACTGGCGAATCATCAATCAGTAATGTAAATTTTTTGACAAATTTAAATAAATTTATGAATTTTTATAAATTTACAACAGTAAACATATAACTAACGATCTCATTTTTAATAGTATATATATTTTTTTTTTTAGTATATTATATTTTTTTAAATATATTTTTTTTAGTAACTGAAATTAATTATTATATGCAATATATAATAGATAATAACACAACTTAATATTTAGTTATTTAAACAAGAACTAATCAGAATGAATAAACTTTATTGTCATAGCAATGCAAATATTACAGTCACAATCAGTAATCTTCATTATTGCAGTATTATAAAACATAACAGAATCACAATCAATAATATTTTTTCTTATAGCAATGTAAACATAACATGAGCACAATAAATAATCTTTATTGTTAGAGTAATACAAATATGGCATAATCATAACAAATAAGCCCTACTGTTGCAGCAAAACAAATATAACACAGTTGCAGTGAATAATCTTTATTCTTATAACAATGCAAATGCAAATATAACATAATCATAATAAATAATTCTTATTGTTATAACAAAACCAATGTAACATAATTATAATAAATAAGCCTTATAAGTAATAACCATAAAAGTGATACAAAAATATCCATTAAAAATAATAAATAAGGCTTAGAACACAAATATATTTTAAAAGATAGAAAAAAAAAAGTGAAATTTTAGAAATTATTATTGCTTGCACCATTGATACTTTTCTTATTTGGTATATTTGTCATTTTTGGTCTCTATCCGTATGCAATCGGAACTTCAGTTCCACAGATTTTCCTTGCTGCATATTCGGCACTTCATCGACCACTTTGGTCGTTTATTATTTGTTCATTAATTTATTTACGTTATCAAAATCGTAACATTGGTAAGATATTTATTTATTTTACATAGTTATTATAAGTAAAAAGAAAAACTTTTGTTTAGTTATTAACACGTATGTTATTTATAGATGTTTATTTCACTTATTGACTTTTTTTTAAAATATTTTTATATTTAGTTTATGTGTGTATTTGTTCTATAAATCATTGCTAAAACTATTATCACATATATTTACATATTCTTTCATTTTTTTCTAGGAAAAAAGAAAAAAAAAATATTGCTAAAAATTTCAGGTAGACTTTTGCAATTTCTTGAATGGCGAGTATTTTCACCATTTGCTAAAAATGTTTTTGTGGTATTTTTAATTTCGGAACCTGTATCATTATATCTTTTCTCATCATTACATCGACCATTACATGCCACTGTATGGTCTTTGGTAAGTTCAAATTTAAAACAAAATTTGTACTAAAAAAAATATAATCATACTGATAAGGATATCAAAATGAATTACAATGTAAGTTATACATATTATCGTCTTATTTAGTATAAATTATATGACACTAATTATGATTTTATTATAATTTTCTCTTATTTTTATGAATGTAATTATATAAATTTTTTTACAATCAAATTTAAATTTGTTTCAAATTTAATTCATATAAATTTATAGCTTAATATTGCTATTGGAACGATTATTCTATCAAATTTTGTAGCATTTTTATTGGATATATTGATTTCGATGCCAATACGAAATGTTATATTCCAACTGTTAAAGGATGAAAAATGTGATACATCAATTGATATTGATTATGCTCATACACTTATCAGTGATACAAAAAAAGACGTGGAATGAAATTAGTTTAAGATAATTAATTAAATTAATTAGCATTTATGTATTACCAAAATTACCTATACTCATTGTTTGTTTAATCTTAATGTTATCGATATTTTTATATAAAAATTTATATGCTATTATTTCTGTTACAAATTTTATTTCATTTCCATTCCAAAAAGAAAAAAATTCCATCAAAATCTCATATATGCATGTTAAGTTAAAGTTATATTTAGCTGTTTGTCAATTGATAACATAGAGCTAATTAATTAATTAGCTAATAGCAAAATTAATTTTCAATTAAATTGGAAATTTAACGACAAAATGGTATAGTTTTAGTAATTGTTTTAATTTCAATGAGAAAATAAATAAATAAATAAATAGAAATGTGGTTAATCCAAATTTTAAATAAAATTGTAACATTACAAAGGTAACGAAAAAATCAGTGAATTTTTGAAGCTTTCAAAAAAATATTTTGATAATCGGATATCAATGCTCATTTTTGGCATGTTACTGAATTATGAATCAGTTGTAGATGTAGAAATTAATTAAGCCTGAAAATGCTAAATCCATTTAAAATTAAATTAAAGAATAATTAATAGATTTTTTAATTCTAATTTATAATTTCAATTTGTAATTTGAGTGCTTAATATGATGAATGATCACTCACACAGATATAAGTATGATTCAATTTAAAAGTAAAATATATTGAAATTTGATTTTTAAAACTAGGATTTAAATTAAAATCGTGCAATTTTACCTGTTTATATTATCGTTTTTGCTATTTCTATCAGTTGAAAATACACTTTCAGTAATTTCAACATTATCAGTAGTTGGTTGTACAGATTTAATCATGCTTGATTTGCAATTAGCTGATTTATATTTCGAAGAATATTGATGATATTTCAGAATTGACATCGAAATATATGTCACCAAGATAGTTAAGATGACAATATATTGGTAAAATTTGTATATCAAATATTCATATGTTACATTCAATTCCAATCCCAAACTAATCCAAAACATTTTTGCAAAATGTTTGAATAATGAATAAATCTAAAAATAAAAAGTGTTATATTACAGGCATTTAAATATTTTACTCCATTATGATAAACTGAAAAAGGAATGGAATGAAAACAATTACTTTTCAATTACCGAATTTAAATAAATTCAAAAAAACGAAAAAAAAAAGGAAAGGAACAACAAATATGGTTGCATATGCTAAAAATAATCGTAACGATGAGCTTTTTAAATAAATTCTTTTTACTTCAACAATAACTGATTGTTTATTTAACAAATTTTGCTGTGATTATAATTTTGAAATGGATGAAAATGTTGTTTGTATGAATGATGAATACACCTGTTCAGTAGCAGCAATACTTATAGAAAATGGCGCAAAAAAAGAATGAAGGTAGAGAAGAGAAGAGAAGAAAACAGCTGTGTAAAGATTTAGTAATCATTGGAAAAATTTGTTTGCTATTTTAATCTAAAAAAAGATTAACTAGTAAATTAACTTTTTTTTTTTATTTTATTTCAGAAAATTATTTTTAAAAAATATTTTTTTACTATTAGTATAATATTTGTTCCTAATTTGTTCTCTTTATTTGATGAAAAATTTCGATTAATTTCAATGCCATCAATTAAATGTTATTTTGAAGTAATGCAATGCACGTCGAATTCATTTCACTCTCACATTGCAATAATAATAATAATAACAATAAATTGTGAATGCAGTGGAAAAATTAAGTGCAAATGATGGAGCGTCAATTGACGGAACGAAACGGAATAAGACGCAATGGTAGAGAAGAGAGAAGTTATTTGTGCTTCTTGAAAAAAATGTCATTTCTCTCAGTGTCATCAAAATTAAAACTTGCCTTTGGCTTGGGAAAATTTTCGGCATGGGAATTAGCGTTTACTGTTCCTTTTCAGCCATCAAATATTTCCTTTCGTCCATTCGTTCGTTTGACATTTTCAATGAATGAATGAAAAGTTTGTCATATTTGTTCGCATATTTTTAAGGCAATAAAATGCAAATTTAATTCAACAAGTTCATACATTTAAAAATTTCTATCACTCCATTTATTTTGAAATTTCAGAATTCAGTCACCGGAATGGAATGAATAAATTAATCAATGAATCACAAAAGTTCTTTTAATCTCTCTGATCAACTAAATTGAAATAAAAGCAGACGTGCATAAAACTCGAATAGAAATCGAACGATCGCAATTTTCACATTCTTATTCATTTCCTATTAAATCCTATTTCTGATTCTGCAATTCAGTTTATTTCATAGGAAAATTTTAATGAATTGGAATAAATTCAGTTACAATTTTCTGTTTAAATCTGTCATTAACATTTCAAAATTTCAATTTTCCATTTCTGTAAATTCTCCATGCTTTGTAAGCGGCATTAGCTTTCCTTTTCGATTTTATGCGATGAAATTTTTGTTTGGTTCTTTTTTTTTTTTTTTTTTTTAAAAATTTTGGTATCTCTGTCAAATCACCCTTTGTTATCAAAGTTCCTTCTTGTATAATTATCAGTGTTAAGCAATCAGTCCTATCACAGCATTTAATAATTCAGTTCATTCGTTTGCTAAATAACCAGACGGCAAGCGCACATAATCTCTCAGCAAGAAAAACTTATTCATTCTCCAAGTTAACTTTTCATCTTTATATCGTAAAATTTAAGCAATATTCTTTTCATATTTTTGTTAAAATTTTACCAAAAAAAAAAATTATTATCAAAATTTTTATCAAAAAATTTTCAAGAAAAGTTTTATTAAAAAAGTTATCAAAATTTTTACCTACAAAACAGTGTCACTATTAAATTATCATAAAATGATTGCAGTCAGAAATTTGTTGCCAAAATATTTTTTTTAATTTACCATAATTTAATAACAATCATAATACCTTCTTTTTTTACAACATATTTTATACAGGTATCGTTAACTTTTATTGCACCTTTATGATCCATTATCAGACAACAAATATAAATTTGATTGCCGAGGAGAAAAAGAATTATCAAATAAAAATTGAAACCCTAAAATTACATGTTCATTTCTCCGATGAATAGTATATCAAGCACTACTGAATTTGAATCTGAAATGAGACCTTTCAGTTTTTGTATATTTTCTAAAGGTAACTAAGCAAATACATGTCTGCTCTTACCATTTTCACTTTACAGTTTTAACAGTTCCATTCTTTTCCTTTTTAATTATTTCAATTCATTTTTCCTCTTAACTACCCCATAACCAGTATTTCAATAAATACAGTGCTTTTTTAAATTATAACTTTGATAGATAAAATATTACTTGAAATGTTTTTTAATAATCCCAATTTCAATAGGATTTGCAATTAAAGTTTTAGTAAGTTGCGACAATTTGATTGATATTACACTTTGTCTAATACTTACTTTTTACTTTTTACAAAGGACAGAGTTATGCAGAATAATGGAAAATCTTTTAATTTATTGGTTTTATCAGGTTAGATTTTATTTCACTTCTTTTTTATTTCATAAAAGAAATGAAAATTCTGTCATCAATGCTAACAAATTCTTTACCAAACAACAATTATTTCGTCTATTTTTGCTATTTGAATTTAATTCTGTTTTTTTTTTTTTTTTTTTTTTTTTTTGCAAGTCGTACTATTTGCAAAATAAAGATTGAAATGTAAAATATTGTACAGATTAGAAGGAGTGAGCTGAGTGATGGAAGGATTAAGAAGAGATAAATAAAAAGACGTACCTATAAATAGTATTTCAATATACTTACTCATAGCTCCCTGAAATAGAATGGTCAATAATAAGTAATAATTGGCATGAATGAATAATAATGGATCATTCATATTGCATTTTATTGTATGTAGTGGATCAGTCGATTTCATCCTTCATCGTCATCATTTTCACTATCACCATATCATTGTACTATTATACTGTCAGTGTCCCTCACTATTGTTACCAGTCGTTATCGATTCGGTTTTATTGAAAATTTCGATTACTTCGTGCTAGATGTAACCATTAAATTCGTCTTTTAATTGCTGATAGAATTTAAAAGCGTCTGAATACCTTTGCACACATACATTTATGATGCGATAGTTACGGTCAGTGATCGTTGTCACCATCATCATCATTATTTTCATCACTATTACCATTATTACTATTGTCATCATCACTATTATCATTATTGTTATTGTCACTACCATAGTCATCATTACTATTGTAAATTATTTGCCTCAAATAATTTCAGACATTCACGAATAGTAATGAATGAATTTTCTTTCTCAAAATGTGGCTATAGAAATCTCGAAAATTACTAATTCGTAACTTGTTCATTAAAATGAATGAATTTGAAAAGTTAGTGTAATTTTTATTTCTCATTTTTCTGCTTTATTTATTAGTAATACTCTTGACAGAAAATTTTTAATCCAGTAATATGCTAAAAAAAAAACTAAGATATTGTTTAAATATTTGCCAAGTCAAATTCTAGTTAGATGAAAAGTTTTAGTTAAAAAAAAAATGAAAAAAAAAATTACTCTAAATAAATAAATTCTCCGTTTCTAACGTGTTGAAATTATTGTAAAATAACAAGTCTTGAAATCATTTATCTCATGTCTGCAACAAAATTTCCGAAACAAAATAAAGCAAAAGAGAAAGAAAAGAAATTAAAAATTAGTTGAGGTGTGATTTGATTCCTCTTTAAAGTAACATCAAACAGAAATATGTTTTCCCCATTCTCATTCAGCATTTTTCATGCAATGTTTAAAGCTTATAAATTATTAATATTATTATTATTTTTAAATAATGAAAAACAATAAAATTAAAATAAGTCAATTAATTTTTTTCTTCAATCAAATGACTAAATTTTAATTCATCTTCTAATTTCATCTCATACAATAGCACTAAAATGCATATAAATTTTAATTAAAAATAATTATAACTCTGTACACACACAAAAACATATTTACCACGAAAAAAATATAAACTATTTTTACTGATGCAAATGACAAACATAATAAATTTTCATATGCTACTATAATAATTAGGTGGCATATAACTGTTAGGTTGTTGCCATTGATAGCCCGCCATTGGATCATAAACATAAGGTTTCACGTCAACCTGTTCGCAATATTTTTCAAAAGGAGGTAACTGGGTAGGTTGTTGATGTGGTAATTGATGCAGTGATGCTGGTGACATGTGTGATAGTGGACCACTTGTGACACCATGATGTGTACCAAGATGTAATGGTGGCCAGCCACCTTCTAATACCGGTGATGTGGTACCCTGTTGTTGTTGATGCTGTTGTTGTTGTTGTTGATGATGATGCTGTTGCTGCTGTTGTTGTTGTTGATGTTGATGTTGCTGTTGTTGTTGTTGTTGTTGAGCAGGTGAAGCTATTGTCCCATCAACTGAGCTACTTTCTTCCTCTTCACCTTCCTCATCATCAGTTCCCTGTCGATCACTGCTAAATCCATTCTTGGACATCTTTTTATGCTTTGAACGACGATTTTGAAACCATATTTTTACCTAAAATCAAACTTTTAGGTAAAACTGTTTGAAAAATTGAAAAAACTTTGCAATCAAGCTAATGAAATTTTTTTCGTAGTTGACACTATTATTAGATTTTATTCAAACTATTCCTATTCTCAACCTTTTTCTTTTTCACAAGCTAAATTCCTCTATTTTTCTTAACTCATTAAACCAACAAATCACAAATTATAATTCATATCAAATAAATAGAAAAGACTTCAATTTCAATTTTCTAGACTAGATAATGACATAAGTTATTAAAAATTGTTCTTTTTTTTTGCTTTAGATTTTAGTTTTTCATAACATAATACTTTTCAATAAAATTTATCAAAATTATTTATTTTAATGTAATTTATCTAAAAATTTTTAAAGAAAAATCTTAATTTTCTCAGCTTTGTTATATTCAGGATAAAAAATTGAAAAAAAAAAACCAATTGAAATTTAAAAGAAAAAATGAGTGAGCGTACTACTAATAGTACCATTCATTTTTCTCTTTTCCGTAATGGCATCTGACAAAAGTATTACGGTAGCCGTGAAGTACAGCAATCAGGAATGAAAAAAGAAAAAAGAGAAAAAGGGAGCAACTAACTCTTTTTTATTATTCATTTCAAAAATTCAATAAAGAAAAAAAAAGTACAGTGAAGTTGAAATTAACTTGATATGACAAAAAAAGTGAAAAAAGCACAATCATATTTGTTGGTTTTTTTAAAGCAAAAATCAAAGCTTTTTCATTACAAGAAGAAAGTGAAAAAGAAAGAGAAAGAATATTAATTAAATAAATGATAACCAATTAAACAAGCTTTATTCATTTCCAATTAACTGATTAATCACTAGAATTAACTGAATCGTTGAAGTTATTCAATTAATCAATTATTCGTCAATTACTTAACTCATTATATGAGTAATTATTTATTTTTTATTGAAATGGACTGAATAAATTTGACAAGAGAATACATATTGGGGAGGAAGGGGATGAATAGTTAATCCATTTGATTGATCTATTCATCTACATACAAACATACATGCATACACATACACACACATCACAACTTCCTTTCCGGATATACCCATCAACCTTCCCAGAAATGTATAATAGATGAAGAGCGGACGATAACTACCGTACCTCTCATCATCACTTTGATCAGATGCAAAAAAGAAAGCCGAAAAAAAAAAAATAGAATTTAAAATGAAAATTGGAAAAATTATGATGCATCAAAACGACAGAAAGGTGTAAGATGAAAGAATCAAAACGACCTAATCAATAAAACCGGCTGACCTTTGACCCACTGAATTTGATCCTCACATTCAAATATGGATGAAAAGAAATGAGAATAGCAATGCAATAGCGAGTTAAAATTGCATATAATAAATGAATTATTTCTAAAAACTATTTCTTCTTAAATGACGATACTGATATTTCTCTTTCTCTAATATTAAGCATATATAAATATATTCTATGCAATTCTTGCTTATTTCATTTAAGAATTCATTTACTAAAAATTTAACAATTTCTTCAAAATCTCAAAATTTTATTCAAATTTTTCGTTTTATTTAAATTTTATTTATTTCATTTATTTTTGCTTTCCTTTTCTTGCATTGGTAGAAACGATCAGATATATTAGAGATAAGATATATTTTGAAAGCAACAGGTGAGATAGATACTGATACGATATTATTGTGCCATAATTGGTTAGCTTTATCCATTTTTTTTTGCTCTTCCTCAATCTCATTTTTCCTTCCTCTCCCTCTCTCATGCTCCCTGTTTTTACCTTACTATCATTTTACAATAACAGGTGTGCAGGAACAGAGAGAGAGGTTTTTTTCTTTCTTTTGTTTCAAAGATAACGCCATCATAAGTAATATACAATACATCTGCTACCATGTATAACCACTGATTAAGATATTCCGTTCCGGCTTACGGAAGCTTTTTTTGTTGCTTTCATTTTTCCCTCCATTCATTCATTCTTCTTATCCCTGCTATCTTTTTTCCTTCCTTTTTTTTTTTTTAATCCAATCTTTTTTTGGTAGCTTTTTAAAAAAGATATTAGAAATTATTCCATTGCATCATTTTTTTTTTCATCTCTTTTGAGACAAATGTAAGCACTGAACTAAATTATTTCATTGTATCAGTTTTTCAAAACTCTTTTTGTGGACAATTTGAAATATATTCCTGTAGAATGTTTTTTTCGATGCAAAGTTAAATAGAAAGAGCTGTGAAAAAAGAAAGAAAAACAATGATCAAAAAATGGATATTATATAATAAATGACAAACAATTTTCATATCTATTAGTTACATGTGGGAATTACTGATTGCTTTTCAAGAACTGTCCAAATAACAATTAGCAATGAAGTAGTTAACTAATTAATTTCAATCGACACTTTAATATTTAGCAATGCGATAATAAATTTGGATAAGTTTATTCTTTGAAATAATGAAATAAATTGAAAAATTCTGTTTCATTGTAATAAAGTTTAAAAGCTTATTTTAGAAATCTAAAATTTTTAATGCGTCTATATAGTTTCAAACTTCAAGATGGTAAAATTTTTGGCTAAGAGATTTTACCATTAGCATTACAAAAATATTTTGGATTGTAATCTTAGTGTACAACCAGGAATCTTAGAGATAAGTTTCCGACTTTATACATCAAAGTAATCCGTCTGAGTATGTTCATCAGTAATAACAACTGTGACAATACTGTGAACTACCCCTGTCAATAAGATTTGTTAATCCGAAAAGAGTAATATTTTAATAACTTATCAAATAGATGTAATAGATAACAAAGATTTGCATGGAATAAGTTTATAATGAAATTTGTCAAACAATCAGTAAGCTTTACAAAGTTTCAAGAAAGGTTGAATTCAAATTTGAAAATCTAATTTAATGTTATAAGTAAATTTTCCGTTATCATTTAGAACTGTATAATGCCTCCGTTACTTATATATATAATCTTATAATTAGACAGTTATCGATTTGAGTGATGTGATATCTTACTGGGATAATATCAGGAAATGGTAAAGCGGAAGTTTAGATGAAATTATGCCGAAAAGTCCTGTCAGCTTTATTTAGTCTCCATCAATCTTCCAACTGGCTAATGACAATTTTAAGATTGCAATTTTTGAGTTAGATAACAAGAGCGAAGCAAATGAATCTAATATGAAACTATCCCGAAACTTATCCTGAAAATATAATACATTCTTGATGTTCAAATATTCTTACCTAATTTTTACCTTTTTTCAAAAAAAAAAAAAAAACTATCAGTAAATTTGGATTAAACAAAACTGATTGGAAGTATTTCCTTGTAATAATAATAATAATAATAAATTACTAAAATTTTTACGAAAATTTCAATACTATTTAAATTTTTTTTAGTTTTAATGTCATAAAATTATAGTTTTAACTTTTCGATTTTCTTTTTGCTTTTTCAGATATACGAATAATTTATATTTATAATAAATAAATAAAGGAAACAAAAAAGTTACCAATAAAACTGGTCCCTTTCCAAAAATTATTCACGAAGTTTTCTTTTTTTGAAAAGAAACGAAAACTCATTCTATCGACTATTTCTCATCTCTCTCTCTCTTTCTCTCTATGCCTTTCCTGTTCTCTTTCTTTCTTCTACCGTAATATTGGCTGTTGTTAATGATGGTGAGAATACTTATTGAGAGGGAGAGAGAGAAAAGGGAAGAGAAAAGAGAAGGAAGAGTATAGAAATGATGAAGAGAGGAGAGAAGCAAAAGACAATGAAATAGTGATTGAGTGAATATGAATGAATGGATAGGAATGATGCATTGAATGACTGATTGACTAGTTAGGGATGAAGAAAAGAGGTGATATGATAATGGCACCCTTATCATTTGTTTATCATGATATTCTTGATATCTCTATCATTTGTTTATCATGATATTCTTGATATCTCTATCATTTGTTTATCATGATATTCTTGATATCTCTATCATTTGTTTATCATGATATTCTTGATATCTCTATCATTTGTTTATCATGATATTCTTGATATCTCTATCATTTGTTTATCATGATATTCTTGATATCTCTATCATTTGTTTATCATGATATTCTTGATATCTCTATCATTTGTTTATCATGATATTCTTGATATCTCATCATTTGTTTGTCATAATCAGTAATTTTTGACTTTTTCACTTCTATTTTCCTAATTTTCACTCTATTCTGCTTTTTTTTGCCCAACAATTTTTACCCAATCAAAAATATTTTAAAAAACAGGAAAAAATAGGAAGAATTTAGAAAATAATACAAAAGAAATAGTTTAAGTAAGATTCATATGATATGTTTTGCAGAAACGTGAAAACGATGAGTGTTATATTTTCTTTCTTTTCCTTTTTTTTTTTTAAAAAAAAAAAGAAGCAAAAGATAATTACGAACAGATAGCCAAAAAAATAATGAATATATCGATATTATAACCGGATTAAACAGTCATTTTTCTTGTGCAACCGGAATAATAGAATAAGTTAACAAAAAAAAAAAATGTATCAATATTTTTTCTCCGAAATTTTTCGGGTAGAAAGAAAAATTTTAATATAGAGGAAAAAAGAAAGAAAATAAATAAATCAACCAATAGAATCTATTTATATTTTTGTCAAATTTATTTGTGGTAAAGTAATTCGAAATGTTCAATAGAAATTTAGAAATTCTCTTTGTCTCAAAAAAGGATTAAATTTGTTGACAAATTGATAAGACTAAAATTTTATTTTTTTTAAAATAAAAATGAATGCAACAAGTATTAATAAGTATTTAATGATAAATTGTTTATGATAGAAAATAGCATTGTCGAAATTAGGTGGATTTACAATCCATAGCAAATTTAAAAGTTTCAAAATTATAAAATTTTGAATAGCTTTGTTAAGTAACTTGAAATTCAAACAGCTATAACAATACTAAGACATATAACTTTCATAGTTGAAAAAAGTTGATTTATTATTTTACATTTTTTCTGTCACCGTAAGCATGCATAATAATTTCGATTGATTAAAAGTTCAAAAAAAAAAAAAAAAATGAAATAAAATTTTGATGTTCTTTTGCAAAAAAAATAAGCAAAGAAGTGTCTGAAATAATTGATTTTTCTAAAATAAATTAAATGGAAATTGAAAATTTCTAGTAAATTAAAAAGAAAAAAATAAGTGATGTGAATATGAATATGTCTGTACGTGTGGAAATGAAATATATGTAAAAGGAGGGAAAGAAATTTAGGTAGTTTATTGATTCCAATTCATCAAAATTTTGAAACGTGGATTGAGTAGTGAATATAAAACGTGAGAGATAAACCGTAGCAAGTTTAGCTGAATCAAGGATAATCCGGATGGATTCAAGGATTAGAGAGCTTAGCTAAGCTTCGATAAAGTTAAAATGATTTAATTTCATTTAAGCTTAGCATCAGTTATGTGATTTAAACCTTAAAGTTAAAAATAAGTCTGATCTCTTTAAATCAGTCTCATTTAAATCAATTTTAAGGGTAAATGCAATAAATAGATTGTGTCAATGAATAATCAAAGTTTGTTTGATCAGTTAATTTTAAATCAAATAGGATATTTTATACTCGAAAAAATTGTTATAATCAAAGTGAGACATAGAATTTGAAAAGAATTCAAAATTAATCAAATCAAAAGAAATTTAACTGATCGACTTTTTTTGGAACAAAAGTGAAAAAAGTGTACAATAGCAAGTTTCAAAGAAAAAAAAGAAAACTGAAATAATGAATATTAAGTTCCAGATAAACAATCCTTTAATTTAACTTTGAATAAATGAAACAACTGAAATTTAATTGAATTGCAGTCCACTAGTTGCTAATTAACTGCGCAAAATTTTAAAAAGAACTGCAGAATGAATTGTATAAATTGGAAATTAATTGATTTCTTGATATAAAAGTGGTTATTAATGCGTCAAAGCAATGATTAATTAGCTTTATTTATAATATCAATCACCATCTCATTGTTATATTTTACATAAATTAACAAATATTTAACAGAGAATAAATTTGTCATTAAATTTTAATTCCGTACCTGTGTTTGCGTAAGTCCCAGTCTGGAAGCAAGTTCGGCTCTTTCCGGTAATGCCAAATACTGCGTCTTATGAAACCTTTTCTGTAATTCTTGTAATTGTAAGCTAGTATATATGGTTCGTGGTTTTCGTACACGTTTGCCTTTTCCATTAATCCTAACTTCACCACCTTCGATAATTTTTGTTGAATGCTCTGAAATGAAAAACGCCCAGTAAATCAGAAATATTACAGAAAAAGTTTATTAATTTTAATTATAAGCAAAATTGGTAATTAATTTATATAATCTTTACTAATAGTTATAAAAAATCGTAACATTTTTAGCTAACTTAATTTAAAATACTAATGGAAATGGCAGAAAAAATAAATGAATTAAAAATTTTGCTAACAAAAGCTCTTTCGAATAATAAAATATTTATGATTGATTTATTAATTTTTCAGTATATCAACAAAGAAATTGAATTTATTAAATATAAATACAATGAAATAAAAAGGAAAATGTGCCAAATTTTGAGTGAAAAATAATTTGTGGAAAAAATGAGGGCTTCTGAAAATTTTTTGGCTTTCAACTTAGTTAATATATGTTTTTCATTTTATATTTTATTTTAACTACTTTTCAATTTAAATAATATTTAATTGATGATAGATAGTGATAAATTCATGATAAGGATATTTTGAAGGAAAAAGAGAAAAAGAGAAAAAGATTAGAACAAAGAGATTTTTCCAATCAGCGAGGAACTTTTTAGTTGATAGATAATCAATTTGACAGTTTCTGATAAATTATTGATAGTTATCGCATAATTAATTCATTATAATCCTAGAGATTCTTATCAGATGATAACTTTATCCTTTCCGCTTGGTACATTAAGAAATCATGATTGATAATCTGAATTAAAATTTATGAGAATTATTCCAAAATATTTGAAAGCGTAAAAAGGATGAATTTACGATACCAATGAAGACTGACTAATAATAATGATAATAACTAACTCACTTAAACATAATATACAGTAGCTTTTTACTTATACTTCAAAAATTAATTTTAAATGGATTTTCAAAGATTAAACTTCAATTCAAATTAAAAAAAGTGTAAACTAAACTTAAACTGAAAGAATAGCAATCAACTGACGATAAAATTTTGATGATTCTGATAACGGAATTCAACAAGAACTTTAAAAGATTTTTTAAGATAGGAAAGAGAAACAATATGAAATATACAAACAATACAAAAAATTATTCCTACTTCTACTTTTAATGATTAAGCTTTCTCCATGAAAGCAAACAATGCGTTGATTATTGGTTGGTTAGATTTTGCTTGGTTATAATTTAAACAAATAACCAATAATTATTGGAACGAGAAAGATTTAGAGCTGAGCCAGCTCATTCGAGAGAAATGAAAACACTGAAGCATACTAGAAATGAAATGGGAAGGCGGGAGAGGGAAAAAAGGGGTAGATCCCAAGGCATTATTACTTAATTACCCTAATGATCATCATTATCATCATTATCATCATCATTACCATCACGAGTGAAAGGCTACCTGTAATTTCCATAATTTATAACCATCTTGTCAAATTATTATCATTATTATTATAATTTTATTATTTGTTTATATAAATAGTGCAAATTAGAGATTATCGCATTTCTTTCTTTTGTTTCGGTGTTTTTCCTTTTTTTGTTTGGTATATTATGTAGATTAGACAGCTTTTATTTTTTTTTTTCTTTTTATAACATAATTACCTTCTGGTGAACTAGCTGACTGTTGATGATACATGAAATGTGTAGCGGCACCGGTTGCGCCGGTACCATATGGTGTACCGGATACAGTTGCAGCTGCAGCTACAGCAACTGCTGCTGATGCTGATGTTGGGAATGAATTCTGATAAAAATATGAAGACATTGGCGCGGTAGTTCCACGAGTAAAATCATGACTACTACCAGCTATGCTAGTTGATGATTGTAATGAATTGTAACAGTTCGATGGGCCAACACTATAAAGTGATTGCGGTGGTGGCGGTGGTGGTGGTGGTGGCGGTTGTGGTTGTGGTGGTGGTTGTTGTGATGACTGTTGTTGTTGTGGTGGTGGTGGCGGTGGTGGCGGTGGTGGTACAGATGTTCTTGCACCATAATCTTGAAATGTTGGTGGTTTTTGATCCATATCCATATATGATATTGATGATGATGGTAATAATATTTGATTTATTCCAGTTTCAATTATTGTTTCTTCTTCAGTTTCGGTTCCTATACCAATTATAGCTCCTGTTGTTGCTGCAGCTGTTGTTGTCGTTGCAATTGTTGTCGCAGTTATTGATATTGATAAGTCTGCAGAAGAACTTCTATTAATGATTGGCAAATTTAAACTGGCAATTTGTGAGGATAGTTGATGATACGTTTGCGGAGGTACGTCCTTATTGTTGTCCCTCAATAATGATGAAGAAGAGGAAAAAGACATTTTCAGTAGTTCTGCTGTACCCATTCAACCATCCAATTCATTCGATATACTTCAACTACAGTGTCCTCTACTACATACATACATACACAGACACTAAGAGGAAACATATAGACTAATATAATAAATTTACCTATTTGATTTGAAAAAGATGGGATGGAAATATATGATTGTCTAATGCCGTCTAACCCTACTCAAAAAAAAAATATAGTGAAAGAAGTAGGATTGATAGAGAAAGATGAATGGTTAAAAGCAAATGGAAATATGAAAGAGAAAGATGGTAGAAGGATGTGAAGAACCGCCCACTGAATTATTTTCCTATTTGTGATTGGTTCAGTCAGACTTGACACCTACCTTTTCATCCAATCTATTCTACCGCATTTGTCTTACTCCACCACCCTCTTTGTATGAATGATGTGTGCTTTTCTTTCATATTCATTCATCTTTACCTTTACCCTTTATCTGTTTACTTTATCTCTTTTACCTGTTTATGTCTCTAACATTAGTTTTTCAACTTTCAATGTTTGATAAATTATGCAATACGCATTACACTACATTTACGTATTGTCATACACGTACGTACGTAAATGTTTGAGGTATATAATATTGTATATAGAGAGATTATATAGGCATGTGTCTACTGTTTAAAATATAATTTCGTATTGGCATATGTGCGTACATAAAAAAATGAGACGTTAAAGGACCATCAGTAAACACGGCAGTGTATAAGGCAGAACTGCAAATGTGAAACGTGGATATAAATCATATATAAAGAGTAAGAAAGTATTCATAAACGTGATACATATATAACAAATGACAAAGACGTCATATGAAATACGTGTAACATAAAGCCTTACATCACACGTATGTAGCACAAAACACTGTTCACGTAGAGTATTATAATAAACGTAACTGTTATGTTTATTCACGTGAATAAATATATTTAGAGCTTTATAATAAAAGAAAAAATAATGAAAAAAAAATGTTTAAAATATAATTTCATATTGGCATATGTGCGTACATATGCAGTCCGATGCACATCGTTCAAGTGAGTTAGTGGACAGGCCTGCATGCAGACACATATGCAACATGGATGGCAAACACCCTGCCATGCATGCATACAGAACATACACATACACACATGCATACATACAGAGAGATACATGAATGTGTGAACTTAGGGAATATGAAATGTATGTGAAAATCAAAATTTTAAAATTATTCTTCGAAAAAAATTCATTTTTTTAAAATATATTTTATTGTTTACATGTGTGAGTGATCTCAGTTATAAATGAATCAAAAAAAAAAAGAAAGAAATTTTACCAATTATATATATACTAATTCTTTGATAAGAAATTGAACAAAAGAAAATTTTTATTTAATAATTAAAAAGGCACTTTAGTGATATGATGTTATCAATGAAAAGCTTCCTGTTATGATTAAAATAATAAACGAGTTATATATATATGTAAATGCATAAATAAACTAATCGCAAGTTTTTGTAAAATCTAAAGTTGTGCAATTTTTTTTTAATGATCAAAAAAGAAAAATGAAAATTTCTGATTTTGCCATTCTGCAAATTTAATAATAACTTATATGGATTAGTATTTGTTTGCAAGAAATTGAAATTATTCTGCTAATTTTTAAACATATGCATAAATTAATTTATTAATTTATTTACATAAATTAATTTATTATCTTTATTTTAATTTAATTTAAGCATTATAAGATGAACTTCGCTTCATGGTAAATATTTCAAACAGAAACTTAGAAAAATGCAATTGCATATATATATATTAGCAAATCTCATTAAAATCTCTTTTAAGATCCTGATACTTCTAAAAACTTTAAGCATAATAGCAAGTTTATCAAACTACTTAAAATATGCAAAAAAAAAATGATTATGAAGGGACAAAAGTTTATTTTGAAAATACTACTAATTGAAAACTGTTATTTTAATAAAGTCTACCTATTATTTCACAAAAGGCCGCTAATACACAAAAACTTAATGACTGTATATATAAAATTATGAAATTCTTACAGGAATGATTCCTTCGTATCTGAGTTCTGAGTAGTTTTAGAAATAAAAATTTTCCGCTTTTCAAATCTTGATACGGTCCATCAAAAACTCAATTCTTTTATCGATTTTTTATCCCTCAATTTACATCCATTTTTCATCGAATTAATATAATTTGTTTAATTTGAGCATAATTTATGCGTGCTATTTTGTTATATTCCGGATTCTCATAGAAATACGTATTCCATAACAGTTCTTCGAAGTTAAAGCAGTATATTGATTCATCCGAAATGGATTTCTTATACTGATTAGCTGAAATTTACAGAATTCAAATTGTTCATTGGGAATTGAATGTTGTGTTACATTTCTAAAATGACGCATTTGCTGCAATTTCTTAAAGATTGAAATTCAAACATTACTTAGTGGAATTTTAAAGAATTTGCGATCAATTAATAATTCCTTAGTTTTAGTTATTACCAAAAAAATTGTAACAATTCATATGTTTTTTTTTACTATATACTACCCTTATATGCGACATTTTTTCTTCCTTTTAAATTATTACTTTATTTTCTACTATTTTTTTCTCTGATATTTAGAAGTTCTGTCATTTGTTCACAGATCGATTAATAAGTATTAAATAAAAATGATACCACTTACTTTTGCTAGTGTTATCACTTCATTACTTATTTTGTAATATAAATTCAAGTAATTGAGCAAATGGCTTTCACTCATTTCAATTTCTTTTTCTTCTTTATTATAAAGCATATTTAGATCACTGCCCCATCTAAAAGAAAAACAATAATATTTTAGCAAGTGAATCAAAAAAAATTCGTGAAATTAAAAAAAAAGTGTGTAGTAAAAAAAGATGAATGAAAAAAAGGAAAAAAAAGAAAAAATGAAATTTATAAATTTAAAAAGAGAAAAAAACTTTAAATCAATCAAATTTTACAAATTCTAAATCATTTTGCCAACAAATTGATGACATTTGCTAGAGTCATTTAGTATTTGATACAATATTTGATTTTAGCTTATTTCAATGATACACTTTGAGGGTGCAAGAAAATAATGGCATTTTCAATTAAATTGCTTTAACTCATTACACAATTAAAACTTTAATAATTTCAATTAATTATGAAAACAACTTTTTATCATTTTCTTATCACAACAACCTATCACACTTTTGCTTTTTTCCTTCCTCATTATCACAGTATCAAATGTTATCATACTATAAATACTATTACTTGAGAAGTATTATTGCTGCAAGCGAATGATAATATTATTCAATATAATCTATAACTAAATAATAATAACAAATAAAGATTAAAGGAAAAACTGCAAATGTAGAAAAAAAATAGAAGAAGAGAGATAGATAAAGAAAAAAAAAGAGAGAGAGAGAGATCAGAACACTTCCCTAAAAAAAGGAAACGGAAGAAAGCTATCAATCTGAAAATGGATAAGAATTTCATTGACGAAGAGAAGGACACGAATGATTGTTAATGATCGATGTTAGTTGGATGAATTTGATGGACAAACTAACAATCATATAGGTGCTCTACACCAACAGGGTAAAAATGCTGCCCGGAAAGTTGGTTAAATTATCCTCATAACTGAAATGACACATAATTTGTGCATATGTATATATTTACTCGTTTGTGCATGCGTGTGTACGTCTGTATATGGATGGGTAACGGATAACGATGATGGTTGGTAATTATCGGGTAATTTACCTTTAGTGCATATAAACATATCCTACCGAATGCTATCTTAGTGTTTTACTTCTTTTTTTGCTATTTGAATAATGCTAACATGCATAATTAAACCAATAAATTATGTAGGTTATCTTTTAACCATCAGTTAAAAGTTTTATTTATTTAAGATAGAAAGAAAGAAGAAAAGAAAAAATAAATAAATAAAGAAGTGAAATAGAAAATCTATTTTAAAAAATTGCTGCATTATTGCCAAGAAGAAAAATTAGCCAAAATTTTTCGTTTTTTGCGTTTTGTTTTTTTGCCTTTTTTTTTATTATTATGTAAAATACGAAAAAATTCGAAACTTTGATTACAAATATGTATTGAAATTTGCTTTTTTCTTTGTCCATCTTTTTTTATTACTGCTAATTTAATATATTTTTTTAATTCTTACAGTTAAAATTCATTATGAAGTTGCATGCAAATTTTTTATAGAACATAAATTTTTTTTTTATATAAAAAAGAATATTTTTTTTCTTTTTTTTAGAAAATCATTACTTGAATTTTATTCCTTTCTTGTTCGTTGGAGCAATAATGAATCCTGCAAGCCTCAATTACGGACGGATTAACTGGCAATGCAATGCGCCACACCCAGTTTATTGCATTCCGGCTTCTGCATTATTATCCTTATTTTTATGCCATTTGTCGTCTGACTTGTTGCGCGCATATTTGCATGCAGCATTTTTTATTTTTCATCCGGCTATTGCTTGTTTTTGAAACGAGTTATAGAATGATATCTTCATAAATTCCAATGATACTTTTATGTTGATCAATTCTAAATAACATCATCTTCTAATCTGATCAATTCAACTGATATATCATTCATGCGATTAAACAATTACAGCAACATTTTCAAATTAATAGAATTTTTGAAATTTTCTTGCTAACTAATTTTCAAAAATATCCAAATTCGAAAAAATCTTTTTATTTTTAACTTTGACAGAATAATTAAATTTGATATGAAGCAAAAATAGTATCAATAGGAAAAGTGACTAAAGTTTTTTAAGGCACTTTTTTTCATTTGTTTTTTATTTCTAATAAAAAATAAATGAGTATACTTAGAAATATTGTAATTTTTTTTTGAATTTCTGTAAAATTTTGTTGAAAATTTTTTCTTTTATTACTTAGTCAAAATAACTACTCAAACTTTTTGATTTTTTTGTAGTTCAGTCTTTAAAAATCATTCTTGTAAACTTTTTTAGCTGCTTCATTCGGATAAATCAAAGCAAATAATCCATTCCTAAATAATTAAGTAATCTTAAATCAAAATATCAGTGTGATCAATTTGTTAGTAAACTAGCACGTATTCATACATATATTCATATATATGAAAAGTTAGACAAAGTTTTAATTTAATTATTCGTAATTTAATTTATTGCAGTTTTTCCTTTTATATTTAATAAAAAAACCATCAAATTAGTAATTGCATCATAATCTGAGTAGTTTAAATTAGCATTTTTCTTTTCTTCTTTTTTTCACTTTTTTTAAATTCTATCAAATTTTCATCAGCAAATTATTGTCCTTAAGAATTGCGGCATTGTCACCTGGACAACAAAAATTGCATAATATATTGATACATATAAATAGACATGAGATATTGCTGTCCTTGAGGACTGCTAAATCAGTTAATGTTATATACATATAAATATATATGATCAGATTGTTCTCTTATGCCTGTTATCGATAATCAAATCTTATCGCAATCGTAAAATGTCACCCATCACAAAATGTAACAGGTTGACATGTCCATCTGTCATTTGGTGGTAACGAAGCATTGAATCATTTCCCATAACAATTAATTGATAATTTTCTTGTGAAAAATTTCTTCTCAAAAAAAAAAAAATGGGAGAAAAACTTTTTTTTGAAAAAAAATTAGAAAAAAAAAGTAAAAAAAAATTTAGTAAATAGAATAAATTTATGTACAGTAAATTGATAAATAATATTATTTTATCTTTCTTTTTCCAAAATACATTAGAATTATTCCTAAATTTTCATATAAAAAAAAAAAAATTCCATTCTCACGTTTTATAGATTAATTTTTCATCTTATAGATAATATCAATTAAATTTGTAAATTGATATCATTTTTCTTTTTATTTAAATGATTTCAAATTAGACAACTCAAAGCTAGGATAAATTAAACAAATTTAATGAGCCAAGTATTATTATTCTTATGATGTGTGGATGTTTGGTGTTGCTTAAAAGAAATTTTACTCATTCAATGCAAATTTTAAAGGTATTGTCCGAAATTGTTCGACCGGAAAACTTCGAAATTCCCTGTCATCTAATACTACGAATACGATAGCTTTGAGAAAGGAAAGAGGAAGGAAGTGGCGGTAACAGAAAAAATTTTATCATACTTTATATGAAATTATATATTTCTACTTCCAAATTTCCCGATTATTCTTAGGGAACTAATTTATTCAACAAATTAGAAAATTTGATGGATATTGAAATTAATACTTTTTGGAAAGCTAAATAAAAAAATTTCAATCTATTATACAAAGCAATTTGAAATAACTCACTTTATTATTATCATTTCATTCTAGGAAAGGGAAAGTGGTAATATTTCAAAGAGCAAAAAATCTAAATTTTTAAAATTAGTAGTGATTGAAGATGTTTTAAACATCTAATCCTTTTTTCTTATCATTGAATATAGATTATTTCTTCAATGATTAGATCGAAAATTTAAACTTCTGTCAATATAATTCTAGGTTTTCAAGATTAACTTTGCTTAATTGATTTAGGTCAAAATTTTAGCTCATATTTTAGAGTTTGAAATAAAAGAACCATATGATCTCATAGTAACAATACTGGAAAATTTATTTTTTTAAAATATTATCTCATTTTGTTCCAAAATTTTAGATCAAAAATCTTACGAAATAAAGTAATTTAATTAAAAATAAAAATTATATAAATTTTAAAAATTGTACAAAAAACTATGTAAAATACAGTTTGAATTTCTTGTCTCTCATTTTTTCTTCCTTTCCTTGTTTTAATCATACATAAAAACAGTGCTGTTTTTTGTTTCTTATTTTTTCAATCAACAAATGATTTATAATCTTTCTGAAGTATCATCTAGTAGTAACAAATAAATCTCAACCTTTCAAGTATCCACTTAATCAAATATGAATCAATTTGATTGATTCGGGTAAGTGATTCATCTGATGAAATTACTGTATCAATTATTGTACATATCCATCCATCCGTTTGGATACTATATTTGTCAACTTGATATCCCGTAGTGAATTATGCAGTTTCTAAGTCTTTAATCGGACAGAAGTAACTATGTAGTTGTGGGATAGATCGATTGTATTCAAAACGATCAGTAATTGTTGCATCGCATCAGGGGGCAGGGGAGGGGGACCAAGGTATTGAGAAAGGGGATGACACTGGCATGTGGACACATGTTCCTGCACAGCAGGGGGTGCAATCTCAGGTATTCATAATTTGAAGCTTCCCTGTCCTTTTTTTTTTTTTTTCTTCCCATGAACCTTTTCATCCTTAATTCTTCAGAAGTTAGACATCGAAACAAACAATTACCGTATCAGGAAAAAGGGAATGTTGAGGGAAAGTGAAAAAAGGAAGGGAAGATAAAAGAATAAAATAAGAGAATAGAAGGGATTTATAAATAATAATTTAATGTGCGGTACACATACACACACACATACACACGTACACGTACACACACGTATAGAAGATAAGTACGTCAAAATAATAAAATAAAGTTTGAAAAGAGAAATTTTCCGTAAAGTTTGTAAAAATCAATAAGAAAAGAAGAAAAAATTCCACATAAGATAGCAGCAAAGGAAAAAAGAATTAAATAATGAAAAAAACAACAAAAAAAAGTTATTTTTGAATTTTTCAATCTTCTTTTTCTTTACAATAATATTTACAACGATTATAATATTTTGTAGTTATAAAAAAATACGAAAAAATTTGAAATTAAAGTGATGTTAAAGTTTTGTTGATACATTTCATTCTCATTGTTTCTCTTAAAATGAAATCAGTTGAAATCACAAAAACTTATGCATTATTTCCATTTGAAAACCTTTTCTCTCTTTCATCGCAAATTTTAGATAATCGAATTAATTCAAAATTGATTTCTTATGTTAATTTAGAGTCTTAGTTACTATTATTAAATTAACTATTTAGTTATTGCACAAAAATTAAATTTGTAATTTATGAATTCCATTCCTATACTTCATTAGCTAAAGTGTAAACCTGATGTAGTATATTCATAATAATTGTATTATAGAATAAATAAATTTAATAAAAATATGTTATATATATTTCAAATTAAAGCATATATATGATAAGTTTGCTTTACGTAAATCCCTACATAATATATTGAAATATTTGTGGATTAGAGCTTCGATATATTATTTAGTATTTAGGTATAAAATATATTTTTGAGAAAAGCTTTACCATATTGGTAATTATTTATGAAATTATTAGTGAATAGAATGAATGAATACATAAGGAATAAAGAAAATGAAGATGAAAGCAATAGAGAAGAATGAAAGGCTAATTGTAAGTCAATTAATTATTTGTTTAGATTATTACCTAGTATATAATCATTTTGATGAAGATTTTAAAGAGAGAGAGAGAAGGAGAGAGGGAGAGAAAAAAGGAAAAGGTAATCATTTATGTTTAGTAAATGTTTCAACAATTTTCAAACACTGAACTCGATAATATTTTGCTAAGTGAAAGTTTATACTTTCTCATAGATATGATGGGAAAGTCTATTTTCTTTTCTTTCTTGCAAAATTCAAATCCAATATATGACACTTTGACCTCTCTTCGTTTTTTTCTTTTTTGTCCTCTTTTTCTTTCATCATCATCGATTATTATTTGTAAACAAAGATTGGAAAGAAATTCATATCGATGACCGATGACGATTATACCGCCATATGAAAAATATTCTAGAAATGAAATGAAAGTATGAGAAAGTTCAAAGTGACCGTTGATCTTCTTGGACTTCTAAATAATATCTTCTACCCCACTTCTCATTGCTAAGGATTTACACTAAACAGAAAACAAATGAAATGAAAGATGATGTGAGAAAAATTTTTTTTTTCACTCAGAGAAATTATTGGCAAAAGAAAAAAAAAAAAAAAAAAAAACAAACGAATGTGAGGCAATCAGTGTCACTGGATGAATTGCATTTGTAAAACTTCACAATTCAAAATATTATTTATAATATTATGAAAAAATTTTCCATGAAATGTAGATGTAAACTATTGATTTGTTTTTTCATTTTTTGTTCTTCTTGCATTTTTCCATTATTCGGAATTTTTCAAAAGTAAGAAAGAAAAAGAAATATCAAAGCAAATCGACTGAAAAAAAAAATCATTATTACTATTTTAGCATGCTAACTAATAATTCATTTACTTTATTTTTTTGATTGCCAACATGAAATTTTCCTGGTTTCAATTTTTTTTATTAACAACTAATTAAGTCTTAATGTGCTAGTCGTTGACTATTCCAGCACTATAAATTTTGTTTGCCTTTTTGATTTTTTTTAGAAAATTATATTATTAAATTCGAAAATTTGCATTGTAGTGTAAGCTTAAAATTAAAAGTTAATACTTGAATGTAATATGGTTAACAAAATGCGGAAAAAATTAAGTTCATGATAATGATATTATCATTGATATATTTGTTAATGACAGCTTGATACTTTCAAATAATGTATACATCAATATTTAATTTTAGTTTTTTTAATTGTCTGATCTATGTAAGAATGAAACATAAAAGCAAAACGAATTTGAAACATAAAAAATATTTACCATTTTAATTTATTATATATTTAGAATTCTGATCTTATTCATTCATATACTTTTTTATCTTTAGATAAAGGAAAATACAACTTGAAATAAATGACAAATATTTTATTAAATATAATGCTAATTAGTTTACACTTCTATTACTTTTAATTAATTACCTATAGCTTTACAATATAATCATAACATATGATTTCTTCCTTCTAGCACTTTTCTATCTTTTTAATAAATATATTCATAGACTAATATATATTTATATGAATTGAACCATCTCAAAAAATCAGAACTTATTTTTAACTTTTCAAAAAGTTTTAATTTATGTAAATGCATATTAGTATAAGTATGTTTATGTATGTCCATGCATGTCTGTGTATGTTTGTGTCTGTGTGTATAGAAGTATTGAAATTATTAAATGTAAAGGATATATGAATGAGACAAGGATGAATTGCTGTTGATGATAGTCCACGGTTTTGCATCCTATTTTCATTCAGCATTACTTTACGAGGGACAGGAATTAGAGACGATGGATAGGACGAGGGACATGAGACAGAGGACAGATGACAGTGGACAGAGACCTTGACTACTGTAACTCTTTCCTCTCAAAATTCGTCCTTGTAAATATATGCATTCATCACAAAATCCTTCCCACTCTTTTATCTATCCTTTACTTTTCACTTCAATTCATACATTTTTCTATTAAAATCTTTTATTAATAAAACGAAAATTTTCAACTATTTAAAAAAGTACCTTTTACCTTCTCTTTCCTACCCTTACTTTTTACACAATTTCAGAGAAAGAAATTTTTTGGCAAAAAAAAGATTAGCAATATTGCAAAGAATAAGGATGAAATAGATAGTATAACAGATAGATGAAATGGAAAACTTTACATCGTTGTTAGGCAATCATTAAATGCAATGACATTAGCAATAGTAAGGAATGTGTAGTTTTTTTATCGTTGTTGTTGTTATTGTTGTAGCAATAGCACTTACTAGTGTCATACAATATTTCTCCTAGGCATATTTATTGTTCTAGTAATCGTTGTCGAGGTACAATATTTATTCAGATATATTTATTGCTTTAAGAATAATGATAGCAGCAGTGGTAGTAGTTGTCTTATTAAAGTGGTCATTCTAGTGATAATTTTTTATAAAAATAGAGATTAAATGCTAAATAAAAATCAAAAACTGAAACAATGGAAGTGAAAAATAAAAAATAAAAGAATTATTTATAAATGAAATTCAATACTGATTTAGCAACAAGTACAAAGAGAATATTAATAATTGGGATATTAATCTTTTTTTGGTTCAAAGAATGTTTTTAACAATGTTTAATATTTCTATTTTTTTCTTTAATTTATTTTATTTTAAGCATTTTAACTGTTTTTTCTTAAATAAAAAAATATTTAGGTTTTTAATTATATTTTAATTACACCTTACTTTTATAATTATTTTCTTTCATTTTTTTTTATTTTATGTTTACACTCAAATTATTTTAAATAATTTTTGCTTTTCATTCATTTATTTTGTTTAATATCTATTGGATTCAATTTCAAATTTAATTCTAATTTTAAATTATTGCTTATTAAAATAAGGAAAAAGAACCAAATGTTAATTAAAATTGATGGTTAATTTCTTCTTATTAAAAAATACGAATAATTATGAAAAGAGTTCTTTTCAAAAGTTTGAAGAACAGTTAACAAACCATAAATAGCTTAAATAAGAACACACACATACATACACATACATACATGCCTAGACATATATATGTGTGCAAATACAGGTATACATTTATATACGGATACGTTTTAGGTTAAAAAAGATATATGTACATACGTGCACACGCATGTACTTATTCACATGCACACAAGCAGGTCGCCATACATAGGGGACAAGTAGATGCATTGATATATGTTACGCTAGCAATTACGTACACGTACACGTACACGTACATACAAGGGATACACATACACGTAGTCATTCATATACGAACAGCCAGCATAAAAGTACACAAAAATTTAAATGTTTGCATAAATGGACACGTGGTGAAAGATAAATAGTGATGAAATAATATAGTATCATTATTTATTGAATACTTCATTATTCCTCAAAAAAAATAAAAAAAAGAAGAAGAAAAGTAATGTGAAGTGACGATGCGATGGAAAGGTAAGCGAGACAGGATAATTACCTGTATCTTCTTAATCCGTTAAGTAAACAGAAAAGTGTGGAAATGATTGGGTGCAATTATTTCTCTTCCTTTTCAAAATATGCATCATTGATGACATACGAATATAATCGTTATTGATGATGCCGAATAAAAAGGGATTTTAAAAAAAAAATTTTTTTCTTTTCAAACTTGAGAAAACAAAAAAAAAAAAAGGAAAAAGACTTAATTATAATCGAAAAAAAAAAGATACCGTAGGAAGAGACAGCAAAGAGCATGTGGAAATGAAAAAAGATTTAAGAAAAGAAAAAATAAAATAAAAAAATTATTTTTTCTCTTGTCACTAACAGGTAATCGAATGGGGACGAATTTGACATTCACCGTCATTACTGTCTACTATTATTGTCACAATCATTGTTACCAAGTTTATAGGTCAACGGTCCATCAAAAAGGAATAACAAACAATACAGGTGCGTGCTGCAGCTATTTACTACTAATTCCACCACTACTATTGGTTACATTTTGTTTTCTTTACATGAGGGACCAAAATTTTTTGTTTTCTTTTTTCTTCTATTACTTGTTTTAATATTTGAAATTAAATTCTTAAATAACATCATGCATGCAAGTAGCAAGTAATTAGCAGTTAGTAATGCATAAAATAATGATTTAATAAGATATATTAGATAGAACAGTATTAAATATGCATTTTACATATAATGAATAAGCAGACAAAAGTAAAAGCAATTTATTACAGATCGAAAATACAAATATTAAGTAGTTTTAACAATTATTAAGTAAGTTATATGCATGAGAAACTTGATATTAAGTACCATTATCAATGATAAAAGAAAGTAAGAGTGGTATTTTTCGAGTAAAGATCATTCAATCGTGTTTAATTTTTGTTTTCTTTTTTGATACTTTTATCTTCGTTTACTTCTTATTATGAAAATGCTCAGTAATCTAGTTTTTAAAAAGTAATTTATGAGAGAATTTGTTAATTTTTGAATTTAATTACCATCTATGGAGGCATTATACTTTTCAATTTCGTATTTTCCAATAGTCCTCACAAATTTCAGTAATTATTACTACCAATTATTGCAACTGCATTTGCAACGTTTTTTATCATTGTTAACTATTGTTATCAACTTTCATAATTATGATTGTCATTGTTTACTATTATTGTTGTTGCCAGAGCTTCTTCAAGCATACAATTAGTCATTAGTAGGAGTAAATGAAAATTTAATTTTTCTTTTGAATTATTATTTCCAATTATCAATTCCTTTCTTTTCTTCCCTTCGCCAAACATATGCATATTTATGTGTATAATATAATATTGGAAGAAGATAAATGAGATAATTCTCATTCTCTTTAATTATTACCTCACAATATTGCTCAGAGTTAATTGTCTAAATCGATATTTTTATATTGCAGTTTGTTGGCACTGGAAATTGCAAATGACATTAATGATTATAAGGTTTAAAACAATTTAAAATACTGTTAGCATAGCACCAGTAATGATGATGATAATGTTAGTAATGATGATTATAATGTTATAATAGTAATAACAGCCATGGTGACGGTGATGATAATGTTAGTATTGATGATTATAATGATATGACAGCACTAGTAGTGATAGCATTGCCACTAAATATATTTTTATTGCCAATTTCATTTGTTGTTGACAATGTTATTCGATTCGATACTTTTATGTGTTTGAAAGTTTCTTTGTTTCTATTACTATTACTATTTGCTTATTGTGCACTTATTGCATATATCAATTGTTCACCAATATAATAAACTCTGTCGGTTTGAAATACATTTAATTTCTTACTTTAAAATGATAATATAAAACCAATGTTTACTATTGTGCATGTGTGATTAAATCATAAAAAGAGTAAATTTGTAAGATTTGAAAAAAAAAATGCAAATTTAAATTGTTATATCATTTCATCATATCACAATAGCAAAATAACGCAATTAATGAAAAAAAAAAGAATTAATTTTGATGTAACAGAATTATTTCATCTTATGCGGTTTATTTTGTGCATATGAAAAGTGCATGCTGCAAGTTACGAATGCATGCCGCAAGTACATTATATAATTCTTTTTTTTTACAACTGAAAAAAGGTATGCAATAATGATTGATTTCTGATGTTTTATCCGTAGAATGGTAGCAAATCAGAATCGATAATTCGTAAAAATTTGAAACGGAATCCTCAAGCAATATTAGGTTGAGGTAAAGTACTTTAATATAACTTTTCTTTTTGCTTATGTAAACAGCCATAAAATGTATTTCATTGATATGAAATAAGAATTAAACTTTTTAAGATTTATCTTGAAATATAGTAAGGCCATGCTAATGTGAAATATACAAAAAAAAAAAAGGAAATGAAAATTTGTTTGAAAACTGAAATTAAAATAGAATTTAAAAAATTTGCAGTTTTTTATCGATTTTACAATTATCAAACAAATATATATAAAAGAAACAGATGGAAATACTCATAGATATCATTTTAATGCAACCATAATTACGAATTTTATCACTTTTCCGTTAGAAATGACGTTTTAAACTCATTCAAAAAAAATTTTTTTTCAGTTTCTTTTTTTAATTAATTTAAAAATTTTTAATCCTACAGTATTGTTTTCTAGTTTGTTTTTTTAGTTATAATTTTAAATAAAACTAAACATTCACATGCCTACCTGCATGTTCTAATATTTGCATGCATCATTTTAAGTTCATCAATGCATGCATTTTAACTGTGAGTAATGCATGCATTATAATAATACATTTAAATTTATATGTGTTACAATCATATATTGTCAGCGTGTCATTAATTAAAAATTTACTATTATTCGAAATTTGAATTTCACACAATGAAACCGACGATGAATTAATAAATAATATAAATAATTTTAAAATGGAAAATTCGAAACAAAAAAGCGATTTTTTTTCAATGTCAAATTCTTTTCAATGTCATTATTTTAGAAAAAAATTATAAAAATGAGCTAATTTGAGGGAATAAACATAGGGAAAATTCTTTTGTTAACGATGAAATGGATAGAAATGCTTAATTACAAAATAAGAAATAATAATAATAAAAAGATATTACAATATTTAATCACTTATCAGTTGCATTCTCTATTGCAATTAATTGAAACAAAATCATAATGATAGCAATTTTTTCACTACAAAATTAATTATTTTAAGTATCTTTTTTTTAAATCATTGGTCTAAATCTCAGTTAAAAAATTTTGTTAGAAAAAAAATGAAAAATAATAAATAAGTCGTTTTAAAAAGGTTTTTTCATCACTGTGGCTAAAATATGACAGGTGAGCAACATCTTATTGATGAATCTATCAAAAAAAAAAAAAAAAAAAAGAAAAATAATGTTCGTTGACCATATGTCTTTTACATCACATGTTTGTGACATCATAATGACCAGTAAAAAAAAAAGCGACAAAATTTAAATTTCGTAAAAACAACAAGACAAAATTGAAATTTCGTAAAAGCAATGAAACAAAATTTAAAATTCATGAAAACAACGAGGAAAATTTTAATATCACAAAAACAAAGGGGCAAAATTAAAATTTCACGAACAAAGATAAAATTAAAACTTTATAAAAACAAACGAAAAAATTTAAATTTCAACGAAAAAAAAACGAAACAATCTTTGCAATTCTTTTTTCTATGAAATATACTTATTTTCATATCCATTCAGTTCATTTTTTTCCCCTTTTTCTTTCTTTTTTTCTCTTTCTCTTTCTTTTCTCTTTTCGGTATGCTTTATTTGTTGATTGAAAGATTTTTTGAGTGGTTTTTTCCAGCTGAATGTGTGAAATGAAATAAAAATGGACTGAAAACGATGAAGATAATACCGTAGAAAAGAGGTCACAACCTCTTTCTTTACTACCTAAAATCTATTTTATGAGCTATTTTTATGTGAGTACCATCCTCCTACCTTTAACCGCTATATGTTACCCTATTTATCTTTATAACTACTCAATAGTAAATGAATGAATGAATGAGGGAACAGAAGGAATGAAGGAAGGAAGAGAAGGAATGAAAGAGGACAATAGAATGGACCACTTCGTTTTTTTTTTTAATTTTGAAATAACTTCCAAATAACCTTCAATGAACTCATATAGAATCGATCGTAAAGTTTAATTATTGCGCATAGTAGTAGTTATGTTTAAATAATCTTTTGAAAAAAATCTTTTTAAAAACGTTAAAATCAATCAATATGTATATTGGTTGATTGAAAATATAAAATTTAGCTTCAGAAATGTACAAATTTTCATCCCAATTAGCAATAATTAATAGAAACATGGATTGTTTAAGGCAAAAACCAAAAAAAAAAATAAAAATTAAATATTTAAAATTTTGCTTTTCATTAATGTAAATAAGAAAAGTTACAATTATCACAAACTGCAATTAATAAATGCAAAAAAAAGAGCGAAAAGCAATTAGAAAGTGAAAAATAATTGCTAAATGTTTGCATATTTATTTTGTTTAAAATAAATTCAAAATTCAAGTTTCAGTCAAATATTTTATACAAAGTGAAAGTAAAATTATAAGCATTAAAATTGCTAATTATTATTTGTTATGCAAAAATAATTTTTAAGAAATGTTAATTCTAGCTGAATACAGTAATCAAAAAGAAAAAAATTTGCAAGAAAAGAAATGTCAATGAATTGAGATTACCTTTTAATGTTAGGTAAATATCTAATTAAATGATATCATAGAGTCTTTTTCAATGAGAGGTAAATGATTTATTTGATTATACCTTCAAATCATTCAATCAGATTAACAATTATGCAAAAACAATGCATAAGTACTTTTTACTGTGTAATTTTATTTGTTTATTTAAATTCTTATTGTTTAACATCACTCATTCTCACCTTTAATCCTTTTTTGCGGTGTTTTTTTTTTTTTTTTTTTTTTTTTTTTTGTGACGAAAGTAACTTTTGATATAATTCAAATTTAGCTAAATTTGATCTAATTTTTCTTAGATTTCATTTATTAAATGTGAAAACAAAATTTTCTAATACTTTTTAATACTAATAAAAATAAATGAGAATTTTCAATTCAATTGCAAAATTTTGATCCTGCAGTAGATTTTTTGATAAAAAATGTATTTAAAAAGAATTAAATTAAGCTAAACCTGCTTAACTAATCAAGTGATTATCAGATAAAGTGAAATTATTTGCTTGTTCATAAATATTACGAATTTCAAAGAAAAATTAAATTAAAAAAATTAAAAATTGAAATTATTGGAAGTATCATCAATGAATTTGCCAAAAAATTATCGGAAATATTCAATTTTATTGGAAAAAAATGATGACCAAATTCGACAAAAAAAAATCTCACAAAATTTAAATCAAAAATTTGAAAAATTGTTAGAAAATAACAATAAACTAAAAAATAAAGAATACAGTGAGGTTTATCATTGTACAAAAGACAAAAATAGATACCTTTTGAAAATAAATTTTAATATTTCATTTTTATTAAAAAAAGCTTTTCTCTCTTTCTTTCATTTTTTTCTCTTAACTGAAAATAGTTATACAAATAAGAACTTATAAGCTGAATAATGATCAATAAGAAACTTCCGGTTATACTCCTCTTCCTCTCTCCCTCTCTCCCTCTCTCTCTCTCTTTTAACCAAACGGATACTATCGTTCTTTATTGCTTCGCTTATAGATTCGGTCACCCTTTCTTGTCCTACATTCTTTTTCCGGTTTTCTTATTCCTTTTCAATTCCGTTGCAATTTATTAGAAAAGTAAAATGAGGTTTGAATGGCTGCACAGGAAACCTAAATAATTATTTGCCACTTCCCCTCCCTCTCTCTCCCCTCTCTCTCTCTCTCTCTTTATAAGATTATAGTTACACTATAATCTTATAATTATAATATTGTTTGTATTTCTTTATTCCACAACAATTTTATCCTTATTTTACTCTCCTTCCTTTCTCTCTCTCTCTTTTCTGATAGAAAGGAAAGTAAAATTTTCATAAAAGAAATAGAAAAAGAGAGGAAGTGGTTAACATTTTAAGTATTAATAAAATTTCAAATTTAAAAAAAATTTAAAAAAGAATTTTATAAAATTTTGAAGTCACAAACAGTGGTGAAAGCATAATGAAAGATAAAATCAGATCATTAGATGACAGATATTGATTATGATAGAGTCTTCGTTTTAAAAACAAAAAGTTTTTATTTTATACTTTAACACATAAATGCGTGAAAACACGTATAAAATCTTTTACACGTACGAAATCTTTGGACACGCATAATTTTGCTATACAAAAATATAGAAATTCCTTTTAAAAAAACACACATAAGCCCTCTTTCCACTTATAGCACTTACAACACGTATGAGTAAGGACTGGTACGTAAGACACATGTGCAATACACGTATTTGACGTATGTAATCATATTTAAGTTATAATAAATAATATTCATATCATATCAAATTGAATAATAATAATATTTCTCTAATAAAATATTTGATAGAAAAAAAATTTTTTTCCTTCCTTGTTACTAAAATTTAGAAATGAATTTAATAAAACCCAATTTTACAATTCAAATATTTTTCTTTGTTTTATGTTTCAAATTTGTTTAATATTTATAATTCGTTGTTCTTTTTTAATAACTTTTAAACTCCAAACGATTAATTATTTATTAATTTTTTCATAAATAAAGTAATAGTGAAGGAATGAAGATAGTGAAAATAAAGAAATAAAATTTGAGAAAATAATTTCAATTTTTTTTTTTTTTTTGACTATATTTACGATTGTATCAAAATTTATGGATTTATTAGTGAAAGATAGCATTGTGATATGACTTCTACCTGAACCATTTTTTTATTTTATTGAAGCGAGCGGTATTGTTGAAAGAGTTACAACACACACACACACACACCTGCCAGGTATGTATCATTAGCTTCATCGTTGTTTCAGGTGTTCAAATCTCTTCTTAAGTCTTTTCTTTCTTTCATCAAACAAAAAGATTACTTTTTCTTAAGGGAAAAATTTTATTCCTTCATTGTTTGTTTTGTTTTTATTATCGTTTTTGAAATACTGAATTAAATTTTTGAAATGTTTTTTTTTTTTTTTTTTTCTTTTTGTAAAATTTTATCAATAAGTAATTTTAAAAAGAAAAAATAGTTTTAAAAGTTTTATTATTTTTAAACCATTATTAAAACTATTAGAAATTTTGAAATATTCTTTTGTGCGCTTTTACTGCTTCTTTCGTTTAATTTAATTTTTAAATTTAAATATAGCTTTTGATTTGAATTTCCGCATTGTCCTTTATGTTTAGAAAAAAAATAAAGAATGCTTTGATCACTGGGAATATCGCAATTTTTGTTTTCCCATGAGAGTATACAATCGGTTAAAATATGTAATTTTTAGAATTTTTTCAAGCCAAAATCAAGAAAAGTTATTTCTAAATTTAAAAAAAAATAAAATAAAATAATAAAACAAGCAATTTGAGTCTAACGTAATTTTCTTTAATGAAACGAAGTAAAAAAAAACAAAAGACAAAAGGTTGCCGATAATAATTAATTAATTATTTGAAAAACTTTCTTCCAACCACAAATAATTATATTAAAATTCAAATAAAAATTAAAATTGAAGAAATTGACAAACTGACATTAATTTGACTATTAAAAAGACTTTTAATTTATAACAAACTTTTAAAATGATAAGTGAACAATACTTTACAAAAATTTCTAAACTACTAACAGAAATAAAAAAATTGGCATAAAATACTTTTTGTAGGTTATATAATTTAAAAGCATTGTAAAAAAAAAAGAAAAGTATTAATATTAAAAATATTAAATTCCGTATAATTCTAATTGATAGCCAAATTCTTTCAGTCATTAAATCAATATTAGTTGCAATTAGTACTATTGGCAATTCACAAATTTAGTTTACAATAGCATTTATTACAATAAAATCTGCTTTTAAATAATTGAAATATTATAATAATTTAAACCAAAACTGAAAACATTAATATTCTTTGATCAAAGTTAAAGTATTTAATTTTATTCAATATTTTATTGTAAAAAGCATTTCAATGTGAATTTTGAAAAATAACGCCGTTTTAATCTGTGAATTTTCATTCCAAATAATAATAATTTCTTTTATTAATTTCAATTTTTCATTCTTTCAAAAACATTAAATTTTTTTCCTTTCTTCGCCCACCTAATCATTGCTATTGCTAATGAAAATTTTATTAAATCCAATAATATTCTTTTATTAATTAAGCATTTTAAATTTTTAATAATTCCAATAAAAATGATTTTTTCAGATTCAAAAAAAGAAAAAAAATTGATTTTTGTTAACGTCAACAATGTGATAATAGGATGAAAAGTTGTAATTAGTTTGTGCACATTAAAACTAAAAATGCGTGATGCAAAAATCTTTCATTATAACATTTAACGAGTAATACTGTTAAAAAAGTAAATTATATGTTGTGAAAAGATCAACAAAAAAAGGAAAAAAAAAAATGGTTGAAATAAGTAAATATCGTTTTCTACTAGGTATTTTGATTAAATTTAAATTTGTTTAAATTAAAAATTTGACAATAAAAAAAAACAAAAAAATTAAAAAATATGTTTTGTTATTGCTTCCTTTTTCTCAATTTTAATTCATCAAATTTATTTGCAGCAATTTATCTAATTAATTTAAAAGACTAATAAAAAAATTTTTTTCTACATTATTAATAGACTTATCCTCATGTTAAAACTGAGTTTAATGAAGTTTTATAATTTATAAATTAATATTTTGGAATAAAAATTTACTTTTTAAAATGTAAGAAAATCATTATCAAAGTAATAAAAGTAAGTTAGAAAACAATGATAAAAGTTTAAAATTTTTGAGTTAAACATGAAATTATTACTACATATTACTATAGAAAAAATAATATAATAAACTTTTATGAAATAAAGTAACCATTTCGCATTTTGCATAACTTTGCATTTTTGCTTGATTTATGTTAAATGCTTACATCATTTCGCGTCATTTTAGTTTACAGTTATTAATTTTTAGTCTAATAATATAATTAATGCCTTAAATTTCCAATCAATAATTACTTAATAGTAATTTGTCAATTTAATATTATAAAACTAAATAATTTGTTGAAAAATTATAGAAAAAGTTTTGTCTCTGTTTTTAGGATAGATGCGCTATTTACTAAATGTACTTTTGATATCTTTTATCTTTATCTTTAGTGTTGGCCAATGATCAGTAAGGTCATTAATATGTGACAAAAGCGCCCTCTGATGCAAATGTAATATAATTTTATTATACTTTGTGCATAATACTACAATAATGATGATATATATGTCATATTTTCTACTTACCTTTCCATTAGTTTCAGTAAGATATGCATTAATTTGCGCAAACGTTATTTTATGCAGACGTGCACTGCAACGTAAGTCTGTTTATTCCTTTTTGCTAATACAAAATTAATGAATTTTTAATGTTTAGTTTTTAATCAATCTTCTGACGCATTTTTAATTTTGTTTTTATGAAATATTTCTTTGATATTACTTTATTTTTAGACGTTTATTTAAATTTGCATAATTTTCGTACTTTGTCCTTCATTGTATATCGCTTTTAGATAATATTAAAAATACCCATTTCTTATTGTGAATCAAAAAATTGAAATATTCAAATTTGCAAGTTAAAATGTTTTGCTGTATCTGTTTAAAATATTACTTTAACTTAAATTTCATATTTAATTATATATATCGAAATGAAAAAAATGAATGTGACGAAAAAAAATTAAAAATGGTTTATAATACGACTGAAATCAAAACCAAAAAGTTCATTAAATTTTGATTTCCGGAAACTTTTTTTTTTCTTTTTTCTTCAATAGTTTGCATTCATGATTTTCGGAAATCATAAATTTCAAGAGTAAAAGAATCATTGTGGGAACGAATGAAATTATCCTTTGTCTGCATTTCGTCAATTGCGCATCCAAAAAATCCTTAAATTTTACACCAGAACTACTCCATAAAATTTCATGAAATTTGCTAGAATACTTTTAGTTTAAAAGAAAGAATAAATTCATATCCAAAAGAAAAGAAAAAAACGGTTCGAAAACAAAAGTCATTTTGAAATAATAAATTATGACTTTACCCGCAGGTAAGTGTGTTTTCTCTTTCTTTTTAGCTTTTTACCTGACAAGTGAAAAACAAAAAAAAAAAAGAAAAAAACATTTATAGATGAAATTTTAATATCATTAAAAAAAATAATAGCAAATTAAACATAGCAAAACACTGAAATATATGCAGAAAAGAATGATTAAATGGAATAATTAAATGGAATTACTGAAATTAATTCATTATAAAATATGTGATTTCAACTGAATGTTTTAAATTTTAACCTTCTTTTTTGATCTGTAAAAGTAACTTAATCAATGAATTAATTTGAAATAAAATTTTTCATGGCTTAATTACTTCTACATTTCTGCTAATATCAAGCGTATTTTGTGCTTATTTTATTTTAATTTAACATTTTGAAGGAAAAAAAAAGAAGCTACGAGGTTGCTTTAGCAGTAAAAATACTATTCAAAAACGCAAAATGCTAACGTAGTATTTGATTTTCTTCTGGTATTTATTGTTTACATAATTGATTTGAATTAACCAATTTTTAAAACTTTTGACTTCTGACTATAACATAAATTTCTTCATCCTTCATTAAGTTTATTTAATATTGTACACGTGATTATACGTGAGATAATTGTTAGAATTACGTGAACATAACGTATTCCAAAAAGCATACGTCTTCTACTTATAAAATCAAAAAGAAATTTAATAATAAAGCAAGAAAAAAAATCCGACTGATAACGAGCAGAATCATTGCGTTAAATACATACTGATTAACTGATAATGAATCATGGTATTTTATCATATCATCTGATCAATGTTATCAGTAGTAGTATAATAAATATTGGCACATTACTGGAAGCGTTTGATGGTATTACGTCGGTTGTGAAAGCACGTAAAGCTGAAATTTTTTTTTTCTTTTACAAATTCTGCTTTTTGTATGCCAAATTTACATTCTGCATCAAAATTTAGTATCAAAATTCTGTAACACGAAATAAGAATTTAATTGAAAATTTACTAATTATATTTCATTTTTTTATTATGTTTTTAATAGTCATAAACAGAATGGTAAATAATTAATTAATTAGCATATTATCAGTTGTTCCTCATAATATTCTCAAAATTATTTTATTTTTCTAAAGCTTTCGAATTGATAAATTATATTTTAAATTGATAAAACTTCACAGTCACTAAAATTTATATAAAAATGATCAAAATAATATATCATTTCGTAAAAAATCACATATGTTATTTGCTACTAGTTTTAGACGTATGAATTTTTCAAATTTAAAATTAAAAAATATAACAAATTAAACTTTGATGAAAAAAAAAAAAAAAGTAAATGAAAAGTGGAACATCTCTGATATGGTGCATCAACTTGACGATATTTAATTCGTGGACCACGATGCGATCCTTCTGACCACGGATTTGTTCGCAATTCAATCAGCAACCAATTGGAATCACTTTCAAAACGGATACCAATTAAATTATCTTTTGTAGAACATAAAATTCTAAAATTGCTACTATTCCTTAAAATAATATTAATAACATTTCTCTCTTATTTAATTTTTCATTTAAGTCAAAAACTTTTTAAAAAAATTTTCATTTAAAAATGTTTTTTTTTTTTGAAAAAATTTTTGCTTCTTTTCTATTCTTTCTCTTTTTTTTCTTCCGAAACTTTTTTCATATTTGGGTTTGAAATAACTTACGGATTAGCAATACTTTTAGCGCCCCAAATATAAAAGATATCATTGCATGGTTGATCCGGTGGAACGTTATCATCATCTAAATCTAAATCTTTAATGTAAAATTCGATCGTCTTTTCCGGTATACTTTTTATCAACCATTGGCAAAATGTTGCACCTGTTCGACCTTCCGGATATGTACTGCAAGTATTTTTTCATTTAAGTCTTATTTTTTCTTTTTTTGAATTCTTGAAATTATTAAAAATAATTTTTTATTATCACACAATATAAACTGTAATAAACAATAAATTTTATGTTGAAGATATCAATTGAAATTATTATAAATAAATATAAATAAACAACGATTTTTCATATATTTTCCCATTCGTATTTTATGATTCAATTCAATAAAATTTTATCAATTTTAATTAAATAAATTTTCTATTTATTATAACTTAAGTCTTAATTGTACAAAAAATCTTTCCATCTAAATATTTTGTAACTGTTTTCAACCAAGAAAGGAAATTTTAATTTTATTTCAATCTTATCTCTTATTCAATGCTATTTATATCTATTATTTTATGCAATAATTTTATTTAAAAATTTTCGAATTTCTGATTTAAAAAAAAAATTGAAAAAAGTAGAAAAAATTAATTAACCTAAGTGAAACAGTTCCTTGTTCATCACTATGAATGCCACATGATGGATCAGTGAAAAGTTTCCGTCTCGAAAGTTCTTCACAATTTTTTCCCTCAAATCCATATGCGCATTGACAATTGCAATCGTTTTTCACTTTACCGCCATTTTCACATTCCATATTGCATCCTTCTATAATTTATTAAATAAATTAACGATAAGAAAACGAAAAAATTGAAAATATTGAACAACTGAAAGAGAAGAAAAAAGAGAAAAAAAAATTTAATAAATTCTTTTTTTCCTCTTTTATAAAGTAGAAAATGAGAAAAGAAAAACCGGAAGAACCGGAAGCTAAAATAGCAAATATGATATTCGACTATTACAAAATTAATTTAGTAGATAAAATTTCACGTTCAGTTAAGACAATGATTATTAAAAAATTAATCGGTTTGTTCCATTTAATATTTCATTTAATTAATTAGAAAATATAAAATTAATTTTTGATTCACAATATCTAAAATATAACAAATTTCTATTCTATTCCAAAATTTTGTTTTCTTTTATTAAAAAAATTGAGGCTTAATTTCATATAAATATTTGAAAGAAATTTGTTTACGGTTTTATATGAAATTTCCTATTTCAAAAAAAAAAAAGTTCCTACCGAAATAATTTGAATAAATCATTTAATTTCATATCAATAAGTAAAAAATTTACATCAAAAATTTTAGACTGAATTTAATTTTGATTTTATGCAAAAATATTCCGAACTTGAAATTTTCATTTCATATTTTTTGCATATAAAATCAAACTAAGAATTTTCAACAAAAAATGAAAACAAAAATTGTTATATTTTTAAGCGGGAAGTGTCCTTTTTAAATTTTATTAGCAATGAACTTTAATTGCATGCATTTTTATTGAGAGTCTTAATTAGATTCAGTCAAATGATGAATACTTAATGACCTTTTGCTCCATCATCACTTAAGTCTATCTAAAATCTCACTAACTTATGCAACTAAACATGCAGAATGATGACCCATAACCCATGACCCATGACCTTTAGTGATGCAATTATTCTTTAATTTTATTTTAATAATTACTTCACTAAAGCTCATTTCATCCATCCAAAAATTAACAACAATAGTTGTAATCAGATAAACTAAAATTATTTTACTTTAAAAATTTTCCTTTCTAACTTTCTCATCCAAATTAAATCTTTGGTTTAAATGATTTTTTTTCTCAAGAAAATTTCCAAATTTTCATCATTAATAAAGGTAAAATGTTTTGATTATTAGTAATTTCAATCATTTAAAGATTTAAATTATCAATTATAAATGTTATTCCAATAAAAGTTAGATCTTATGTATATAAAACATTGACTTGTGAAGTAATTACAAAATGAAAAAGAAAAACTCGAAGAATAATTTATCAAAATAAAAACAATTGAAATTTTAATAGAAAATAAAATTCTTCCGTTTTCTCTTTGAATAAAACTAACAATAATTTATTTATGATAAAGTAATATAAATATGTCTTTTGAAATATAAGAAATTAGCTAAATTTAATTAATATTCCATTGTTTTTATGAAATTTCCATTAAATTTATTTTTGTAATTCAGTGATTCCTTCCTTGAAATGGACATTTTCTTGTAATTTTCAGCATTTTTATATGTATAATGTCAAATCATAGTAAGATAATAAATCGAATACTAAATAGAATATTCACACACTACCAAAATCGGAATGTTAAAACCGGAATGTTTTGTAAGTTCCAACCGGTTTTTATCTTATTCAAGCATTGTCATAGAAAAAAATTGCTCTTTAAAAAAAAATCAAAGAACATTATTTTAAACATTACTTAGCAAATAATAAATAATATAATATTCTTTGAATTTTTTTTTTTTGGAAGTACAATTTTTTTGAATTTCTTTTTTTTATGTTTTGCTTTTCCTTCGAAACTTTTTTATTTTTTCGTGAGAAAATAATTTGTGATATTTTTTTTTAATACAATAAAATATTTTTCTTAATTAAGTTCATTTGCACTAAACTTCTCCAATTTTCCTCCTTTCATTTTTTTTTCTGAAATTAATTAAAGCACTAAATTATAAAAAATATCGTAAATAGAAGGATCATAAATTATCGTCATTTTCTATAAATCATTACATTGCTTGTATGTAATATTCTTTTAAATGATTTAAATAAATAAAAAAGTTAACAGTCAATTAATTTGTCAGAAAAACTGATTTTTCATAAGTAATTTTTCTAAAAAAATGACTAATTTTTAACAAAATTCAAAAAGTTAATCTTTAAACTTCTTTTAATAATACTTTAAAAAATGAAAATTTTTGAATGATATTTTCAAAAAATGAGAAAAAAATTTCTTTTCAAATAAGACAGTACTTTAAATATTTATCCCTGCACTCATTTTTATTATTAATAAAGGGGGCAAAAGGTCAGGGATATAAAAGGATACCGGATATGGCTAATTCTAGTTCATAACAAATGGACATATGTTTATAAATGTGTATGTTATGCATGTATGTATGTGTGTGTCTGTGTCTGTCTATAAGTGTATATATGTTTCTTAGTTAAGGCGCAGATTTTCATGTAGCTGTTTTATGGATGATTAGATAATTAACGTTGTGAGCATGAAGTCAGTGCTCAGTGATTAATAATTAACAATAATTATAGGTGTTGTACCTGTACAGTTGTACATTGTGTTGATTAGATGAATCATTTGTGTGCGAATTGGTAGTGATGAATCGGTGGCAGAAAGTGCATGCGACAATACCGCCAGACATGCATCATCAGACCATGATGATACTGATGATGATGATGATAACAGTGTTAATGATGGTAATGGTGGTGATAATTCCTTTAAAGAAAAAAATTTTTTTTTTCATTAATTTGCTTCATTTAAAAAGAAAGAGGAATAAGAAATGAAATATTTATAAATAAATGTTTCATAAAATTAAATCTAAAAACTATTATAAGAGAATTGGAATAAATTTTTTGATTACTAAAATTTCATCAAATTTCTATTGATAATGATTGGTATTTGTAAATCAATTTAGTGAAAATTTCAATTTTATACTGCATTTACTTAAATTCTAATGAATTACATTTAAACATTTTCCATTTAAATGCATCGTTTGGTTCGACTTTTGCCATGAACAAAATCTAAAATTGACAATAATTGAAATGATAATGGATCTAAAAGTTGAAAATGACATATCAAATATATTATCTGATAACTTAAACAATATTCAAATTTTATAAAGTAAAAGTAAGAAATGATTTTAGAATGTTTTGAAACGATAGTAGAATTATGCACATTACGATTAATTATTTCATTCATTTATATAACATAATTTAAAATTATAATCCAAACTAAAGTAAATTAATGAATTAAGCCAATCAATGAATCTAATCAATCAGTAAAAAGTTGGATGAAATAGTTCTAAAGCCTATGAAAATATAAACGTCGCTATAAAATCTAAATTTATATGAAGCTAATTAAATTAATAATTCTATATCCCTTAAAAATTGAATCAACTTATGATTGTAAAACCTATGAAAAGAAAGAAAGGGAGAGAGAGAGAGAGAGAGAGAGAAGTGAGAATTTTATAAATGACCACTTATCGTCGGCTCAAATCTACTGCGCATTTCGGTCAATTGCTTTGCATTTGGTACTGATATCACTTAGAATAGGTATAATTTGAATATAAGTACTTGAATGTAATGAAGCAGAAAATTGAATCAAACTAATCGGAATATTTGATCTGAAGTGGTTGACGGAAGTCTTTTGAACAGAAAAATGGGGAAAAAAGGAATAGATGATTTAGTAATACTGAAATGATATAATTATTGTAATTTATTATCAATAGACTTATAAAAAAACCAAAGATAAAAAAGAAAAATTAAATCGAATTAAACTGTTAAGAATTAAATTTGCTTGCTATTACTCGAAATTTTATTTAGAAGCAATTTTTTGAGTTTTTTTTTTTCTTTTTTATTGGTAAATATTAGTGTAATGGAAAACAAAATTTAAAAAAATTTATTCTAAACTTACGGTGATTGCATGAATAAAATTGGTTCTATATTTCTATCTGTAAGAATAGTTGCTGGTTCAAATAATAAGCAAGTTTCATCACTGATTATTTCCATTGCTCGTTGCAAACATTTGTTGATAGATTCATCTGTAACTAATTTTAATTTTGAATTATATCTTTTTGATTATGTGGATTTCTTCTCAGAATTTTCATAAGCTTAATTTTTAAATTATTATTTGCAGCAAAAAATTTTCAATGCCATTTAATCTTTTTGGATAAAGAAATCTGTTTTAAAAAAAATATATTAGTTTAAAATTCAAAATAAATCAAAATTTTATGATTAAAAAAAGATTAATTGAGTGAAAGAAAAAAATGAGAAGAAAGAAGCGTATTTCATTTGATAATTATTAATTCAGTAAGTAAAATTTCAAAAAGATTTTCAGTAACAAAAAAAGACTTTCAAAATTATTTACCGTTATCGGAATGAAACTTATACGGAATTATTTCCACAGAATATGCATAAGAAATCTGAAAATTTTATTATCATTAACAATTATATACAAAGCCTTTTATCACTTCCTTATATACCAATCGATAATACAAATTTGTGAAATATTTCTTTCAGAAAATAATGAATTTTATATTAATTTTTTATTGTGTGTGCAACATTAAGATTATATACAAAATCCATAAATTATTTTATTTAATAATACTTATATGATAGTATCATAAAGACTATAAATTATTACCAACCAAGTAAATAATGATGATACTAGGATGCCACATCCAACAGATGCTATTACCACTGATTACCATTGCAGGTTGTTGAGGTAATTAGCATATATGTATGTATGATCAATGGATACACCTGGTTGTAGGTTATAGGACGTAACCTGTGTTAAATTAGCGATCCAATAATAGCACTAATAATACAAAAATATTTTAATCTCAATACTGATATTACTGCTAGTAGTAGTAGTTATTGTATTAAAAATAATTTTTGCACCACTAATAGTTGCAGTAGTAGCAGTTGTTACTGTTGTGGTTTTAACTGTAGTTGCAATATTACTTGCAATAGCAATAGTAGTAACTGCTTGTTGTTGCTGCAATAACTATAAATGTACTAGTAAAAGTTATACTAATAATTCTTGCTGTTTTACTTAGTAATAATTACTGATACACCAAGAGTAATAGCTGTAGTACTAGTAATAACAATAGTAGCAGTAGTAGTAGTGATGAACTGAACCGCCTTAAGCTCAGTAGGGTTAATGGAATGCTGCAACAACCATAATGAGACAAGAAAGCGGGGGGAAGTAGAGGAGGGGACGGGTGCGACATTAGTGCTCAACTGCAATTGACCATTGCAACAAATAACCAATATTCCATTCTGCTATTCCTATTCCAGGCTATTCTACTCTTTCATATTTCACCTAATTTACCGGATATTCAAACACCGTGGATCATTCCTTACTTCCTTATTTTAAATCTGATTTTGTTAAAGTTAATAGAATAGCAATAAACCTTACTTACTCTTTCTCTCTCTCTCTCTCTCTTTCCCTATACATGTATATTATTTGCTACTATATTATAATAATAATAATTATTGTCATCACTACTATTATTATTACTACTATTACTATCGTTATTATTATCATTTTTATTATTATTAATTATCACAATTTCGCTAATTTGTGACCATTTCCTGGCTTAACTAAAATACTTATCCTGAAATGTCCTACTAAACTATCATCTTAAACTGAGCAAATCATAATCTTCTCAGTGAAATATAACAACTGACATTATTACAATGCACTAATCAGGATTATCCCTTCATTATCATTATCCGGTACCATTTTCTTGAACACATGAATCAGAAAAAAAAAAAAAACGGATTGTCCTCAACTGCATTAGATAACAGTGTTACATGAACATTTTAATTCTGAATAATAATAATTTACAGAAACTGTAAAAATCACAATTACAAAAAGTTTTATAACAAATTTATGACAGAAAAAATATTGCCAATATTAAATATAAAACAGCTAATAACAATTCCATTGAAATAATCTAATATTATCAAATGGAAATGATAAAATTAACAGTAAGTGATTTAAGTAAACACAAGCCTTTATGGGTAAATTACTTTATATACTAAATAAATAATCCAAAATTTTTATGTATTAATACATATTCACTTTTTACGAAAAGGTATTTTTGATGTCTATATTGAATTTTCAAATAATATAAAATTTAAATTTTTAATAATTTAATTAATCAATAAAGGGATTTTAGTACAACTTGCAATTCGGATAACATTATCATATGTTTTTAGCTTAAGCACTGAGATCAATGGACGAGATTAGGAAATTCGAGATTTATGACTTTTTCGAAGTCTAATTTACGCAAAATAAAGTTTCAATAATTTTTTTCGTTACCAATGTTTCATGAAATTAAAATGAGTAAATTTAAAATGCTTACTTTAAAAATGAATGCATCAATTAATATGAAAAGAATGACATTTGCTTTGCTTTTTTTACTTAGCAAAAAATATTTAGTTCAATTGTTTGCTTTTAGCTTAATTTCTTCATCGTTTAACTAATTAAATATCCGATTTTCAGCATTTGAAATAAAAATATTTTCTAAACTTTAGCTTATTTCAAATATTAAGTTAACTGTCTTGCTTATCTTGCTTATAAAATAAGTTTTTTTTTTAACTTTCTTTTTTAAGTTATCATTTTTAGATCTTTCACTGCTGACATTTTTATTCATTCCAGTACCAACACCTGTAATATTGATATTTTGTACCAGCAATTTATTGTCCAATTTGGCCTATGAAAGTTCTTGGCCAAAAGAATTGATCAGAATGTAGCAATCACCATTTGAATTTTGTGCCCTAAAAAATGATTTAAAAAAATAAAAATAATAGCACTTAACAATTGAAAATATAAAAGTTTTATGATAAATGAAAAACAATGAAAGATTTAAAAAATTTTTTCTGAATGCCAAAAGAATATGATTTGTTCAAAATAATTCATTATTTTACTTTTTTGCATTTTTTTCTTTTAACAAAAATGATTTTGTTTTTTAGCTCTTTTTTTTGCTCTCAGACTAAGTTGAGTATTACTTGTAAGCTTCGGTAAAAAGAAAAAGATTCGTTAGCAATTTAAAAACAAACAAAATGCATTCCGTGTATATAAAATAAAAAAAATAGTTCCTCATTTATCATTTTAAAATTGGATGATAAAATTTGTTTTTCAAATTCTTTCAATGTTATTAAATATTATTCTTCATTTACTACTACATGCCTGAATGAAATATGAATTTAATTTGATAAATTCTGCTTGAAAAATTATCATTTAGTATAAAATAGTAAATCTAAAATGACCTGAATTATAATAAATTATCCATAAATTAAAACCTAATAGATTATTTATATAAAATGAAAGATGATAATTTTCCATGAACCAAATCTTACAATATAATTATATAAATTAAAGTATCTTAATTGATTTCAATTTATTTGCATATTGCTTATTGCTATTAGCAATAAATCATTTTTCACCTTTTCATCAACTTTTTGTTAATTTTTTTACCATTTTTGTAAGAATCATTTTATCATCTTTTTATCAATTTTAATACAAATTTTTAAAAATTAAATGAAAAAATAACTATTATTTCCAATTTTAACATTGTTTTTCCAATGAATAATTATGATTTTACTATTATTTTTTAAATTTTTACTCAACATTTAATCTTTGAAGTTGTGCAAGATTCAAGCAATTAGCCGTGCAGCTAACAGATCTGCACAGATAAGCCAATACTCAACAAATAGAACCATAAGTGTGACAGCACCAGAAGCTACTAAGAAAATACTTTAACTGGAAAAGAGATGATGAAGACATGAGAAGAGCAAAAGAGAGAGAGAGAGAGAGATTAATAATTTGTTTAAAAGAATATTATGTAAAATAGGATGGATTTTAATTTAGTAAATGATTTTTCTTTTTTCTAATATGAATTGTTAAATTTTGGTGAGAATTTTACAACACTTTAAACTATTTATTCACTTTATACATATAATAATAATAACAATAATTTGAATTAACTGTATGGTAATTATAGTAATAATAAATATGAATTTATCAATTCATTAACAATTTGCTAAGCATCCGATATTATTATTATTTTGCTAAGATAGCACACATTTCATCGGTAAAGTGTATCTTTTAGTAACAATGCTATTACAATATAAGTCTGATATATTTTATGAAGAAATAACTTTTTTTTCACATAAATTAAGTATAATCCTATAATTCATCTTACTGATAAAATTGTTGACAGTTAATGATTTGATTTCATTAGCAATTTTTTTAAATACAAATGCTTAAGCTATGACAAGACAGATCTATAAAAGCATTGTTAAATTTTAGTCTTCACAGAAGGTATCATTTAAAGGATGTGATATAAAAAGACTAAAATAAGTTCAAAAGTAAACAACTGAATGAAAAAGAAGCAAACTGATCAAACAGATTAGGAAAAGAAAAGTGTAGTGACAATTGACAAAATAAGCAAACAATTCACAAATAAGCAATTAATTAAAAATAAAAGCTAAGTAATCGGCTAAAAAAGCACTGAGCCATAATACAATTGAGACTTTTTCATTTACCAATAATTATTACTAATGATTGAGTAATAATTGTTGATAACAACCAGCATGGCATATCTTATCAGATATAATATTACTAGCAGTAATACAAAGGCTATATAATAAATACGATAAAGTAGCCAAAAAAATTAATCTCTTCCTGTAAAATTATTTTTAATAATTTAAATTAATTTTTCATGCTCTACTTTTTTGTTGCTAATGGTTCTATAATTTTTCAAAAACGATCTAAAATTTTTTCATTTAATGTTGCGTAACTATCTTACACTAAATTTAATTCACACTAAAAATTTAAATCATATAGTATATTGCATTTTAATATATTGTAAAAGTAATTTCTAGCTACGGTAGGCAATAATATGCAGCGAAAGGTTAGAGATAAACAATTTAAGTACACCAGTGATTTCGCTTATCATTATTTTACAGATTATCTTATCATGTGTCATTTGCTCCGTAAATTATGAATATAATTTGAATTGTTGAGATTGCAAGCATAGTCTGAAAAATTGTTATTTGTCAAATAATTACTTCTTAATGCAAACTGTTAATACATGTACTGTTGTTAATTTTAATACTTCTAATTCGAGTAGTTTTTATACTTAAAGTAATTTTCATTAACGGAAAGTTTTTTGCTATTCTAAACCTGATGTAAAGTTGCAATTAAAATTAGCAGTCATTTTGCTTTTTTTTTTTTCATTAACTTTCCAACTGTTCATTTTTATTGTAATTATTGGTGAAGAGGAAGCTTGAACAAATGAACTAGCTAATATATAAATGTAATTTGCATCCCACAGACATCACTTAAAAGAAATGTTAGTAAGCATGTCATGTCATGTCATTAACATTAAGCAATAAAATCATTGCCACAGTGAGTTGCAACTTGACTCAGACTGAATTGAAGAAGAGCTAAAGAGCTAAAAATTTAGCACCATGGTATTATTGTCGTAGAAATGAAATATTTTCTCTCTTATTTTTTCTTTTAACTTTCACAAATTGGATTAATATTTTAGATATTAGCAGTTTAAAAATGCTACAAAATTTACTACAATATATTGCGCTGATTATAACTGTTTTTTTTTTTTTTTTCTTAATACTTCGCTTCTTTTCCCTATTTAGCTTATAACAGGTCAATAAACCGGAAATCAACAAAAATATTAGTGCTTTTTTATTAGCTAAGTTAGGATTTAATTAGCTAAGTATGGCTAAAATTACCAAAATATAGCTCGATACCATAAAGAGATCATCTGAAAAAAAGTCATCTAAATGATTAAAAAATGATTTTATGTTATTGCTTAATATAAAATTAAGAAAAAATATATAGAATCTGAAAATCAAATATTGTTTTTGAAATCTCTCGGGAAGCAATCCTCTCGAGAGACACTAATTAACTAATCCTCATTTGACTATTTGACCGAATTGGCAATGTATTCGTATTCCATTTCGGATTCAGTTGGTTTATTGATTACAACCAAAACCACAAACATTAACCATAATAAAGCAGCAAATCTCTAACACATACCATTATCATTCATAATTATAAAATTATTTCTGAAGAATTCACTGTATTAATTCAAAATTAAAGTAAAATACAAATACTTTACATACAAATTGTTACATGCATAAACGTATGTTTTCATTTAAGATTACACATTACAGTATGACAAATTCAAGTGTAACAATATGTTACATAGGTATATTTATTAAATAAATATAGTGCCATAAATAAATGGCTGTAGTCATCGGATAAAGTATAATGATATTTGTTTGTTTAATATATTTAACAAGGGTGAATAATCATAACGGAACTACAAATGAATAATCATAACGGAATGCTATGCGGAGTACAGCACTACAAATGAATAATCATAACGGAATGCTATGCGGAGTACAGCACTACAAATGAATAATCATAACGGAATGCTATGCAAATAGTCTTGATTGATGCTATGCGGAGTACAGTACTAGCGGCATATGGTATGACCGGATACAATACTGTGATGGCAGTTTGTTCGATGCGCAATATAATATAGAAGAGATTTGTAACAACTATTTAGAGCAGAAAATCATAAAGAAGACCAGATCACAATATTATGTAGATTCCGCAACAAATCAATAAACTTAAAAAAAATGAAGTTTCTTTTTTACTAAATTGTTTTCATTCTACTTCTTACCTACAGTAAATGATAATATTATCTGAATAAATCATAGAAATTACAATAAAAAGCTTTAGTTTAGGAAATTTTTACAGTAAACAGTAAAAAAATTTTTTTTTCATTCTGTTAGTAATTTAATTAATTTTTAGAAATTAGGAAACCAAAAAAAAGGAAATAAACATAATATAGTGAGATCATCTAGTAGAGTTATATTTGCATAACATAGCTGCTACTGGCATAACTAATTCATTACTTATTTGATTATCCAGAAATTTATTTTTTGAAATTAAAAAAAAATTTAGATTAAAGGAATAAGACGAAAAAAAAGAAGTATTAGATAGCAATGAAGAATTTTCGTCTACCAAAAACGAAAAATACGGAAACATGGACTTAGGGATTTTAATCTTTGTAATTATTTACACTAAATAACTGTTTCATATCTAACAGTGATTATCAATTAATTTTTTTTTTTTAAAACAGTGATTGTCAATCAATATACAGAGGTTTAGAGTTAAAAAAAGATGAAAATTAAAAGAACAAAAAATGTAAAAAGTTGAAAATCATAAATTATCACAAGATGTACTTTTATCGCTTAGTTATTCAAAATCTGATTACTTTTGAAAAAAAAAATTCCTTAGAAGTGCAAATTTATCAATTTTTCATTTAATGGATAAAATAAGTTGTTAGTTTTGAATAACATACAATGAATATAAATATATATATATGTGTAAATTCTCGTAAAATGGTTATTTCAAAGCATTTCATGTGACAATTGTCAAAACTATCTGTTTCATTAGCAGATTAGCTTATCACATTATTCGTGATTTACTTATATTATTCGTAAAACATTTGGTACACTAATATTTTTATCACACGGCAAAATTTCTTTTCTAATTTTGCCTAAAAACATAAGTGGAAGAGAATTTAGACTGAAAATACTATTTATATGTAAGTTCTGCATGCATTTTTTAGAAAAATCAATTCATTCCAAAGAGTTTAGAATAATTAACAAATCACAAAGATCATTCAATCATTCAGTAATTAACTAACTCTTTTCCACTGTTTGATTTTGTTGTGTTGTAAAAAAATTTTGAAATGAAATTAGTTTTTTGCTTCTCTATTTTCTTTATTTTTTTTTTTTTTTGCACTTAATAAAATATAATACAGAATTAATGTATTGATGGAATATTCTGATAAATAATCATCATTGTTATTTCGAGAAGTGATAAATCATAACAGCTATAAGTTAAGATTATCACAAATAACAGACAATTAGAAATAATTAAGGGTACACGTAGCTACTAATAGTTAACATAATAATTAAGGAGGAGAATTAGCTAATTGCACATTTAATTATGATTTGCTGTTAATTTCACATTTGTACAGCATAATAATTATTTAATAACAAAAGTACATAAACAATAATGTAAGCAGAAAAGTACCAAATGATATGAGTAGTACTTGTATATGTTTTAGGTAAATAACTAGATAATCAAAAGTTGTATGGTAGACAAATAAAGTATGATGTAATAAAACTTAATCCAAATTAAATCGCTTATAAATTTATATTTGCCTATTTGTTTTGTTTATTATATGTTTATTTATTTAGCTTTTTATTTATTTAATATAGACAAGACAAAAAATTTCTTTATTTCATATATTTTTTTTTCATTATTTTCAGACACTGGCCCTTCTAGCTTCGCTATTGGAGCAGCCATTTTGGCTTATAATTTTAATTGGCTTCAATGAATTTAAAAGGTATTCAACTTTACGCAATTTAAGGCTACAACAATTATTGATAGGGTAAAATCATTTGAAAAAAAGCATGAAATGATAAGCTGATAATCTGTATAAACATCATTTGCTGTCGCATTTTCAGTAACGGACAATACGTCGCTAAGACATTGTTGGAATCAGGAAGGAATTCAGAATGTTTCTACCGCTACATCAAAAGAGATCATCACCAGAGTTTCGCGGAATGGTTGCACAGAAAGAACGCCTCGCATTATACGCCCATTGCGCCCATTTATCAGCAATCGTTACTGAATTTACAGGTCAGAGTAAATTACTTACTTTTGAAGGAATCCCGCGGGCATTTATTTCGTGCATTATTTCAGTTCTTGCTACTCTGTTGCAACTTTTCCTTCCCCAAAATTTAACTTTGACATCGATTTATCACACATTCAAATGGGAACTGTGACAAAGGTGTTCTATGTGGCAAATCAACAATTAATTTACCTGAACCATTTCAATTGGAATAAATTATCAATTTCAATGGAAGACTGTCAGTGTTTCATTCAAAGTAGCAAATATGGGGAATAGGGAATCTCAGATTCATAATGCTTATCACTTTATGATTGATAAAGGAGTAATATTCCACAAAAGAATATATTACACTGGAAAGAGATACAGAGAGATAATTCAATTCCGTTTACCTTTTTCGAATTATTGGAAATAAAAAAAAAAGGTAAACAGAGAAAGAATTTTGAAAACTGAAACTGAGTTGAATGTATGTAATTTCTTCGACTCCTCCTTTTGTAACTTTCAATTTATTCAGGAATAAATATTACAAAAAAAAAAAAAAATTTTTCCAAATCTCACAAATTTTGCTTATGCTTATGCCAGAAGAAAAATGCTGCCTTAATTCTGCAGGCGGAATAAAAAAGCACCGCGGAACTTAAAAGTTCAGTTCGTCGTAAGCTCTTCTCTAATCTCATAAATTTCTTTGAATATTTGTGGGGATTTTACCATTGTTCTTTACGCATCCTTTACTTTAGTTAAATGCACTGAAGGACGGAGAACAAGTAAGCCATGGAGTCGCTGACTGCGAAACCCCGGAACTCCCAGCAATAACACCGGAAGCACCGCTGAGAGAACGCGCATTGTGTTATTTTGAATATTTTCTGAATTATAATCCGCTGGTACGTCATTTTCATCTTTTTATACGGAAGACGGACTGCAATGCGAACCTTAAGATTTACATCAGGAACGTTTCTTCGGAAGACTGTTGAAGATATCTCTAAATTCCGGTTTGCATGACTGAAGCTTGAAATGCCTGAATTTCTTGTCAATTTACGATCAATCATATCCTTTTGTGCCAATTTTAATTGATTTTTACACTGAAAAACAAAACGAAGCAAAAAAATGATAAATTGCTTCGGTGCCAGGAATTGCACTGTTGCAATGTGAACGAATGAGCAGAAAAATGCGAAAGGAAAAAATTGAAATTCAAATTGTTATTTCAACTTTTATTCTTTGACGAAATCTGCTGACAACCTTTTTACAGTGACAAACAGCTCGAAATGTGATGAAACCCAGAAAAACAATCAGTTGAATAAAACTTGTTATCAATTAAAAAATCTTTTTGTCAAAATGATTGATAACGGAATTATTTATCAGCTTAGTTCCAATACTCTGATAATTATCATCTATCACGAGTAATCAATACTTCCTTCCATCACAATTATATCTCATACTGAAGGGGCGGGGCAAATTTAGGAATGATCAATGAATTCCGGAGTACCGGATTTCTGATTCGTCTCTCTATGATAGATTTCCATTTGCAATTCAATTTCAAACAAATAAATAACTCACAAAATGGCACAAGTAAAATATATTTTTTACATTCAATCGATCAACAAAGAACGCTTCAGAAAATGCAATCACAAATAATTTCTTTGAATGTTTTGAAATATTTTGAAGGAATAACGCCATTGGTCCGTTACCTACTAAATCGAAACATTCAGGGCAGAGCAATTACAGGAAAATGATCTATCATTCCAGCACTTTATGTACAGTGCTATTCTAAGATAGTAGTAGTAGTAGTACATTTAATGTTTTAAGAGAGTTCCGGCAGCTCTGGCGGAAGTACGCTGCATGTGCGCTCATCCGCCACCCAAATTAATCGGCAAGCGAATCTTCGAGTGTGAACCGCTTCGTTATCAAATTCGTGTGCTAAAATTTGACGAACTATGTCAAACATACTCGGAACAAACTGAAACAATCGCCCTAGCATGTATACCTGTGCTGCAGGTAAGTTAATCTACCTTTTTTTTTTTCACTTTCATGACCGATTTATTATTGTGCAAAATTTGTTTCTCATTCAAAGAATTCCGGAACAAAGCGAATAAGTTCCGATTTTATTTCCAAATTTTACTCGTTTCTAATAAAATTTATCTAAAGAACATCAGGACGATCGATTTGAAATCAACATTTCAGGCAAGTGCAAAAGCGGATGGAGAAATGAAATTCCTGGCTCCGGAAAGATTTCGAGGTCCGATCAAGAAGAGTGTCCAGTATGATTATAGTAATTTTCATGACGAATAATTAACAAAGACGATATTTTCCTCCTCATAGTATTATTACCTCATTGATTGGAGAATAAATATTCCGACGTTTATCTGTTTCCGCAATAAATCAGCGGCAGCAACGACGATATTTACCAATTTGATGTTAATGATTTGGGAATAATTATTTTTGATGAAAACTTTTTTTACGAACCATTAAACTGTGAAAAAATGGATAGCCTTAATTAGAGCGATAAATTTTGCTAACGTATACTTTTTGAGATTAATGTCTGTAGAGTAAGCTTACTTTGAACATATGTTTAAATTTTCGTATTAATAAGCATACATTGAAAGTGAACTTATCAAACAAAAAAATGAACAGAATCCGATTTCATGAACCACACAACGTTATTCCGAAACAATACTACAATTCATGAAAAAAATCAACAAAACTATTAAAAACTAATTAAAATTTACTGTCAACAAATAAAATCTTTTAGAAGAAGTCAATTTAAAAAACGAAATGGAAATATTAGTTGTGAAATGGAAATTGTTAAATTATGTAATACTAATGACACTGTGTATATCCCAAAAATGTTTCTTTACAAAATTAACATCAACAATTAACGGTCTATTGCGCTCGTAATTACGAATGGGAATAAAAGATTTCTCGAACTGATCGCTTCCAAAATACACAAAAATATTTAAGTTTAGCCTTCAAAAGAAAAATTATCTAATATAAATTTTTACTAATCACGGTGAGCTCTCCGAGCTATTAAGTGTCTTTTTTTCCAGTTCACAATTTTCTTCTTTGTCAATATCGCTCAATGCCCAAGGCTGCACTTCACCTTTGGCAAATAAACAGAAAATGGTAGTACCGGCCAATAAGACTCCACCGGTAATCCAAAAAACTAATTGCCATTCTTGTTGTGAACCCTAAATAAGTGAAACATTTCTTTTTTCATTAAATTGAATTCATGTAAGTAATTTCCTTTTTTTGTGAGGTTAATGGGAATTTGGCCGGTAAAAACATCTAAAAGTAAAATTTAAGAAATGCAAAATTTATAAAAAATTGCATGATATATTTTGAAAAATAGAGAAAGTCATAAAGTGGAATGAAAATTACCGTGGGAGTGAGATAACCAACCATCACCGGACCTATGATACCAGCGATACATGGTATCGTATTGCCGATACCCAATATAGGTCCAGCAAATGCTGGTGCAATGTCGAGATAACTGACCATGTAACCGGAGTATTGTATTCCGGATAAACCAATCCCAACGGTAAGGAATATAGTTACTAAGGTTTCCTGACCACAACCGCAATAACCGCTAGCTATCAAAAATACTGCTTGACTTCCAAGTGCTATAATTTTGGCAGTTATACATTAAATTATGGTAAATTAGCAAGCTTATACCAATTAATTTCGCTTCATTAATTCTCACTAATTAATTAAGCATTTAAGCACAAAACTGTTAAGTAATAACAGCTTATAATTTATATTATAGTACCAAAAATCAATTAATACGTGGAATATGTGAACAATTAGCGAACGCATTATATAAGATCGCAAAATTACGCTCAAATTTGTTATCATGATTTCCTGTGAATCATATTTTTCACTAATTTCAGGTTAATTTAACGAAATATAATGCCATAACTCTCAAAAGAAACCTACAAATGATCATAGCAAGACGTCGAATAGCTATAGTTGATAAAACATTTGCTTTCTGTAGTTTATCGGCAGTAAAACCACCAAAATTCATACATACGAAATATGTAATGTACGGAATTGCTGTCAAAAATCCAAGCTAAAATATATTAAATTAATAAACTTTTCACTGAAAAAATATTTTGGAAAGGATCAGCTTGCTAGCTCATTGGTGTGTAAGTAAAGATACGATATTAAGCGCTGAATTTTTTAGTGAGATTTGAATAAATACGACAAGTTTTATTCGACTACTAGATTATTTATGCTAGGAATATTGCGAATGCTATTTTAGCAATTTCGTTTTAAGAAATAATTGAGAATAAGCAAACCGAAGCGAAGTCTAATCCCAAAACATCATTCATGAATAGCGGAAGGGTGGTTATCATCATGTGACCACCCCAATCACCGGCAAAATGCCCACAAAAAACTGCCCAAACTGGAACTGATTTGAATATTGCAAGCCATGGAACAGCTCTTTTCTGAAATCAAAAAAATTTTTAAATTTGGAATTTAAAAAAGAATTGGATCAGAATTTCAACTCTTGAAAATGACTGCGAAATAGTAGCACCAAAAGGTCACTTTTATGATTGCATAATTGCGCATGCTTGTTAAGATCTTTTAATTCCCTCCCACAAACATTGATATTCCTTATTACCTTGTCGCGAAACTCGAAATAAGTATCCAAACAACTCACAAAATATATCAAATAAAATTGTATTAATTCATAACACTAAAATTTGTCTTAATTGAACATTCTCAAGAAATATAAAATTGTTTCAAACTGCACCTAATGAAGCAACCATTATTCCACCACTCATCTTTCCATTGTAGTTTATCTGTTTGTCTAGAAATTTCCAACTGTTAATAAAAGGTACTGCATTGTTTAATACGTTAAAAACTACTCCTTTACTGCTTGCAATGTCGAAATATTGTAAAGGTTTCCTAATCTAATAGTTATTTTTACGAGGAATTGACAATACCAAAACCCATCTCTCACTATATAAAGAGTAAAGATCATCTGATAGTCCTTTATTCAGTGTAATCATCAAGCGCTTATTGCAAGACAATGCCCACAGTATAAGGATGTAAATCCCTTAGCTTGGGTAAGTTAGCTACTTTCCCATCAATTTATACATTTATTCATTTCCATCTCATTCTTTGATACTTCATCAAATGATATCTGTATTATTGCTATAGATTGATACCTGCTTGCTAACGAATAAAATAGACTTTCACTCAACTCATCCGTCTATACTAACTATAATAATAAACAAGGAAGGCTCTTTAGCATACGAAAGTTCAATCGACTTTAAGCTATTAAGTAACAGACGTCCAAGTTTCATGACATACCTAACTAATGAATGATAGACGAATTTATAAAATTCGGCAACTAATCCAAAAAATCATTACTTTTTTTGAATCCGATGCTAATATATCAGCTAATGAATTTTCGATATAGCTTAGCTCCTTTTTAGAAATACGTTTGCTCTGAGATGGTCGATCCGAAACATAGGAGAACCAAAGAACACACCATAAAACACCTGCCGTACCTTTAAAAAAAGTACTTTTAATAATCATATAAAGATGACTCTTTAAAATATTAATTAGATGAATCTCAGGAAATTCAGAAACACAAAAAATTTTACAAATTTACCGATAACGTAAAAGATGGATGGCCAACCACCAGCAAATCCATATTTGCAAAGTAAACCAGACAGTGGCATGACAGCTGTATTACCTATTTGAGCACCTGTAAGAAGATTTATTTTGATCAAAAATTAGTCAAATGCATTGTCCAATCTGAAACCATTTTTGAAATAGGTTAAAAATTAATTCGGAGTTTTAATTTACTGTCAAATTCTTAAAGATAAGAAAAAGACGAACCTGCATATGTTACACCGGTTAATAAACTTCTTTCCAGAGGTGGCGCCCACATTGACCACATTGCATGGTACGCAGGAAATATGGCACCCTGAAAATTCGAAACCGTAAAATCTATATAAACTAAAAAACTAAATCCAATACTTGAACAAAAATATCTAAGAGGACAAAAAATATATGATATCTTATGGAAAAATAACTCGAGAAACATGGAAAAGTGAAAATTTGCTTGTAAAATTATACATTCAGCTTAACAACGATTAAAAATTACTAGGCTTATTATAATACCTGCATAAAGCCTATGATAGCTCGAGCAATAATGAATGCAAAAACGCTAGTTGTTGCGGCTATTGGGCTGAGGAGTGTAAGAACTGCACATCCTAGAACCGTAATACCAATCACCAAACGACCGCCATATCGACTGGCCAAATAACCACCAAGAATTTGGCTACTTATATAGCCCCAAAAAAAGGCACTTAATACATATCCTTGTACATCCTTGGTCCAAATAAATTCACCCATATACTGAAAGTAATTAAGAAATTAGATGTCAATAAATGCTTTGCAATATCTCTCTTTGCTTTTTTTTTTTTTACTTAATAATAACGTAAGATTAAGTTTGCAAAGAAATAGAATGCTTTCAATGCAATTCATTAACGCTTTTTTTGACACAATTAAATTTCCTCTAATGCTTTGGTTAAAGGAAAGAGAATTAAGTATTATTTGCATTGAAATTTTAGTTGAAAATGGCTGAATGAAGTGAGAGACATACAGCTTCCCTTTCACTCAATTCGCTATCATCCCGTGGCGCACATGTCGCACTTTTCTTGGTAACATTTGCATCATTGGTACCAGTTATCATTTCCACCGCTGTACTATTTACCATACAAACGATTGCAAAACTGACATCAGTACGTGACATGAAGACAACAAAAAAACCCACAAATCCAACTAATGCAAGGTTTAACCGTGCGGAACCCAAAAGGGCTGAAATGACAAATGAATTATGGTACATATATATTAATTAAATTAAAAACTTTTAGTAACTTTTACAACAATAATTATTGTTACACTTAAGGTAAGCGATGAGGAATTTGAAATTACGATTAGTTACTTATTTCCATCACTTATCATTTTGCTTATTGATATTTCAATGTTATCTTAAGAGTCGCAAGTCATCACAGATTCACAGTTGCTAGGCTCATTAGGCTAATTACTGTGCAGTAGTGAACGTGTGGGAATAACCGACTTATCAATACCACATATTTCATGGGTTTGCTTATCACTAATATAATAGGATCCATCGGGTTATTTTACCAAAGAATGAGAAATTTGATTAAATACTAAGATATTCAAATAGTACCGTTTAAGCCATTAAGTAAAGTGAATATTAAAACCTTAAAAGTCTAATTTAATTAACTCAGCCATATTTGTTGATCAACACTTCATAAAAGTTGGATCACATTGAGATTTGCATATGCCGAAGGGTTAAATGATGCTGTCGCCACAATGGCAAAGCTATAACCTAATGAACAAAGACTATTGGTTTTAAATGATTTTAATCCACTTTGTAACCTTAACACCCATAAAATCCCTCCCAATTTCTTCCTTTTGCTTGTATCTTTAAATATTTTATAATTAAGTTACATTTGTGTGTTAGATATCAATTCATTATTGTAATGTTGTATAATATTTAATGTTATCTGTGGTTTAATTACCCAAATTTGGGGTTTGAATAATAAAGTATTTCACGAAGACTCCCACAGTACACGTACACAGAATGGAATTAGTACAAATTCGAGATTCTACCCGTATCGAAGACAAAGAAGTCAACGATCTGAACTATCAAGAAAGGAAAACTACTTTGTTTCACAAGGGCAGTAAGAAAGAAATTCTAAATTTGCTTTTACAGATGCAATATGAAATCTATGAAATAAAAAATAGACACTAAATTCAAAAAATTTAAAATTTTTAACTGATTTAATTGCAGTGGAAATGAGTAATAAACCAATTTACCTGTTGCTTGAACCTCAGCTGTCATACTTATGAGAGTTGAAAACCACCAATGCAGTAGCTGAAACAATAGCACTAATTAATTCTAATAGTAATTTGTAGTAAACAGCATAAAACGGACGTTTTCTGTGACTTCATAATGTGAAAGCTGTATTTTCGTAAGAATTTAAATCGGTTTTAGCATTTAAATTGGAATTAATGTAGCTGCTAATAAGTGAGCGCCTGGTAATTACTTTTACCTTCATTTAACTAATTATAAATTTCAACAGCACTGAAACTTCGTCCTTTTATAACTTCGAAAATACAGCAATGGAGACAAAAAGATATTATATGCATTACCGAATAGAAAATGAGAATCAAATAAAGTTTAAATAAAAATTCTCAAAGTTATACAAAATTTGAACTGAAAATAGCAAAAAAAAATTTACTACTAATCAGACATATATAAAACAATAAATGCCTTAAATATATCTCATTAGTAACAATTAGTAATTGTGAAAATAGAAGTAAACATTACAGTACTTTAAATATGTAATTAGTCATTTGCAATAAATTTGTTATTTTTCTTTTTAATGATAAAAGGGAGAGAAGGAGTTAGACAAAGGAAGACAGAAGGAAGAAAGAAGAAAAAATTCACTTAATAAAATGAAGAAACTATTTAAAATATAACAACACTGTTTAAAACTAAAATTTTGAATCATTATCTAGAGAATATAATTAATGGCTACAGACAGATACAAAGAACAAATTTTAAACCGAACATTAACGTTAAACCAAAAGCCTTAATTTTTTAACGTTTGTGAAGAATTCCAATCTTTTCCACACTGAAACAAATTTGGATTAAGCAGAAAATGAATTGAAAGGGCTATTTGGGAGAAGAGAAATCATAAGTGAAAATATTGCATTTAAACAATATGTTTCATAAAAGTGACAAATTCATTCGGTAAATTAATTTGAATTGATGTTCGATTAAAAAAGTTTGATTTAATAAAATTTATTCAAATTCAGTTAAATAAACAACCAAATGTTAAGTCTATAACTTGGACGTAATGCTATTATTTCAAGTGAAAATATTTACTAATTTAAATTTTTAATTTTACTAATTTTACGCGTAAGTCCTACCTCAATATTCATTCTAGTACTATGGCCTGATAGTAGGTTTAAAAAAAATGAGAAATTGCAGAATAAATATTAATAGGGTAAATATTATTCATCGATCTCATATCATCACTACTTCTTTCCAAAAAAGTGCAAACAAATTTTAAACTATCTCGAAATATCTTAAATTTAGACAAATCATTTTCATTTGCTGTCGCATTTTCAGTAACGGACAATACGTCGCTAAGACATTGTTGGAATCAGGAAGGAATTCAGAATGTTTCTACCGCTACATCAAAAGAGATCATCACCAGAGTTTCGCGGAATGGTTGCACAGAAAGAACGCCTCGCATTATACGCCCATTGCGCCCATTTATCAGCAATCGTTACTGAATTTACAGGTCAGAGTAAATTACTTACTTTTGAAGGAATCCCGCGGGCATTTATTTCGTGCATTATTTCAGTTCTTGCTACTCTGTTGCAACTTTTCCTTCCCCAAAATTTAACTTTGACATCGATTTATCACACATTCAAATGGGAACTGTGACAAAGGTGTTCTATGTGGTAAATCAACAATTAATTTACCTGAACCATTTCAATTGGAATAAATTATCAATTTCAATGGAAGACTGTCAGTGTTTCATTCAAAGTAGCAAATATAGGGAATAGGGAATCTCAGATTCATAATGCTTATCACTTCATGATTGATAAAGGAGTAATATTCCACAAAAGAATATATTACACTGGAAAGAGATACAGAGAGATAATTCAATTCCGTTTACCTTTTTCGAATTATTGGAAATAAAAAAAAAAGGTAAACAGAGAAAGAATTTTGAAAACTGAAACTGAGTTGAATGTATGTAATTTCTTCGACTCCACCTTTTGTAACTTTCAATTTATTCAGGAATAAATATTACAAAAAAAAAAAAAAAATTTTTCCAAATCTCACAAATTTTGCTTATGCTTATGCCAGAAGAAAAATGCTGCCTTAATTCTGCAGGCGGAATAAAAAAGCACCGCGGAACTTAAAAGTTCAGTTCGTCGTAAGCTCTTCTCTAATCTCATAAATTTCTTTGAATATTTGTGGGGATTTTACCATTGTTCTTTACGCATCCTTTACTTTAGTTAAATGCACTGAAGGACGGAGAACAAGTAAGCCATGGAGTCGCTGACTGCGAAACCCCGGAACTCCCAGCAATAACACCGGAAGCACCGCTGAGAGAACGCGCATTGTGTTATTTTGAATATTTTCTGAATTATAATCCGCTGGTACGTCATTTTCATCTTTTTATACGGAAGACGGACTGCAATGCGAACCTTAAGATTTACATCAGGAACGTTTCTTCGGAAGACTGTTGAAGATATCTCTAAATTCCGGTTTGCATGACTGAAGCTTGAAATGCCTGAATTTCTTGTCAATTTACGATCAATCATATCCTTTTGTGCCAATTTTAATTGATTTTTACACTGAAAAACAAAACGAAGCAAAAAAATGATAAATTGCTTCGGTGCCAGGAATTGCACTGTTGCAATGTGAACGAATGAGCAGAAAAATGCGAAAGGAAAAAATTGAAATTCAAATTGTTATTTCAACTTTTATTCTTTGACGAAATCTGCTGACAACCTTTTTACAGTGACAAACAGCTCGAAATGTGATGAAACCCAGAAAAACAATCAGTTGAATAAAACTTGTTATCAATTAAAAAATCTTTTTGTCAAAATGATTGATAACGGAATTATTTATCAGCTTAGTTCCAATACTCTGATAATTATCATCTATCACGAGTAATCAATACTTCCTTCCATCACAATTATATCTCATACTGAAGGGGCGGGGCAAATTTAGGAATGATCAATGAATTCCGGAGTACCGGATTTCTGATTCGTCTCTCTATGATAGATTTCCATTTGCAATTCAATTTCAAACAAATAAATAACTCACAAAATGGCACAAGTAAAATATATTTTTTACATTCAATCGATCAACAAAGAACGCTTCAGAAAATGCAATCACAAATAATTTCTTTGAATGTTTTGAAATATTTTGAAGGAATAACGCCATTGGTCCGTTACCTACTAAATCGAAACATTCAGGGCAGAGCAATTACAGGAAAATGATCTATCATTCCAGCACTTTATGTACAGTGCTATTCTAAGATAGTAGTAGTAGTAGTAGTAGTAGTACATTTAATGTTTTAAGAGAGTTCCGGCAGCTCTGGCGGAAGTACGCTGCATGTGCGCTCATCCGCCACCCAAATTAATCGGCAAGCGAATCTTCGAGTGTGAACCGCTTCGTTATCAAATTCGTGTGCTAAAATTTGACGAACTATGTCAAACATACTCGGAACAAACTGAAACAATCGCCCTAGCATGTATACCTGTGCTGCAGGTAAGTTAATCTACCTTTTTTTTTTTTCACTTTCATGACCGATTTATTATTGTGCAAAATTTGTTTCTCATTCAAAGAATTCCGGAACAAAGCGAATAAGTTCCGATTTTATTTCCAAATTTTACTCGTTTCTAATAAAATTTATCTAAAGAACATCAGGACGATCGATTTGAAATCAACATTTCAGGCAAGTGCAAAAGCGGATGGAGAAATGAAATTCCTGGCTCCGGAAAGATTTCGAGGTCCGATCAAGAAGAGTGTCCAGTATGATTATAGTAATTTTCATGACGAATAATTAACAAAGACGATATTTTCCTCCTCATAGTATTATTACCTCATTGATTGGAGAATAAATATTCCGACGTTTATCTGTTTCCGCAATAAATCAGCGGCAGCAACGACGATATTTACCAATTTGATGTTAATGATTTGGGAATAATTATTTTTGATGAAAACTTTTTTTACGAACCATTAAACTGTGAAAAAATGGATAGCCTTAATTAGAGCGATAAATTTTGCTAACGTATACTTTTTGAGATTAATGTCTGTAGAGTAAGCTTACTTTGAACATATGTTTAAATTTTCGTATTAATAAGCATACATTGAAAGTGAACTTATCAAACAAAAAAATGAACAGAATCCGATTTCATGAACCACACAACGTTATTCCGAAACAATACTACAATTCATGAAAAAAATCAACAAAACTATTAAAAACTAATTAAAATTTACTGTCAACAAATAAAATCTTTTAGAAGAAGTCAATTTAAAAAACGAAATGGAAATATTAGTTGTGAAATGGAAATTGTTAAATTATGTAATACTAATGACACTGTGTATATCCCAAAAATGTTTCTTTACAAAATTAACATCAACAATTAACGGTCTATTGCGCTCGTAATTACGAATGGGAATAAAAGATTTCTCGAACTGATCGCTTCCAAAATACACAAAAATATTTAAGTTTAGCCTTCAAAAGAAAAATTATCTAATATAAATTTTTACTAATCACGGTGAGCTCTCCGAGCTATTAAGTGTCTTTTTTTCCAGTTCACAATTTTCTTCTTTGTCAATATCGCTCAATGCCCAAGGCTGCACTTCACCTTTGGCAAATAAACAGAAAATGGTAGTACCGGCCAATAAGACTCCACCGGTAATCCAAAAAACTAATTGCCATTCTTGTTGTGAACCCTAAAATAAAGCAAAGATAAACAGTATTTTTAAGAAAATTTGTTTTTGAAAAGTCGTCGCAACCGAAACCAAAAACAAATAAAAGACAGTGATGCGATCATTTTTTTTAAATCTAACTGTTTAAATAAACAAACAACCTTTTTTTTTTTCGTTTAGTTTAATAAGAAGTAAAGTTTGCAAAAGTTGTTAGGATTCAAATTAAAGAAATAAAAGTTTGGTAAACTAAAAGTAAAATAAATAAACCATAAAAGTGAATAAAGATTACCGTGGGAGTAAGTTTACCAACCATAAGTGGACCTATGATTCCAGCAATACATGTTATCGTATTGCCAATACCTAGCAGAGGTCCAGCAAATGTTGGTGCAATATCAAGATAATTGACCACAAAACCAGCGTACTGTACGCCAGACAAACCAATGCCAAGTGTAAGGAATATAATCACTAGTGTTTCTTGACCACAACCACAATGACCACTAGCTATCAGAAATATAGCTTGACTTCCAAGTGCTGTAATTTCAGTAGTAATGAATTAGCAAATATTCACTAATCTCATCCCTCATTCTTTCTCTTTTTTCATTCATATTTTTTATTATATTTCCAAGCTTATTATTTATTAAGTACCCACGTAACACGGCTGTAAGCTAAATCTGATAAACAACTAAGTTAAAAGATTAAGTAACATTATACACTAAATTGTAGAGTCATCTCACAATATATGAATGATTTTGTTGAAGCAGTCCAACTACTAAACACATTAAATATGTGGAAGAGATTAGCGGTAGGATAAAAGAGATTACTATTTACAACAGACCTAAATATGATGCTGGTATATTATTATAAATTTCAATGAAACCTACCAACAATCATAGCAAGGCGTCGAGTAGATATAGTTGATAAAATATTCGCATTTTGCAACTTATCTGCGATAAAACCGCCCAAATTAATAAATACAAAATATGCAATGTACGGAATTGCTGTCAAAAATCCAAGCTAAAGCATAGGGATATCATAAATTTTTTATTAAAAACTTCTCATTTTTTAACGTTCAGTTTTATCAGATTAACAGTGAATCTATTTTATGGAATGATTAAAAATTAGCAAACCGAAGCGAAATCTAATCCCAAAACATCATTCATAAAGAGCGGAAGACTAGTCGCCATGATGTAAGCACCCCAATCACCTGCAAAATGACCACAGAACAATGCCCAAACTGGTACCGATTTGAATATTGCAAGCCATGGAACAGCTCTTTTCTGAAATCAAAAAAATTTTTTAAATTTGGAATTTAAAAAAGAATTGGATTAGAATTTTAACACCTGAAAATGACTACAAAATAGCACCAAACGGTCACTTTTTATGATTGCATAATTGCTGTGCTAGATAAGATCTTTTAGTAGCCCACAAATATTGATGTTTTTCATTATCTAACTAATGAATGATAATCGAGTTTATAAACAATTAATCTGAGAAAAAATCCCGAAAAATTATTACTTTTTTCGAATCCGATGCTAATATATCAGCTAATGAATTTTCGATATAGTTTAGCTCCTTTTTAGAAATACGTTTACTTTGGGATGGTCGATCAGAAACAAAGAAGAACCAAAGAAGACACCATAAAACAGCGACCGTACCTAAAAAAGTACCTTTAAAAAGTGTCTTTAATAAAATTGTTTAAAATATGAATTATTTGTAATTAGATGAATCTCAAGAAATTCAGAAACACAAAAAATTTTACAAATTTACCGATAACGTAAAAGATGGATGGCCAACCACCAGCAAATCCATATTTGCAAAGTAAACCAGACAGTGGCATGACAGCTGTATTACCTATTTGAGCACCTGTAAGAAGATTTATTTTGATCAAAAATTAGTCAAATGCATCGTCCAATCTGAAAGAACTTTTGAAATAAAGTAGAAATTAAATTTTAGAGCTGAAATTGCATCAGATTTTTATTTGCGAGAAAAGGAAGAAATGTAAGCGAACCTGCATATGTCAAACCGGTCAATAAACTTCTTTCCAAAGGTGGCGCCCATACTGACCACATAGTGTGAAACGCAGGAAATATGGCACCCTGCAAATTGAAAATATAACGAAACATTATATTCATGACTGGAAAATTAATCGAGAAACTTGGAAATTTGAAGTTGAAGGACAATAAATTATTGGTACCTGCATAAAACCCATAAGAGCTCGCGCAACGATGAATGCAAAAACGCTAGTTGTTGCTGCTAATGGACTGATCAAAGTAAGAATTGCACTTCCCAGAACCGTAATACCAATCACCAAACGACCGCCATATCGACCGGCTAAATAACCGCCAATGATTTGGCTGCAAATATAGCCCCAAAAGAAGGCACTCAATACATATCCTTGCTCATCTTTCTTCCAAACTAATTCACCCATAACCTGAAATTCATTATTAACTAAATAATTAGATACAATTATTTTACATATCTTTTCTTAATGTAATAAATATTATCAATAGAGATCACTTCATAAAATAAAATTTAAAAATTTTTAATTTTTATGATGATTTATTACCATTCCACTCTTGCTAATAAACTTTCAAAATTTTCTTAATGCTTTTAGCAATTATAAATTACTTTAATTAAAACAGTAAAACAGTAGTGTTACTTCTAACACTGATTAGAAATGTAATATTTTAAATGAAATGACAAATATACCGTATCCTTTTCGGTTGATTTAGTTTCACTTTGTACTGAACATGTAGCAGTAGCTTTCTTGGTTACATTAATATCACCAGCACCAGTTATCATGTCCACCGCTGTGCTGTTCACCATGCAAACAATTGCAACACTAACATCGGTACGTAAAGCATAAATGACAACGCAACCCAAAAATCCAACTAATGCAAGGTTTAACCGTGCGGAACCCAAAAGGGCTGAAATGACAAATGAATTATGGTACATATATATTAATTAAATTAAAAACTTTTAGTAACTTTTACAACAATAATTATTGTTACACTTAAGGTAAGCGATGAGGAATTTGAAATTACGATTAGTTACTTATTTCCATCACTTATCATTTTGCTTATTGATATTTCAATGTTATCTTAAGAGTCGCAAGTCATCACAGATTCACAGTTGCTAGGCTCATTAGGCTAATTACTGTGCAGTAGTGAACGTGTGGGAATAACCGACTTATCAATACCACATATTTCATGGGTTTGCTTATCACTAATATAATAGGATCCATCGGGTTATTTTACCAAAGAATGAGAAATTTGATTAAATACTAAGATATTCAAATAGTACCGTTTAAGCCATTAAGTAAAGTGAATATTAAAACCTTAAAAGTCTAATTTAATTAACTCAGCCATATTTGTTGATCAACACTTCATAAAAGTTGGATCACATTGAGATTTGCATATGCCGAAGGGTTAAATGATGCTGTCGCCACAATGGCAAAGCTATAACCTAATGAACAAAGACTATTGGTTTTAAATGATTTTAATCCACTTTGTAACCTTAACACCCATAAAATCCCTCCCAATTTCTTCCTTTTGCTTGTATCTTTAAATATTTTATAATTAAGTTACATTTGTGTGTTAGATATCAATTCATTATTGTAATGTTGTATAATATTTAATGTTATCTGTGGTTTAATTACCCAAATTTGGGGTTTGAATAATAAAGTATTTCACGAAGACTCCCACAGTACACGTACACAGAATGGAATTAGTACAAATTCGAGATTCTACCCGTATCGAAGACAAAGAAGTCAACGATCTGAACTATCAAGAAAGGAAAACTACTTTGTTTCACAAGGGCAGTAAGAAAGAAATTCTAAATTTGCTTTTACAGATGCAATATGAAATCTATGAAATAAAAAATAGACACTAAATTCAAAAAATTTAAAATTTTTAACTGATTTAATTGCAGTGGAAATGAGTAATAAACCAATTTACCTGTTGCTTGAACCTCAGCTGTCATACTTATGAGAGTTGAAAACCACCAATGCAGTAGCTGAAACAATAGCACTAATTAATTCTAATAGTAATTTGTAGTAAACAGCATAAAACGGACGTTTTCTGTGACTTCATAATGTGAAAGCTGTATTTTCGTAAGAATTTAAATCGGTTTTAGCATTTAAATTGGAATTAATGTAGCTGCTAATAAGTGAGCGCCTGGTAATTACTTTTACCTTCATTTAACTAATTATAAATTTCAACAGCACTGAAACTTCGTCCTTTTATAACTTCGAAAATACAGCAATGGAGACAAAAAGATATTATATGCATTACCGAATAGAAAATGAGAATCAAATAAAGTTTAAATAAAAATTCTCAAAGTTATACAAAATTTGAACTGAAAATAGCAAAAAAAAATTTACTACTAATCAGACATATATAAAACAATAAATGCCTTAAATATATCTCATTAGTAACAATTAGTAATTGTGAAAATAGAAGTAAACATTACAGTACTTTAAATATTTAAACGATATGTCACATATATTTATAATTTTGTTTTTTAGCATTTGTAATATTTTTATTTTCACAATTTTTTTCCATAACTTTTTATTTTGTAACTTTATTTTGTTTTAAGTTTTTAAAGAAAATAATTAATCGACGTAAAGCGGAAAGAAAAAGTTGCAAAAAAATTAATTAAAATTCAACAAATTTGAGCATTTTGCTTCCATTTCTTCGAATGAAACTTATGAAAGATCAATGATATAAGTATAATTTGTAATGCCAATTTATTTATACAATGAATACTAATTATTACAGTGAAATCCATAAATTAACCAAAAAAAAGTCACAGAGAGAGAGACAGAGAAAGAGGAGAAAAGAGAGAATTAAATGAAAAAGGAATGAGAGACAGAGAAAGAGGAGAAAGGAGAGAATTAAATGAAAAAGGAATGAGAGACAGAGAAAGAGGAGAAAGGAGAGAATTAAATGAAAAAGGAATCGCAAATTTTTTTTTTTTGTGTGACATGGAATTGCATAGGATTAAATTTCAATTAATAAAATGAAAAAGATTAAGAAAAAAAAAATTAAATGCAACTGATAAAGCTTTCCCTCCCTTCTGTCTCTCTCTCTCTCTATCTCTCTTTCTCTGTCGTCTTTTCTCTCCTCTCCCTCTCTCTTTTTTCCCAACAAATTTTATTTTTGATTTTTAAATAATAAATAATTTCGAAATCAACGATTAAAGCTTAGCCAAATTTTTGAGCAAAAATTTGGATGAAATAATTACCTAAAATAAAAAAGAGAATAATTTAGATAGAACAAAAAAAAAAAAAGAAAAAGAAAGGAATAGAAGATGAATGTCAGATAATAAAGGATGGCATAAATAGTATAGGTGAGACTAAAAAGGGAAAAAAGATACGAATATGTTGGAATAGATCAAAGATAGTGAAAGCAAAAAAAGTAATTTATCTCGAAAGTATAGCTAATTCTGGGCCTTCAGTATGTGATATCTGGCATTCATTAGACTTCTATACACAGAGAGAGAGAGAGAGAGAGAGAGGGTGGAAGAGAGAGAGAGTGCCAGAAAGGAAGAAAAATGCAAAAATATTGAAATTAAATTTATTTCTTCGTTTTTCTTTTACATTTATTTCAGATGTTTATATGTATGCATATTTCGAAATGTATATTAAAGCATTTTATTTTAATTTAAATTATGGTATAAAATCAGGGATTATTTTTAATTTGAAAAAATTTTTGGTTAAATTATTTTATCACTAAAAATTTTTTACGCTTTTTCTAAACTGAATTAACCAATAAATTAGATTATTTCTCCTAAAATTAATTAAATATGAAAATTTAATGAAAATTTAAAATAATTGGAAATAAGTAATTAAAATTAAAAAAGGTATGAGATTTTTTTTTTTTTTTTTGTTAACAAAAATTGAAGAATGAGCGAACAAAATTTAAATTAAATAAATTAAAGTAATTATTATAGCTATATAAATATTAGCATACAGTATCATATTTTATTGATTTCCATCATTTCTCCATAACATAAAACAGGGAGGAAAAAAAAAAAGAAAAGGAAAAAAAGGGAAGCAAATGTTATGCTTCACGTTCTATTTTTGCATCATATGATGAGGAGACGAGAAAGGGTGACAAGTTTTGTTGACACTGATGAAATTATGAACTAATGTTAAGAATGGGTTGAAGGAAATGAGCTAACTGAATAATCAATTAGTTAATTAATTGATTAATTAACCAATTAATCAATTAATTGATGGGTAAAATTTAATGATTGATAATATCAGATGATTAGATTAATTAAATGACTAAATGCATTGAAAAGATATTTCATAATCAAATTTACTCTTATATTTTTCTTTGCTATCATCTAAGCGAGAGGGAAAGGATGAAAGAAGGGAAAGTTACTAAGTTTGATGGGTATAAATAGACAGGGAAGAAGAGAGGCGGGGAAAAAAGAAAAAATTCATTCATGTTTGAGGGAATTAATTGACGGGTGGGTAAAAAGGTGGGGAAAAGAAGGGAGAAAGGAAAGAAGAGGGAAAAGTCGTTAAGGCATATAGAAGGGGGCGGAAATGGAGAAATTATGAGGAATTAATAGCGCGGTAGAGGGAAAGGGCGGTAAAAGTGGATGAAATTTTGAGGAAATAAATATGGACGAGAAATAGGGAGGGAAGTGGAAATTGTTGTAAATGTGAGGGATAAGAAGATAAGAGCAGGGAAGGCCTAAAATTAGGGAAGGTAAACAGCGCGGGAAAGGAAAACACGGGCAAACGATTGAGAGGTGACAATGTATGAGATATTTCAATCCAATTTAATATTTGCCTGAAATATCTTGTAGTGATATTATGATAAGTGTTGTGTTGATACTGCAATAAATGCTGTGATAATACTGTGATAAATTTTATAAATAAAAAAACATTGTGATAAATGTGATAGATGAGAAACACTAATGAATGTATGTGATAACAACCATATATAAGTTTGAATTTTTTCTTCTTTTCCTTTTTTCTTTACATTTTGCCACCCAATGAGCGTACCATTTTATCAAAATGCATGTTTAAACAAAATTTCAAAAGAAAGAAATGAAAGAGATGGAGAGAGAGAGAGAAGAGAGAGATAGAGAGAGAGAAGAGAGTAAATATCTTTGGAATAATAACTGCAAATAACTAAACAAACTATATGGTTTTTTTAACAATAGGTGACAAAAAAAAAATATGCATTTAACTGTGAATTTACATCATGTAAATTTCTCAATTTATTTACGTTTTGTTTGTTCTACGCTATTTTCTGTTTATTTTTTTTTTTTCTAAAAAAATTTATTCTTTGACTCTTTTTTCTTTCAATTTCATTTAATTTCAAAACAAAGACTTTGCGTTACTTTTTATTAAATTTTATTTAATTTGCGAAAAAAAATATGATTCTTATTTAATTCAATTTACGATACAATCGTTGTTTGTTTTCCTATAATTTGCATTTTAAGTTAATTTATACCACAATACTTTCTTTCCATTTTTTTTTTTTCACTTCACATATTACTTTACCAATAATGTATTCAAAAATTTTTTCTCAAAAAATTGTATCTTGTTTTTTATTTAAAAAATAAAATTTTTTGTTTTTCTTCGTTTACTTTTTTCACTGTTTGCTTTTTTCCTTTTCTTTTAATTGTAAATTTTATTTTGCTCATTTTTATTCTTCCATTTTCTTTTATTTCAAAGCTTCTTACAAAATGATAAAGTGTAAAATTTGATGGAAGAAAAAAAAAACCCAAAACATCCAGTTTTTGGTGGAAAAAAAAATGAATGTTATTTGCATTTTTGCCATTGGTATTTTCAAAATTTTCAATGTCACGAATGAAAAACAAAAACAAAAAAGAAAAAAAAAATCAAAAGAGGTGCGCATTTCAGAAATCATTGAAGTTTATTATGTTTCATTTCAAAAAAAAACAGACAAACAAACAAGTGAAAAACAAATATAAAAAAGAGAGAGCAGACCAGAAGAAAGAATTTAGCGAAATGAAGTGAAATTTTTTTTACACTTAAATTTAAAAAGAATAATAAAAATGAATAACTTTAATCATATCATATTCCTCAAAGTTTGTCTAATGTTAACTTAAAATCGTATATTGATTACCTTTTCTTGACTTACTTTTTAGCAACTTAACAAAACAACATTGCACCATTGCCAATTCAATTAGAATAAAGTACCACTTGAAATAAAAAGGAAAAAGGGAAAGTGAAAGAGAGAAACAGACAGAGATAATTGAAAGTCATTGTTTTCAGGATTTTTATTTCAAATATGGCTTTTTTATAAGAATCTAAATTTTAATTTCGAGGAAATGACAAGATTTATTTTCATCATATGTACTTCAATTTGTTCTCTTACGTCAAAACCAAAATTGATAAACGTATGCATTATTATTTACTGAGCTTATAGAAGAAAAAAATTTCTTTTTCTTTTGTTATATTACAAACTATCTCCAAAAAGCAAAAAAGGAAAATTAAATTTTTTAAAAATTTTTGGAGCAAAAAAGTATATTAAATATGGAAAAGTCATAACTGTGAGATGTTATTATATACAACAAATTATTACATATTATTATTATTATATATTATATTATTATTGTTATTTGTTATATGCAATATTAACATTCATATTAATTGTTAAATCATCTTATTATTGCATTGTATATTATTATTATTATTATTATTATTATTATTATTATTATTATTATTATTATTATTATTATTATTATTATTATTATTATTATTATTATTATTATTATTATTATTATTATTATTATTATTATTATTATTATTATTATTATTATTATTATTATTATTATTATTATTATTATTATTATTATTATTATTATTATTATTATTATTATTATTATTATTATTATTATTATTATTATTATTATTATTATTATTTATTATTATTATTATTATTATTATTATTATTTTTTATTATTATATTTTTTATTATTATTATTATTATTATTATTATTATTATTATTATTATTATTATTATTATTATTATTATTATTATTATTATTATTATTATTATTATTATTATATTATTATTATTATTATTATTATTATTATTATTATTATTATTATTATTATTATTATTATTATTATTATTATTATTATTATTATTATTATTATTATTATTATTATTATTATTATTATTATTATTATTATTATTATTATTATTATTATTATTATTATTATTATTATTATTATTATTATTATTATTATTATTATTATTATTATTATTATTATATTATTATTATTATTATTATTATATTATTATTATTATTATTATTATTATTATTATTATTATTATTAATTATTATTATTATTATTATTATTATTAATTATTATTATTATTATTATTATTATTATTATTATTATTATTATTATTATTATTATTATTATTATTATTATTATATTATTATTATTATTATTATTATTATTATTATTATATTATTATTATTAATTATTATTATTATTATTATTATTATTATTATTATTATTATTATTATTATTATTATTATTATTATTATTATTATTATTATTATTATTATTATTATTATTATTATTATTATTATTATTATTATTATTATTATTATTATTATATTATTATTATTATTATTATTATTATTTATTATTATTATTATTATTATTATTATTATTATTATTATTTATTATTATTATTATTATTATTATTAATTATTATATTTATTATTATTATATTATTATTATTATTATTATTATTATTATTATTATTATTATTATTATTATTATTATTATTATATTATTATTATTATATTGTTGTTGTTGTTGTTATTATTAATTATTATTATATTATATTGGATCATATTTTATTAGAATGTGGTACTTCTCTAGGTAAAATTACAATAAATTATTTCGAAATTTGAAAATCAAGTCATGAATGAATGAATGATTGAAATGAATGAATCAACGAATGAATGGAATGAATGAATGAATGATTGAAATGAATGAATGAATGAATGATTGAAATGAATGAATGAATGAATGATTGAAATGAATGAATGAATGAATGATTGAAATGAATGAATGAATGAATGAATGAATGAATGAATGAATGAATGAATGAATGATGAATGAATGAATGAATGAATGAATGAATGAATGAATGAATGAATGAATGAATGAATGAATGAATGAATGAATTGAAATGAATGAATGAATGAATGATTGAAATGAATGAATGAATGATTGAAATGAATGAATGAATGAATGAATGAATGAATGAAATGAATGAATGAATGAATGAATGAATGAATGAATGAAATGAATGAATGAATGAATGAATGAATGAATGAATGAATGAATGAATGAATGAATGAATGAATGAAATGAATGAATGAATGAATGAATGAATGAATGAATGAATGAATGAATGAATGAATGAATGAATGAATGAATGAATGATTGATTGATTGAAATGAATGAATGAATGAATGATTGAAATGAATGAATGAAATGAATGAATGAATGAATGAATGAATGAATGAATGAATGAATGAATGAATGAATGAATGAATGAATGAATGAATTGATTGATTGAAATGAATGAATGAATGAATGAATGAATTGAAATGAATGAATGAATGAATGAATTGAATGAATGAATGAATGAATGAAATGAATGAATGAATGAAATGAATGAATGAATGAATGAATGAATGAATGAATGATGAATGAATGAATGAATGAATGAATGAATGAATGAATGAATGATTGAAATGAATGAATGAATGAATGATTGAAATGAATGAATGAATGAAATGAATGAATGAATGAATGAATGAATGAAATGAATGAATGAATGATTGAAATGAATGAATGAATGATTGATTGATTGAAATGAATGAATGAATGAATGATTGAAATGAATGAATGAATGAATGAATGATTGAAATGAATGAATGAATGAATGAATGATTGAATGAATGAATGAATGAATGAATGATTGAAATGAATGAATGAATGAATGAATGAATGAATGAATGAAATGAATGAATGAATGAATGAATGAATGAATGAATGAATGAATGAATGAATGATTGAATGAATGAATGAATGAATGAATGAATGAATGAATGAATGAATGATTGAAATGAATGAATGAATGAATGAATGATTGAAATGAATGAATGAATGAATGATTGAAATGAATGAATGAATGAATGATTGAAATGAATGAATGATTGATTGAAATGAATAGAAGTGCCACGGGACTGAAAAGTCTGTCAGTCACAACGACGGATGTTGCAGGTTAACCATTGAAATTTATTATTCAATATAAATTGAAATATATTGGATTACGTACAAACGTGCAGACGAGAGACAGACAGAGACAGACAGAGAGAGAGACAGAGAGAGAGAGACCGACGAGAATCCATCAATTTGCTAACAATTACACTCACTCGTAACTCTTCCTCAAATTGCAGAATTCATACAATATCTTTTAGGATGATGCAGTGGTAGTTACTATGAAATTCCCTCCTTATCTTTGTATTATTCTCTCTCTCCCTTTCTCTTTGTCTATCCCTGTCTGCCCCTCTCTCTCCCTTCCTTCTTCCCTCTATCTAATGCATCTCTCTTGATTCCACTTTTCGTGTAGAATAATTTAGTAATATGTTGAGATTAAGGTTGCTGAACCATAGTTCAAAGACTACTGAAGCCAATTTCAAAGCTCAATAACTTGCGAAAATTATTGAATCAAATTGATTGAAAAAAAAAGAGAAATGAAAAGATTGTAATTTGGTTGAGATTAATTAATTAATTAATTAATTAAGCAACGTTTAAATTTAAATGTTTGTTTACATTCATTGTTTTCACACCTTTTACTTTATATCCATTATAATTTTTCCCCTTTATATTTCCTTATTTAATACATTTGCAAAATTGTGGACACTGAATTGAAATTTTTATATATTTTCCTTTTTAAATGAAAATAAAAACAAAACGTGAAGACATGAAAATCTGTTATTTTATAAAAATGAGGGAAGTTTTAATGTATGAAAGACACTAAAATATAAATCACAACAAATAAGGCATTTAGCGGAAAAAAGTAAAAAGCGGAAAAAAGTAAAAAGAAAAACTCAAATTATAATTTCAAGACAAAGAAACAGAAATAAATAAATTGCTTACATTAATAGCTTTTTCTCTTATTTCTTTTCATATTAATGACAATCCAAATATCACTTTAAAATAATACCCAAAAAATTAATAATAGTAATACAAGTTAAAGAACAAAGTAATACCGAAAATAATCATTGATGTCATCAACAAAGCTAATAATTACAACCAAATTAATGATAATGCAAATTTATAAATAATTCGAATTAATATATATAATATTATCAATCAAAATAAAAAAAAAATCAAAGGTAGTCGGGAAAAAAATTTACATTCCCAAAATTTATTGTTTTCCCAATGAAAAAAAAAAAGTGTAAGAGAGGAAATGAAACGAAAAAGAAAAAGAGAGAAAATGAATATTTCAATGAAATAAAAGTAGAAAAAAATGTTTTCAATGTTTTAAACTATCTTTTATTTATTATTCATATGTTATTTTCTTTTCCCTTTCTTCTCACAATTTGAATGAGTTTTTGTTGATTTATGGTCATTGCAAATATTTCATTTTAATTTTTAATATGAATAATATGATTGAAGTATGGTAATTATAAAAATGAGAAATAGGAAGTTTTTGATTTGACTGACAAAGCAAAGTCCCTATTTTGTCACATTTCATTGATATTGTAATGAATTTTAAATAACAGTCATATCAATAAGCACACATATGAATAAATGTGCAAATTACATTTAATAATAAATTGGAGCTACTGATTAATTAACTTTGCACCAAATTAAATAGAAAAAAATTAGTTAATCAAATGTGTAAGATAAGGTAATATTGAAATGAAATGTTGATTTTGATAAGAAGTAGTTCATTTATTTATATTTTTATTTATTTTATTTTGTTTCATTTCATTTCGGTTCACCGACAGGAAAAAATATGAAATTTTTTTTATTATTTCTGTTATTTCCATTTTTGACAATACCTTTGAGAAAATTTATCAACCATTTCCTTTATGCAAATTTGAACTTTTAATCTAAACAAAATAGAGCATGTTGCAATCAGTTGTTTTATATTTTTGATCATCTTCAGCTGATCTTTATCTGATATTTTTTAGATATATTTGGATGACAGTGATAACTGATAATGTATCGCAAATAAAGTGCTTTTTTATATTGTCTGAAAGGTAATGACAATGATAATTGATAATAAATCAATAATAACTCAGTGTTTTCAGTATTATAAAATTTATTTGAAAGAAAAGAACGATTAAAATTTAGCAATAAACTGGTAATTAGCTTATAATCAAATATTGTATTTTCAGTGGATTAGTTTAAAAAATAGATTAAATGATGCAGAAAAAAGCGAAATTTTGTAGGAACAAAAAATCGTTAATTAAAAAATTTTTTCTTTTACTTAATAAAATGAAAGGGAATTTAAAAATATTCTTCTCTTTTCTGGAATATTTAAATCTATTATCGAAGTAAGATGATTAACTGATAACAAAACATGAATGAGAAATATAAACTATAACGAGTATTAGTGATAACATCAGATTTCAGCTGATTTAGTGACCCCATTTTAAACGAAAAATATTTAAATCAGTTTGTTAAATAATCTATGATGGTATGTTCCTTTGATAATTATTGAAGTAATAGCAATTTGGCATTAATTCCTTGCAAATTTTTCTTTTCCGTTTTTTCTCTTTATTTATTATTACTATCTTTTTTTCTTCAAAATAGTAAATATTTATTGCTAACTTAGCATAAAAATTAAAAATAAAAAAGACTGAATAAATCAAAAATGAAATATGTAATCAAAATAATTGAAAAAAAGTTTGATTAAATTTCAAAATTTTGATTCAGTTCAAAACTTATTATTATTGAGTAATATGCAGCAAAAATTATTTGCTTGTTATATAATTTGAAAGAAAGGAAAAATCGAAATTTTTCATTCGAGCGAAAGAAATGAGATGAAGTAATAAAGTATATTTGTGTAGAAAATACGCAAATTTAATTATTTCAGCTAAACGATTTTTGCGTAATTAAAAAATTTCAAACTACCAAAAAATATCATTTTAAACTAAAATGAAAAAAAAAAAAAAAAACGAAAACATGTGGTAAATTAAATTAAAGCCTTTTAATTTTTATTTTCTTCGGTTCATTTTTTTTTTTCTCCATTGTAAGCATTTCAAGCACTTTTCGTCGATGAAAACAATTCTTTTCTTTTTCGCCTAAGACGAATTTAAAAATGAAATTAGAATTTGATTATTAATTGGTAAATGAAAGTCGGCAAATATGTATTTAAATAAATAACTGAATGAAATATTATTGGGTAGACTTTAGATAAGATTGGGTGATAATGAATAAGAATATTGACTGAACATTGGGTAAGATGTTATTGACTGAACATTGGGTAAGATGTTATTGAATGAACATTGGGTAAGATGTTATTGAATGAACATTGGGTAAGATGTTATTGACTGAACATTGGGTAAGATGTTATTGACTGAACATTGGGTAAGATATTATTGAATGAACATTGGGTAAGATGTTATTGAATGAACATTGGGTAAGATGTTATTGAATGAACATTGGGTAAGATGTTATTGAATGAACATTGGGTAAGATGTTATTGAATGAACATTGGGTAAGATGTTATTGACTGAACATTGGGTAAGATATTATTGAATGAACATTGGGTAAGATGTTATTGAATGAACATTGGGTAAGATGTTATTGAATGAACATTGGGTAAGATGTTATTGAATGAACATTGGGTAAGATGTTATTGAATGAACATTGGGTAAGATGTTATTGAATGAACATTGGGTAAGATGTTATTGAATGAACATTGGTAAGATGTTATTGAATGAACATTGGGTAAGATGTTATTGAATGAACATTGGGTAAGATGTTATTGAATGAACATTGGGTAAGATGTTATTGAATGAACATTGGGTAAGATGTTATTGAATGAACATTGGGTAAGATGTTATTGAATGAACATTGGGTAAGATGTTATTGAATGAACATTGGGTAAGATGTTATTGAATGAACATTGGGTAAGATGTTATTGAATGAACATTGGGTAAGATGTTATTGAATGAACATTGGGTAAGATGTTATTGAATGAACATTGGGTAAGATGTTATTGAATGAACATTGGGTAAGATGTTATTGAATGAACATTATTGAATGAACATTGGGTAAGATGTTATTGAATGAACATTGGGTAAGATGTTATTGAATGAACATTGGGTAAGATGTTATTGAATGAACATTGGGTAAGATGTTATTGAATGAACATTGGGTAAGATGTTATTGAATGAACATTGGGTAAGATGTTATTGAATGAACATTGGGTAAGATGTTATTGAATGAACATTGGGTAAGATGTTATTGAATGAACATTGGGTAAGATGTTATTGAATGAACATTGGGTAAGATGTTATTGAATGAACATTGGGTAAGATGTTATTGAATGAACATTGGGTAAGATGTTATTGAATGAACATTGGGTAAGATGTTATTAGACGTAAATGTAATGTTTTAACCGATATTCTACTGATTTGTTAGTTTAATTAAATGATCGGTATGAGACGACTGTACTTGCAAATGGCATCATCAGTTTACTTTGTGTTCTGCTATTTATCATAGACACTTTCAGATTTCTATTTCAGTTCTTTCTATTATAGTATTATGGACCTTTTCAGGTAATTCAATTTAGGTTCTTTATAGTATCATAGACACATTCAGGTTGTCTATTTCAGGTTCTACCTACTATAGAATCCTAATCACTTCCAGGGGTATTTCAAGTTCTATCCACAGCATCCTGAGCACCTAAAGTTCTACTTATTATAATGTTCTGGATACTTAATAAATTCTGTAAAAACTGTCTATAAGTAACAACCATTAAATATTTCAATCATTTAAAATTTTTTCTTTTCTCTTTTGCATTTAAATTAAATTCCCAAATGATCTATTCGTTTCATCCGTGTAGCATACTTCACTTGGGATGTTGCATAGACAAAACGTATTCATTATGAATTGTAGTGCCACTTTTTTTTAATTTGTGTTTTTTTCGGCTTGACTTCCAATAATTAGATTGGTTGGGATTTTTGAGGATTTCCAGAGTTTCTAGCAATTTTAAAAGTTTCACTAAGGACTGAATAAAATATTTATTAATAACAGTGATATAATCAATATTTAAAATTGATTGTTAATTATACAAGTATAAAACATTTCGTAGCGTTTCAGCACATTTCTTTTTCTCTATCTATTTTGTATACATTTATTTGATATTCATATTTATATATTTTACATGCATTTCTTTTTTTATCGTCAAAATTAAAGTTCTTTTTTTCTTTTATCTTATTTATACTTTTATCTTATTTCTTTTTTTATTATTTATTTTTTTTTTTTTTTTTTTTATAAAATTAGCGCCATTTTAACAAAATCAACATTATAGTATAAGAATTATTTTTACATTGTGATTTTACGTTTGTCTGATTTCAAAATTTTATTAGTTATTTTTAAATCCTTTACGAAAATAATTTTTATAAAACTTGAATTTTTCGTGAAATTCTATGTGTCCATATATGTCTGTCATATTATGTGACGAATGCATGATTTTAATAACTTCTACGACATACGAAAAATTATTATAAATTAAATTGTCAAATTTGCTCTATCAAGCTTGTTTACAGATTTCAAAATTGGGAAAAACCATTTTTAAATGCCAATTGGAACTTCACGCTCCTCAGATTTATCACTAGAACTAGGCGAGAAATGTGGTTGGCTATTGAAGTGGACAAATTATATCAAAGGATATCGTCAACGTTGGTTTGTGCTCGATTCGTGTGCTAATCTAAGTTATTATAGGTTAGTTTTATTTCAACTGAATTTCATGAAAAAAATATTTCAAATGTTAAAGACTTTGCTAATACACTATCTCACATTTATTGATTCTTCTTTAAATATGAGAATGTACGTTTTTGTCGAAGTTGGTATATTGTCGATTCGATTAGGAATTTGCTGTTAAGTTTTGATGTTCTGAAACAAAAACAGGCTGATAGAAATCTAAAGTTTCATTTACTTCATATTGTTCCTATTTTTAGGAAAAGATTTTTTTTTTGCCGGATATCTGGAAGTTGGTATTTTTCTTAGATATGTAAGGGACCCAGTATAGATGAGAGCTTTTAGAAAGAAAGAAAATTTGATCTGATTTGTTTGAGTATATTGATTTAGTTGAATTCTGTGCTGTTTATCATCATTTGGTGTATGACTTCTCATCTTTGCTAATAGTGATTCTTTTACATTCTTTTTAAAATGTCCAAGCACAAAAACAGTTTGCTGTGGCTTTTATGATTTCAGATGTGTTAGAAATGTTCAGCAGTTTTACTTTCTGTAGTTTTAAAGATTGTTTGCATTAATTTCAGAACAAAATAAATATTTCGGGACGCTTGTTTTATATATATATATATTTTTTAACAAAACCAGATAACTTATGTATATACTTCGAGATCAAAGAGAAACTTTTAAGCCTGGATCCCAAATTTGAATGTTTTTTATTTATTTGGCAAATATGTTGATGGTCTGTCAATTTCAGCAAATTTTTTTTTCTTGAGATTTTTATTCCTGCAGTTGACATATGAATTGTCATGTTTACATATTAGAGATCCTAATGAATGCAATGGCTTTTCTATCCAATATTTTACAAGCATTTTTTTTTCTTTTTGTTAAATACTCTATGCATCACTATAGTAGCTAGAGAAAAAGAAAAAATTAGCCTTGCCACAAAAATATTTAGTTGTCTAATTTTTTCATAGTTTCGCCTTATTTTTTAATTAAATTCATTATCATGGGCAAAAAAGAAAAAAAAACGCTTATTACTCTATTTAAAACCTTTTTCTTTTTAAATTAGAATAAGGAATAGAAATTGCGATCAGAAATTGAATTGGTTGGTTACAATTTGGATACAATTATGAATTGAAATCATATTCATCATGTCGTTTTTTAATGTCAAGATTTTAGAAAATTTCTTATAAGCAATTTATAATAATGAATAATTGAACTTGGAGGTGCTCGTGAAAAGAAAAAAAAATATGTTTAAATTTTTGAGAAAGCAAACATTCGTTTTATTTTATGGCATTAATTTGATTAGTTATCTTTTTTTTTCCATTCCAAATCTATTGCAATCATTAATTAGATTTCGGGTTAGATAGAACTAGTATGTTGATATAAAACTATTCCCTCAATGAATGTGAGGTGTATATTTATGATCAGTTCCTATTTATTTAGGATTTTTTTCTTAGGCTTACAGTTCCCAGAACATAATATGCAAATTGCATATATTTGAAAATGGTAGATAAGAAATCACTTCTAACGTCACACTGGTTCTTTTTGAATTGAACTGCGAGTGAGTTTAGCAAAAAGGTTCATTTAGTATTGGCATGACTAAGTAAGCTGAAAGATTGTAAATTATATTTCTCAAAAAATTATATTAGAAGAAATAGTTCAATAAAGTATGAAACACTTTTTTTAAGATTTATTTTATTTTACACCATACATTCTTAAAGTGAAGTAAAAATGATAAAAATGAAAATTCACTAAAGAACAATAAACAAAAATTTCGACTCAATTCACTTTTCAGAAAATAAAATTTAGTTCCGACCATAATTTAATAGCACTGATACATTACATTAAGTTAAAATATTTATTGAGAAATTTCATGATTCATGTCACAATAAGCACTACTATCATTGAAACTTTGATTAACGCGGAATAATCGTCATACTTATATGATTTTCATCGTCAGAATTTTTTGCTTTGTTATTTAATACAATGGAAATAAATCGACAACAAAAAATGTCTTATATAATGTACCTCTCTTTTACTTAATATCTTCTAACAAATTTAATTCTATTTTTTTGTTATTTAATGTAAAAGAAATAAATAATAAAAAGATTTGATAAACATTGTCTTTCTCTTTTTTTCTGATTTTTTTTTTATTTTTTCTGTATGATTTTCTTGATGATGAGATAATATAATGAGATAACGACATGAGTGGATAAATGAAATTCGCAAACATATGTTCTTAAATTTCAGTGAAGAAATTTACCTTTCTGCTTTACATCTTGTATCATTGTCTGTTTGTCAGAATTTCTTGCTCAATTTCCGATGTTAGTATAGAACCACTGGAAGAATGCCTTTGCTGTGTTTTAGTTGTAAATCGTCACCAAGGTATTTCTGTAAAAATTTCCATAATGTTTTCGGATTTTTTCAAATAAATTGATTTTTTTTTTAAGTTTTAAAAATTAAAAAAAAAAAAAAAAAAGGCGAGCACGAAAAATGTATGCAACATAAGTCTTTCCCACCTTCATAAGAAAATGTGTTATTGCTGTACTAATTGTTGGAGCATTTCTGAAAAAAATTTAATTGACAGATAATGTTGGAAATATAATGTCTATTAAAGTATCGATGATATTATGATAGGAGATTAGTGGTGGGTCAAATGTTGATCATTTGTTTCTTTAAAAATGATGTGTATTGATACGACTATGTATGATTTTCTAATTTGATTCTTTAATTTTCGAGTGTTTCAAAGTAAATTTTAATGGAAAACTACATTTAGAGAAATTATAACAACATGAATCATATTTACCAAAAATTTTGCAGGAATTCGTCTGAAGTAGGACAGTCATGTCGCGGCAGTATCAATTTGCAAGAGGCTCGTATTCATGCAGACAAAGCAACGAACAGCTTGACAATTTCTGCACCATCACAAACATTTCATTTGAAAGCTCAAAATGAATTGGATCACGACAAATGGTTCCATGCACTCGAATGTGCTCGTCATCGCGCTGTTCGTGATGCTGAATCAGGTTTGTTAGAAAAAATTCTCTTTGATTTTTATTCCGCCAATTTATTTCCTACTCTTTCGATCATGTTATGAATTTTTCCTTTATGCTTTCCGACTTCGTATCATGAAAATAATTAACACTGTGATTCAAACAATAGAAATTAAAGGGAACTACTTCTTGACGACAAACGATGTTTGCGAGAACTTTCAGTGAGAAATTTTAATTTAATCCCTTTTATTCTATCCTTTTATCGTGTTTTTTTTTTTTTTTTCGAATAACAGTTTTCCTAAAATTATTACTGGGAAAATTCTACATCATCTTATCTTGCATTGGAAATAGTAAGAATACAGAAATATGTTAGAAGATGTTAGGAGATATTTAAGCCAATTTATCTCAAAAATTTCAATTTATCGGTTCATCATTTTCTATCATCATCATTATGATCTTTATTATCATGATTACGAATTAAAGAAGCGAATGAATGATAATTGATATCTGATTTTTCATGGATCAGATTTGTTATAAACGATTGCTAGTTAAAGTATTATTGAATATTTTTTCTGCTAGCGTTGTACATAATCTGAAATGAATTCTGTTTTGTGATATTTCTTTTTTGTCGTCTTACAGATGAAGATGATGATATTAAGATGAGCGTATCTGGTAACAGTGGTGCTGCAGCTATAGAAACAATGAATCGAGCAATTGCTGCCAAAATTTTTGATTTAAGAACATGCAGCTCTCTTATTTGTCTGTTTTTATTTTATTTTTTTTTTTCACTTATTATTAGAGGCTATTAAAAGAATTGTTAGAAGTTGTTATTTCAAATTAGGTTGTAATAATTTTCTGGGATGGTTTCCTTTTCTTTTTTTGTATTTGATTTTTTATTGACAATGCTATTAAACGAAAATATTTTTTACTGCTTACATTCAGTTTACGAAAATGGGATTTTATCTATGTGATCCGATAAGCAGAAAACAGTATACTGTTTACTCCGATTTTCAGCTCTGATTCGTTTATTTATTTTTCAAGATGGACTTTAATTTGGTTCATCTGATTTGCAATTTTTAGATTATATATCAAATAAAAAATCACAAATGTATTTAAAAAACCAGTTTTGCAGAGAATCTTAATTTATTCAAAAATTTTAGCGAAACATGGATCGGAACTTCTGAAAGCAATGAGTGACCTAGAAAAGACCGGAAAAATTAAAGCGTTGGCTGAACGCATCAACTTATTTAAAATTACAACTGCTGCGATGATGAAAGCTTGCGAAGAATTTGTCACTCTTACTGCTGAAGTATGATTTTTTTTTTTTTCTTTAAAGACATTTCAAAAGAAGAAAAATGGCCGAAATTTTATCAAAAAAGAAAGAAATGAAATTTTATACTAATAATCGGAAACTTTTAACAATAAAATAAATTAAGGAACGTAGAGTTAAAAAGAAAAAGCTGATAAATGAGGATTTGAAAACTTAAACGAAATCTTTTAAATTGTAGAATGATATAGGTTTTGTCCGCAGTTAATAACCTAAATAACTTTACAAGTTGGCTGTTTTGTACATTTTAAAATTCTGAAAAAGAGTTTTTAGACTTAAATCAAATTGCTCTAGGTTTATGCTAAATAAGGTGAGGAAGCTAATTATTTATTATTCAAATTAATCTTATCGATTAAACAGTATAGGAATCGAAAAAAGTTGGACGTTATGCAGCAAATGAACATGAACAACGCCTCAGATTGCAAGATCAATTAGAAGAGCTTGCGCAACAACATAGTAAACTTGAACGTGTGGCATATCGTTCGACACACAAAGGCAGTGTTGCTTCAGAACCACGTAAATCTTACAAAAATCTTTATGAAAGTCAAAATCAGTGTTTTTTTTTTTTTCCTTTTATATAATAAGATATTTGTTTTGATAAGGAAAATTGTAATTAAAATTCATCTCTTCTCGCATCTTCTAGAATTGATATGGAATATCTGCAACTTTCACGATGTCTTGCAGTGATAAGCAAGTGGTAGTATATTGCTGGAACTTTTCTGGTTCTACTTTTTAAATAATAATGATAAAGTTTTTCTTATTTTATTAAAAGATGATTTATTATAGCATTTTTGGATGCGGAAGAAGAATTTCATGATGCATATGATTATGTTTCTGATATGCATGATGATGGCAGGTAGGATGATTAATATTTTGCAGTTTTGCAACTAATAGAAAAGCATACTGCTGCGTAAACATTGGGAATTATTATCTGAAATAGCATCGTATCTTTAATTTTGTTTTCATCTTTCAGAAAATCTAGTTCTTCTCAGACTGAATCTATTGGTGAAGTGACAAATTCGAAATTATTTAATGCGGAAATTATTTATCCAAAAATAGTAAAGGTATAGATTTCTAATTTTATCCGTTATTGTTAAAAATGAAACAATAACGGTACACAGTAATATATTTTTGCAGTCGGAAACCAGGTTAACCCGTTCTGCTCCAACAACCCAACATTCACGACAGCGTCGTACCAAAATACCCGAAAGACCACAAACTTCTATCAGTTTGTGGTCTATTATGCGCAATTGTATTGGCAAAGAATTGAGCAAAATCCCGATGCCTGTATGCTAATTTTTAAATTCACAGATTATTTGGAAGGAAATAATCATTAATTTACAATCAGTTGTAGGATAGGAGACAAGTTATGCTAATGCCTAAGAGATTATAATGATTGGGGAGGAAAGCATCCGTTGTGTGATAATTAAATAAATCATCGAAATTATTCATGCTTTTATTTGTGCTCTTTTTTTCAATGCACGCATTGCTGTAGAATTATTTAATTCAAACTTCCTTGAATATAGCCCATGCAACAATTCCATAAATTTATACACACTTCTGCAGAGATATAACACAAATCTATCATTTCTCATCTAAATTTTTGCAGGTGAATTTTAGTGAACCACTTTCTGTGCTACAAAGGATTTCTGAGGATCTCGAATATTCTTACTTATTAGATGAAGGAGCAGAAAAGGCAGATTCACTTGAGCAAATGTGCTATGTAGCGGCATTTGCAGTTAGTGCATATTCGACGACGGGTTATCGTACAACGAAACCTTTCAATCCTTTACTCGGTGAAACATTTGAGTGTGATCGATTCGATGATCTTGGTTGGCGTTCTTTTGCCGAACAAGTGGGTATAAATTGTTTCTGGATTTTTCCCTGCCTAAATTAAAATGGAATTATGCTCTATGTGACGAGGTACTCCTTGCTGACCTTAGATAACATTCCATATAATTTTATAATTGTTTTAATGGGTAGATTTTCCAAACTTCGTCTATACTATGAAATACAATACGATAAAGTAGTTTCGATAAAGTTTTTAGGTAAGTCATCATCCACCAATAACAGCACATCATGCTGATGGCCGTAAATGGACTTTGCACCAGGACTTCTCGATGACATCACGTTTTCGTGGAAAATATTTATCAGTAACACCTGTCGGTTATACATATGTTAAGGTAAATTAGTATTAATTTCTAATATGAAATGTCAAATTTTCGGATTACTAAGAAATCTATTTCCTTATAACTAAGTATTCATTATAGTTACTGTACTGATTTAAAATTAATCATTATAAGATAATAAATGGTGATTGGTATCTAATATAATTTTCTTTTATTTGTATTAAAAAATCGTTGTTTCAGTTTCTTGATAGCGGAAATGAATATTCGTATAAGAAAGTTACTACCACAGTACATAATATCATCGTAGGTAAACTATGGATAGATAATCACGGTGAGATGTTAATTGAAAATCACAAGACTGGTGATAAATGTGTCTTGAAATTCCATCCATACAGCTATTTTTCGCGTGAACCTCCGCGAAAGGTTAAATTTCTTTGTTCTTATAACTTATGTTTTGTAAATTGTAGAAAAAAAAATGCTTCGATCAGAAGATCTTTAAATTATCTTTTTATTACAATGACTTGTATTGGATTTATGTTTAAAAAAAAATTATCCAGCGCAATTGAATCTCTAGGTAAAGAGGACATAGATTGTTGAGTTCCATTTTTGTGACTAACATTAGAAGTAAAATTGAAGTATATGTAATTAGAAAAAGATTTATTTTTTTTTTATTAAAATCATTCTTGCTGTTGTTTATTTTAAGAAAATCTTACTGTTGAAGATAGCTGGTTTCGTGAAAAATCCAATTGGGGAAGTTCACTGGCTTATCCAAGGTATCTGGGATAGCTATTTGGATATACTTAAGGTCACAAATGAAGTTAACACTGGTGAGAATGCACGCTTTGAGACGGATACACCAAATCGAATCTGGACGATCAATTCATCAATGTGTGTTATTTACATAGAAATTTTTTAGCTATTTCATAATGAAAACTAATTTTCAAATTATGTCTTATAATTCGCTCGAAAAATCGGACAATAAAGTGATTTGATTCCTCTAATATCCAATGGAAATCTTGTAGTGTTCACAAGTAAAAATTAGTTCCTATTGCACAAATGTTTAATTTTCTTAATTTTGAAATTCTTTTTTTTCTTATTTTTTGATTTCTCTTCAGACTATATATGATCAGAATTTCAGAGAAAATAGTGAGAAGATGTATTATTTCACAAAGCTGGCAATTGAATTAAATGAACCAGAAGAAGGTGTAGCTCCAACAGATTCACGACTTCGTCCCGATCAACGATTAATGGAAGACGGAAAATGGAATGAAGCAAATGAAATGAAAGTAAAAATTGAGGAGAAGCAGCGTGCAGTTCGTCGAGAACGAGAAATTTTAGCACAAAAAGCTTTACAAAGAGGTATTTCTTATCTTTGCAAAATTATTTCAAACATAATGCCTTTTCTTTATTTATATATGGAAACGAGACTTATTTCAATTTCTTTTCGTTGCTCTTTTTTTTTAATTCTTTTTATAAATTTCTTGTTTATCAAAAGAATTTAAAAATAGTAAACATATTCTTCTGAAAGTAATGTGATATTCTTATACCGATCTTCATCCCATTTACATTAACTTTACGACTTCAATCCTCTTTTAGGATTAGGACTTAATGATTAGAGATGAGCTGTTAAATATGAAATAAAATGATTCGTTTTTTTATTAAAGAGTTCGTTATTTTTTGAAGATTTTTTATTTTGCCTTTGCTTCAGGTGAACCATTTGAAGAATATAAACCATTATGGTTTAAAAAAGATCAACACGAAGAAACGGGTGCTTTGATACATGTATTTACCGGTGAATATTGGAAGATGAAGAAAATTGGTGATTGGTCTAAATGTCCGAGTATATTTTAAAACATTTTCTCTTAATGTGTATTTCCTACTTCAACTTTTTAATATTTTGGTATTTTGGTACTTAAGTTATTATAGGATCCCTAAAGCATCTTTTCCTTTTTTATTTGTGATACAACCGCGGGTGTAATGAAATGGTAGCTTTTATTTGTGGAACTTTTTTCCTTGTTTTATGATACTAAATTTTAGCATATTTTAAGTACTTTTATTGTACTAAGACTTAGTCTTATTGCTTTGCTATATGGGATGATTAAAGATTTATGTTGAATTTACTTTTGCTCACTGTAACTGATTTATAATGATCATTCCTCAGTTCAGCTTGAAGTTGTCTTTTCACTAGCTTCTCAAATAGCTAATGGAAAAACTTTAGGATGGTTTTATGAATTGATTTTATGTATATCAATTGTTCCAGCCCACTATTTACTATAATTTATATATTTATTATCATTATTATTATTTTTTTTTTGTCATTAATAATTACTATTATTATTAATTTTTAATATTATTATCACGATTATTTTTTTATTGTCATTATCGTTATAATTATTACTGTTACTTATACCAGTTGATTAGCGCATTACCGTTGTCCTTATTATTGTTAGCATAGCCATAGTAACGTTGTGTATATTTAATTCGTCTACGTCACTCTATCTTTCTCGGTTGTTGTCATTCATAATATGAACTACCTTACGAAGCGCACAATTTGCATGAGGAAAACAAAAAAAAAGAAAAATTATGTTTTATAAAATACGAATAAAGCTTTCTCTCATTTCACTTTTTGGTTACAAAATAAAAGTAATTTAGAAAATTGATGTGAAAAGATGACCTTTCCTAAATAGTTTTTTTTTTTTTTTTTTTTTAAAGGAAATAAATAGAATAGCAGAATATGAATATTCTTTGCTACCAAAAAAAAAGGTTTGAAGGTAGGGATTGTGGTACTACTATTAATTACTCTTCAATAATTATTAACTACTGTAATGGTCACATTGTAGTGATGTCCGGGTGCATTTCATATTGTGATGAAAATATTATTAGTTTTGTTACTATAACAATAAAGAATTGCATATTTCAATTAAGTTATATGTGATTCAGTTCAATTGCATATTTATTTTATTTATTCTCTGTGATGTAGCATTAAAAAAAAGCTGCCAAATTTGCTAGCTAAAATTAGCTTTTTAACAAAAAAAAACTTTCTGAAAACCAAACAAAAATAGCAGAATGTTGTAATTTATTCATTTCGTCCTCTAGTAGTAAAATCAAAATAATCATTATTTGTTATATTATTAGAACTAATAATAAAAATAATAAATAATAAACCATAATTATGGTAAATCATAAAATGAAACGAAAAATGGCCAAAGTTAGATTTAAAAAAACAAGAAACAAAAATATTTGCTTAGCTGTTTTAATTGATAACATCTCATGTTATGTAATATTACAATATTTGTTCAATTGTAATTTTGAACCAAAAAAGAGAACTTTTCATGCCATTTGATTTTTTCAATATTTGTAATAATAGTATTACTATTAACAAAGTGATTGATGATAAAGTAAACATATTTTTACGCATAAGCAATTTGACAAATGTTTTGATAGTTACAGTGAGAAAAATTCATTTCCTATTTGGTAATAAACAAAAAAAAAGAAAGAAATAGGATAGTCGTAATGATAAAACAAACATTACTAACATAAATGTGTATAAAATAAATTTACCAAATAAATTTTTTCCATTAATTTTTTTTTTCTTTTGAAAAGAAGCTATTGTTATTAAATAAATGGCTATTCTTTATTATTATTCTATTACCATTGTTTTCATACTAGTTGGAAGCACAAAATCAGGTTACAATTGATTTTTAATAATGAATTTTGTTTATTTCATCAGAAATAGATTATAGTTACAATATTTGCTGGGATAAAAAAATTTTCTTTTTTTTTTCGATAATATTAAGCAAAGTTTTGAAATTTTGGAAAAGTTTAGTTTGTCAAAAAATTTTTTTAGCTAAAATTTCTTCTAAGTTTTAATTAAGACTGCTTAAACGGAACGTCAAGAGGATGTTACAAAAATGAGCTGTGCTATAATAATCAATGTTATCCAGCTCATGGACGTAAGTTTATAATATTTCACTGAAATTTTCGCATATTTCATTTCATTTCATTTAAACAAAAAAGAAAAAGAAGGAATGAAAATATTCGAATAAATGAGAAATAGCTGTGATAGCACGAAAAACTAAGGTGAATAATTTGTAATTTGAAGTGAAATTATTGAAAATTGATATGATAATTGATAAAAAAAATGAATCCACTTTAATGTTTCGGAAATAAAATAAATTTTTGAATGCATTTTCAGCCTGCTTTAATGGTATATGTGAAAAAAGTTTAACGTGTGTAGTTGACAACTGTCTTGACTTATTAGCGAGTATCACAACAAAGAGTATGTTTTGATGTTTTCTTCTTTTTTTTTATTCTGAATTATTTTATTTTTTTTTTTATTGTTGTTGTACTCCTTTTTCCGCTGCAAATTTTAATAAATTTCAATATTTATTATAAGTATAAATGAATTATTATAATCATACAAATTATGTGCTAAAAGGAGTGATAATTTAAATAAAATAATGCATAATGCAATCGATCGCTGATATGATAAGAGTAGAAGATATCACTGAAATATATTCATTTCATATCTAATGATATGAAATATTTTTGATGAAAAAGAAGAAAAAAGAGATTAAAAATAGTTGTATATAAATTTAGTCTTTTTATTATATAATTTATGATTGTTAGTTATAGATGAAATTCACAAATTGATTTCAATACGAATAGAAATGAATAAAAAAAAAAACACTTAAAAATTAACAGAACGAAAAATGCATTAGTAATAGCCACAAAAACGAAACATTTTTAAAAATGATTACTAATATAAATAATATATCGTCATTGCAAATAAATAAATAAAGGAACAATGGATTTTAATTTATTAAAAGTAATTTAATGAATTGCTGCATAAAATATGACTAATTAGCAATGAAGAAGTTATACCATTTTTTATAAAGAAACGATTTTAGAATTAACTTCGAATGTTTTTGTTTTTGAAGTAACATTTCTAATTTTGATGATAAGTTTTAATTCTGTTTGAAATTTTATTTAAAATTAAATTAAAATGAAAAAAATTTCAGTGATAACAACAAATCCAACATGCTTCGATTATAGCCCATTAGGTGGTTTCAGTGATTGTCCCTCACGTGCACATCTCTGTAACAATCCTATTTATTACAATTTAATGACAAAACAATGTCCACGTACGTGTAATCGTTGTTCAAGTATTACTTCTACATTGCTACCACCGATACCAGGTAATTATACTTTTGGAATTACAGAAGAACATAAACAGTAAATAATTAACAAAACGGAACATAGCAATTACAGAGCAAATGAAATAAAGCTACTATTTTAACACAAATTTTTCCATTTTCACTTGAACAAATTAATATTTCATTAACACTACAGGTTGTTTTGATCGAGTTGGAGCAGATGGTCGATCAAACTGTGCGTCCGTTGCGCATCTATGCCAAAATCTTCTGTACTTTAATGTTATGAAACAGCAGTGCGCACGGACGTGTAAATTTTGTTAAAATGACAATAGCAATAATTATAACATATTGGAAATGATATACTGAATTCTTATACCAATTCCATTCCATTATTTTTGTAATACGTTCTAATCAAATTATCCAATCCAATGGTAAAAATGAAGAAATTATTATCTAAATTTCAAATGAAGCAAATTTTAGTGCAAAAAAAAATAAAAAAAGAACAATAGGAAGAATAAGACAGACAAAATAGATTGAAATATAAATAATAATAATAAATATTGAAATTAAAAGCTTAGAAAATGAACAGTTAAAGACAAATTATATTATTGCATCCAAAAACAATTAAAGCAAACATTATTTGCTATGGATATTAGTAATAAAAAATTTCTAAAAAAAATTTAAGTTAAAAAAAAAAGTTCAAATAATGTTATAAATTATATACATGTTATCATAGTATAAAATTTTTTTTGTTCTGCAAATACAGTTCTTTGAAAATAAATAGAGAAATTTCGTGTAACCTTTTAGCTTCTCGAAAAAAGTGGGCATTTATTTGCTCATCCAAATTTAAATTATTTAAAGACAACAACAAACATAAATAATAATATTAACAAATAGAAAAAATTAAAGTACTATTCTATAACTGAGTTTCATTTCTGTTAAAAACAAAGCATCAAAATTTCAAAAAATGTTACTGAACTGCAAAAATACAATTATTCTTGCATTTTTTCCATTTTTATTTTCTTTCATATTTTCTTTTTATAATTTTTTATCTTTTCTTTTTCGCCTCACTCCATTTTTATCTTTTACTACTTTTACCATTTCATAAAATTAATAAAATTCTGATCAATTTCTTTTCTATGCTACAACTTTTTTAATCTAATTTTTTTCTTTCAAAGTGGATATCTGTGATAATAACTAAACGGACACCACAGTTAATTAATGAAAATATTTTTCTTTCTTTTCCTTCTGCTAAAATGAACTAATTTCACTAAAACTCATCAACAAAATTTTAAATATATTTAATTTGCATATATTCAAGTTCATAAACTAAATGCATGTGAATTTATGAATTTTTAAAATCTAATACAAAAGTTTTTCAAATGAAACATAATTTTACAGCTGAAAATTGTTACCACTGTTTTACATTCATATCATTAATTTATTATTAAAACACCATTATTTTAAAAATTTAATCTCTGCCTTATTATGTGCTCATTTTACAATTTTTAATATGGCAATAATTCCGTTGATAAAAATTTCACTTCAAAATTTTCTTTTTCTGCAAAAATACTACTGATTCTTCAAGAAATTTTATAAAGCATTTATTTTTTTTAGTTTTTATCACTAATCAAAATACCCGGTGACAATTTATCAGTCTGTCATGTTTTTGGAATTTCCCACAAAACTGCAACAGATTAATTTTTAGAAATGCAGAAAAAAAAAATAGATTTCAATAGACGAAAAAATTTCGAAAAGACAATTCATATTTCATATTCGTTGAAAAAAAAAAAAAAAAAAAACATAACGACTACACAAATGAAGTATAAACAAATTGTAAATTGATTTGATATTGTTTAGAAAAAAACTAATAAATTCTTATTAAAATTTTTATCAGAAATTTAATTAAAATTATTTCAACTGAATAAGAAGCTGATTCGTGTAAAGGGTGTAATACAGATTTTATTACATATTTTGTAAATTATTTCGAGTTTCGAGACAAATATAGGGAATCACCTAAACTGTCATTCTTTGATTTAGTTGGATTTTATCGGTTTTGAGTGTTGCTTCTGAAACATTAAAATTCTCCCATGCTGACAAAAATTTAAATTGATTTTAGCAATTATGACCTTTCAAGAAAATTTTTCCATTTGCATTTCATTACTTTTGGGCTTTTTGATGAAACATACAATTCTAGGTTTTTCCATTCAAAAATAACTGTAATTTCCTGTAAGAAACTTTGATGCTTAAAAATTTTAATATTTTACAAAAACAAGAGGATATTTAGCATATAAAATAAGTAGCACTCATCAATAAAATAGACACCGGCTTATACCTTTTGAAAGGCTTATACCTCCGACAAATATGATTAAATCAGCAAATGTTAGATAAAAAGAAAGACAAATGCAAATGAGTGAACGAATAAAATAATATTTTAGTGCATATTCAGGTAGTTTCTTGCTGGAATTAGCCTTATTTCGAGAGCAAATTATTTAAACACATCAAATTTGTTCGAATCCATTATTTGATGAATTATACAAGAAAGCTTTCTAAACTTCTGTAACAAGAACAGATACAAAAACGATCTACTGCTGTAGAAATCTTCCGGGAAAATCAAAAGGAACAGTCGAGACAATCAGGGAATTATATAATAGGGAAAGATTCATTTCATCACGGTAAAAAATTTTAATCGACAAAAAATGAAAACATATCCCATGCCTTCTTTTGATAGAATTATATGAAAATCCTAGCATCCATAATTGACTGATCGGATAGATTTAAAAGATAACGATAGTTTCGTCTAGTTAATTCAAATTTAATTAAAAGCTTGCGCATGTTTCGACCAAATATACGCTACAAATACAAATATATACTATGAAATATGAGGACATTTCGGTTGACAATTATGCGTAGTGATCAATCCGGTTCAGTGCTCGCGAGACCTCAAATCTGCAAAAGCTTATCTAACATAATATTTAAGATAATGAGTTAACTAATTTTAGACTTTAATGGATTATTGCTCTGTAATTAAACAAAACAATTTCTCACCTAGAATCAGGCAACGTAAATTTTTTTTAACGAAAATTTTAAAACTTTGAAAATATAAATCATTACCTTAATTTAGCAAAAACTTCCAGATTCATTTCAATCTCCTCTCCATCAACAATCAACCAAACCTTCGGATAAAGGCTCTTTCGAATGTTCGAATTAGCCACAACCACATCAATACCCCATTTCATATCGTTATCCGGTTTTGCATGCCACAAGCGTAACATATGTTGCTTATTCTGTGAAAGAAAATTAATGCTAAATGATAAGTATATTTAAAAAAAATTGATTTTCAACGTTAGTATGTTTTTATGTATCAAAAAATTGAAACGGCACTTCTACCACATATTCTTTATTTTATTAAATCACATTACAACGAACCAAATCGGAAAAATCGCTACGCTCCAATACAGAATTAGGATCATCATGTTTCGTTAGCCGATTCAATTCTTCCAACACAGAAAATAACTCCTTTATTAACTTCGCATCGACATTTATGCATTCATCGTCAAATACAGTTCTCGTCCTTACACACCGCCATACTTCTTAAAAAAAGTAACATGAAACTGAAATGTATCCAAATTAAAATTTAATGAAATGCGATTCATGCAAACAAAACCATATAACTTACCCAAAGCTAAAATACTTCCAAAGATTTCATCATACACATATCAGCTAACAAAAACTTTGAAGCAAAATTTTAGGAATGAAAGATTTATAACATATGTGGATAAGCACAAAAAGATTATTGTAAACAAGCCAATTTTAATAAAAAAAAATATGTCTACCAAAATTAATATTTAGATATGTTAAATATAAACTGTTACTTTTTTGAAAAAAAAAAAATCTACAAATGAGTTATTTCTTCGGAAAGATAAAGTAGAAGAAAAACATGAACTACGTATACTTGAAGGATAATATGAATTCTGTAAAACAACTGGTATAAAAACATTTTGCATTTCTGACAAAATTCAATAGGAACGAAGAAACAAACCAGTAATAAGATCCGGATTCACATTCACATCCATCAAATCGATTGGAATTTTACGTGAACATCTACAGTTTTACTTCCTACAAAAAAGAAAAAAAAAAAAAAAATAAAATTGAATTGATTAGCAAAATTGAAAAAGACAAAACGAAGTAAAAAAAAAAACAAAAGCTAACTATTGATTAAACATCGAATTAACAAATCTCACCATTTCGACACTTCATCATCTCCTCAACATTTATTAATTAAACAACTAATTAAGAGATGCTTAATTAATAATTTCGAGTGGAAATTACAATACTTAAGCAAACTGAACTTTGTTCTTCTTAGCAACTTGAACCACAACCATTCTGCTAACAGTTAATTCCTGAATATTTTCTAAACATTTACTAATTAGTCCACCTGCTACCTGCTAATTAAACATTTATTAATGATTGTAAATTTGCGCACATTCATCCGTCACCTTACTTCCTCTCCATCACTGCACCTTCAATACTTTGCTTCTCTGCTCATCACGAGAATTACGTCAGTCATCACTGCATTCTCTTCCTAATGCCTACAGTTCTCCATTCACTCTTGATCACTACTCTTCGTACTATTTAAAAATCATTTATTTCTGTGTTTTCTTACGACCACTGCAAATATATTATATTATAGATTTTTATCAATCTTTGTTTTCTCCATCATATTAATACTATTTTCATTTGTCATTTTTTTACCCTTTGAAATGAATATGAAAGACGCAAAATCATTGAATTAAAGTTAAAGTGTAAACATGATTCATTATTTTGAGGTTGTACTTTCAAAAAAAAAAGAAAAAGGAGAAAAGAAGAATTGTATCTTAAAGCTATCAATATGCTTGGATAAATATTGAAGTTTAAAATGTAAATAATGTTAAGAAATGAAACGAATTACACTGAAATTTAAAATATTTGTGTTGCTACTAATGTATTTTTTTCCTCTCTTCACGAATTCCGAAATAGTATGTGAAGAGGAATAAATTAAATTTGAATTTAAGCAAATTTTTTGCAGATATTAATGGTAAATGACAAAAGTAATAATGGAAGGACAATTATGTGACACTGTATCATTTCCAGTGATAAACTTAGAAAGCACAAAGGCGCTCGATATATTCATTGATTTCATGCTCAAAAATCAGCCATGTAGAATGTACTCTAAAGCAATAGAGAAATGGAAAAGTCGACGACAATGGGTGAAATATATGAATGGAAAAAATATTGTAAATATCGATTTTTTCATCAAACAATATGGTTTATCTTTAGTTTCTCAAATTTGGAATATATTTAACATTTCTCAATAAATGCAATTGAAATTCTAACTTTAAGAAAAGTTTCCTTTTAAATAATTCACAATTTGTCTATTTCGTTTCCTATTATCCTTTTGTTTTTATCCATCCGTTTTCTTTCCTTTTTTTTTCTTTTTTCTAGAGTAGTAAATATGAAATTATCTTTTTGAGTTATAAATGTTCTTCTTTATCAATTTTTGATTGCTTTCATTTCATTAGTAATAAATCGTTTTGATGACTTTGTTTGGAAAACTTATTTTGAATTGACAATAGCACTGTGATTTAACAAAACGTTTGCAATATTTGATTCATGCAAGTAGTGAATGATATTAATAATACAATAATTAGTTAAGCTTTTCTCTCAATTATAATCTCTCTGATACTTCGTTCAGAAAATTCATTGCCAAACTTTTCCGATTTATAACTGATCAGCAAATTATTAGTTACTGACTTATTATCCTTGTTATCGTTACTCTTTTTCTTCAAAATTTATTATTCAGTTAATTTGTTCATTTCGTAGATTTCTGTATATATAATAATATCGTTATTCACATTATAGGGCATATGGAAGTACCATTGATCAACGAAAGAACTGATAGGATAATGGAAAATTGTGGAAAGTGTATAGATTATGAGGAAAAATCTTCATGTTCCCAAAACTCTAAAGAATGTCAAAAAATAAAGCTTAAAGATTATATCAAAATGATGCGAGAAAATAGTGGGTCAAGTAATATTGGCTATGCTAAAGATTGGCATTTTCAACAGTGAGTTAGTATTAGTTTAGTGAGCTGTCGTAATTTTCTTTAAAAAAAAAAAAAAAAAAAAATTTCTTTTTATTGATCTGTTTGCAGAGAATCGGGTACATCTTATGAAATGTATGGATTGCCGTCGGTTTTGCGCTTTGACTGGATAAACAATGAGATGTGGTCAAACGATGAGCGTAATCAGTTGGGCGATTATCGTTTTGTTTACCTTGGAGCCAAGAATACTTGGTTAGTTACGCTTTTTTGGAATAAATAGGTAAGTAAATAAGTAACATATTGAATCTTTTTTTCGAAGTTGTCCATAAGTTCACATGAAAAAAAAGAGAAGCAAAAAAGGGTAAATAATGTGAGGTGGAGCATTCATTTCATTATTAGAATTTACTTATGATTACAAATGCAATAAATTAGTAAATTTCAAAAGCAGTGTTGTTCAGAAATCAATACTGAATATGATTTTATCTAGGCTCACAGTATAAAACAATGAAAATAATGTTACTGTAGGACGCCATTTCACGTTGACGTGATGAATTCATATAGTTGGTCAGCCAATATTTGCGGACGAAAGCTTTGGTATTTTGTACCACCGAACAATGAGGAATACTTTAGAATTAGTCGTGATACATTTTTAAAAGATATTCGAACGGTTCAAGACAGATGGCTTGAGGCTGCTGTCGTATCATTTATTCAAGAAGAAGGAGAAATTGTTTTCGTTCCTTCGAATTGGTATCATCAAGTCCATAATTTGGTCGGTATAGCATTAATGCAAGTTACCAAGTTAAGATTTAAGATTTGCAAGAAAATATAAATCTCAATCCAAGAAATACAATTTTGAAAAGATTGTCTAATAACTGGGTATTGCATCCGGTCTGGATCGGTTTTCTTTTTTTGCTCCCTTCTGTTGCTTTTGCCATCAGCGGTTTGGATTGCATAATCATCAAAATTAAAACCTATGCTTTTTGTCAATTGATTTAAAATTTTTAGTTATATGTCTCATCATGGTTTGAAAATGACAATTATTTTGGCCGCGATAAGCTCAAATTACGTTTTCCAAGAGAGACTAGTTATTTTTTATAAATAATGTTCTTAAATTTAGGAAGATACAATTTCTATCAATCATAACTTTGTTAATGCAAGTAATGTGGATGTCATTGTCGAGTTGATAATTAAACGTCTGATGGATATAGACATTGAATTAGCCGATTGTAGATCTTGTTTCTCATCTGCGGAATACAATAGTTTTTGCGAGGTAATCATCTAATGTATAGTTGTTTCAGAGGTGATTTTTCGTGATGACTCAGATGCGCTTCATAAAGTTGTTTATCATTCAAATTTTCTTTTTTATTCAAAAAAATTCGAAAAAAAAAACTTAAAAAGTAAAAAAAAATATCACATGAGTATTCGGAAAATAAAATTGAGAATTTAAAAAAAAAAATCTTTGTCTAATTCCATTATTCTGTTGCACAGTTCTTTTACAAAGATTGTTTTTTATTAAAAAGATTTTAAGAATTTACAAGCAGGTTTGGTCACTGCAATAAATGATTGTTGAAGGAGTTGCACCAGTTCTCCTCACCAATGTTGTATTTTGTCCAGTCTTCACTTTTTTTTTCAGAAGATACTGGCTGCAGATATTCGGGTGAACTTAGCACAATTCAGATCATTGCTCCAACTGATTATAGATGATCGAGGAAATGATGTAAACGAATGCTGGATTTGTCCACGACATCGGTCATTCTCGAAGTGCAAAAAGGATGGCAATTGTCTTGAATTCATGCGGACAGTGATTCGAACAAATTGTGCTTGTGAAGTGGGGAACAATGTCATTTGTAATAACTGTCTAAATTTCATGAAACAATACGAAATTTCTGTTGCTGCTGAATGCCTTGCGCGGATTTGTCACATCGAAGAAGAAAGGAATTGACTCTTGGAACTAACTGTAACTTGTAATGATGCTTCCAGAAATCGTAAATAGTTCAAATTACTGTAACTGTCAAATGGGAAACAATGAGGTCTGTAATAACTGCTTAAATTCCATGAAGTTTTTTTTTAAATAAAAATATAATAGTGAATAACAAGCAATTCATACTTCAGTTTGTTATGAAACATGCACTCACAAGTCAAAAATTAAGTTACATAAGCTAAAGGTGAAATACTGTAACCATTTCAAATCCGCAATTTTGGGAGTTGTTATTGAATAAAGATGAATGACCAACCAACAACTATCATTTTTCGTCGGTTAAAAGCTCATGATATTCAAATTCCTAATTCTACAGTATCAGTTTCCATTCGTCAGCACGAAATATTTTTCTCCATACTCCAGAATGAAATGAGTAAAAGTATTTTGTATATTTGTTTGTTGCAATAATTTGTCAATTTTTTAATTTCAAACATGTTTACAGCAAACTCATTTTCATAGAAAATTTCCCGTACACTAAACTGCTCTTGCACAAGTTGATCATAAAAGTCTTGATCCCTCTGGTAACGTATTTTACTGCACAAATATATCACGGTATCATAGTCACTAGCATCCCGAAATAATTTCATCAACGGTTCAAATGTAATACCACCATAGATAAGATCGGCTCCTAGAACAATCTGGAAAATAACTGTAATTCATGGTTTAGTTTATAAAATTCCGAGAGATTTTTTCAACTTAGTAGAGTACAAAAATTTTTAATCTAATATTCACCATTCTTGACCATAAGAGCTTTCCTAATTATTTAAAAGAAAAACTCACACTACAATGTGTTCTTATATCTTGGAAAGAGAGCTTGCGTAGACTGAAAATAGTGGCTTTTTCAGATAATCGGATGGTTTTTTTTTTTTTTTCAGGTGATTTTTTAAGGACAAAGAGTAAGACTATTTCTAAATGTTTTTAAGTGCTTAACATTTTTTGCTTAAACTTTCCTAATTCTTTTATTTTTTATTCTGCAAAGAATTATGTACCTGATATTTTCGCGACAATTTGTCAATATTCCAATCAAATGCAAAAATTTTTATGTCACAATCGTTGTTTGCATTTTGACGAACATTCTCTTCCAGTAGACTTATAGCATTTACTCGATCTGTCACATGAATAAGCTTAACATTTTGATAGGTTGAAATAATACTTGGTAAGCCTAATCCGGCACCAAGTTCTAATACCGTTCGATTTGCTACTAGTTCTGGATGTTCCGAGATATACCGAGATAAGACAATACTCTAAAAAAACATTTTTCAGTACAAGTAGTAACAGAAGATTGTAGCAGTACTTGAGCTATGATAGGGAATGATATTTGCACTGCAGCAATCCTATTATAAAAATTAACAGTCCACAGAATACAAGGATTAGATTTAAATTCAGTCTTAAAAATGCTCTCATAACTTTCAAGTTGTGTTGAACGTGAAAAAAGAAAACCGAGGAAATCATCGTATATATAATGAGCCAGTTCTACCTTTATAACAAAGAGTGCTGAAAAAAAAATTAGTGGACTAATAATCCTTAACAATAATTGGATGCATCGTTAAACTAAAATATCACTATTATTAAATATCATACTATATTATGTATACATATTAATAATACTGCTAATAAGTACAGTGTGAGTAATTACCATCAGAGAATCATACCGAATCCCAAATCACTCCAGCGACTCCATTTTGTTGCCAATCTTGACGTAATTGAAATGTTCGTCCATTAATTGTTACAATTCTATGTTCATTCGAGAATTCACGCAGTATTATAGGCTTCATATATGGTGTTAAAGCGGAACAGCGCTCCTCGCCATCAGTATTTAACATATTGCATATCAATAATGAATTAATCTTCACACTGATACCAATATACAACAAAAGCATTAAAATACAATTCATTTATAGCATTTCCAGTAGATTTCGGGCAATTCCTAAATATTAAACAATTTTGCAACAGTTGTGAATAAATAAATTTCAACACAATTAGTTATTCTACATTTCAATTTTAAAGACAATTCCACTGAAATAAGAAAGAGTCTGTGAAAGTAAATTATAATTCATAACCAAGTTATCACTGTCCAGTCATTATATATAAATTTTGGGAACGGAAATTGAAAAGTGCAAGAAATGTTATATGAATGATTATAATAAAGTTCTCAGCTATAAAATAATGCCCAAAAGCACTTGAAATTCAGTTAAACATCCATGAGATTGCATGTAATAAGCCATAAAAAAGAAAAAAAAATTCTGAAAGTAACGAAAAAAGATGCCTAAAATCGGTCATGAAAGAATTCTGATAGTAACTTTAAAGAGAATACTCACAATAAATCATGAAATCCGGATTCCCGATGAAATTCCAAAATCTACTGATAACTTTAGATGAATTCGTGCGAAAAACCCGGAAGAACTCGCAACATCGTCTGAGAATTTCAAACAAAGCGGAAGTAACCAGATTACTGGGTAGGTGCACGTCCGAATTGCGACAGGTATAGTTTCAGCAAGCGATTTCACATGTTGTATTTCTTGATTAACAGTAGCTGGGAGTGTTCTTCAGGATCCGGAATATTGTTAAAAGTCCGGTTCAGTTTGCGAGAAATTTCGTTCTTCTTCCGGGACTATTTTAAATATTTATAAAAAAAATAGTCAGACTTAGAAAAAGTGCAGGTTTTAGTTTGGAGTTTGGAAAAGAAGCCAAACAGTGATTTGATTAGGAATGATGGGATATTACAGAAGAAATACAAGATGATAACTGATGATAAGAAATAGTTGTGATGAGGAAGAACTATGTGAGATGTTTATATTTGATAATAAATATTGCAGTAATGGTAATTTATGAATTTTATATTAATTAACTAAGATGATGTTTTTTTTTTCTTTTTCAACTGAATGACTTATTTTTGAAGTTTTTCGCTTTGGGAAGTAATTATTTTTATATTTGTACAGTAGAATCATTCAGTACAACTTGGTGATTTTATTTAATAACATTTGACATGAAAAAAAAAAAAAAATAAGTGAAGATGTTAAAATTGTTCAAAATATTATATAATAACGTCTTTTATGATATATAACTGTACTGATACGGTTGCATTATAATGGACAAAGAGACAAAAGATGGCAATGAACTTGTATACAATCAGGACACTGGCCTTCTTGAGGTATTTTCACACTTATCTTCCCAAATTTCCATATTTTTATTTTATTTGCATATTCATTTATCTTAGTATGTCTTTATGTAAATGTGTGAGTATTTCTATGCGTGTTTTTCCACGTTTATGTTTCTTTGCATATGTTTGATGTGTGTGTGTGTGTGTGTGCACGTGTATGTGTAATATGCATATATATGAATGTTACGTATGTAAATGACGAATCAGTTTTAATTTATCACGGATTAACGGAAAGTAAATGTAATCAGTTTTACGTGGTGATGAGATAAAAGTTTTTTCATAAGGAATGTTGTTAGTGGCAGTTGTGATGTTTATTGTTTTGCAGTATTAGTTCATTCATTTGATTAGCGAATAAATATGTAAATTATGAATTATGTTGACACATGAAACAGCTGTTAAATAAATAGGATGAAAACTGTATGAGTGAAAAAAAAATTGAGGAATGCATGCATATTGGAAAAATTAGTGAATGCTAGATCTCTCTCTCTCTCTCGAGATTACAAGAATTAAACTGTAATTAGGGACAAAACAAGCAAGAAACAAGTAAAAAACTTTTGGAAATAATCTTTTGGTCTGGATAATAACGAAGAGTATAATCTTTTATTAGTTGCAGTATATCGAGGCTTGCACTGCATGCCCAACAACAAGTAGCAAAACAAAAAAGGTTTCATCGGTGATAAAAGAAAAACCAGCTCGACGTTGGAAATCAATAAATTCTCAGTACTGTAGTTCTTGCATGGTACTTTTAAGTCTTTTTAAAATGGACATTCTTGAAAATTAATTGCCTATTTAAATTTCAAAAATTTGGAATGGATTTTGTAAATTTGTATCATTAGTTATCCGAATGTAAGTTTTGGCATCATTGTTAAAGTCTCAAATGATTGCTCTTTCGTCACATCAGTATTATCATATATACGGGATTTTGCAGGAAGGTGGTGAGCTTTTATGCTGTGATCGGTGCCCAGCATCATTTCATTTGATGTGTCATGAACCACCTATTGAACGAAGTTCTATCCCAAGTGGAAAATGGTTATGCAATCGTTGTACGCATGCAGTGGCAAATGATACCAGTCCGAAGGCAATCAAAAAAGTACCGAAACTGGTACAGTGATGTTTTTAACATTTTGATAAATGAATATATACATATATATTACTAGCTTGATTAGCATTTATTAGGATGAAAATAGATGCTAGAAGTTACACAAAGTGGTAATATGCTATATCATTATCACTAAAAATTTTTTTAGGCCGACTTTTGAACTTTTTAGGATATCTTGTGCAGATAAATTTTAGAGACCTATGCGGATTAGGAGGGTATCCCTTTTTAAGATTTTGAGGAATATTTTTTTTAATTATGTGACAGCATGTATCAGGACTTCAGCTTCTGTCTTACACTTTAGTTCCTTGAACTAAATGAACATTATTGTAGAAAAATATATAATTTAGATTCATGTCATTTTTTCATCTGTCTGAACTTGAAATAAAACCAAAATAACCGTGTTAGATTCAGCATTTTTTATTATTAACTTCAGAAATATAATTAACAGTATATTAATATAATTAACAGTATGAAGTCAGACTAAGTTGCTTTTTCTAGTTCATTAACAGTTGTTTATGTATACAATATTTTAACTAAAATCCTATTAATCGGGGAGATGATATTAGTTTTTTCTAGCAATTATAGAAGCTCTATGGATTTTCTGTTTTATCCAAACTGAAATAATATTGGTACAGCTTCATTTTTCTTCTTTTAACAGGATGCTGAGTGTTCCTCAGTAGATGCACGGCGAAATAATGCTACAATATCTGGCATTATGGAACAAAATACAGATAGTGGCCTTAGTGCATTAGCAGTATTAGCTGATGCAGCTTTAGCTACAAATGCCGAACAGTTCTCCATTCCGTATGATTTATCCTGCCAAATTCCACCTTTACCGTTTGACGAACGATTAACATCTACACAATTAGTACCACCACCGAAAGCAGTCTGTCATCTTTGTGCATCGTTAGTCGATCTTTTTACAAATTTTTTTTTAGAAGAAAATGGTGATTGCTAACCATTCGACGATGACGATTTGTACTTTCATATGTTACAAAAAAATTTCAGAAAACTCTTCTTTCATCATGATGGATAAAAATGAAAAACAACTTTTCTAAACATTACGATGGTTTCACAGAAATGTTAAAGGATATTTCAAGAAGGTTAAGTAAACAAGCAAAAGTACCCTTTAGGTTAACTGAAATCGAGCCTAATGCTGACCATTATATGAATTAAATGGAGATGACTGACTCATATTTCCCTTATACATGTGCATATGTATAAGGGAATTCGTCGTTTACGTCCAGATATTATGTCTCCATTTATTACTTCTTCGATTTCTATTATAAATCGAAACTATTCTTTTTACTTTCTGAATCCGTTTTGTTTAATTTTAGGAGAAATGAAAAGTCGACAATGATTCAGTGTGATTTTTGTTCACTTTGTTATCATCTCGACTGTCTTACACCTCCTCTTCCTTCGGTACCAAAAGATAAATGGATGTGTCCAGCTCATGTGGAACATATTTTGGTTAGAAAAACTATGTATATATTTGATTGTGGGCTGTTTACTTCGGTTTTTTTTTTTCAGAAATTACGAATTATGGTTTTATTTTGTTATAGTTACTTTGTTTATTTTATATTAGAAAAAGTAGTCGCATTTTTCTTTTAATACCACTGTGTAACTAAAGCATATTTATTCTCTTTTAAATTCAAACATTCATTTATTAGCACCATTTCAGGATCGAAAATTAGCGAAAACACTTTCGTTACGTAAACGATTACATATCTGGCAAAAATATGCTAGACAACCGATTGATGAACATTTAATTAAAATCTCATTTCTTAAAAAAGCTCTTCGGGAACGAGAAATAGCCGTAGAGGTGGAGGATGATACTATCAGGGTTGGTTAATCTATCGTATTATTATTTATTTAGTGATTTTATTTTCCTGAAATTTTTATTGTAATTTTAATTTTTAGTATAAATAATTTTTTATTTATATTAAAAGTTACCTTATTGGCAGAAAACCTCCCTTGCTTTGCTGCCAATAGTTTTATGGCTTTTTTCTTAACTGCAGTTTTTTTTTTTTTTTAGATTTTTTAACTAATGGACAAGAATAGGCGACTTTTTAGACAATATGCTGGAAATGATTTAACAGAAATTTTTGTTATATCTAATCTAATAAATTAATAATTTCAATAAATAAGTTTCATGTCTCATTTCAATTTTTAGACTCCGTGTTTCTCTGTCCCTGAATGTATCAAAGAATTATATGAGACACGATGGAACCAGTGGAAAAAGGATGAACTACCCAGTGAAAAGGAACAGGATTTATGGTTTAGAAATATTGTACGAATGCAAAAAATGCAAGTTGAACTGGATTTGTGTGGAGATAGGAGTACTGATTTGGACGAGAAACAGGATGAAGATAATTCTAAGAAACCGGATATCACAAAAGAATCAGCTACTGCTGGAACTACAGAGACTGGGCAGCAACGTCAATTAGAATCACAAAACGATGTGCATATGCAGTGTTCTGGTTTGGTAACAATTTGAATTAAAATTCAATTTTCAAAATATGGAAAATGGTTTTGTTTTCCAGAATTTTGAGTTATGCTCCGCTGTTCATTTTCTTATCTTTTCAGGCAAATTTTGTAGAACTACCGTTGTTAAAGCGTATTCGACGCGGTTGTCTGTCGTTGATGGAAAATCCGGAAACTACAGAATATCGCATTATTGGTTCTCTTGCCTATCAGAGATTAGAGCAGTTATTGTGTACGGCGAAAAGTTCTCGAAATATTAAAAGATTGAAATTTGAGAAAAGTTAGTTTTTTGAATTGTTTTCATATTTGAACAAAAAAAAAAAAAATCATTTAAGGACCAAAACTTTCTCCAAAAGAATAGCCATAGTCATTGCAGAAAAAAAAAAATTATATTTTGTTTAGGCCGTCGTCTTTGATTCATATTCTTAAGAAAAAAGCAAACCATGATGTTTTTTGTCCTGATAAAGATGATACTTTGTTCATATATTTTAATTGTAAAATTTAAATCAAACTTCATGCATCTCTTTTGGTTACAGAAATTTTACATGATGATTTGCCAGTGCTAGCCGTATTAAAAGCCAATGATATGGATGCTTATCCTATACAACAGATGAATACAACTATAGGCATCGATTCTTTATGTGATTTTAATTTGAGAGAAGTTGCGCCACTTTGTCGTGCAATCGCTGGACGTCATGCTTTGTTACTGTTTAATAAAGTAAGTCCTCTTATTTAACAGTAGTACAATTTTCTTTTTGTTTTAATATTAGTGTTGTACTTATTTGTTTTCTTAAAGAGATCAACACTGTTACTGCAAATTTCTCGTAAGGCTAACTCTTGCTGCAAAATTCAGAACTTTGTTAAATAAATTGGTCTATCGTTTGACATTCCGTATAGTATTACTGAACTTATTAGGTCGACCCATATTCTTCCTATGAGTTGCGTGAGTATAATTTCTTTTTTTGCTAATGAATGAATTTTGGATTTTTTGGTTTTATTAATGAAATTGTAACTCAGCTTATTAAGTGTACTTAAAAAATATTATGTTTTGACTTTTTTTTTTCCTTTTTAAAGGTTTCTCGGCGATTTGAGCTGCTTCTGAAGCATGGCGATCGTTTTCGTGTTGATGGAATAACGTATAGAAATAGCGATGATAGTTCCACAAATATTCCTTCTCTTTGTTCATGCACAGCTACAAATAGTGTGAACTACAAGCATGAAATTGCATACTTGCATCATGGAAGTATCATTGATATTGGTTGTGCACGATTGATTTTTGCATCTTTCTTTTAGGAATCATTTTTGCTTTTTAGAATAGACAGTTCAAGGTTTATACAGATAGCATCAGTCCAATATTTAAGTTATCTATCAGTTTAAGAAATAATTAGTTATTATTATGTTCAATTTTCTTTTTTTTTTTTGCAATTTTATCATCACATAATAAAATATAACATATTATTATTTATATATCTGTGCGCTCAATTTGCTAAGCTTTTGAAGAGAACTCAGTGTTGATGTATTTTGTAATTATTGTACTAATGGAGACTTGATATGTCTGATAACTAATGTTTTGATAATTCATGCATGCTCTGTCATAGGACAACAAAGAAATTTTCTGTCGAAAAATTTCAGTGAATTGCTTCTGTAAATTAAAAATTCTATGAACATTCCAAAGATGGCAATTAAATACGGTATGCTTATTCTGTCCTATTTGCCAATTCGATTTTAGTTATTGGCAGATATTAAACTGAAATAAAGGAGTGTAACTCTTTTTTTGAAAAAAAAAAAAAAAAAAAAGAGGAAAAGAGATGACTGTAATTTCGTGACCGTTGTTGATTTAATAATTTTTTTTTGTGATAAATTTGTTTTGAATTTTGATGGATTGTACTAAAAACAATAATGAATTTTAATGTTTTTGATTGTTGATCTGTTCGATTTCTTCATGATTTCATTCGCTTATTTACTAATTCACTCGTTTTTTTCTCTCTCTTTAATTTATTTTAACCATTAGATATTAGCTTTTCATTACATTTAGCCGTTTTGTCATAATTGGAAAAAAAAATGATTAAAACAAACATAGCTTTTTGTCAAATTTGTAGCTATTAATCGACCAATCCCTTGCAAAAATGTATCTTAATTTCCGAGATATTGTTGTACAGAATGTAGATTTCCTGATTCGATTCTGATTCCGGATTTTGAATTTAATATATTGGAATAAATTTTGATTCTGACAATGGCAAGGTTTTAATTAAGTCAAAAAATTTTTTGGAGCAAATCGTAGACGTCTTTTTCATTTTTTTTTTTTTTTTTCATTTCAACAACAGAAGAAAAAAGTAGACAATAGCTTGTAATTTGAGCTATTTAAATTTGAATTTTGGTGAAATAATCCGCTTTTCGTTTCTTCCTTTTTCCTTAAAGCGACAAGTTAAATCTGCTAAGGGTTCTAATCGATTCGGTTTTAAACTTTCTATTTTATCTATGTACTGCAGTGAATTACTCACATTTCATTCTTTTCTTCTATTCGCACAGTATTCTAAATATCTCTTTTGCTAGCATTTTATTAATCATAAGAAGAGAAAGTTAAAAATTTTACATTGAAGAGTGTTAATACAGATATATCTATGCAAATCATTTATACTTTCATTTTCCTTTTTTTTCTCCAACAAGGGTGGTTTATTATTCATTCATTTTTTATCGTATATCAGTATAAAATATAGCTATAAATAATGTTTCATTTATTTTAGCATATTTTTATAAACTTTTTTTATTTCAATCATTTCACTCATTTATTTTTGCAATTTTTTATTATTAATTATGAATGAATGACATTTAAACCTATTAATATTGATACGGGATGATAAATAGGATCAATTGTTTGTTTGCCATTGTCCAGAAATAAGCATTTCATTTTCAGCTTTCCTTCGTGAACTTTATCTAACTTTTTTCTGCTTTTTTTGTCTTTCAAACACTAAAATTAATATTTGTAATTAATTTGCCCTATTAATTATTGCTTTAATGTATCAAGTTAATCATCATATTAAATTATGTAATGTAACATTTCTATTTATTTGTCATCAAAATTAATAATAATAATATATTGTTACCATTGATTTAATTAAAAGTTTTGCTAAATGGATTCAAATAGATTGGAATGGTTTTTTTTTTTTTTTTTGCATTTCTAATGTTTAAATATTTAATGTAATAGAACTTCTTTATATTGACGTTTAATATAATCGAAGTTTTTCTTTTTTTTGGTTGAGTCATTAAAAAGATAACTTGGTAATGTATGTTTGTTAATTCTTTTCTCTAACGCAGTTTCATCTTTTTCTTTTTTCATTTGAATTTAGCATGCATATAAAATATTATAATAGTATATTCTTTGCAGGAAAAAATAATTCTTTTTTATTCTAAATGAAAATCCGAAATTTTTTTAAGATTTCTTATGTCTTGAGCATTTTTTCAAAAAGGTTTAAAGGCAGAAGAAAAAAGGAATAAAAAAAGTGAATTTTATTTAAAAAAGAAAAAATGAATTGATTACAAATAGAATTCTTTTTCTTCATTCATACTACGAAATCTTTCACCGATAATTAGTTTTTTTCTCATTTAATATTCTCAAAAGGCCTTTTTCTTTTCATTATTACCAAATTGAATTTATTAATACATTTAGATACAACATTCCTACAGTGTTAACAAGTATAGGTATTTATTTATTTAATAAACTAAAACAAAAATTGTAAACAGCACAGAAGTATTCAAATAGCGCTTTAATAATTCTTTCATTTCATTAAAATTTGCATATATATGTATATATTTTATTTATATATTTTACTATTTCAAAGAAAGTGTGGTGATATATATGTTGATTATATTTTAATGAATAACATCAATTCGTTTGTTTTCGTTTAATAAATTACAAAAGTTTGATATTATGGTAAGGAAATAGAATTGCTTATGTTTAATTTTTGTAAGGTATAATAGCTTTATTAGCAATAGGAATTGATAGTACTTTGATTTTCTGTTGACGAATAAAAACACTAAGAAAATTAAAAAGAGAAAAAAATTTTTGAAACATCAATTTATAAACATATATGTATATTCCGTTGTTTGAATTACTTTTGTTGAATCAAATTGATTTTTCGCTTGCTTTCATTTTATTTCACATTTTAGGCGACAAGAAAAATAATAGGAAGAAAAAGATGAGCAATTTATGTTGTCGTTTCTCTCTTATCGATCAGTCACTTTGAGGAGTTAAATTTTCCTCCTTTCCCTCTCTCTCTCTCTCTCTCTCTCTCTCTCTCTTTCCTCCTGTAAAGCAGTTTTGAAATTTAATGATGATAGAAAAAACAGACTTGTCACTTATTTTCATTTCTTTTTTTTCTTTTTTTTTGTTCCTGATTGTTTTCCCTAATAACTAAATGGTCATATTATTAATTAAAGAAATAACTCTCAACTCTGATTTTACTTTTTATCATGGATAATGTTTAGCAAATATATGGTCTTTTACTCTGCTGATTAATTAATTCATCAGTTGTTAACTTCAGTTCAAAATTATCCGTTAGGTAAATTATACTTTGTAAGACAACAAAGCATTAATTTATTTTTAAAGTATAAATAATATTATTAAGTGTTTGTTACGATTTTTCCATTCTCTTTCAGCAATTGAAATTAAGAAAGACATGCATACTTGCCATGATAATTTGTATTTTGTTATTAATTGTCACCAATCGAAATTGAATGTAATTGTTGGAATTATATTACAAGTAAGAAAAGGAGGAAAATAAGAATTAAGCTATCATTAAGCAATTAACTGCTTACGTATGGAATTTAGATTTGGCACTATTATTATTTTCACATAGTAACACATAAAAATAAGTCTAGGCCTAGGCACTCTCTTTCGTATTGATCTATCATCTATTCATTTTGTTTGTGACGAAAATGATAGTTTCTTTTTCTTCTCATATTTATCCAGTAATTAAATATGTGTATGATGTTCGGTGTAATATTTTAATTACTTGTATAAAAAAAAAAAAAACTGAGAAAGAATTAAAAATATTTCAAATATCGATTAACTTTGTCTTTTATTTTCTTTCTTCTCATTGTATGACTGAAAAAGTAATCTAATTTATGGATGGTAAAAAGGAAAAAGAAGAGAAAAGGATAGTATAATTGTTACAATTCGATCAAAAATTTTTAGACATGGAAAAGACTTATGGTTGTTTTGTGGAGTAAAATTTTGGATTGGTAAAAAGACAATATAATTTAATAGTATTTTTTTTTATAAACAAATAGTAATTCCTTTTTTTTACTAAGTTAATTAAAGTTGTTAATTCGATATTTCTATATATTTTTAAATTGTGTTTTCCATTTATTTAAAAATTTTTAAATATTTTTAAATTCATCATATACAAATGAAAATAAGCACCTTCAAATACTTTTAAGAATTTGGTCTTTCTCTATTCTTTTTTTAAAAAAATTTTATAACAAATTCAGAAATTCGAAACTTTAATCATTATCCCTTCTTTTTCTCGTTTTTGTTTTTTGTTTTCAATTTTTTGTTAAAAAGTAATCACAAACGTTTCAATAAATTCATAAGAATAATTGAGAATGAAAAGGAAAGAAAAAGAAAAAAGAGGAAATGAAAATATTGTTAAAATGCATTATACAGTATTATCTATATTATACAAATAAAATCATAAAAATGAGATAATTAGTTATACCTCAGTAATATTTTTATAAAGAAAATATTTATGGAACGCGGTCTAAATAAAATTCAATGAAATACAAGGGAATTCTTTCCCTCTTTTTTCTCTCTTTCTTTATCTCTCTCTCCCTCTCTCTCTCTTATTTGATAATAAGTTATTTCTTGTCATCATGGAAACGAAAAATAATTCTTATATGTGAAAGAATTTATTCTTTCAAGTGCTGTATATTAATGTTGATATGGTTATATTATTATTATTTCCTGTTTTACTAAATTTTGAATCAAATAATTATCTCTTTATGACATATATATAATAAGTAGTAATAATAACAAAGAAGAAGATAACAAAATTGTATCAGTGAAATGAAAAAATTTTCCCCCTCTCTTTGGAAGGATAAATACTAATTAAGAAATTTCCATAATTGAATCCAAAAATATGATGAGAACGATTTTTCTCTGTATTGATAGTTCATCATTTAAATGGTATAATATAATTAGCTTCTTTTTTTTTTTCATACAAATTAATTATTATACGATACTGTCTAGCTTCTTTTTTTTTAGTCATAATTATCACTTAAGTGATATTTTTTATCAGTTTGTTGAGGAATAAGCTTGATTTTATATTTGAAAAGCATACTTTTTAAACTTATTACTTCATTAATGTTGATTTTGTAGTGATAAAAATTTTATCACGAGTTAACTACTAACTATTTACATTTTTTGACTGTTCCATGTACATATATTTATGTAATTGAAGAAAGAGCAGCAGTCCTGGAGCGTATGATATCAAAAATGCGTCGGTGTTCATCATCGACTTCAGCAGATAATCGAATACGTGAACCACTGACGGAAGCAGAACTACGAGCACGACCGATAATAACACCCGAAGACGTATTACGCCTTAATAAAATTACCGATGGTTCGTTTATTCTTATATTATTTTATTTGTATATTCTGTATTTAAAATGCTAGTTGAACTTAAATTTAAATATAAATATTTGTTGTTACTTTTTGTTGCTTTTTTTCTCTCTTCTATGTTTTTTTTTTTCTTTTAATGAAGTTATAAATTATTGTAAAATTGTTAAAGGAATCAGAATAACCATCATTTTAATATTTTCATTATGTTGAGATAGTTGGCTATGATTATGATAATAAAAAGAATTTAAATAGAGGAAATATAATTTATTAAATTCATTCAAATGATTGAATATATTTATTTAATAGCTGAAAGTGATAAAAAAAAATTTTTTTTTAATATCTAAAATTCAATAGCAAAAAAGATAAATTAGCTGTAAAAAAAAAAAAAAAAAAAAAAAAAAATCAGTGATTGGATAGTTTTAATTGTTATTATTGTTAGTTCTTTTTTTCTTCCTCTCTCTCTTTCTGTTTCTTTTGTTTCCTTCTTTTAAAAACTAAACTCGGATTTGTCATTAATTTATATTATTTTTTCTTCGACAGATTATTTATGTGAACCAGATGCGAATATTTATGATATCGAATTTACAAGGTTTAAAATTCGTGATTTAGACACTGATCAAATTCTATTCGAAATTGCTAAACCTACTTCTGGTAAATCTAATTTCCTCTTTCTTTTGTTTTTCTCACTTTTATCTCAATTAATAATTTAGATTCATTAACATATCATAAATATAAACATTGTTTATTAAGGAAATATACGTTACTCATTTCATACCGTCACATTAGTGGATACACTGATATCTTTCATATTTCATGAATGAATGAATATTTATTTTATTTTTCATTTCATTATTATTTTTTTAAAATAATTAAACATTTCTAGAAGAGCTTGACATTGATGATTTAAATTTGGAGAAACGTGATGATACGAGTGCTGCTCGTTTTGTTCGTTATCAGTTCACACCTGCATTTTTACTTCTTAAACATGTTGGTGCAACGTAAGTCACATTCCATATATAGAATTAGGTGATGTGTTATGACGTCTGAGGGGCAATTTCAACAATTTTCAATTTTTTTCTTTAATTCTTTGTAACCGTAAATGATTAATGATTAACTTCAAAAAAAAATTTTATCCAATGTTTGAATTCTTGAATTTTATTATAACTATAACGAATTATTTTATGCATAATAAATATGTTCTTATTTTTTTTGAATTCATTCCTTTTTGTCATTTTTTTTCTTATTTTGATGTCAAAGCATTAAAAGAAAAATCGGGTAAAATTTGAAAAAAACTCGTGAAATTGATTAATTTTTGTTATTAATCATAGTTTCTTGTTTTTTTATTTTTTTTTTTTTTTTTTTTTTGTTCTTTCAGGGTTGAATTCAATGTTGGTAGTAAGCCAGTGAATAAATTTCGTATGATTGAACGACATTTCTTCCGTGATCGTTTGTTAAAAAGTTTTGATTTCGAATTTGGCTTTTGCATTCCGAACAGTAGAAATACATGTGAACATATTTATGATTTTCCACAACTCTCTGAATCGTTGAGTTAGTGTTTTAATAAACGAAATATCTTTTCATAATATTATATTCTTTTATTTGTTTATTTATTAATTTATTGTTTTCATTACATTTCATTTTTTTTTTTTTTTCATTTTTTCATTTTTTTGACTGAAATTTTACGTTAAAAAAAAAGCGAAAAACAGAATGTTTCTATAAACAATTTTTAAATTTGTGAATTTTTGTGAAAAAAAAAATTTGAATAAACATAAACAATTTGTGAAGAATTACTTATTTTTTTTTAATTATTTAAAGTTTAGCGATATTGATTTTCGACACTTTTTTCTGTTTTAATTTTTTTTCTTTTTATTCATTTTTTTTTTTATTTTAAGCAAATACAATTTGTGTTAATTTCTGAAGATTTTCATAAATCTTTAGTTGGAAGGCTAAACAGTGATTAATAGATGAAAAAAACGAGAAAAAATTTATCTAATTTGTTTGTGAAATTTATCCTTCCGCTTTTTTTCTATGGTAATCAATTAAATACTTTAAGTGTTTTCTTTTAAAAAGAAATTATTTTAAATCACTGATTGCTTACTTTATACAATGCTTATATTTAATCTAAAGATTTTTATTTCGTTTTTTTTTTTTTTTTTTTTTTTTTTTTTTGCTAAGTTATTCAGAAGAGAGATAAAGAGGGTTAATCGGTGAGAAATTGTCTGATATAATTTAATATCAATTAATATTTATCTGATATTTTGATTTAATAAGTTATAAAATTCACTCTCAGTTAAAATTATCAAAGATTGTTCATTCATTTCATATATCGTATTGTAAGTCACATTTTGATAACATTGCTTTCATTGCTTCTTTTAAATTGACATTAATTGATGCATTAACTTATCAACAAACATTTTTTTTTTATAATTTTTTCTCCAACCTTTCTATATTAAAGAATTTATTCCTTCAATGATTAAGATTTTTGTTAATTGATATTTAAAGAATGAAATTTAATGCTAACTAATTCTTTTTCAGTAGATGAGATGGTTTCAAATCCGTATGAAACACGTTCCGACAGTTTCTATTTTGTAGAAGATCGTCTAATAATGCACAACAAAGCAGATTACGCATATAATGGTGGTGACTAATTGTTACGACGTTACACTTCGGAATTTGTTTTTGTTTCTGTTTGTTCTCTTTTTTATCATTGATTTTTAATTGGTTTTTGTAATAATGAATGTAATAATTTTCATTTCCTGCAACTATTGTATATTTTTGATTGGTTTAAAAAAAGAAAATTAAATATTGGGAAAAAATTTTTTCTATAAAAAGAGTATTCTGTTCGTACAACTGTTCGCTTTTATATCCCTGATTAATTTTAGTTTATAGCAGTTCCATGTGTGTAGCATAATAGCAGTGTTAGTTTCTCTTATAAAACTTATCTGTCTTGAAACTTGTCTATCATATTTATACTGAATTTCAATTTCTATCTTTGATAGTTCAATGATAAAATTGTTACACTTCTTTAGAAAAGTTTATTCTTTTACCGGAAATAAAATAATTACTGCTCGAAATTTTCGGGTAAATGTTCCAATGAAAAGTTAAGAAAAAAATAAAAAATTTGGTAGTTTTTTTCTCATATCGTTTACGATTATAATTTTTCTACATTATTTCACGCCGTATTGCGTATTGATGATACTGTGCATAAATGTAAGATGCTTAATCAGTAACTTCTTGTTATCATTCATCATTATCAAATTCAGTGGTGAAGATGGTGAAGAGCAGAAGGAAAACTTTGGACAAAAATTTAACAAAAATTAATAGGAAAAGCTTATATTAGTTTGATCATATTTTTCCGGTTTTTTGAAATATAATGTATTATGAACGCAGTTTGGGTATTATATGTGATCAGATATTGTTATTCGAACAATGAGCTTTTTTCTTCTATCTCTGTCTCTCTCTCTCCTTCTATATCCTTCCGGTGACAAAATCAGTACTATTCCATTTCATTAATCCATTCCGATATTAACAAATGAATTTCTCATGCTTGGCATTATTGCAGCTGGACATTAAACGGCAACTAGTTTTTTTTTTTCCATAACTGAACAATTCAGCATAAACTGTTCGGTAAAACTTGAATGTTTACATAAACAAATGAATCACGAACAAGTATAATAGACGGAATTCTCATCACAGCACTCCATGTACCAACTTATCTTATTGTAATACTATTTGATCGTAACTGCTTATTTTATGATTCCTTGCGTATGTCTCACACCGCTGACCCGATGATACGAATAGCATCATTGGACAACAGCTTTATCTGAATAGTCAGATTTCAAGTTTGATCAAAACTTCCAGCTTTTTTCATTTAGCAGTAACTGACGAAAATAACGACTATGTTGATTATCAGTGTTGTGTAAAATAACCACACTGCCAGTAACTGTAACAATTTTTATCTCATGGGATCAACTTGTTCTTACATTTGCAAAATCTCCAACTATATTTCGGAGACAAACTTTCGAATAAAGCCCGGAAAGTTAACATTAGAAGTTTTCAGACATGATGTTTTACACGTCTCAAATAAAAAAAATGCCAAGCAAAAACACAAGATTTCCAAAACGAGACATTTTTTTTTTCCATTGTACAGACAATTTTCGAATAAATCATTGGACTAAATATCAACACCATGTGGCTCATTCCTCCTTCTCCTTCTTCAGTTTCCGTCGCTTTCTGTTTTTTCTGAACCTCTCCAGCGGATGGATAGAAAGAGGTACAACAAAATTAGTATTAAATTTCTGCACAACACCAATATCCATTGTGGTCAACAACATTCGCATCACATCATCCACACGAGCATTAATTATGAGATCGGCTTTCTCATCCTTAATTGGAGCAAACGTCAAATCATTTGTTCTGGAATATCAAGCAAAACAGAATGTTAAAATCAATTCTAAAAAACCCAACTGCTACTAAGAAAAAATCACTCAATAGCACCTAGGAAACATGAAGTCATATGCCGTGTGAATGTGTGAATTACGTGACTCTTCGGTAAGTGATTAGACTAGGTTAAATGATTAGAAAAAATACGACCATTCAATGAAATTTTGATAAATATTACATAAATGTAGTAATTTGCTAATATTTGTTTGAAAATTACATGTTTTGTTTTTGAAAGATTAATGATGACCATTTTACCACCATTTTTCTTGGCTAGAAGTGGTAGATCACCAGCAGGAGTTATTTGGAGTGTTGTACCCATGCAAATGCTGAGATCGGCATTTCTGTAATCACTAACTAATACCAACAATAGTAGCAATTCATCTACTGAATAAATTGATAGGGCTATTACTATAATCACAAAACTTTTCATGAGATATCGACCCATTTTGTACAATCAACTACTATTTGATGATGTACAGCACAGCACAATTTGAGGATTCTAGTAAAGACCTATAAGAACGAATCTAAACATAGATCATAATAAGGCCTCTGCTATGAAACCATTGCTGTTCTTTCCGCACAAGTAACACTTCAAAATACCTTGCGAATTCATTAGCTGCATAAAGATCTTCTTGTGGTAATGGATCTTCCCAGTCCAAACAAACGTCATGCAGCATTCCACGACAAGGCCGCCCGCTATTTGTACCTTCACATCGTTTCCCGGTAGGTTTTAAACCGATGCTTCCAGTTGGCGTAGTCCGATAATATCTTCTAGAACAAAATAATCATTAACCTTGTCCTGAAAACCGTCCAATATCCTTTCTTATTATACATCGCAGAAAGCAGACAACGAATAGACGAAAAAAGGCAGAAAATTTTTCTAAATCATCGATAGTATAATAGAGCAAATAATCTAGTGTTTTAAAAACTACAAACTCAAAAAATCCGATACAAAATTAAACTGATTCTGATGACAAAATGAAGTTTGGAATGACGATGATTCTTATTACCTGCTACATCTGGAACATTTTTCCAGGAATACATTTCCATGAAGTTCAGCGATACGATTCAACGGATATCCTGAACGAATGTGCAAACCATCTACATTCTGGGTAATAACAAATCTGAAATATATGATATATAGATTCAATATATGATATATAGATTCACAGATTTTAAATGATCTTAACAGCAGAAAAGGAATATTTTTCTGCTAACTCTATGAATTTTTGACGTTCATAATAGTTTTCAGAAGTTGTGAAATGTTCATATAACATAAAATAGAGACAGAATGCAAATATCCACAGCTGACGTTCCTGCTTTTTCTTTTCTGCCTTTTTTTTTCGGCTGTAAATTTCAATTTTTCAAAGTCTTCTTTCTTATCCAAATTTCTCACAAACAAAAATCCAAATAACTTACTTGACGATATTTCTGCTTTCCAGTGCGTTAATTCCGTAATGAGTATAAGTTGGAGAAGCTTCAACAAAACTAACTCCATCATCAACTGGTTCGTTCCGAGCTTCCAAAGTCCACAATCCTTTAGGACCGCGGAAATCTGGTATACCTGCTGTAGTACTGATACCAGCTCCTGTATGTAGCACACAACAACGACTTGCCAATAGTAACTCTGCAAGCTTGCCCACTTTTCGTTTCAGTTCATTATGATCATCGATAATCTAAATTCACATCATATAAAACTAAGAATCTAACAATTGGTAGTATAATTCAATTTCCGTCACTGACTACCATCGACGAAAACCCAAAAAAAAAAAAAAAAAAAATACTACAATTCAAAACACTATTACGAATGAAGAGCAATTATTGGAACAGGAAGAAGATATTAATGAACTCGATTTCGCGAACTGTTGAAGTTGCAACCTCAGGCAATCCTAGAACACCCTTATTGTCGTACGGCGACAAAGCTTTCGCATAGCTCATAGCCATTATACCACTCTTCAAAAGAAGTTTCACATGAAAGACATGTGCATCTCGTTACCTTGATCAGTTAAAAAATGTTTGCATTACTTCCAGTGCAATTGAAATTTTCTTTTTAACCTATAAATAATACTACTATTGATAGCTACACATGAAAAGGATGAATTTACTTATCTTTTACTGACCACTGATAACAATAACACAAAGCCATTATATTATGTTTCAAGTTTAGAGTTTGAAAGAGTAAAAACCGGAACCGAAGCTGTAACAACCATCATCGAAGGTTATGTATGACCTGCGAATGTGTGAGCCGTAAGCATTCAAACATACAAATGACTGCATGGAAAGTTTTAAACCACAAAAAATAGATGCAACAATTTCACATCGAGACATTCAAAATAATACAGACCAAGTCATTGGTGCGCAATGACATCCCGTCTGTGTTGGTTTTGTAGGCCATTATCATTGTCACCCAGCGAAGGTTCCCAGTGGATCTTTTTTGTTCCAATCTCTGTGGATTTTCGTTGGTCGTGGTTTGTTAACTTTGAGACTGGAACTGTCTGATTATTACACTTTTATTGTTTGTTGCAGTTATGTCACGACTGGTCGGTGATTTAAGTGGATTGAAGTGGTGTTGATAAGAAAGGGTAGTTGCACACATTTAGAAGGCGAGGAGTCAAAACATGACTATTGCGTACACTTAGAAAGCATCGAATAGATATTTACGCACGTTTAGAAAACTCGAAATAAATAGCTGCACACATCAGAAAGCAGGAAATGAATCCTTCCACACATCTGGAAAGAAAGGAACAGTCGCGCAGATTTAGAAAGCAAGAAATAAATAGTTGCACACGTTTGGAAAGGAAGGAATAATTGCACACATTTAGCGAACAAGAAATGTATAGTTGCACACATTTAAGAAGCAAGAAATAAGTAGCTGTGCATATTTAGAAAGCACGGGATAAATAGTTGTGCATATTTTGAAAGCAAGGAATAAATAGCTGTGCATATTTAGAAAGCAAGAAAAAATGTACACTTTTAGGAAGAAAGAAATAGGTAAGCGAAATGAATGTTAAGCTGGAAGGAAAATTTGAGAGAAGTAGGAACAAAAGAAAATTATGTAAGCCTTAATTTGAGCATTTTACAAAATGATTAAGCAGCAGTGGCAGTGATATGGGTATCAAAATAATTTGCTAATATGAAGCTGGGTATAACATATTCATCATTCGTATGCCTTGAATTGCAGATAATTTTTCATATCGTTTTTTAATAGTTAATTTTTCCTTTTCTTTCCTTACTGCTAACTCACAAATGTTGGGAGAACTAATTATCTTTGGTCCAGTTTTTCTCACTCTTTAGTGTTTCGTAGAATTTCGGTTTGTTTTCTAAATCTGTTTTGTCAAACCTCCTTATTCTTGATTTAAGGGTAAGGAGGTTTTCTTTATCCAGAAAAGTTTAATCCATCTATACATCATTTTCTTCGTTGATTTGTGTCATTCGATACGTGAAATATATATCCGTGAAACTGGCTAGATGATTTCCAAGGATATGGATGCTGATATTGATGTGACATCGATGACCGATGATGGTATCCTGAATCCATACAAAGTTTCATTAAATAGTGACAAGAATGTCGATAAGGAGGTTCCGTTTTTTCCTGTGATTTTTTGTTACTGGAAGGTTTTTAGAGATTGATTTATGTATAAAGAGGTTTGTCTATATGGTTTGGCGTTAATTATCGTAGCTTAAAATTGATCATGCAGACCTAATATAGTGCCCAGAATTCAAATAAATACTTTGTGCTGTATTGTATTTTGGTGAAATTATTTTCCAAGTCTATTTGGAAAGATAAGAGAATAAAGTTTAAGATTTTCAGTACTTACAATGCTATACTGGACGTGAGTCTGAAATTCGCGATCCAATGCACCATTTTATTTGTCTAGGAGTTCGCAATAATCACTGCATGGGAAGTGTTTTTGCAGGTTTATTTAAGTAAACTTACGGAAAGTAAACTCGCACAAGCGTTGGAAGAACATATATTTAACAGAGAAAGTGTTGAGCCAGAACAAAATGAAAGTTTCGAAAGCAGCGACGGTAATTCATATGGCACAAGACAGTCGAGAAAGTGACATTTAAAATCTTTTAATTAGTTTATTTTTCTTAACAACTGAAATGATGAATGAATTATATTAGTTTTTTAGCTGCGTATAGTAATATTTCGTGAAATATGCAATAGTAGTAATATATTTTATTGTTTAATGCATCTCGAAATTATATCTCAGGGGAATAGTATTTGAATTGCTATTATAGAAATCAGTGTTAATATTGATTCTCCACATAATTAGATCACTAAGATTACGCATACTTGAATTTGGTATCTGACAGTTAGTCTTACTTATTTTAGGAGGAAGTGATAGCATGACGATACTTTGTAAGTGGAGCAATATGAAAATCACAGTGATTTTATGACATTCATTTAACACATTGTTTTGTACATACTTTTTCGTTTGACTATTAATATTTGATATACATACTTAAAGACTTAGGAATCCATCACTGTGGCAAAGACCAGATGTTCGACGTATCGTGGAGGATTTCATCAACAAAGATATAACTTCAAGAGGTGCAGCCAACAAAATTTCTGATATTTTAGGTCGCAATGTTTCTCATTCTACTGTATTAACATATGCTAATAGGTTATTGCGGGTATGTCTTCACTTTTTTTTCTGTTCTATATTGCGTTTTTGTTTGTTTTAAGTTTGGGATCTGAAATATGAATTAAATGTTCAGCAAATCCTCGTAGCTTTTCCATGTTTTTTTGACAAAATTTTAAATAAGAAAATAGATGCATTACTGCATCTAGTTCTTTATCTCCAATATTTCGGTGGAATTTGGATTTTTTTTATGCTAAAATTCTATTTCTTTCTACTTCAAGCGGTCAAAATAGCTAACAAAATAGCTAACAAAAAAAAATAAGAAATTAAACCGTTTTGATAAAAACTGGTGATGAAATGAATGAAGAGATTGGTGATAAGGGAATATCTCGGCTGGATCACCATCACGGATAATCGTGATTTAAGGGAATAATAAAACGTGAAGTGGAGGAAGAACCAGCATATCAAGTTCAGGTTGAACCCGATGATTCACCAGCGCCGGTTGATGAAGTCGGATATGACGTGCATTTTGAGCTTGTGAAAACGAGTCGTGGTAACGATAACGGTTTAGCAATTTATGAAGACAATGGTTTTGTTCGTGTTTATCGCCGCACTAGTACAACGGGTCGAAGCGCATCGTATCGCTGCTCCACATGTGATCATTTATATGAAAAACTTGGCCAGGGTGAACGGCCAACAATTAAAATGCGTGATAGCATCATCGTAACGGATCCGTTTCCGACACATAATCAGTTGTGTACACCTACACCGGTGGATGTATTCCGCAGAACGCAGGAGGATCTAGAAGCACGGCAACTCAATATGTGTAGGCGTGTATTAACCAATGTAAGTTCTTTCCTTTTATTTTAAGATAGCTATAGATTGTACAAAATTTTTTGCCAAACATATATTCTTCTAAAAAAAAGCATAACTTTGGAAAATATGGTTAAGATAATACAAATTCTAGTCGCGTTTCAAGGAAATGAGGTGGGCAAGATCTTTCGATACCGTTGGATATGTGGTAAAACCACCAAATGAAGAAGAAGCAATCAATAAATGCATTGAAAGGTTTCATTACTATTTTCCCTTTAATCTCAGACAGATTTTATCCATATGAAGTTATGACGATTATGGAAATTGGGTGGAAATGAAATTTTACACCTATAAATTTCAAAAATTGTTAGAGTCTTGATTACCAGGTGAGGGGTAAAATCTTCAGAGATTAGAAGAAATCTTTATATTAATGTTAATTGAAAAAAAAATTTATAAATGCTAATTGAACATTATTCTTTTGCAGTTTGTTGACAAGATGTCGTGGCTCAACAGATATGGAGGAGGAGGACAAGGAAGCGTATGTTATTTCATGCTAGATTTTATTGAAAATTTGATTAGAGTTGAAAATAGCAGTTTATGATTGATAACAGGTTAATTTAGATTTGTTTTCAGTGTACTGAGAGACTTAATTGAAGGCTACAAGCGTGGAGAAGTTTCAAGTTTGACGGAACTTGCAAAACTGATCAAAGAAAATCTAGATATTGATGTATCTAGCCCTACTCTTTGTCGATATCTTAAAAAACAGGTCATTATTTCTTGGAAATTCCTGACTGACACTGTGAGTTTGCTATAGCGGATTATGTGTCACATATTCGTGTTCACAATTAGACATTTTTCCATGTTAATTGGTTTTGTATTTTCTTATTTATAGACCGATGATAAGGCTGACTCACCGACTGAACCAGATGAAGCGTAAGGTTTTTTTCTACTTTTCTCATTTCTGTTATGAGTTGACGAGTTGAGTATTCGCTTTTAAAAGACAAGAAAATTCGCGTTTGTTTTATGCCTCTTCCAGTTTAGAGAATATGTTTGTATTTTATTTTAAAGAAATATTATTCTGAATCTTCAGCGACACCGTTCTGATAGCTCGACCAGGACTTTCGAAGTACTTGAATGAAACACTCATTACTGTACCAGAAAATGAAGGCTTTCGGCAGTATTCGTATATGAAAACTTCATCAGATAATGTTCGGTCGTATTACAGGTCGGTGTGCATTTGTTTAGCACAAATATTAGGGAGTATACTTGGTTCATGCTTTTTGCTTCCTTCATTTCATCATCTTTACTGCTTTTCCCATAAGTCGTTCAGACGGAGAGACTAAAATTTCGCAAATTATTAACTTTTTAGCTTAGCATTACGAAAGTTTTCCGAAATCAAAATTTAGAAACTGAAGAAAAAAGCTTTTAAAAGCTGGGAAAATCCATGTATATGTGTTGCAGATGCCTTGGGTGTTCTCGTGCGAAGCGCCTTTATGGACCAGACCGGCAAGCATATGTAAAAGTAGAATATGGTGAGATAATCGATAGGCCACTTCACCATCGAAGATGTGAACCGCTGTCAGAAGAAAGTGTTTTAGTCCAAAATCTGGATCGTGAGTGTCGTAGAAGTATCAGGAAAGGTGAAAAAAATCCACGGGAAGCTCATGCGGAAGTTTGTTTAATTTGTGATTTGTCTTTTTTGATCACATTAGAAACTATTTTATAGATCTTTACCAACAGTGTATTGGATTCCTAGAATCTTTATGTACATTTCTGATGATGACTGCTCCAGTTGATTAGTTTTGTGAATACCCAATATTGATTTGCAGTATGCACTACGTGGCGTACCTTTAATATTCAAATGAAATACTGTTATTATAATTTTAGTATTTCAGGGGCTAGATAAAATGGCTGAAATAGAAGCATCATTTTCTGGAGATGAAAACATACATGGTACGTTGCAAAAGCTTTTCCCTTCATGGGAAAGAGTTAAAGCGGCATATTTCCGTCAAAGAGATTTGCTAAAGAAGGCAGCAATAGCAGCGGAACTAGGCGAAGGAACGTACCAAAGCAGTGTTCATGGTAGCGAAATTGGTCGCTATGAAGAAATTGAAGGAAATGAAAGGTTGGTTTATTTACTATTTATTGTGCCTATAAAATACGTTGGATTTATATATAGGTTGGGCTGTGCTTCTTGCCGGTTTTCTTCTATCAGAAGGTTATATATGCAGTGTGATGTGCAAGTATCGTTGTGACCTAAATCCTGCTAGCAACTTCTTTTTCTTTGATTTCGGATTGTTCCCGATGCGTAAACTTATATCAAGATTTATAATTAGCTCACGATATTTTATGCGAGACTTTGAGTTTCAGTTTCTTAGCACCTCCCGGCGCAGCAGTCGAGCTCACACCTGAGATGAATGCACTGAAAAATCAATTATTATTTGATGTACAGCAAGCCATTCGAAGAGAGGTCACACGAGCAGTTACTCGTACCACTACCCTGATGGAGCAACGGTTTGATGCGAAAATTATGCAAATTTTCGATGACATATTTCGGACGCAAAATGAAGACGAAGTTTTGGAAGCAGGGGTGAGTTTTATTTTGACACTTATTTGTTGCTCAGCAGTGGCTATCACAGTTTTAAAATTATGTTCAATCTTCTATTTCAAATTAAATGCAATGCTTAGGATTCAGAAGCTTAATCAACTGTGAAAATCAGTACAATGCAAAATAACGCCAACTAGCAAGGTAAGAGATGGTTGATAAATTGGGAGTTCTCATACCTAAATACGTAGTGTTTGCTTTTTTAGGTAATCGATGAATATGCACTCCAGGAATTCCCGTCAACTTCATCCACTTTGTCGTATTCTTCACAGAAACGGCGTCGTTTAGAGAGCATTGGAGGGAATGAAAGAATTAACGATACACCCTTTTCAATTCCTGCCTGTTATTTGAAGCGAAATAGATTGGTCATCCGAGAAGTTGAGAGAAAAAAAAGTTCTATCTAAGTTCCTTTGAATTAAAACTTCTGGACTAAAATTTACATTTAACCGGAACTCTGTGCAGTTGTGTAGATAATATATTTCTAATTTTTGGTCTTGATTGTTTCACATTGATGAAATTCTACGTTTTATAATTCTATTTGATGTATCTTGCTTACTGAGAGACTAACGAAACGGGAGAGGAGAGGGAGGAAGAGAAACATTGTATTCGTCAACTGTGATTGCAAAGTTTTGATCCATAGATGATTAAAGTATCTGAATTGTAATGATGTTATATACATATAATTGTATTTTCCAACTAGAATATTTTAGTAAGCTTTTTAAACCTTTACATTTTTGTGTTAAATAATTTTATGAATTTGACTCTAGAAAAATGAAGAGCTTTTACTTTCCAGGATTCACGATTATCATTTCTAAGGGACTGCAGTTTTTTGAATAACTTGCAAATTTTAACATCTTGAAATTAGTTTTTTTAACTTTTTCGTTTTTAGCTATTTCCTTAGCCAACCGATTTTGCGCTATTTTTAATTCATTAAATATAACGAGAGCAAGAGGTATGGAGTAATTAGAAGTGTGCTTAATTTGAGCAAGGATTCTGAAAATTCTGAACGTTTAAAATCATAAATCGTGTTGTATCTCATTCTGCTTGCTGGTAAAATGCAAGCAAGTTGCATGTATGTCTGAGATTTGAAATTTTTGATTTTATTCGGTGATCAGTTCAGCTGTTTCTATTTTTTGATTAGGATATGCCCTTAAGTATGCAAAACTTGGACTTCCAAATTGAAAATACTGGGAATAGTGTTATGCTGTAATAATTTTCAATTTAATTCATTTTTTTCTCGGTGTGCGTCAGCATTTCCACAAAACGTTATCCTGATTGTCTTCTTTGTTTAATTTGGATGTTTATAAAAAAGAAATTCTCTTCAACACGTTTGGTGTTCTGCGAGTGGAGTCTGTTACAATATCTACTACCCTTAATACAAGAAATGGTGGAAATATCGATAGCATGGCACTCCATAAGAGAAACACTTTCATATGAGGAACTGGAATTGACTTTATCATTTCAGCAATACGAGAAGTGTGGTTATTGATACTGCGAAATGCTACTTCGCATTATTTTTTACTAATGTAGAAAATGAGGAGTGATTTAGAAATCTTATTTTTGATAGTACTGCGACAATAAAAAAATGACCCTCTCAAGAAAAATGTACAAAAAGCATTGGTTAAGGATGTGAGCTAAGATTCACACATTTTCAGTTCATTGTAGTTGTTATGTTCATTGTTATTTTTTCTCAATTTTGTGTGTGGTAATTCTAGACATATAAATTGTAATATTTCTAAAAGTTGACCAGTTTACATGTATTTCTTAGGGAAAGTCAACCAATGTGTACTTTTGAACTAAATTCTTTAGGATTTTCTTTTCTGGTACGGCAGATTTTGCAAAGTTAACTTTCTGTATTTTGACGAGGAATGTCATCTCTACTTTGCTTAAATGGTGCGAAAAGAAATCCATTTGTGGGGATTTTAAATTTCCATATGCCCTTGAAGTCATCGGTATCAATTGAGTTTTTTTCTTGCATAAATTTGAAAAGAACGCTTAAATACTATTTATTGAGGTTGATAATTGACACATGATGGTGCAATCGGTACAAACAGAACCAGTTGAGGAAGAGAAGCCGAAATGTGGTTGTAAAGGAGTTCGATTTTGTGCTGCATGTAAAGATACATTAAGGTGGGATAAAATTCTTTCTGGTGTTGATATCTGAAGGAAGTCGTAAGTGAGATGCAGTGAGATGAAGACTTTATGGAAAAGAACTGATTTTACCGTTGTATTACGAATATTTGCTTTTTATATATTAAATAATTTGAATATATTCCTTACTATCTTTTTTCCGGTTATAATTTTATGGTCGTATCTGTTAGTATAGAGTCGCATCTGTTGACATTTAAGTTTGGAAGATTTATTTTTAATTTTTAATTTGAAGACGGAACAGTCCCAGTTTACTTGGTTCACTTCAACATAACTAATGAACAGCAGTAATATTTGATTAGTTTATATATATATTGTATATATGTACATTTTGGTAGCCTATAATATTTATATTTCATTGCTTAATGTATATTTTTATAGCCGAAAGCGCAAATATAATATAAATATAGTGTCAATGACACATGGATGACTTAATCATTTTACTAGTCGTGCCAATATTACGTCTTTATAAAATAATGAAATTACTGCAAGTTTATCCATAAAAGAGTAAGTGTTCATAGCCACGTATAACTGTTTAAAATATTTAGAGTGAAGAAACTAAGACTATGTGAAGAATATCCGTTTGCAAAATATAAGAAGTATGTTTATTCTTCGCATCACCATATCGCAATACATGATAATTCATTACCTAATCGTCCATCATTAGCTGATATCCATGATGTGGCTAGTAGAATAAACAAAGCCGAAAATAACTTTGAGGTAATCACTTAAAAGATGTTCATAGAAAAAAAATTGGAAAGTGGTATTATACATGTCTGGCTTATTTTTTTTCTTTTTTAAATGAAATATTTGTCCAGTACTTATGCATTTTAGTCGAAGCAGTGTCAGATTATATGTTATATGGTTATATAGTTGAAATTTTTTAGGATGATTTAGCCGTTCCTGGTCTATATGTTGTTATCGATTTCCTTAGCGAAGCTGAAGAGGTGGACCTCGTTAATGCAATTGATAAAACGGATTGGGTGCTTTCACAATCAGGACGTCGAAAACAGGTGTTCTATTGGCTTTTTTAAATCCTTCAACTGTTGTATTTCTAAAAATAAGCCCTGCGGTTGAAAGGATTTATACAAACTGTAACGGGAACGATCGTTGGTTAATAATGAATTAAACGTTTTTCAATCACTTTGCAAGTCCATTTCACAATTGATCATCATTAATGTTCATGAAAATTGATTACTAAACGACTCTAGCGCAGTCTGCTTATAGGATTACGGTCCACGTATTAATTTCAAACATAAGAAAATAAAAATGGATCGGTTTTTTGGGATGCCGAGTTACACAGACGTAATACTAAATAGGATGAATTCCATTTCCTCTGATTTGTTTGGTTCCTATCACCCGTTTGAATTATGTAATTTGGAATACAGGGATAGTCGGTGGTCAACCATTGAAATGCACTACGATGATACATGGATTTGGGGGGAACGCCTGATTTGGTTTGTTTGCATTTTTCAGTTTCTTTGTAGATATATGGTAGGTTTTTGTCAAAGGTCAGATGGTCTTTCGGATTTTTTTCAAAAAGAGATGAAAATTTGGTTCAATTTTTATCGTTTTAGTTTTTTCTGTAAAATCGTAAAATATTTCTTGATTTCTGAATTTCTTATTTTTAACTGAATTTAATTGTATTTTTTTCTTTTTCCAACGCTTGCTTGCATTTTGTTTATATCCTTTCTTTATTTCTGTCGTTACTTGTTGCCAGTTTTAGCATCAACCTCCTGACAAAGTCGGTACTGACATACGCAAATGACGAGAAACAGTTAATCATCTATGTCCCACTACCGAGCAGGTCTATTTAAGCTACACATTCGAATATTCATATCTTTTTTTGTGACGAAAATTTGCAACTGTAGAATCTTGTAATGAGATTGATTGTTAGAAAGGTTTTTTGATGGATAAATCAAGAATAAAAAGAAATGATGGTTTTTTTTTCTGTATTCTGCAGGTAATTTGATAATGGATCAAAGCGTGGGCAAAATCTGAATGATATATTCACATAGCTTTATTAAGCAAAGATTAGTGTTTAAGAAAGTAATATTGTTAGGACAATGGTGTGCATGTCTGATGAGATTCGCTATTCATGGAGGCATGCTGTGTTTCCGGAGCATATCCGTGGTCGGAGAATAGCATTGACAATGAGAGAACCAAGTACAGCTTTTAAGGTAATGCATCAAAAAGTATATTAATTTAAGCGTTTTGAAATCATCATTTAAAAGCTAAGTTTGAAGCAAAAAGCTGGCGATATATTTTAAAGTCTTGTACTAGCCATAGGAATAATTTCTGTCTGTATTTGGAATTTACGGTAGTTTTCGCTATCTAAATTTACGGGAGTTTTTATGATTTTCACTGTTTATACGAATCTCAAATTGCAGAAATACTTACTTGAATTAAGATTATTAAAAGCAGATTTCTTTTTCCGAATAGTCGAAAATCCTCGTTACTAACAGCTACAGTCATGTGATCTACTTTTTGGTATTTTGAAGTTTTATTTTTTTGCAGCATTATAGCACATTTTTCATTACTATCTAAGATCGTTTTTTTTTCTGACTTCTATAAACAAACTTTAAGTTTGTGTTTTCTTCTGTTTTTAGGAAGGTGGTGAGTTGTACGAAAAGTTTGGTCGGGAACTTACGCGCTTGGGAAATATTCGAATATGAGTTACGTTATCGTTGTTTTGTATGCAGTGATGTTGTAAATGAATGGAAAAATAAAATTATGAAGAAAAAGAAAAAAAGATCTCTTATTAATTAGTTTTTAGCTAAATATAATGTATATTTGAAATCCACTTTTTATTTCACTTTACTGTGAAATAATATCTTATTCATGCATTTCTGTTATTTGACTGTATTGTCGTCTTACGCTTTCTACAGAAAGGTTGAAATTTTCTTGTTGGAATGGGTGAGTAACATAATCAGTGGTTGACTCAATGAAATACAAATAGTATTTTAAATTTTCTTGGAGAAGAAATTTATCTTGCGATTAATTACAAGTTCTGTTATTTTTATCTACTCAGAAGCTACTTTTCCTCCCTTTCTAAATCTCCTATCTTCTCTTTCAGGTATTTTGACTTTTTCTGGAATTTTGGTGAAGCAGTTCTAGTATTCGAAGAAAAGGGTAACCGTTTTTCTAAAAAACGAGTGGTCGTTTTTATAATTGACAGTTCTGACGACTGGGTATTAAGTAGAAATACTGTGTATTATAACGAAGTTGTTACATCGAATTGACCAGATTTACTGTGGTTTATTCATTCTTGTTGATCGTTTGGCACTTAAATGCATGATGTGCTGTTTTCCACCACTTGCTCGAGCTTGCAGTAATTCGGGATGACATCATCCTCCTCCAATGAAGTTGTAGTCATGAGGGACCCAGAAAAGGGGTATGCATTGTGCAGGTAATAATTTCTTCAGTTCCGTGTAGTGCAAATTAGCTGAGGAAAAATGTAATTGGATAGCTTTCTATCCCAATTTTTCCATTTGAATTAGATTTTGTTCAACTACTCAGTTTTTATTGATGATGATTGTAACCAAAGTTTAGCTGTAATGTGTGCTTCTTGTTAATGATTAAATAAGCAAACGAAGGATATAATTCTGAAGGGTTCGAAAGAATAATTTCATTATGATTCATCATATTGTACTAATTTTCTAGATTCTCTTCACTGTACCTTTAATAATTTTAGATCTTATGCCTTCATCTTAACTCATGGTTTTTTTAATTTCTTAATTGTCCAATTTTCATTGAAAAAATTTTATCCTCCTCGAAAATCACTCCCTCTTCAGTGACTTTAACCAATGAAACAACTTAATTTTTTTTCAGAGAATTTGTAACAGCAACCATTCTTCCACGTTTTCGTAGAGCTGTTGTTCAAATGTTGACCCTTCCAAATCATTACATAATAAGCGCGTTACATGAAACAGTGATATCTATTGAAAACGTTATTGACAAGGTAGAGTTAAAAGTTTTCGAGACTTGTGAGATATAAATTGTGTAATTTTGTTCCTTAAATTTGGATCCTAAATCCTTGAAAAGATAGAAAAGCAAATAGTTATCTAAGGGATTTAAAGCTAGGTTGTCGTTCAGGAAACCTAATGAGGTAGTTTTAATGTAGCACATGATTTTATTGAAATATTTGAATAGTTTCTGAGCATAGTTCTATGTCATTTTCAAAACAAAGCTTTTGTCTTTAGTTATAACTGATTAAAATTTTGCTTTTATTTATTTTCCACAACTTTACTTTCATTGAAGAATTGTTCTCTAATTTATTTTACGGGTCTTCCAGAAAATTCGAAAAATTATGGTTGGAAATAACCATAGTGCCGAATATCTTAGAACGAGGGTTCTACATTTTGCTGGAAATATACTGTTTAAATCTGATGTTAGTTTTCGTTTTTGCTTTGTGCACTCATGTTTGATTTGCTTTGTACACTCCTGTTTCAACGCAGTTATTGAATCTTTTCTTGACTTACATGAATCCTAAGGATGCAAATTACATGCGTGATCCATGAATTGTGCTAGATGTATTGTGCATTTTAAAGCATAGCTGTTTGAATAAATGCAAATGAGCTAAATTTTCACGTAGATGCATTCAAAATTTGATGACCATTTTTTAATAACAATCTTTGGTATTTTTTGAATTCATTGTATGCTTTTCTCTACGCATGATAACATATGGTGTAGAGAAGGAAGGCCTTCCAAATGGATGAAATCTGAATGGTTTGTTAATGATAATAATGGTTAAAAGTATTAATAATTGTGCATGTATGTTATCATCTTTATTATGTTTGGCTTTTTTTGACTTCCTAATTGCAAAATTAGTTTTTATATTTCTTTTCAGATAGAGAGGAAAATGAAAATGTTAATGAGCAATGCATTTAAAGTAAGCTTTCTTTTATATGAAACATTGGAAGAAAAGGATAACGAAATATCTGTTTGTCATGAGTCTGTGCTTGTCATGCTTCGAGAAACAGTAATGCATTTGTTAGTTATTATCATTCATCTGTTTATTATATAGAGAAATGCTGTTTTAATACGTATGGTACATTGCGCACTTTACATTAGATGTGATGTGTTATCTAACTTTCAAAATACCTTTTGCCTGAAATGGCTTTGATCTGAAACCACTTTTTGTATTTTATTTTTTCAACAAATAATAAATAAGCTCTAAAAGATTGCAATTTTTTCTTGAACTTCGGATGAATTAATGTCTAAGCTTTTTGATCACTGCCGCAACATCCTTTGAAAATCGAGGCAACTTGAGTTGTAACATTTTCAGAATAGACCCGAACAGTTTCGATGTTATGTCAGTCGTATTCCAAGCTCATAATCAAGCAGTGTGGCATATCATTGCTAATATGGCAAAACGTAAATGTGCAATATCAACAGAATTGATATCACTATCTGATAACACTAAGGTATTTTCTTTTTTTTTTTTTTTTTTTTTTTTTGAGTTTTTGACGAAAATATAAGTAAGGAATTAGAGATTGATTTGACTTACCGGTATAGTACAATGATGAAATGACTTTTAAGAAATAAAGTAAATAATATTACTAATTTAGACATAATCCAAATTAGTTATATTATTCACTTTTTGCTATTAATTTACTCTATTGAATCTATCTTCACTGTAATTACATTACTTTGTTCACCCACTGATGTGACTAAAATAAATAATGTGGTTTAAAATGTACATCCATGTTTAAGATGTGCATCAGTATGAGAACTACACAAGTTGAACAAAAGATCCATAACTATAACATTCTTTATCAAATGATAATGAACTGAAAATGAAGAACTGATGTTTAGTGGTTTACAGCGATGTCAACGCATTACGGATTGGACTGTAATAATAGGTTTATCACGATTGAAGCCGACAAAAAAAACTCTTCAACAAGCAATGGAAAAATGTTTTATAACTACGCTTGCTGAGAAGGTATGATTTAATCTGAAAATGCCGACCACTAAGTCAAAGATGATGTTTGCATTTTTATAGAAAGCATAAGTGCATGGCGTAGAATTACTTACTAAGGAGGTATCGAATCGGAGACTGGGATATATGGTTGTGGTAATGAGAACATCTGTACCTTCAGATCTACAACTTTGTAATAGTTGAATATCCGCAGTCAAGTGGAGTGATCGATGATTTACGTTGTTGCATGCAAAATAATGGTGGTTTTGGACGGATGTTATTGATGGATACATTAACAAAAGATGTCGAGCAGAGATTGCTGCAAGTTGGTTAGCTTTTTTTTTTCTCTTTTAATATTTGCACAGTTCACAAAAACGAAGAAAATATTCCATTTTGATCACATTATAAAATAGCATACGATGACTTTCGCAGCATAAATTAAGCGTTTTGGTATTTCGTGTGGTGTAAGATATAACTTTTGAAAGAAAATTATTTTTAGGCGTAGGGACAACAGAAATTTTGGAGGGATATGCTAGTGCAGTCGAGTGCTTACGACGTTTGGATCCAACATGTGTAATTATGCAACAAATATGCTCTATAATAAGACAGTACATCAAGTAATGATTTAAAGTTTTGACTTGATAGTGTTTAATTGATGAGTTTATTCATGCATCAAAATATATGTTGTTTCTAGTTACTTAATTTGAAATTGTTAATGTGTCGGGAACGAATATAACTCACTGGTTGGTAACTGATATATCTACTATCGGCAATGAAATAAATCACTTTGACCAATTCAGACAACGACCCGATACGGTTCGATGTATAATTACTTATATTACCGGTGAAAAACGGGAAGAACTTAGTGAGCAATTGGCAATGCGAAGAACGGCTTTTTTGGATGAGGAAGAGTTGGTAGGAGTGAACGATGAGCTTGTTCCGGGTTCAGATGATACTGCTGGCGAGTTTTTTTTTTTTTTTTTTTGCTTGAATATAATTTCCAATTGCATTTTTATCGAAACTCATTTCCTTTCAAAAATAAAAAGTGAAAATGGTAAAAAGATAGGGATCAAGGAATGTTATTAAAGTAGATGTAGTACATTTTGGGATGTATAAGATCCGATTTAAAGCAAAGTCCTGTATTTTAGCCTTTTTTTTATAGAGCGTAATTGGATGGATTGGCTGCCAGATCCACCAGATGCAAATCCTTGTCAAAGCCGTCGATATCGACAGAATGCAGATGTTTTTAACATGCTGGTATCCGTCTATGGAAGTAAAGAAATATTTGTGAAAGAATATCGTGAACTGCTCGCTGAACGACTCACGAAATCCTGGAATCGGGATGTGAGTATTTGGATATTTAAGCAAAAATTTAAATTCTGAAACTGTATAAGGGATGTATTTCAATATTTGGATCATATTTCGTTATACAAAAGTTTTGACCAAAGGTAATTTAAGTAAATGTTTGGTTTCTTACGATTTCAAATCGCTTTTCAGCCACAGTTTGAGCAACGTTATTTGGAATTACTTAAGCTTCGGTTTAGTGAAGGAGAATTACAACAATGTGAAGTGATGCTGAAGGATATGCGTGATTCGGAACACATCGATTGCTTAGTGGATAATTTGCTGGTGAATTAATAAAATCCGAGTCGAAATTATTTCAGTATTTGTGGACAGTTTTTAACAACTGAAGTTATCTTAGACATTAAATATTGAATAATCTAATGAATTTAACTAAATAACCGAAGTGCATTTTACTCTAATATTATCCTGGAATTAAGCCTATCTAGACATCACGTGTTTTATGCTACATATATCTACACGTTCAAGCGTACTTTGAAAAAGAATGGCTCCAGAAAAAATTAAAAAGAATCAACCATATATATATATATATATATATATTGATCCAGTAACCCATTAGATACAAATGACAACAAATTTTTTACCTGTTATAAGAAATTATCGATGGAAATATTAAATGGTTGATTTTCAGCCATTTCCAATCAATGCGCGAATTATATCATCATTTTTCTGGCCAAAGATTGAAAATGAAGAGTTCACGGTATGCATTTTGCTTCTAGCTGTTCTAAAAAATTTAGTAATTTTTTCTCACTTCAAAATTCTTTCTTCATTCGAGCTTTTTTAATCGTTTTGTAGATGCCACAAGCATTGATGATTGGCTTGGATGAGTATGCGCGTGGATTCGAAGCACATAAGGGATCTCGAAAGTTGGAATGGATGAGTGCTGTTGGCTCTATCGAATTGGAAGTAGAATTGGATGATGTGAAGGCTGTAGTTGCTGTATCACCAGCTCACGCTGCTGTTTTATCATTGTTTACTAAGAAAGGTTTATTGTTTTATTTTTTTGAAACTAGTTAGCATTTAGTGGGCAATATTTTTTAATGCCATGAAAATAATTTCATTTGGTAGTGAGTGCTTCATTGAAAAGAGTAAAATTTTACAGAAACTTGGACAGTTGATGAAATGGCAGCTGAACTAAAAATGGACAAACGAAATGTTAAAAAGAGATTGGAATGGTGGCAAAACAGTGGTGTTGTATATGCTTCTGCGGTAAGTGATGAAAAAAAAAAAAAAAAAACACTTTAGATTTATGCGATTTTAATATCGCATAATCGAATAACTTATGTGTTACGAATAATTAAGAGTCTAAACAGCCATTCATCGAACTATGTTTTCTGTTCATGTTGTGCTCATATATCACTCATTATTATACTTGTTATCCCAGAACTGGTTCATGATCTCAGTCTTTAAATTTGCTACTCGGACTCATTGGATCTGCATTCAGTGGTTTCCTTATTAATGAATTTTTCCGTTGAAAAAAAAAATTCTTTTTATCTGAAAAAAATGAAAATTCTTTAATTTCATAAAATTGGCAGGGCGAAAGTGAAGCAAAAACCTGGCATCTTGCAAGTGGGACATCAAAAATGGAACGTTTGCAAGTTGAACACGATATGGAAGAGGATATATCAGATGATGACAAAAATGAAGATATGGAAGCAGTTGATGCATTGGAGCAATACTGGATCTATACTAAAAGTTTCATCGCTAATCAGGAGCCTGTCAAAGCTGAGCGGTTACATACCATCTTCAGGTAATCAGATCTTGTTGATTCTTTATTTCTGTCTTATACTAAACATTGTATTGGATAAGCTGATAATTGCATAGTTAATACTTTGCATAGGCTTTTGACGAAAGTTACGACAGTTGAAAGCAGGAAATTGCTTCATAGGATTTCTCTTTTAATATGTCCCCAGATTATTAATACTCCGGATTATCTGGAATTATTTAGCTGAATTCATCTTATTCATTTACTGCTTTAAATTTCGAATGAAATAACACTTCTTTTTTCAGAATGTTTGCAAGTCCAGGACAGCATGGACCCACATTGGAGGATGTTGTTGCATTTTTGCAGCGGAAAGTGAAACTGAATTTGTTATCTTGTGTAAATGGATTATACAAGGTTGTAAAAGATGCACCTGCTCAGTAATAAATAGATATATTATATTCGTAGTCGATGGCATTGTTGCATTGTATTGTGACATGTATGATCTTGCTGAAAATTAAAGAAAGTATTAAAAGATTGGTATAAATTTTTCAAGATTTAGAAAAATTCGTCTTTTATGATTACTTATTTCATACTCATTTTTTTGTGACGAAAGTACTGTTTTTATTCCTGATAAGTGGAATTACTAATTTTTTTGTTGCTAATGAGTTTCAAGATTTATTCTCAGATTCATTTTTCGAAAGTTATTGACGTTCTTGAATACTAAAATGTTTCCTCCATTTTTTAAAATTTGATCTGAAATCATCCGGCAGATCTAAAACATCACGAAATGAATTTGATTTTAAAAGAAAAGTGAAGTTTTAGGATAATGGACGTCGACTTAGATTAATCGGAAAATTTGTTTAAAGCTTTCACTGAGTTAGAATTAACAATATTTAAAGAAGCATTAAGGGAGTAACTGCTATTGCAGTTTTGTAATTATCCATAATGATTTTGCTTGCTGGTAAGTGACATAAATGGCATATTCGTCACTGTTTCACTGCTTGTTGCATTAGGTTGTCCATTTCATGCTTATTTCATTCTTCCTGCATGGTATTTCATTTTGCGTATTTTAGTATTAACCTTAAAATTCTTTTACTGCTTATCAGTGCTATCATATGCATAGTGCTATATTTAATATATTATTTGATTTAAAACCTTTCAAGGGAAGCAACCATTACATCTTAGTCCTTAGTTTTAAAGTTTCATTTAGTTGCTTGGTTAATAAATGGTTTCGCTTTCATCGTAATTTATCATTTATTAAGGGGAATATGAATTGTAAAAAATTGGGAATAGGAACTGAAATGGTTACAGTAGAATGTTTCCTTTTTTTTTTTTTTTAAATTGATTTTATTGATGTAAAATAAAATAATGCATCAAAGACCAATCAAAATAATTGCCAATTATCATAAGAATTGTTGGCTTAAACTAGCGAACGACTGATATAATGTTGATAAATTAGCTCAATGCATGTATTTTTCTTATTTTTAGTTCTTTATACGTGGGCTATATTCCATTATTGTATGCGATTGTTGTGCGGAAGTGCATTAGTTTTCCTGATCAAAACGATATTTCCATCAGTATCAGTACTTCCTTATTGTTTAAAAGTTTCCGGAGAATCATTAATGTCTTCTGCAAAGTATACTATCGAAGAATTTGGTTCACTGTATGGTTTGGATTATAGAATATATTTCAAGGATCAAAGTGGTTCTCATATCTCACCATGGCATGATATACCTTTGTTTGTCGATGAATCAAAGAAAATTTACAATATGGTAATTGAAATTCCTCGATGGACAAATGCTAAAATGGAAATGTCAACTAAGGAATCAATGACACCAATCAAACAAGATGTGAAAAATGGTGAACCACGATTTGTGGATAATGTATTCCCATTTAAAGGTTATATCTGGAACTATGGTGCTCTTCCTCAAACATGGGAAGATCCGAAACATGAACATCCAGCTACAGGAGCTTGCGGTGATAATGATCCAATTGATGTGATTGAAATTGGTTCTAAAATTCATCGACGTGGTGATGTAATATCGGTGAAAATTGTCGGCGTTATTGCATTGATTGATGAAGGTGAAACGGATTGGAAATTGGTTGCTATCGATGTAACGGATGAGAAAGCGGATCAAATTAATGAAATAAAAGATGTCGAAAAACATTTTCCGGGTCTTTTGAAAGCAACACGTGAATGGTTTCGTAATTACAAAATTCCGACAGGTAAACCGGCCAATCAATTTGCTTTTAACGGATTATTCAAAGATGCTGACTTTGCACATGGTATGTTCACTTTCTTTCCTGTTAACCAAATTATGAGAGCAAGTGTTAAAATATTTTTAGTGGCATCTTGGAGCATGAGCCATATTCCTGGTGATAAAAATTGATTGCCAGTTTGAGTCAAGTAAAATTATTGCAGTTTTCAGTGAATTTAGGATAAAATCGTCATTAGTTCGTTTCATTAAAATATTTGATGCTAATTAATCTGTTTTGAGTGATTTAAGATAATATCGACTTGTGCTAATTAGAGTAAATTTGGATTTATAATTCCATTAAGTCCAATTTATTTGATTATCCAGTTTTTTGTCTAATTTTGAAGTGTTGTATAGGAACTGTCTACTATATGTTATATGTTAAGATTTGGTATTGCTTCAATAAATATATTAAGTAGTATTGGTATCTCAGTTTAAATATGTTAATTTTTAGGTGTTATTTCTGAAACACATGAATTTTGGAAGCGTCTTGTCAACGAATCATCACCACAGCTAAATAGTGAAATGACGTGTGATGTTTATGAAGCAGCGCATCGAGCAAACATTGATAAATGGAAAAAAATCATAGCTGAACAGCCACCATTGGGTGCTGTGAAAGATATCCCGAAAAAACTGGATAAATGGCATTATATTGCAGAGTGATTTTGGATTTCGTTATTTTGACGGACATCATACAGTTTCAAATTCATTTAAGGTCATCATTCCTTCAATGCTATCATTTTAAGTAGATAGAGATTTATGTCCAATTTTTTTTTTTTTAATTAGCTTGACTAATGATCAAAAAATAGCCGACTAATTTTCGCCTTTTAATATAATTAAGTTCAATAAAATAAAGAAGAGGAAGAATTTTTGCAAGAGTTGTTAAGTGCATTATTTGCTAATGGCTTACGAAACCTGATTTTGTGAATTTCCAAAATATTCAGATTTCTGTTTCACGTTTACCATATCTTACAACAAATTATCAGATACTATAAGCGAACATAATCTTCTATGTTTTTTTTTTTTTTTTTTTCATACATTTTAGTATAATAAACTTCGATATGTTATTATTTATTGTTTTAAATTAAAAAGACATGTAAGTCATATTATAGCTTATTTTTCATTTAATTTTATGGGCTTCGTTGAAGATTCTTTTTCATATTAGCATCTCTTATCTTTTTTAAAAACAGCGATATTTGATTTATTTTTAAAAGTTGGTTGATTTTTAATAGTCGCTGATTATTGTACTTTTCCACATTGTTATTCTAATAAAAGGTTGATAAATTGTTATCACTTCTTTTTTTTCGTTTTTATGTATTGATGAAAGCTTGTATCTTAGTAAAAAATATTTGAAATGAGCAATAAAAATGCTAAGAAAACCAATAGAATTTTTTTGTTGTTTGATAATGTATGTATTTTTTTGGATTTTTTACAGAAATAAAAACAAAAAAAATTATTGCGAAAATGTTGCTATAGGTAGTGTTTCTAATTTGGGAATGTAATCGTTATCTTTTTTTTCCCCTTTTAAGATTACTATAGTGTGATGCGGAGGTTCTCATTTTTTTCACACCGTAGAAATTTAAAATTAGGAAATGAAATTTGAGTAATTCTTTTCCATTCATGGTTGTCAGTTAGATTTTCTATTCTATTTTGTTAAGTAATTGTTCTGAAATGAGCAATGGAAAAAATTAGTAGTGTTACTCTTTCTATTATTCAGTAGAAAATTTTTTCAATCGATATGCAACAAATAGGTAGGTATTGGTCGAGTAGAAAGACACTAATGAAACAGAGTTTCCAGCGAGTTGTCAGTACTAATGGACGAAGATATGGAACCATCAGAGGATGTTGACCAATGTGGTACCAGTAACGATGATGAGAATGAATTGCAGTACCATGAAAGAGCACAACAATTATGCGAAAAGATTGATAGTTAGTCTAGCTGTTCTTTTCATAATTTTTTAAGGCATTTCTGTTAACATATGACATATATTTGTTTGACTGATGGTTGATTTTTAGATCAAGCCTATAGTATTAGTAATTTCGTGACTAGGATGATTGTTTCCTCAGAAGATCATACAAAAAAGCTTTAAAAAATCTGGATAAGGCTGTTATTTGAGTAATAATTTTGTCGAAGCTAGAATTCTTGTATAACACACAAGAATTGTGATCTGGAATAATTTTATGATTGGAATATTTTATAATTTTGTTTGATATTTTAGAGCTGACAATGGCAGTGAGCGAAGGTTGTGAAAAAGATGATAATCTTCATTCTCAGAGATACTTGCAGCAAACCAATAACTTAGAAGAAAATCTTGTCAAGGTTAGATTTTCTTTCTTTTTTAGCAGAAAAACGAAAGGAAACCAATATTTGGTAGCATTACTATTTAGTCCGTACCCGTTACAAGGCGTAGTAGTTTGTGGATTTTTTTAAATGATTGCTAAGTAAATTAAAAAAGCGAGAGTATTTTTAAGACGCAGTCTTGTCGTTATATGATGACAGATGCAAAATTAACGAAATCCTTGTCGAAACTTATTGCCACAGAAGTGCAAAGTTTTCATGATGACTCAGCCAAGAGAACAATTAATTTGCATTCTTTTGTTCAAACATTGGTATGTTTAATGATTTTTTTTTTATAAATTTGATTTTTTGATAGAATAAAGTAGCCTTCGTTCCTGAAACCTTTCGAGTATTAATATGATAGTATTAATATAATTGGTCATGTCGCCTAAGTATGTCTTTGTTCAAATTAATATTATATTACAAATATAGTGTTTTATGTATTCTTTTTTTATGTACACAACAATATGATATAGATTTATTTTATTTGTTCAATTTTGTTGAAGCCTTTGTTGATTGCAAGGGATCAGATCATCAATTTGGAACTAACCATATTGGAAATTCAGAGGCTGATTATTTTTCATTAATTTTCCCTGTCGATAAAGTGATAATAAGGCTTAATTATTATCGTTATTGAACACTTCTTTAGCGGGATATTTTCTATCACGTAGACATTTTATGATTTTATTCTCAATGTTATCTTTGAATGTTCTTATAGGATAGTTTACATAGATAACTTTTTAGAAAAAATAAATTTTCATACTCTCCAAAAGAGAAAAAAGAAACAATCTATGTAGAAACATAGTGAATAAATGTAATAATGAGATTTTCATTTTTTTTTTTTATTTCTTTTTCCTTCAGTGCATTGCTATCGAACAAGAATGAACATACTGATAGCGGTAGTATTGGTAGGAAGAATGTCCGGTTAGGAAAAATTAGGATGGAATAAGGGAAATAATTTTTACTTTTCATAGCCTAAGTTGTAAGTTGGATTTAGGTCCTGGATTTCAATTTAAATTTTTTTGAAGCTACATTTGGTATAGAGTGGTTTAACAGAATTTCCACCAAATTTAAATAATTAAATTGAATAAAATCTTTTTGGTTTTCATCATTAAATTTCATCGGTTTTGACTATTCAGCATCAGTAGGGTCATAAATTTTTGTTTTGAATTTGTAAACATTTTTAGTCTTCATCGCATGGACCAAAGTTTCGACATTCAAAGGTCGAAATTTGATAGATTGTACAAACTTTCTCTCAGGATATTAATATACTACTGTGGCGATTCCAATTTATAGTGAAAAATATTTGTTTCCAGACAAATTTTTTAAAAAATGAATGTGGTTTAATCGAAGAAGATGGGAAAACAACGCTTGATAATCAGCAGTCAAGCTGGGCAGCATTCGGCAGTCATTTTATGAATATCCTCAACCTTCCACCTGCTTTATCATGCCTGTAATTGTTTTTCATTTTTTAGTTATTCAGTAAGATTTTTTCAACACTTCAGTTAAAAATGATTAGTAAATTTAAGGTTGGTAGTGATGCTTTGAACTTTTAAGCTAGTTTCGAAAAAAATTGTTTTTACAAAAAAAAGTGTTCTGAGTATTTAGATAAAAGGCATGGTACAGTGATTGGCCGGTCATTATTGCATTTCCATAGTATCACTATATATATATTACTATATTGGCTATTTTTTTTTTTTGCCTGTTGATAAAGCTAAACACTTTTTTTATCATTCAGCGGACCGTTATTGCTGGAGGAAATTCCGAAAGGAATGAATGATGAATTTAACAAAGTTGAAAAAAATTCAAAAAAGAAGGTCGAAAGGGCAAAATTAAAGCTGGATGAAAAAATAGTGCAGTTACGAGAAGTTAAAGTAAGTAATTAGCAGAGAGGAAGCATTTATTCAAATCATAAGGTTAAGTGACGGTCTGAGTGATCAACTGAAATAGCTGAAATCCATTCAAATTTTATAAAGTGGTCAATGTGTAAATGAATATTAAGGTTGTTAAGGTAGTAAATGAGATTGGATTTATTACTTTTTTTCCATAATGACTTTAAATATCTGCTTCAACTGTTAAATGAATGATGAAAGGATATAGTGACAAATAATTATGTTTAATTTTTAAAAGATATCAGTTTTTTTAGGAAGAGGAATTGCAACGACGAAAGGATCCGCTTGCTAGACAACTTGACAATGTCATGCATTGTTTGAAAAGTTGTTTAAAGCAGCGTAATATGATATCAATTAATTATTTCGAATTTTGCTTCCATCCAATGGATTTCTCGCGTTCTGTGGCAAATGCTTTCTATACATCATTTTTATTGAAAGAAAATAAAGTTGGATTGCATATTGGCGATGATAATATGCCACGTTTGAGTAAGTTTAGCAGCACAAAATGAATGATTGGAATACTTTAAATTTTTTCCTTTTGTGTGCAAATTATGATATATTTCCAATATGAAGATGGAAAATTTTTAGGTTTAATTGGTAATGCTGAACGTAAAGCTCTTGAGAAAAGTAGTGATCAGGACAATCGTGGTATTATAAGCTTTAGCTATAGTGATTGGCAAGAAACAGTCAAATTGTTGGATATCAGGGAGCCTGTTATAATTGATCATTAACATGCTGATCTCAATCAAATGTTTGGATCTAAACGCTTCGTTTTTGTGTCATTTTTTTTTTATTCTTTCTCCCGATGCATAGTGAAGCAAAAATTTTCGTCATTTTTTGGCTTATGTATTTTTGTTTCACTTTGAATACTTATTCTCAATTAGTGCTTCTAATGTTACTAATAGGAATTAAAACTGTGATGTGACTACACTTAGTTGTATCAGGATTTACTATTTTTGATTTAACTACTTTTCAAGGCTGTTAGATTCTTTACATACGGACAATGGAAAAATATTATTTGAACTAACTTCAAAGTCAAAATTTTGTTAAATACTAATACATAAAATCGAAAAATCGAATATTATATATAGCAAGACTTTTCATATTTCTAAACATTTTTGAAGGATATAGTTATGCTATTTATTGTCTTATGTGCGGTGCATACTTTTATGCCGATCTTCATCTATGCTCATCCTATGTGACCAATTAGTTTTTTGATGCATAATTTTATAAAAATTTCATAGGTTTCACTTTTCTTTCTTTTTATTTAGCGGTACATAACACGCTGTTTATAAATATGTTTTGGAAAATTTATTTCATCGACATTACTATGTTCACTTTTCATTTCAAAACAAAAATAATCCTTTATTTGCCTGTTTGGTTATTACTGGAGGTTACATGGGTTAATTCTAATTGAAATAAACAGCAATTTCGGTAGGATTTATTCTTATAAATTATTATTTTTTTAAAAAAAAAAATTATTCAAATTATCGTTCATAAGGAATAGAAAAGTTTAAAATTTTAATTGAATTAGTACTCCTTCTGAATTTGTGTCATATCCTTTATAAATATGCATTAATAGCTGGAAGCATGAAATGCTTTCATAATTGATAAGAAATGAAGGTAATGTATATTGTGATTTTAAATTAGAGCCGATTTTAAAAAATTTTGAATGCTGTGCGTATTATCCATATTCTTTCTTTTCTTCTATGTATTTCCTCTCTACTTCTAAAATAATTTATTTTCCGTTCTATTTGTGGCAGTCGAAATTGCTGAGTTGGTGAAAATCTGAGGTAGAGCAAACTTAAGTTCATGATAATACGTATACGGTAGTGTTTTTTTAATGAAATTATGTAAGCAAGGAATTTGCCATTTGTCATGTTTTAGCATAATGATAACTATATGTGTGTGTATATATAAATAATGTGTATATATTTTTTTTTAACTGTATGTGTATTTTTTTTTCTTTATCTTCGGTTGAGTGGTATAAATCTTAAATCTCAACTTTCAATTGTAGTTTTCTTCCACTGTTTATTATACTTTTCTTATTTAATTATGTTTTATTTTTCTTTATTTCATTATTAGAGCCTATTTGTCATATTTAAGTTAGAAAATTACTTTGTTGTATAAGTAATGGAAAGAAAAAAGATCGTTTAAAAAAAATTTGATAGTTTAAACCAGCGCTTCACACGTTATTCTGCTAAATCCTTCTTTAGATCTCGATTAGCTGTAATTTGATGTAATGATGAAGTCGGCATCTTCTAAAATCTCTTATTCGATCAACGATTCACGTTGGTCTGAGGCTGTGGTGGAACCGTATAACTTTATCAATGTTACAGAAGAAATCCAAATGGAATCTTACTTTGAAAAGCAAGATTGTGGTTAAGTCATTTCAAATATTTAATGTTTAATTATGGTCTTAAATCTTTGGAAGTTGCTTAATTTACAGAAGAATTTTTTGATTTTGGAGCCAAACTGAAGTTGAAAAGTCACTTGATTATTTAAATATCCTGTAAATCACATTTATTAATTATTTCTTACTTTATTTTGAGTTGTTATTTGCATCTTCTTAATGTATTTCTACTTTAAATTATACTGACATTCCTAGTGTTGTTCCATTCTTTTTTTAGTTGCTAATTCTTGTGCAGTCGGTTTGTACCATTTTTTACTTTATGTTATGTCTTTTTCACTTTGTTATAAATAATTCATTCTTTTTTTTTTTTATCTTGAATATGGATAGCAGTTTTTAAATAACTGTTTTCCAGGTCTTTCATGTACAATTTGTAAAGCACCTATTGATGAAGATCGAATTGACTTAATAGCACATTATAAATCTGACTGGCATCGGCATAACCTTCATCGGATTTTGAAAGGACGACCATTGCTCACAGAAGATGAGTTTGAGCAAGCGATGTCCGATGATGGTTGGTTATCAGAAATTTAGTTCGAAAAAAAAGATTCAGAACAGCTTCAGCTGAATAATTTATTTTAATTAGAAAAAATAGATTACTAAATAATTCTGATTTAAGTTTTTTTTTTTTTTTTTGTTTAATATTGTAAACTAGGTCTTTTACATTTTATTACGCTTTCACATTATTTTCACATAACTTTATAATGAATGAAATTTAATTTTATGTTAATTAATTTCTCTGTATTTTTTTATCAACTAGATAATTTTACTGCTTTTTGTTAATTTTGCAAGAATTTGTTATTGCAGATCAGCTGAGCTTATTGGATACGGAAAGTGATGATGAGATAAAGCCATATACTGGCGGAGCTCATGCTTATTTCGTAAGCGACGAAATGGTATATTCCATATATCGATGTATTTTACTGAAAAATGAGGTTATATCACGAAATTTGTTCAATCGTCCATTGGACTGTGTTATTTTGTTGCTTTCTGCTGGTCATTTCTGTGGTGGAATTTTCGAGAAGTAAGTACTGCCTTAATAGGAATATTTCGTATCAACTGTTGGATCAACTGTATCAACTGTTTGGACACTTCTGTAAAAATATTTAAATTTGCATTTCACAAAAATTTTATTTTTATATTGTATTATAGTCTATTACCTACGATCTAAGATTCTGGAACATTCTGGTTAAATGAATTTTTATATTGTATTATAGTCTATTACCATTATTACACATGAAATATCAAATAAGTGAAATTAGTTTGTGATACATAATTTTCGATTTGAATATACTGTGTCATGTTGCGAGATTTTTAAATTCTTGTTTGAATTTGCTGTTTTATTTTAGTAATAAACTATTGGTACACAAGAGTTTCCATCGTTATGTTATCCGAGCGAAACAGGGAACATCACAGTCAGTATCTGATGCACGAGGATCTGCGGCAAAAAGTGCTGGTGCTTCTGTGAGGAGGTTGAAAATTTTCTTAAAGAGTTTGAAACACTGATTAACATAAACTGCTATTTAACGAGCAATGAGAATGAGCAGGAGACAAATTTAGTGTTAGAAATGTTTATTTCTTGTCGGTCAGGAACAAGGCACTTGGTTGATTAAATTAGATCTTATGTATTAATGCTTTTTTTTTTTCATTCCCTTTACACTGTTTTTACTTTTTAATATATAAGTAGACGAGACTAGTTGATCGAGAGAGTGGACAGTGGTTATTGGAATAATTGAGTATTTGAATCGATACAGACATACAGTAAATCAATAATCCTCTACCCATCTTTTATTTCTAGTAAATGTTTTAAATGAAATCATTAATTACTGGATCATATATATTGTACATTAATTGTGGAGTTTTAATGGAGTTGAAATCTTCAAACATCTTTGTTTACTACAAAAAGATAATTGTCAGTCTTTGAGCTGTTTAATTTCATTGCTGTTTGAAGGATTAAGAAGATATTAACTTCTGTAAACGTTAGAAGTTTCATACTTCGTTTTACAATCTTTAATTTGTACAGATATAACGAAAAAGCTTTAAAAGAAGAAATTCAATGTTTGTTAGCAAATTGGTCGAAGTTATTGGAACAAAGTCCATTAATATTTGTGCGTTGTCCAATGTCGTTAAGGTAATACGTTTCTTTTCTTAAAATTATTTTAAAAAAGAATAATAGTTTTGGGCTTAAATCTTATGTATTAGTGCTTCTTTTTTTTCATTCTCTTTACACGGTTTTTACTTTTTAATATGTAATTAGATGAGACTAGTTGATCGAGAGAGTGACAGTGATTATTGGAGTAATTGAGTATTTGAATCGATACATACATACAGTAAATCAGTGATGTCTCCTTATTATTCATTCTTTTACAGCACTTAATGTGCTGATCCTGAAGTAATAGTTGATATTTAGAATTCTGTATTATACATCAAACCCAAATGTCAAACTCGTATACGTGTTGACCTTAACACTAGTATTGTCATTCATGGCAATTTAATCGCTCTGAACGGCCGAACCGTCAATTAATAATTGCACTAGAAAAAGTGGCTTGAATTAGGCCTAGTTTTCCCACAAACCACAAAATCATAACAAATCTTATAGCGCCACTCTTATGTCTATTGTCGATATATAGATGGAATGGATGTACTGTCATTTCCTTATACTATTACTTTAATAGCATTATTTATTGTTTTATATTGTTTTCTATTCATTATTTGCTTGAATATTCGCAGTTTCATGAAGAAATCGTGCTAAAGAATTAAAAATTTTAATTGTGGAGTTTTAATGAAGTTGAAAGCTCATGCAGTGCAGTTCTTTTCTTTTTTTTGTATTGCAGACATGTTTTTTTTGAAGAAACGAAAAATTTCAAATTACAAAAAGATGACGAACGTTTGAGGACAATACCATTCGAAACACGCCGACCAACGGTAGACGAATTACAGCGAACATGGTCTAGGTTGAGTATGTTTCCTGGTTTATTTTCTCCTCCACGCCTTTTTTCTCCCTTTTTTTTTTCAGCTCTTGCGGTACAGATTTTTGAGGTTCATTTTGTTTGACTTTTAAACCTTAAGATACTTTTCAAGGGTCTTTGATCTGCACATTATGATTGTTTAGAATAAATAGCTGTTCCGTGTTAGACAGAACTGGTTAATAGCCGTGTAGTATAAAATCGCGCCTCCATAAAATTTCTGTTACGTTGATAATGAGAATTAGTTGAAGTCGTTGAAATTTTTCTTTGATGTGTTTACTATTAAATCATATTTATAGAAATCATTCGTTCTCACGGGTCAGTAGTTAATTTCAATGAAGAACAAGAAAGACTTAAAAAGCTGCGTAAGAAACAGAAACGATTATTTCGGCGCAAGGTATCAGGAGTAAATTACCCGTCCAGTGAATCTCTGGAATCAGATAGTGATAATGCCACTGCTGAAATGAATCAACAACAACCTGAAGTAGTGATGAATATATCAAATGTAAAATTGTAGTTTTATTCTAGTATATGTTTGTGATGCTTAAAAATTAATTCACTGAAAAAGTGGGAAAAATATGTTTTGGCTGCAAAAGATTTCAAAATTCTGTTTGATTTCTGACAGCGCGGTAGATTTTTGATCGACTTGCATTGAGGAGCTGCCACTACCGATTTTTCCAAAACCTTTTTTTCTATTCATTGGGTTTCATTTCATTTTTCGGGATCAAATGCTGAAATTATTGTCAAAGGTTTTGGGTAGAAATCATATATATTTCAGCAAGGAAAACAAAATTCGGAACAATGTGAAGCAGTGGTGAATGTTTTGAGCGATGTAAATATCCAGGCTTTGTATGCTTCTATACGTTTAAATTCGGTTTCAAAACTGCATCAGCTGTTGGAAAGCAATGAGGAAAGCAAAGAAGAATTCTTGAAATATATCCGGGAAGTGAGATTTCCTCCGACTTCTTCAACTTTTCTGCATGTTGTAGCGAGAAGAGGTGCAGTGGAAATCATGGAAGTACGTATTCAAATATATAAATTTTCCATTTCTTTGATAAGGGATGCCATACATTTTCGTCTGCTTTTATGAGAGAATTTAAATTGTTCACTATAATTTCCAGGAGCTATTATTGTTAGGATGTGATCCAGCTGTGAAAGACAGTGATGGGAAGGTTCCTTACCAGGTATTTTACATCAATTTGTTTGCGAGTACATCATTAATATACTACCCTTATATCGTAGGAAACAAGATCTAAATTTCGGATTTTATCACGTTAGGTCGCCCAAAACCGAGCGGTTCGTCAAGCGTTTAGCAAATTTCGATCCAGACATCCCGATGCATTCAACTGGAATGTTAGCCAAATACCAGAACTAGCGGTACTGAGTGAAGAACAATTAGCCAAGGAGGCAGAAAAAAAACGAATCCAACGGGAAAAAAAGAAGCAACGTGATAAAGTCAAAAGAATTGTCAAACATCAAGAGAAGATAGAACAGGTAATGATTTTGCATTTCGTTTTTCAGTAACAGTTTTTCTTTTTAAAGACCACAAGTTCATTACTAATTAACCAATTAATTAATTACTAAAATTACCAGAGAACCGATTATTATCATTTTTTTTTTTTTAGGAACAACGTCAAAAGTATTTAGCTCTTTCTGATCGAGAAAAAAGGGCTCTCGCTGCAGAACGCCGTCTTGCTGCATCTTTGCAAAAGGGTTGTCAGATTGTTGAAAATGATGGTAGTCGTTGTTTCAAGGTCAGTTATTATTTGGTGATAAAATGGATCAATTTTTACAGACAAGAAATGTAACTACAACTTAAACATATATATCATTACATTAGTTAAATTTTTGATGCATGTTTGAAATTGGGATATTTAACTAATTCAGTATTGTTGCCACTTTTAGTATTCTAATTGCAATTATTATTAGTCTATTTCTCCTCTTTATAGTGTTAATTACAATTGCTATTATAATTGTCACTTACTATAAAAAGAGGAAGTAAAAAAACTTAAAAAGAGGAATAAGAGATCTTTTTTTTTATAAAAAGAGGAAGTAAATAATTATAATAATTGTTAATGGCTATTATTAATTATTATTTTCTTTTAGTGCGGTGTAGTTTTGATTCCTAAGCATTTTGAATATTGTGATAATCGTTTCTGCTCTCTCGCGTGCCTGCAGCAACATCGACGGGAACATCCGCCTCAACTTATATCCTGATAATCTTAATACAATAACTTATTTTGCTGTCAGTGGTTATTTTATTATATGTTACTTCAATAAATTTTTTCTAAAAGTTACGAGAGATCTTTTTTCTGATGTTATTGACACAAGGAATATATATTTCTTAGTTACGATTTCCCTTAAAATTCAATCAAGTCGAGGTTACAAATCGTAGTCGGTAATAGTTGATGTTTGCAATTTATGAATCATTCTTTTTTTTTTAAGGTGAAAGCAAGTGCTGCACTGCACTAGATCTATTGATTTGTCAATAATTTTCGCAAATATCAGCGATTGCTAACCTTCGCATAATTTTTAGGACCTATTAATCACTTCTGTGTTTTATAACTCTTGCTTTAGATTTATTAATGTTAGTTTTATATTCATATGATGGATGTGAGAAAAATCTTTTGGATGTGTTATATCGGATGATAGTGTTTCTTGACAAATTCGACATTCATATTTTCGTAAACTTTGATACTTAGCATTTAAAAAGGATTGCCGGTATTTTACCCTGTTCGTTTCAGAAACCTGTCGTTTTTGGAGAGTTTTAACACGGTTTGGGATGTCATCATTGGTTAAACTTTTGAAGTAAGTGTTATTTTTCTAAAATTTACTCTGATAGCTTTCCACTCTTATTATGTAACGTATGTAGTAAAGGAATCTAATTAGAAGTATATGGATGATTTATTCGGTGAAATTTAGTTAATAAAATATGTTAACAGAGTTATATTAACGTTCGAGTGTATAGTGGTTTTTGGGACAGTTGGTGAAAACTGCATTCTTATACATTCTGTAAAACGTAAATGGAATAACAATTTCCTTTATTTCAATGTCGAACAGTGATAAATTTGCTTCTCATAACATGTAAAATAATTTCACCGGAGAGCTAATATTCAGAATATCAAATTTCTTGACAATCATCCATTTTGAAAAAAAAAAAAACAAAAGCGTGCTTGTTTTTTATAAATCTTGATCCTCCAAGTTATTTATGGTTTTTGAGTATAATAAATCCAACTCCATTATTTTGAATGTGGTTTATAAAAGTACATTGAGTTTGGCAAGTTATTTCTTGTGAATTTCCAAAGCATGCTTTTTTTCTCTGTGTTTCTGCAGGCAGAAGAATAATCTATTCAGACCAGCAGTATTAAATGTGCAGAATAATTATTTGGATGAACACTGTATCATTGTTGATGAGAATGATAAACCTTTGCGATCTGAATCCAAACGGTTTTGTCACTCAGCCAAAACATGTAAGTTATTGTCATAGGTAATTTATGTTTTCTTTATGAATAGATAACAATTCAACTTTAAAGAAATTCGTGTTTTCAGAGTACATTTTTATGCTTGTTGGGTATTCATAGAATATCTCGAGGGAATTCAGTATTGTACGTATTTGATTTTCTGGTGGAAAATTACTGACAGTATTACTGAATGGGAGTCTGTCTTAGATAATTTTTCTACTATTTTAGTCTAAATGCTAGTTATACTATGATTTGTTCAGCTGTTTGGCATTTGCTAGTCAGTACATGCACATAATTTTTAGGCTTCGTTGAAACTTGGGGTTAGTTTATAAGTGTAAGACATTGTTTCAATATTATTCTTATTGAAGCATGAGAATCATTGGGAACTAAGTTCATTATATTGTAAATAATTATTGATATTGCTCATAGGTTTTTTTGCGAGTTTTATTTTCCTTTCCAGTAACCCTGCATCGTGCGTTTAGCGTTTTTCTCTTTACGGAAAACCACGAAATGATCCTGCAGAAGCGTGCTGTTCAGAAATTGACATTTCCATCAGTGTGGACAAATGCGTGTTGTAGTCATCCGTTGTGGAACGAAGATGAAATGTGCACTGATGAGAATAATGTTGGAATTCGGCGGGCTGCCAGAAGGAAACTTAATCATGAATTAGGCATTCAGTCTGTTGATATTGATCAGATGAAGGTAGGAAAATTTGAAAATTAGTTTTTTAGTAAATTCTGGACTTTGCTATTATCATCACACTAATGACTAAATAAAGTTTGCTGCAATTTAATGCTCTATTGAAGCTAACATAACACACAACATCACAGAGCATTACATACACTTAATTTAACTTTAAATTCTCAGTTAAAAAATTATTTATCATTTTTATAAAGCTTCATAAAGGTATGTGTTTAATTCAGGTCATGGGTCGTTTTTTATATAAAGCAATGCATGATGACAATTGGGGCGAACATGAGATTGACTATGTTATTATTCTACGTGGTTGTAATGTCAAACAAATTAGACCAAATCCGGAAGAAGTTGAAGCAGTAGCTATTGTTTCATCAATGGAGGAGCTCACTGAAATCTTGAAAAGTGTATTTTTGCCTTTCCTTGAACTCTAGAGTATTTATTCAAGGGCACGCTATTTTTGTTGTGAACTTCACTGTTTTTCAATAAAGTACATTCGGTTTGTATATGGTATATATGTGGTGATTTCATCGGTTTTCTGATTTTCGATTAATGTTTAATGTTTTTACTATATTTATTTTTTATTTTTCCTCAGTGAATTTCATTCCAGGTAGTGAGGCCTCATTCTCTCCATGGTTCAATTTGATTGTTCGAAACAATTTTTTGCAGACATGGTGGCATGAACTGGATCGTTTGGATGGGTTAAAAGATTTTAAAACGATACATCGACTAAATTGACTTTGTGTTACTCATCACTATCCATAATTTATTTACAAAAAATTATGAGAAGATCTTAACTACATAAAACAATCATAATGATAGATCTTTGGAAAAATGATGGGAAAAGTTGTACATATTTTTAATTTTATTAAGTTTATTATTGATATTGTTACTTCTGCGCCTATAAAAAATAAAAAGCTCAAGATTTGATACTTTGTTATTACCTATCGTTCAAAAACACGGATTTTATAAAAAATTTCTTCATCTATCCATTTATATACAGCTGTTACCAATTTGTATATTTATTTGCTCGGATGCATTTATTTATGTTTCTGTGATTTACCTTTTCATTTACTAAATGATTCAATTTTCTTGAACAAATATTCCTGGATTGTGCTTAAAATTATGAATGGAAAATCAAGAAAATATCAAAATGAAAAGAAACCAATTGCATAGTATATTAAATTTCATAGTCCTATAATTATATAACTTCAGTGCAGTACAAGATTAACAATAACTTGAAATGTGAAGTGTAGACGACCTTTATATTGACATCTGATTAAGCTTGACTAGTTGTGTGCGTGTTTCAACTATTCGTTTTTATGCATAATTCTCATTTTAATTTGCACTGAATATGTATTATTAGGCATAATGCATACGGCCTGGGCACGTGCTAATGCGATATTTGCGTTTGTTCTTTCTGTCTTATCAGCCTTAACGTTTTGCGTTTTCGTGTCCACTGTTTGGTTACCGAACTCGGCACCAGTTACTTTATCAGCGAGTAATATTCGCGTGTAAGTTCCTTATTGTCGATTTTTTTTAATGTCTACTTAGAGTAGCTGTTATATGCCAAACAAAAAGTTTATTTTACCAAAGGTATAGTACCATATTTTACTTATGGGTTGTTAGTCATTTCTCTGAAGTCCCTACTTTACACTGTGACTTCATTTAGATTTTATCTAGTAATTGCAGAATATTTTGTAAATTTGAGAAACCAGTTCTTAAACAAGGATATCGAGTTTGATTTCAGGAAGAATTTCGTAGATTATGCCTCAGAGGGTTCACGAAGTGATGTAGTAATGGCAGACCTGAAGATAAAAGTTGATGTTGCTCCCATATTTAATTGGAATGTTAAAGAGATCTTTTTATTCCTTGTAGCAGAGTACAGTACACCAAAAGCACCTCTTAATCAGGTACCAAATTTAAAAAAGAAAATGAAATTTTCTGTTGTATAGGAAAAGAATTTTTCCGTTGCATCTATTAGCATAAGGAGACATTCAAGTAAAAGTAATGAGAATAGGGTATTAGTTCGAGGAAGATAGAATTAGTAGGTATTCATCAGAAAGAATGTATGAGGTGCATATTTTTAAAGTTGGAGTAGGGAAAGAGAATGAGAGAGTAATGGGTAGGGGAATGAGATGGTAGTTAATTTCTCAGTGGATTATTTTACTTAAACATTTGTGAGTTTAACCACATTACAGATTTTGCAGTTCCTTATACTATTTATTCGTATTTCCATGAAGTAAGAGAACTGTGTCAGGGGCAAATATCCGATGTGAAGAAGTTATGTAAGCTAGATTTTATAATGGCAGTAATTGGAGGAGGCACATACCTTAGCAGATACGTCAGAAAAAGAGTGTATCAGATTAAGGACATGTAAACACTCGTTGTAAAATTGAAGAATGGCAAATATTGGCTTAAGAAAAAAAAAATTATAATTTTAAGATAACATATGTAATATATTGGAACATTTTTCAGAATAATTGTAATAGAGTGAATTTTTACTTCTACACAAATTTTCATGCAGATTGTACTTTGGGATAAAATCTTGAGACGTGGCGACTGGTCGGCAATACACGAAGAGAGCATTACACCAAAATACTACTTTATGGATGATGGTACCAATCTACTAAATCACAAAAATGTAACTCTTGTACTGAGATGGAATGTGGTACCGAATGCAGGTTATCTGGCAATTGCACAAGGTGAAGGACAATATCGGGTCGAATTTCCATCCAGTTATTACAGTGGTCGATTTTAGGAGATAATGTTAACATTAAATTTTTGTCTGTGATTATTGTTTTGTTGCTTTCTGTTGGACTTTATTTTTACACATCTAAATCTGGAATCAACTTACTGCATTACATCTATAACGAAATGACTGATAAATTGTCAGGAGGATTCTTTTTTTTCAGCTTAATCTATTAACATAGCAACACATACGCCTCTGCCTTCTTTCTATGTTCAAGAAAAGAATGACTGGATGAAAAAGGAAAGTTCGAATTTGTATTGCTCTATGAATACTCAATTCTCCTCTCTCATTTCTATACTTTTTAGGCAAATATTTATGAGATATAATTTTTCGATATTCAATAAATTAACAGTATAATGTAAAATGTTCAGCGAATAAACAATTAACAGTATAAACATCGTCCATTTTGCATATTTTAATGAACGAACAGGGAGAGAGAGAGAAGAAAGTAAGTATGGCGAGAGATTTTTGTGCTTTCATGTTACTTCATATCAGTATAGCTAAATTATATTCTTCCAGTAATAAAAGCTTCAATATAAAGTCTTAATGCTAACAACGAATGACCTTAGATCTACTGACATATGTGTATAAACCTCAAACTTCTCTTAAGTTCTCATCAGTTCCTCACTTAGTTTATAACAATTTTGCCCGGGTGGTATTTTACGGTGTGTGCATCATGTTATGTCATTAATTGGTACTTCAAAAAAAAAAAAAAGACTGGGTATGTTTGAAGTCGTAACGTGTACGTTGCTCACAATTTGTTAGTTACTTATTTACAACGTATAGCTATACAATTATTGGGTAGTTTTTGTTGTTACGGTAACCATGCTATTGCTTCTTGTATTCTTTTTTAAATTTATCAAACATAAATTTATTGGAGATAATGTGATTATAATGTGTACATCAAATATTTCTATAAACAAATTTTCTCATATGTGTAGAAAGTGTGATATTAGATGAGACAATTGTCGAGAATTTGGAGAGAGAATTTAAGATACATCGTGTTGTTTACATACAATTTGATGTGTGAAATAAAGCTGTACATATCTGACATTACAATCGGTTGATTAGCGGGTCAAGAATCATTATATATTTTGTTAAAGAATAGATTGTAGAGCGTGTAATGATACTGAGATATTGAATTTTTAGAGTACTGGTCAAGATGAAATTGTTTGAAAGATGAAGGCTAAGAGTGGATGGATTAAAAGTCAAGAGCTAAAGATAATTGCAAACAACGAAAATAAATTGCTGTGTTAATTCTATTGTTCAATTTATCCTTCGTGACCATGGTTTGCCTTTTTTTGTGTCTTTCTTTCCTTTTTCTTTCTTCTTTTTCTCTCATATATAATTATTTTCTCACTAAATATCATGTGAATTTAATTCGAAATAAGTTATAAATTGAAGAGTTATAGGAGGATGGCTTTAATGGAAGGTTTTAATCGGAAGGTTACATATTTATCAAATATTAGCGAAAAGAAGCTGTTTTTTCTTTTTGATTTCCCAATTCAAGGAAATCAAACAATTATGTCTTTATCAGAGATAAGTAATGAATGAAACATTGCACTTATATCTACACATACTCATGTAACACGAAATTCCTCATCCTTGCATTTGCTTATCATTAGACTTTCCATTGTTCACATCATTTCCATTGTTCACATCATTTTGTTCACATTTGTTGAACAAAAGCTGAAAAAAAACGTAATATTATTTTTGAAGAAAGTATGAACAAAAGTGCATTAAGACATCAAATCATGCTTTTTGAAGTACTGATTTATTTTAGGGTGCAAACGCTTCATCTCAACTAGAAAAAGAAATCGGTTCGGATCATTTACTGAGCAGTGATCATTTCTATGGACTGGTCAATGTTTGTGTTAAAATTATTTTTGCAAAAAAAAAAATAAAAGTGAAAAAAAAAAATGCTAGTTGAAATTTTTGATTAAATTCACGTGCCAGAATAAGGAAGTAATGTTTTTAAGTGCGAGTAATGTGTGAGAATTTTCTCAGTATTTAATCTAGACCTTTATTTCTTGATGAATTTATTTGTGTTTATTTATTTCAGTTCGGTAATACCTGTTATTGCAATTCGGTTATTCAGGCGCTTTATTTTTGCCGTCCATTCCGTGAAAAAATTTTGCAGTATAAACAACAATTGAAGAAATATGATAAGGAATCAGGTTGTATCATACAGCATTATAATACAAATCAGCATTTTATTTGGGATAATTAAGCAGATATTTTTTGACATTTTAAGATTCTTGTAATTAATCATATGTCCTCTTATGGTTTTTCATTTACAAATTTTTTTATTTCTTCGGATTCATTGATTTTAGGAAGAGAAAAAGAAAATTTACTGACTTGTCTTGCTGACCTTTTCCATAACATAGCAACGCAGAAGAAACGAGTGGGCACAATTGCTCCGAAAAGATTTATCACAAAATTAAAAAAAGAAAATGGCAAGTACACATTATGTTTATATCCGCTTTTTATACTGGTGAAATACTGTTGCAAACGAGAAAGATTAGTTCCATTATTGTCTTTTACATTTTCTTTTTTTTTCTTTTTTTTTTAAAGAAATCGGCGACTTTTGTATCTTGAAATGCTGAAAATTTGCTAAAAATCATTTTATATTTGCGTTTTATGCTACAGTTAATGTTAGCTTATTAAGCATGAAAGGAATTAAATTATGTTTTCCATAAAACATCGGAATTTTTTGCTTTTTGTTGGTAGCTTAAAATAGTCAAAATGTTGCTGAATAGCACTGCCTCTTTTTTCTTTGATGATTGAGCTTTCACGAAAGAAGCAAAAGATGCAAAGACTTGGGGACTAATATATGCATTATTTCAGGTATATTTGATAATTTTTCGCAACAAGACGCCCACGAATTCCTGAACTATTTGCTAAATACTATATCAGAAACCTTAGCTGAAGAGAAAAAAGCAGAAAAAATGGAAAAAATGATTCGTACAAACGGAATGACGAAGAAAGGCTCCAATGTTGTCCTTCCACCGTACGAACCATTAACATTGTGTCAACCAAGGTAAAGTTTTTTTTGGCTTTTCATTTTCATGCCATTTTTAATCTTAAAATTCTGTTGAGATTTTCATAATCAAAATACTAATAAAAATGTAAAAAAGAATTTGTTTGCATACTTAGCAATAAGATCAAATTAATCTGGCTCAATTTGAGTGGTTCAAAAAGTGATGCTACATGGATTCAAGAAATTTTCCAAGGAACTTTAACTAATGAAACACGCTGCCTTAATTGTGAAACGGTAATTTATTATTATTAATTTGTTTTAATAAGCACTTTTTTGTTTCATTTTGAATCTTTTCAAGAGAATTTTTAGTCAAATTTCTAGAACCGTACCCTGAAAATGACACAGATTTTATATTGTATATGGGAGTTTGGAGCAACTTGAAAACTGTGTCAAGTATTAAGAATATTTATAATTGTAATTCTGAAAGAATCGGTTATCATCGGCTGATTTAACGAACTTTTTAACATGGCAACAGAATGGTAACTTTTATTCTGTGAAGGCTTAATTACTTGGATTTCTTTACAGTTCTTCTGATTTTTAATTTAAAATGTAATTTGTTGTATAATTTTTTTTCTTCCTTCATAACCGATCCAAAACTTTATGTCTTCTAAACCTCTTATAGTTATAATGTTATTTCCGAAAGAAGAACTAACTGTTGATTTGATTTTCAATGCCTGTAACTTATCAGAAATGAAATACATTTGTTATCCTGCAGAAATGAATTAAAAAGGATGATGTAAGGAGTGATGAATGATTTTCTAATGAATAAGTGGTATTGATACCTTCAACAACTAGAACATATAGTAAAGATCATTATAGGAGGAAAGCAGATTTTTTGATCAAAAGAAATAATATAATCATCTTTTTATTGTTTAGGTATCGAGCAAAGATGAAGATTTTTTGGATCTAAGCGTTGATGTTGAGCAGAATGTATCAATTACACATTGTTTACGTGTCTTTTCTGATATGGAAACATTACAAGGAGAACAGAAATATTATTGTGAAAATTGCTGTTCAAAGCATGAAGTATTACTTGCCTCTTTTTATCATTTTTCTTCCATATTTCACATTTCATTACTTGCTTTTCCCTTTCTGTTTATAACAACAACTTGAATCTATGAAAGAAATTTCAACAATTTATAGGCTCAAAAACGTATGCGCATTAAAAAATTGCCGCAAATGTTGGCATTGCATTTGAAACGGTTTAAATACGTGGAGCAAATGAATCGCCATACGAAATTATCATATCGAGTGTTGTTTCCACTCGAATTACGTCTTTTCAATGTGGCGAGTTGATTATATTTAAATTTATTTTCTTTTTGTTGAAAAATAAAACTGAGGAAATAGTAGCATGCTGAGAGATGAGGGTATATTTCTTCGAGATCATTAAACTTAATAATTCTCATCATTCTATCTTAGCATTTGTTAGAAGTTCATGATAGGGAAGAGAACTACTATCATAGAACTATCCAATGCATTCTTAGAAAGACTGAATGATTCATGTAAGACTTTTTAGAAAAATACGATTTAGATTATATTTAAGATATTAAAACCTGGAACTTCTGTAAGATATGAAAATACATATTTTATGGTTCTCAAATGATGTTAGGTTGATTCAGAAGTTTGAGGTAATTATAGTTATGAGTGATATCATTCCGGAATCTCTCGGCTGCACAGTTTCTTGAAAATATGTCCTTTTTTTACTTTCATTATCTTACTGATTGTTTAGAGTGATGATGCAGTGAACAGGGATCGTCTATATGATTTATGTGCAGTTGTAGTACACTGTGGTTCTACTCCAAATCGTGGCCATTATATTACACTTGTAAAGTCACATAATTTTTGGCTTCTATTCGATGACGATATAGTCGATGTAAGTGATTTTATAATTTTCGAGGATGTCAAAGTACGAAGGTTTTCTGGAGAAAGATGTGGCGTTATTTTTCAAAGATTTCAATGATAGGAAAAAATAAGAACTTTAAGTTTTTGTATCTGTTGCAAAAAATAACTGATTTGTAGAAAATTGATCCTATGGCGATTGAGGATTTTTTCGGTCTTTCGGAATGTGGTGTACAAAAAAACAGTGAATCTGCATACATCCTATTTTATGAAGCGAGGGATGCTGTGAATACGGACGTCAGAGGAGGAGTTGGACAAGTTGCTAATGCATCCATTTAGTTTTTTATCCAAAAATCTTTTGTTTATAAAATTGCGATTTAGTTCAAGCAAAAAGGGCTACTTTTTATATAATCAATTTTATTTATTGTCATGTAATTTTAGTTCATAATTTGAAAAAAAAAAGCATATAAAAATGTTTGCTGGAATATACTGATTTTTTTTCTAATGGGATTTGTCAGTGTCATCTCAGGTCAGTCTATGTATGAAGTTTGAGTAAGAGATGAATATTGTTATGAGCTTTCTTGATTGACATGACAAATTCTTTTGAATAGAGGTTGTAGTTTTCGTTTATACGATTATGAATTAGAAGAATCAAAAAGCTTCACATTTTTTTTTCGATCATTGCAAATGTAAAATTTTGAGGGAGTGACAAAAAGTTGTAAAATAATGTTAAAAATTCATGAAGTTCGGGACTTAAATGAACTTCTAATTAATTTATGGGTATAGCTTAAAACCCTCAGTGATTTTCTTTAGCACACATGAGATAAACTTTTATTTGTATTTAGAAAAATGATTAAATATAATTTGATTTTAACTAAGTGCTTCTTGTAAAGGAAAAAGATAATATAATTTTTGGTTCATGGCCATTATATATATAATACGATAACTTTATATAGTGTACGGTACTTTCAGGAATTTGTAGAAAAATGGTCTTTTTCCTTAAAATTGCTTAAATTTATTTGTACAATAGTGGATTTTGTGCGCATCGGTGATGTAACAATTAGTGATAAATTTGAATATCTTACATAAAAAATTCGATCTGCGATGTGTGTTCAATTAGCGGTTTGGTAAACTGATAATGCATCAGAATCCTCAAATGAAACAGCATTACTTAATCTTACTAACTTATGTTGAAATATTGAAATTATTCGTGAAGGATTAATTTTACGACACTGTGAGCTATTCTTCGAGAATAATAAGTTAATCAAGCAACTGTGAGATCTGGTGATTGACATTATGAGCTTCATTCTTGCAATCTTGTATCAGAGTGAGAGAACAAATTAGAAGATATCTGGTTCTTTAAATTAGAAGATATCTGATTCTTTAACAAATTAGAAGATAGCTGCTTCTTTATACATCGTGTTAGTAACAAGCTTGTTATGCTGAAAAAATTAGCAAGTTTGATCCATGGAATGGATGCGAATAATATTTTGAGGAATAGTTGTTGTAAATTTTACTATTGCTATGCTGTAAATACTGTTACTACTTGTCGTACAGTATAATTTTAGAGAATTATCGGAACTGAACAAGGCAAGTGATTCAACTGCCTCACCTCTTGTTGAAATGGTATAATTCTTTGGAAATTATACCAATATAAATATTTCATTTAAGGTCATATCTCTACCAAAATGATATCTAATGCTTGATTCATTTTTCTGGAAACTATATCACACACAAACAGAAAGAGTCTTTGTTAGAGAATAAAACATAAGCATAAAATTAAAAAGCGGAAGGAATTTCTCATCAAAATAACTTAAAGAAGTAAAAGCTGAAGTAAAATAAAACAAGTGTGAGTAAAAATCAATAAAGTGTTTTCAAAAATACATGATACAAAAGGAAATAAATTTACATTTAGCAGAAAAAAGGTGCGATATTTGATATTTCTGAAGAAATTTAAATCTCTCACATCCTCTAATATTATTTGATTTTCAGTGATGCTTAATTGATACTCACATGTCAATGCATCACGATGACTAACTCACTATCCTCAGTTATGCAATAGCCTCTTACCTAACCATTTCATATCATTTTAATTCTCTCAAAAACTCTTCAAATTTGATAAACACGTCAATATGTTTGGACTCATTGCTATTTCGCGGTCGTCCAATGCATTAATATTTTCATATTTATATGCTTACTTCGAGTGTGTTTCATCAGATTGATGCCTAGCACTTTATGGTTTCTAATTATTTCAACTTTTTTCTTTTTTTGGTTTGCGAGGTCAAAGTTTTCTGAAAACATTCAATGCATTTGCAAAGTTTTGTAAAGTATATATTAGGTATTAGTGATACATCAGAATGAGAAAATGCATTTTTATTTGGTATACATTAGCAATATTTTGCAACGAGATAGTTTTACATAGATATAATAAGCTTAGTGTATATTAAGCGTGCGCTTTTGTGCGTAGAAAATTACGTATAGCACACTTAGCAGATGTTATTTGTATGTATTATGCATCGTAATAATATATGCTACATATAAAAATGTGATATGCTATAATTTATTTTGAACTTTTTTTGACTCATCAGCTTTTAGAAAAAGATTTTTGATTTTAATTTGTTTGTTACTTCACAGAAGTTCCTAATACTTCTCCTTCTGTATTATTTTTAATTCTTCCCATTCATTCATGTAGTACAAACATTTACTAGTCTCTTGTAGTAATAATTAGTTTAAAACATTCGAAACTGTTGACTATTAATTGTCTGTCACATGTTGCAGTGGGTCTTTTTTGTTTAGTTTCTTTTCAACAGATTAGGAATATATCTCATTCTTTCTCTTTTATAAAAATGAACACCCTTCCCGCTACTCTCACCCAAAGAATAAGTATAAAGTTATGCTATCGGTTGCTCTGTACTGATTAAATTTAATTTGTCTTTGGATCTACATTTTCAGGTAAGTCAGCATAATGTTATAATAAAAATATAAGATTAAATATGGTTATATGCATTCATGTGCTGCATTATTTTTTTTACCCAACTATAATGGACATATGTTTTTAAATTTGCTAAGTGTTACTGGTGTAAATATTTCAGATTTAATTTGAGAATGTCACTGGTAACGGTGCAGCGTTCACCGACACCAAGTGAAATTGGAAATTTAGATCAGACGGTAACGAATATATTGTTTTTGAAGTTTTATTTATCATTTTTATTAATACTCGGAGGAAATTCGGGAGATATAACAAATTTTATGTGTTTACCGCAGTAAGTTTTGATTTCTTGACGTTTTGACGAAATCTTCTTTCAGCATAAAGGTAATATTTATGTTTTTAATATTCTTCAGGATATCGATGCAACAGAATGTGGTTCGCCGACATTCAGAGGGCCAATTCCGAGTACAGAATGTTATTTTTACGTCAAAGGTACTGCGGTGATTTTGTTGCAACCTGATCGTACAAATGTTGGACGTAATAATACTGGTGGTAAGTGTTCATTTTAAATTTATTCCACAGTTCGAGTCAATATAATGAAAAAATAAGTTTTTAGAAAACTTAAATTATGTGCTTGTATGATAAATAAGGAATGTGGTTTCATGGACATAAGACTAAATTTTGGCACAGTGAATAAGTACATAAATGTTTGGCCATAGTGAACAAGAGACAAACCATGACATAGAAGTAGAAGATACACAAAAAGTATTAGAGGAGAGAATGATTTTAGGTAAGCTATGGAAATTTTCCTTATCAAAAGCATACTTCACTTTGAACAATTGATTTTTTTTGTTTTAAACTTCATTTGTAATGCCTCTTTCATAGTTTTTCTAATATTTCAGGTGAAATTGAAGAACATTTGCAAGCAATACTAAATATATTGCCTCCTCATGATAATCTTACAATGGCTGTAAGATTACAGCCAGCCACTGTTGAGGCTATCAGTTCAATAAATCATGCTCGTTATTTAGCTGTTGTATCATCTGCACGCCATCAGGAGATTAATTTTCAGAATGTCCGAGAAGTTGTTTTGCTGGGTCTTGATTGTCTTCCAAATAATAAAGTCGCGTAAGTTGACTGCTTTGTATTACTTGTTGTAAATTTTGTGTCTTTTTCTTTTTGCTCTCAGTATATATCAAATAAGGAAATTCATGGATCATACATGCAAGGAGTGGTTGAGCTTTAGTGATTTTTAGTCACTTTAAATAAGTTGCATTGTAGGATCGGTGTGACCATTCCGGTTTATGCTTCAACTCGAGTAAGTTTAGATGGTGACGGTGGTGTGGTTGTTGATTTTGATTCATCATTACATATATTTAGGCCTGTTTCTGTTCAGGCTATGTGGACCATGTTCCAAAGATTGCATAAAGTATGCTTTCGGTGTTTTTTTTTTTTTTTTTAATTCAATTTGAATTTTTGAAATTGCTTTTGAATTTGGTCAGTTATCTGGTGTGTGGTTCATGTCAAACTAAGCACTATGATCTTGTGTTATTGAAGAATGTTTTGTAGGAATTAATCGATGCACAAAATGCAAAAAATTCAGCGCAACAATTTGGAAAAGCAACGAAGCGTTTAATCGATTATTACAGTGAACAGGTATCATCGGATGATGCAATAATCACGATGTGGTTTGTTACTATAGTTGTAATATTTTTCTCAATTGTGATAATTGTTGACTTTGATTCATCATCAAACCTGTTTCTATTCAACCCAGTGTGTTGTATATGGTGGCTTCTCCTCTTATCGAGAAAAACCGGAATGAGTTAATCGGAAAGCGATGTGGAATAGAAATTTGAAGATTACTTCTTGAAGCAAAGCAAATTTCACAGTTTCTTTCTTGCATGTAATATCAAACTGTTAATTTTTCTCTTTATTGCTGAGAGTATAAAATAATTGCAGTAACGACTTCGCTACAAAATGTTTCTCTCCTTATTCTAGTTATAAAGAAGCAGACAACTTCACAAATTAAAAAATACGAAGTAATGGGGAAGAGAGGCGTATTGGGGAAGCTGATTTGATTCTTCATTAAGCTTTGGAAACATTAAAATTGGTTGCTTCCATTAAATTTAGCTTTTCGGATCTTTTTTTTGTAAAAAAGAATTGCACCACTTATTTTTTTCAAAATTTCAAAAATTTGAAGGGAGCGTTCGACATCATATTATACCACTGAAACCAGTAGCGATTTGGGTGCGACAAGTGCGGATGCTGAGCGACTCAGTCATGATTATCGAAGCGATGATGATTCCGGTAATCACTTTTTTTTGAAATAAAATTTTTATCAATGATTATATTTGTTTTTATGACCATCTATATTAGTTGCAATGTTATATCCTTTTCAGTGAAAGCTCTAATTTATGAACGATTAAAAGAAGTGATGCAAACTGTGGATTTGGATGAAGTTACAAGTAGAGATATCCGTTTAAAGGTAATTTTAAATTTATTTTTCCTTTGTAATTACCTGTGATAGACTAACAGTGTGCATATTTTCTCACTTGAAACTTAGTATTTACGGTGAATTATTCAGGTAGAACAAGGTATGCATATGAAACTGGACAAATACAAAGATTTTATCAGTCGCCAAATGATGGTTATTATGGGACAAATGGATAGAGCATCACAGATTTTTCCTTATCTTTATTTGGGTACTGAGTGGAATGCATGCGATTGGCAGTGGCTGGAAAATAATGGGTATGTAAGTTCATTTTAAGAGTACTATATAATATCATAAACTTTGATTTGATATAGATTAATAAGTTTCTTACAAAACTTAAATTTAATAATGATAAGTCTTATTTTCGTAAAGAATTTGAATTACAGCTTTACAATTCACAATTTTGCTTCAATGTTAACGAGACATAAAAATATGCTTTTGCATATGAGCTAATTTCTGATAGCACTTCACTTTTTTTAGAATCAAATATATTGTTAACGTAACGAACGAGGTGGAGAATTTTTTCCCTGCTCGTTTAAAATATCTAAAAATACGTGTCTCGGATGAGGCTAGTACTGAATTATTGAAATATTGGAATCAAACAAATCAGTTTATTAAAGAAGCAAAGTAAGGATTTAATATTTTTTAATTTTAAACTTAGATTTCTTCTTTTTATAATGTTTTTGGTGAATATTTTTGATCGCTTTTGCATTTATCTTTTTAAGAGAAAAAGGAGGTGCTGTATTAGTGCATTGCAAAAAAGGCATCAGTCGGTCGTCATCTACAGTGATAGCTTTCGCAATGAAGGTATAACATTTGTTCATATTTACTTTTATGATATATTTTACATTCCTTACTTTTTCGGTTAGTGAAAGACTTAAATTCATTTTAGAGAAGCTATTGCAGTCTTACAGGATGCTGTAACATCCTAAATGAATGATGATACCTATAGTTCTACAATTCTTTTAGTAATTAGTATTTTCCTTTTACTAGGAATATGGATGGGCACTTTCGCAGGCAATGGAACATGTGAAAAATAAGAGAGGTTGTATTACGCCAAATATTGGTTTTGTGGAGCAACTTAGAACGTTTGAAGGTAACCTGCAAGGCAAATTTAAAATTTATATTTGACTGTATAACCATACGTATTAGTCCTTAATTCTGATTTTTTTTTAAAAAAAACATAATAAAATGAAGAGGTGACTTTTTACTGATTTAATCATTCATAGGAGATGAGAAATGATATAGGCTTTGCATTAAAAATATGGAAGCAAAAAGAAATAAGATAACTTTTTTTTCAAAGGCATTTTATTTGAAATGGTTTGAAATAAATACTTTGAGAGATAATGTGATTTCTATCGCATTAAATGTAGTTCCAACAGAAGTCGAAATATAGTAATTATCATTAATACAGATTAATGCCATGTTACTTATTTGTATTTTACAATTGCTAATTTAGGTATGTTACACGCTTTCAAGAAAAGAAATCAATTTGATGTTACACCGTCAACATCAGCTGATCCTGTTGATTCAGTTCGTTTCCGTCGTATTTTGGACAAATATGATAGAAATGTTATGGATGTGAGTTTCAGTTTGGTCTCTCTGAACGTCGAATTTAGTGAATGTAGCATCTTTTTTGCTTCGTTAGTCATCTTTACAAATGAGACCTTATTCAGTGACAGTATTGATAATTAATAAAACGCTTGTTGACTAACAGAGGAAGAGCTGAGATTTATATCTATATAGCAAGGAGGTTTTATATGTGTCCAACAAATTCTATGTTTTGAGAAGCACAAAGTTTGTTCGATTTTTTAGATAGTAATATTTATAATGAATAATGTTTACTTATAGAATTATCTGCATTTTTCTGATTTTAGAATGTGGAAGTTACACGTTCTCGTATTAAAAATGAACGGTGTGCTGTAAATATGGTCAAAAGTCTGGTTGGTAGTTTTGAAGCGAAAGGTCGCGGTGATGGGCGTAATGCAAGTGAGCCACCGTTATCAGAACGCCGGTTAAATCGACCGCCTGTAACATTCCGGTTGCAAAGTATAACCGACTGGAAGTTCCGAGATCGCATAACTGTGCCAGTTTCTAACAGTTGCTCGAACCGGCAAATTCGTGCACTTACTATATTACAATAATATGTTGCTATTTGAAATTTTGACCATTTAATAGGCTTTCTAACTTTCTTTTAAATTTTTTAGTCATTTTGAAAGAAATTAGTAATAATGGGAGTTTACATTTTTCTCTTGTAATGTGGCTTAAAAACATAATATGATTTATAAGCTATCAGTTAGATAAGTATAAGATTATGGAAGGATGAATAATAGAATGTGATTTACCGTAGTAAAACTAATTTCATTACTTTGTCCGATTGATGTTTCTGATTAGTCACTTATGATGTTGTTTGTAATCCAGAGTTATAGCTTTTAATTTGATATTGGTTGAGGTGTTGAATGTTTTTAAAAATTATGAAGTTGTGCAAATTTTTCAAAATTTGATGAAGTAGAAGATATAGTATAGCTGGGATCTTGCGCTTTTGCGCTAATGCTCACCATATATAAAAAACATGATATTAATCAAATAGATTTTTTATTTGTTTCCCACATCAAATTGTACATTTTTCTAGATTTTTTAAAGATTGTATATGTTTTCTTCTTCTGTTCTAAATTTAATTCATTCATATGCTTACATATTCCGATTGCTGCTATGTTTTGTTCACGAGTCACGAGACCGGAAAGATATTCAAGATTACGTTTCTGGTACATTTGGAGATGAATGTTTTCTATGACGATCCTAATGAATATCCTCCCCAGGCTATCTGGTCTGCGCAATGCATATTAAAGAGGTGAGACAATATCAGCCAGGGTTACCATGTCCTCCTCTTTGTCTATCATCATTTTGATAACTATCTGCTTCTAAGTGTAGCAAGAAATATACCCTATCATTTGAAAATTCTTTGTCATAGTTGTGAATTGCTTTCATTTTTACGACGGATTGTATTGTATGTATGTTAATGTGATATTTGAAAAATGCTGTGAAAGATTGTTTCTGAATCATTTCAAGAATTTTAGCATTTTTTTTTTCAGGGTTTTTAAGTTTAAAAAGCAGTTTTCATGAAATTTGAAATTCAGATTTGATTTTGTTTTATTTTGTTAGATTACGCTAGTGTGCTATCTTTCTTTTTTCTTTTATTTTAGATTTCTTGATGAAATTCAAATATTTGCATAAATAGAATTTCATTGGGGTTGTTTTCCTTTCTTTTATATTGTGTCCCTCTTTTCCCATGCTCTTGGTTGATCTTTACATTATTCTGATAGTATGCATTATTTTACATAGGATTAAATTCCTAAGGTTAGTTAGTCTATGTTTTCTGTATTCGGTGATTATTTTCAATTTTTTGATTAACGGAAGTTAGGATTTAGTTCAAAGATAAATAGTACATAACACAAAAAAAGGCAGCCTAGATTAAGAATTTCAACATAATTTTTATCAGCTTACCAACAAAACTTAGAGAACGGTCAGAACAAGCTTTCGAAAAGTAATGGGATTTTCAAAGAGAAGTTGGAAAGAAAGGAGTAAATTGAAGTGTCCAGATTTTGACAGCTAGAACTACCTCATTTCTAAAGTCTTATTTGTTACTCTTCCAATTTCTATATATCTTACCTTTTTCCATGGATTGTAAAAGAAGGAAAGAAATAATTTCCAATGTTTTGCAAATGTGTACTTTAAATTTCAGTCGTCTTTCGTATATATAGCAAAATTTCATTATTTAAACGCCAAATCTCGCAAATTATATCAGTATTTGTCAATAATTGTCATTGATGATAAAAGATGAAATATTTTAACACCTTCTCATAAAATACTGCATTTATTCATTCCTCCTGCACGTAATATCATCGTAAAATGATATCATATCATATCAGGTAATGAAAATCAAAATTAACTGAAAAATTTTGCATTTTATTGTTTATTCACAATTTATCTCTAATGCCTAAATAGCTCGTTTAATATCTTGTTCGTTTAGCAAAATTTCTTTATTAATACGTGTAAAATCTTACATTATAATTACAAATCATTCTTTTCATCTATATATTTTGTAAAAAGTTTTAATTATAAGTGATTGATGAAAAAAAAGAATGTTTACTTTCTTTCTTTTTTTTTATTACTCAAAATGAAGATTTAAGTTTCCTTTAGGAATTATAGTACAATAGAGCATTTTGTTACATTCAGCAATTCAAAATAAAAAACTTAATTTTTTGATAGAGTTAAATTTCTTTCTGCAGAAGTTTAATTGAAAATTAGCAAATTAAGAAAGATTTCAATGGATTCTTAGTATCAACAATAGTAAATGTTTTGTATGAATTTTTATTTGAATAAATGTCTATTATATTAATCAATCATTAGCATTCTATGATTACATTGGATTGATCATAACATTAGCATTTTTTCCGGAATTTTCACAGTGAATACCAAATTAAATGATCATCCATTCTTAGCACATAGAATTATTATTCATTCCATTCATTCCATTCTATTCAAAATTTATCAGTAAATGAAATTTTATAAACTTTCATTCGGATTTTTCACAAATGAATACCAATTTTGAAAATCTGATCAAATTGCAAATAAAATAAAAATGGCGCAATTGTTGTATGTTACTCATTGTGCTTATTGTTTCCTATCGTGATTTGGTTGTTTAATTGAACAAAAATATTCTACTAACTTTGTTGTGACACGTGATTTCCGGTGTATTCAAGTGACAACTTTTTTCGAAAAATATTACTAAAAGACAAGGAAAAAAGTTAGTTTTATTAAATTTTGATTAAGCATAAGATAATTAATAATTGTTGCTTAAATGAATTTTCCTCAATGAATAACAAATTTATTGGCAATATTTAAAATTTAAAAACGGTTATTGCAAAGTTCACTGAACTTAACATTCATAAAAATCGCTTTGACTTTGAAAATGGTATTAAAGAAAGAAGGAACAAAATTTGTTAAAAGAATTGATTGCCTAAAAGTAAGCGAGTTGAAGTGAAAATTGAAAATTTTATTACCAGCCTCCTTTTTTTGGATAAGTCAAAAAATTTTCTCATCTCGTTTTTTCCTTTTTTAACAAATGTATATCAGGACAAATTTTATCAATTGCTTCAGTAATTCTACGGAATTCATAAAAGTAAAAAAAAAACCGATGAGGGACTTTATTTTCACATAGACTAATTCTTCAATACGACTCACCGTATGTTTAAATTAGGTTTAGATATAAGATGATTAAACTAATAAGCAGATAAAAATAATTCCGGAACTATATAATAATTAAATTAAAAGAATAGAGTAGCGATTTATTGTATTAAGTAAATTAAAACATTTATTCATTACTAATTTCAAAGGAAAGAAAAAAAAACCGAGTGTTTTTTTTTTTTTATACATTTTTTTCTACTTATTTCTAATAATAATCCAATCATTTATATCAGTCTTACAACTTTTTCTTCTTTTTTTCTCTCTCCCTGTCTTTTCAATTTTCATTTAACATTCATATATGATTTCATTTGAAATTTTACAATATTACTGATCATCAGGTTGTTCAATCTTGCAATCAAATTTTAACTTATACATATGTTCGTTTCTGTTTTTCTTTTCTTATTTTTAAACTTCTCTTCTGCTTCTCTCTTCCCCCTTTTTACTCTCTCTTTGTCATCACTATTTCTCGTTGTTTATCCTAACAAAAAGTGTAAATATTTGGATGAATGAAAAAGTGAAAAAAAAGAGAGCAGATAGAAAAACACTTAGTTCAAATAAGCAAAATCAAAATAAACATGAATAATTTTTATTTTATGTGTAAAATATCTGTATGTATGTGTGTGTGTGTGTGTGTGTGTGTGTGTGTGTGTGTGTGTGTGTGTGTGTGTATGTGTGTGTATGTGTATGTGTGTGTGTGTCTGTGGTGTAAATTAGTTTAGTTTGCACTTAAGTTCAAGTTTAAGCTCACTTTTCTTTCCATGTTTTCTTCATGAAGTAAATCTACACACATTCATTTATACGAATGTATTTGTATATATGTGTGTATGTGTTGTCCGTGCGTGTGTGTAATGTATTAATTTGTTTAGTTTGAAGTTAAGTTCAAATTTTAAGCTTATGTCAACTTTCCTTTCTATACTATTTGTTCGTCATGAAATGAACTATCGGAAGAAAAGCTTTCTTTTTTTTAATTTTTCTTTCAATTTTTAAATTAAATTTCATTCTTGTTAAAACTTATCAGAACGTAAAATGTAAATTTTAAACACAAGCACTTTGCATTATGATATTACAATAAATAGTTTTAAATTTGTAGAAAAGTAATTAATTTCAAATTTATTAGTACATATGAAAAAATTAGCAAACCTTAAGATGATTCACTATACCTAGGTAGTAAGAGTACTTTTATATAGCATAATTTATAGATATTAGGTGCTATCCAAAAATGGAACTTATTAAACTGAAAGTTAAACAATTTGTGGAACTTAATTTAAGCATAACATTGTAATAATTTAAACTAATAATTTTTAATAATTAATTTTTTGTTTTCTTATTTATTAAAATGCAGTAAGAAAATATTTCACTTCAATTTTAGCTTTTTATGTTTAACTCCATCAAGGAACTTTTTATATCAATCAAATAATCACTAAAATGCACTAACATTTTGAATTTAAAATCAGAAATCAAAAAAAAAAAAACTTACCAAAATTTTAGTTTAACAAAAAATGAAACAAAAAAAAGGAAAAAAGTTCCTTTCTAGTCTACTCAAAAGTTAACAAAAAAAACTTTTGTTAAAAAAGTGATGGCATATTTTGCAATCGATTCTCTTCCTTTTTCATTTTTTTTTTTTCATCAATACAAAGTACAAACAAATTTGTATTATTTAGCCCAATTAAATCAATAATTTACATATCAAAATTAAATTTAAATTAATATATTTCATAGCAACATACAATACATTTTTCTTGTTTCAGTTTAACGTTTGGTCTAGTTCAGTTCCTTCAAAAATGAGTTGAAAAAAAAAACATTTTTTTAGATAAATTTAATCGAAATTTAAATTTACATTTTCGAACTAAAAGTGATAGGTAATATGATGATTTGTCATATATTGGTTGTTTATTTTTTTTTTCTTTTTTCTTTTTTTGGATAAAAATGAGAAATAGAAGAGAGAAAGAAAAAAGAACCCTCAGTTCGGTTAAAAAAGAGATTTCAGATGATTTTTTTTTTTGAAAAAAAAAGCAAAAAAAACTGGAGCAAATGGTCTAACGAACTTGTGTACTTTTATATATTAAGAGAATGTGTATGTGCATGCATGTTGATGTTTGTATGTATGTGTGTGTATGTGTCACCGATGAGATTTTTTAAATGTATCTTTTGTATGTCTGTGATGAATTTTTTCTTCTCCAATAAAGTAATAAAACAAAGAGAAAAAATTACTTTATTTCCGTTTTATTTCCTTTCCCGTACCATCATCCATCTTAGTTTTTATTTTTAAAAAAAAAAAGAAAAGAAAAACTGTAAAAGGGCACTTTTTTGTCAAATAAAATTATTAGGTAACAACTACCATTTGCCCACATTGCATTTGCTCTCTCATAACGTTTGTTTGATTGTTTTCACGTACGTACGTTGTTTACGTTTTTTCTTTTTTTTATGTACTATCCTATGCCATCTAAATCCATATAGTCTAATCCATCTAATGAAAATAACAGCTCGTGTTATTTTCATTAATCAGTCACTTGCTACTACATCTTTTTTTTATCATTATTATTAACAAAATTCAATAAATTGAATTACTCAATTTCTTTTGACAGTAATTTATAAATCGTTGTCAGGAATTAATAAAATTAGTTTGAAAAAATTAAAAATTTTTAGGCCTTATTTTTTCTTGATGATTAATTCATAAATTAATCTAACGCTTTTATATAGATTTGAAAACATATAATATATTTTCACCATTCTTATCATCATTATTTCTTATCCATTTATCAGTATCGTTAACAATGTAAAATGATGTATAATGGTTGTCATCGTTTGATAACGATAACAGCAATGATGAAGCAATCATAAAAATGATGATAATGACTGTTAAGTTAGTGTAAAAAAATAAATAAACAACTTTTTTTTAGTGCATCTAGAAAAAAACAAAAACATTAAAGAATAAAATTGAGTTGTAATGCAACTATTATCCACCTAAAAATAATGATAATGAGATTATAAAATATTTTTCATTGTAATGATTGACTCACGTGAAAATCAACAATACTAATCGATAATTAATATTTAGTATAATGTACACACTAATTAAACTGTTAATCAATATTATCAATTGATAACCAGTACAAATATAAAATGATCATTGATATTTCTTCAATAAAAATTTTATCTTTATCTTATTGGATGTAATCTTTTAACCTTTGCCTCAATCATTTCATTCAAATTATTCCAAATTCTTATCCGTTTCTCCTGTCCAAAAAATTTTTAATCATCCGTTTGTAATAAGGCAAATTTTTCGGACAGCAGTTCCTTTTTCATTTGAAAAAATAGTAACTGAATAGCAATATGCATATACAAAATATTCCTGATATATAAGATATCCGAAATCTCTGATATATATTAACATATTCCTACACTTATTTGTTTGCCAAATGAACCATTTCTTTCTACTGCTTTATCTTGATATGCCGAAAAATATCCTGATAACGTTTGTCTTGACATAAAAAATATTTCGAATTGCTAATCTTGAAGCTTGAAGCATTTGCTAATCCATTTATTAATACTATTTCAAATTCTCATCCACTGCTTCCCAAAAATTTCATATCAATGATTCATAGTTCAGGATTTTTTTTTGTTTAAATTAAATTACATTACAAAATCAATTTTTTTTATTTTGTTTAAATTACGAAATCAGTATCCTGAATTGATAATATGCGAAATAAATATCATAAATTTTTGGCATGCAAATACATCGATTTCCTAATATACCAATTAGATATTCTAAGTCTTTAATATACAATCATCTCGAATTCCCAAAAATATACAAAATAAATATCCTAAATTGCCAAAAACATACAAAATAATTTATGATTTACATATTAAATAAGCCATTTTCTAATGCAATACTTCTCATTTCTTTTTCATTATTTTTCTTTCATTCATTAATTTGCAACGGACATTCATTTCATTATTGTTCTAACGATATATTCGATGTTTGAAATGACTGATAACAGAATAATAGTGCCAACATGTTCATGGCTCCAATTCATTCTCTTCTCCTTCTCCTCGATCATTTTCATATTTTCCTATCAATTTTATCACATCTTTTTATCATTTGTTCACCACTTTTTTCTTCTTTTCTTTTCCCTCAAACATTTTCTCTCTTTCTTTTGTCATATTAGCATTACAATGTAAACTAATCATGTATATATATGTATGCATATTTTTATAGATTAGATGAATAATCAATCTCTTCTCTTTCTTTTTCTTCTTCAATCGATTTTTTTATTGTCTCTAGTTTTAAAAAGCGATTAATTATTTATGATATCACTAAATTATTATCATCAGTGTATCTTCTTCATTCATTTGATATAGTTGAATTTATATGAATGTGTTGCATAAAAATCCACCATTATTGTGGTGGAGAATTACAATTAGCTTTCTTGAACGTGAAATTCCGTGTGCTTATAATTAACACACGCCATCCTGACTGTTTTGAGATTAAGCCGTTACATTTAGTTGCTAATAAAGTGAAGCATTACTGATAACTTGTTAAAGAAATAATTGCAAATATTTAATTTTAATCTAATTTGAATTCATTTTTGTATTTCCTTTGCATATAACATAATATGATACGATATGAATGATGCATCTCATTTCGCTACTCTAATTATATAACTTATTTTAATCACTCCTCTTTTCTCTCTCTTTTTCATTTATAGCAGTATGCTTACAAAAATAAAATAATTCATACATTTTAGAATAAATTGTAAATAAAATTTTTTTTGAAATTTTTTTCAAAATTTTAAGGAGTATAATTAATTAATTTAAACATAAAACGACAGTTACATACATTCTATTTTCCTTTCTTTCTTCCGTTCTCTCTCTTGCATATTCACTTCTCTCCAATCTTTTTTTCTAAATTTTTGATCATTGCTCAAAATTAAATGAGCAGTGAAAGAAAGGAGAATACGAAAAGAAAAAAAGAGAAATTTCATTGATTCAAGAAGAAAAAAAGATTATCCTCAACCCTACCATCGTCTAAAATTCATTTATTGAATTGTACATTTGCCTGATTTTTGTCTCATTTTCCTCTTCCATCCTCCATCTCTCTCCATCTCTCTCTCTCTCTCTCTCTCTTACAACCATTACCGTCATCACCGTTGTCATCATCACCTTCCTTCCTCTTCACCTTCACATTTCAATTCCACTCTACAGATTAATCCATTTTAGATGGATTGATTGATTGACTAATTGATTGGTGGTTGATGATTGATTGATTGATTCATTAATTGATTGGTTGATTAATTAATTAATAACAATCATTTATTTCATCTCTCTTGTTCTCCCAATAATTGTCGATAATTTTTTCTAGTAATTCTAAAATTAAAATTATTCATCCTTTTTCTTTATTATACCATCAAAAAGAAAAGACTTTTTTGTTGCTAAAATATTTTTGGGAAATAAAATTTAAAAAAGAAGGAAAAAAGAGAAAAAAATTGACAAAAGGAAGGAAAGTGAGCAAAAAGAACAATCTTTTCCGTTTAAAGGATAGAAGTATGGAAGAAACTTCTACCCGAAGAGGGCAGAATGCGGGGGAGGGTGAAAGGCGGGGAGGGTCGAAAACGGGGGAGGGTAGAAGAAACCTATTGCTTCATAACTTATTTCTTTTGTTTTTCATTTCCACATTATAGCTTCAATTTGGGATCAAATTTCATTTGTTACCACATACATCACAATAATCTATATATATATATATTGCACACACACATACACGGAGAAAAGTCTGTCACATACATACATACACCTACATTGACATGCACGCTGTCGTTTTCCTCTTTTTTCTAAAAAAAACTTCAAATGGGGAGAAAAGTACAGCTGATAATTCCTAGAAATAATTCTTTAAAAAAAAAACACTGTTCCATTTGTTAAAACATAGACACACATACACGTATATATATATTAGTATGTGTACATACACAAACATGCATACACGTCATGCATATATACACACATACACATACATACATACACTATATATAAGCGGTTAGAGCATTGTTAGAATTCATAATTCAGTAAGCAGAAGAGAAAAGTTATCCGTTGATTCCAGCTATCTACCTGATTGCTCACCTATGAACCTTTACCTACCTGTCTACTGATCTACCTACCTGCTAGTGTATCTATCTATATACTTTGAACTTTATCTCCTTGCATACTCGTTTCATCATCATATTTCTCGGTATTGTCACTGGTAATCGAAAAAAAAAAGAGAAAAAATGTGTTGGAGAGTTTGTTTATTCACACTATTGCAAAAGAATGCATTGAAGATATGAAGCAAGAAAGGGGAGGGAGAGGGAGAGAGAGAGGGAGAGAGAAGAGAATTTTGAAGTCTCTAATAATAAATAAGCTATCTGTGAAGATGAAGTCATGTGATAATTATTGGATATTAGCATTAGTAATGATAAGGTTATGATGATGTTATGATAATGGAACATTCGTGAATTCTTTACAAGTACTATTCATTTAGCATCATTACAGAATTTTCAATAACATTTTTGAATGGTTCGTTTTGCTACCATTAAGCAACTCGGTTTCTTAAAACTAGGATTAGCTTGGGTAAATAAAACATAAGGAAACAAACAAGCAAACAGAAAAATGAATAAGTTTATTTGTCATTAATTAATTGGCGGTAATAAATAATAAATGTTAGTAATAATGGTGACAGGAGTAGTGATAGTAATAAAATAATAATAATAGTAGTAATAATAATAAATGATAACAATGATAATAATAATAATAAATAATAATAATAATAATAATAATAATGATAATAGTAATGATAATAATAATGATAATAACAGTGATAACAATAATAATAATAATACCAATGATAGTAATAATGATAATAACAATGATAGTAACAATGATAATAATAATGATAATAATAGTAATAATAAATAATAATAATAAATAACAGTAATGTCAATAATTTTCAAATTCGTATAAGTTCATTAAAAATGTTTGATTTTTGAAAAAAGATAAAAAAACATAATTCATATTTTTTTTTGCAGTTTTATTAATATTAATAATCGCAGGATAATGTATGTATTAATGATTACCCATAATGCACTGATCTCTTACTATTTAATCTTATCCATTTAATCTGACTCATTATTTTTTGTTTTTAAATAAAAACATGGCAATAAAAGTATGATCTATTCCTATTCGTCTTAATGCAATTTTTATTTTAGAATAAAGATAATTAGTCATTCAAAAAGAAAAAGAAAAAAAATCAATCATTCTTTGCTATCTTGAAATTTAAATTCGCAAAAAAAAAAATGATTTCGAAATTGCACAAAAAAAAAAAAAAAATAAATAATTTAATATCGTTACAACAGTGAAATACCAATTCATAGATATTATTCGTATTTTTTTCGCTTCATTTTGTTTTTGTCAACTGAAGGTGACAATCGATTTTATCCATGAATCTATTTAATCATTTCGATTATCAACAAAAAAATTCAAATTTTAACAATTTGGTTTCATAATTTATTTTTCTCTTTTTATTGTTCTTGAATGAAAACTTAACTGTTACAAATTTTGATGAGCTATTCCGTTTCAAACGAAATGCGCCCTTTTTGATATTACATTGTATTAAAATAGAATTTGTTCGAAACCTGTTATTGATTCGATTAATATCTTGGAAAAAAAAAGATCCTTTATTAAAAAACTTTCTTGAATTTTTTTCAAAAAAGAAGTGGAAATTTTTGAAAAATTGAAACTGCCCTATTACACATTACCCTTATATTATGCTTTTCATTGCATTTCGTTTTTCTTTTTTCTTTTCACTTTTTTCCTTTATTTCTGATTTTTCAGCAAAATGATTGTTAGATATTTAAATAGCATCCATTTTTTCTTCTCTCTTACAAAATAATAGCTCTCTTTCAAGTATAGCATTTCGTCATCGTTTCGAGGTCGTTCAAATATTATTTTATTTGTTGTTGTTATCATAATTTTATAGTCACGAATTCTTTCCATCCATACATATTTAATAAAGAAAAAAGGAATTTCTTTTTTTATCCAGTATTTTTTTTTTAATTTCACTTTCATTATTAATAGTATTAATAATGATCATAGTGATATTCAATAGCAATAATGACAGTAATTATGATAATCACAATAATATAACAAAAAAGACAATAGTAATAATAATGATAGTAATGGCGATGATGACAATAGCGATGGCAATAACAATAATGCTAGTGACGATAATAATAATAATAATAATAGTAATAATAATAATAATAATAATAATAATAAAATAATAATAATAATAATAATAATAATAATAATAATAATAATAATAATAATAATAATAATAATAATAATAATAATAATAATAATAATAATAATAATAATAATAATAATAATAATAATGATAACAATAATAATAATAAAATAATAATAACAGCAATAATAATAATAATAACAATAATAATAATAATAACAGCAATAATAATAATAAGCAATAATAAATATTCCACATTCAAAAATTTCCTCTCTCCTCCATCCTAATATTTCCCTCAAATGGGAATAATGGATGTGTTTTTACAACTGTGAAATTTACATATTTCAAATTTTTATATGGGTCATCTATAAAAAAATAAGTGTACATGTGATAATATTTACTCACATTTGCTGAAATCAGTAAAGGCATAGTGAAGGAAGTATTTTTGTATTTCTCTTCCATTTTCTTCCTTTTTTCATTCATCGGACCTATTTTCTCTTCGTCAATCGGTCATTCGTCAGCAATCGTTGCTCCTTTCAACAAAATTTATTTTATACAATTTTTTTTTTTTTTTTCATCCTTTAACATTTTAAAAGATTTCGATTTGATCAGATTATTCTCTTCCGGAATTTAGCTGCTTATTTATATTTTATTATGCATTTGATTGGTTGATAGAATATTATTTCTCAGAGATATTGAAGTTATGCCATTGTGGTGAGCTAATTTTCTCATTTCAATTATCTTTTCAAATTTGGATGTCACTTTTATTACTTTTTTTAAAAAAAAAACTAAAATCTATGACAGAGTAGTTTCATTATGGTCGTCTTCATTTGATAGCCATCTGGCATAGCAAAAATAACTTATGATACTATCATCACTAGAAGCACTGCTTATCATTGTCGTATGTTCGCCTTGTAATCCCACTTGAGGCGTTATTGTCATGCGCAAAGTGTAGGCTATATGATTGGCAGGTACTATGGATGACTGTTCGTGTTCACTGAAAAACACCTCAAACTTTAGATGCTTCTAAAAAAAAAAAAAAAAAAAGAAAAAAAAAAGTTAAAATGCTCGCAATAATGCTTTGATTTTTTTCAATAATAAAAATTTGATACATTAAGTATTAGATTTAATAGTTATTAGTATTAAATTTAACTACTACAATCCGATGATGAAAATATATTTGGCGGAGTAATTATAAAATTCCATGCTTTATTCATAAAAGAAATTCTGGGCGAATCATTGTTTAAACGAATTATGAAAAATTTGCAATTAAAAAGTCGAGAAAATATCTAATTCAACATTATCTTGTTATATCAATTCTTAAGTTATCATTTCATTTATTATCATTACTTTGTTGAAATATTTTACGCATATTTCATTTCCGTTTTTACTAATTGTCGTTCCGGTTAATCCGATTGATACATCTCTCACATAATTCTTCTTGTCTCCTTATAACTTTATCATATTCTCTGAAATGTATTCATCTATGTTTAAAATATTTTAATTTAATTTTTTTTAACTCCTGTTATTTCAATTTAACCCATTGCATTTTTTTTTTTAAATTTAACTTCTGCGCATATATATACATCCATACACATACACACACACAACAGATACATACATACGTATTACATACACAATAGCTGTTCATAGTGCTTTAACCAGATTTTACTGCTTTTTTTGCACAAGTAGTTGTTGTGGTAGGTTCAGATCGAGTTTAGTAAACTTGTTCACTTTCATAATAATAAGTTTTATTATTTTTTATTTTTAGTTAATTTTACTTAGTCTTTCTATGTTGAGTAATGTTTTTTTAGCTTGAAATACTTTGGTGATTTAGATTTGACGGCGGGAGGGTTATTATTGCTATTTATTATTGTTAAAATTTTTAATTTTTTATAAAAATTGAAGTTTTTTTTTCGCTCTTTAATATTTTCTATATGTTTCAGCGTATTGTTAATCCCTTGCCTTCCTCATTTTTATCTTTCATTTTTTTTTTCATTTCCAATTTTCAATTATTTATTACGTAATCTATTCCTTCATCTGTCCTTTTCTCCTCCTATTTCTTCCTCTTCCAACTCTTTCTTTGTTCATATCAGTCTTATCAAACAGAAATATGATATCATGTAATTTGATTTAATCGATTGAATAGAGCATAAATTGAATGCATTTTTTTTTTTGTGTTTATCAGAAACTAATACTTGATTAATATTTATTTATATCGTTTAAAAAATAAAGGAAAAAAAATGCGAGAAAAGAGACTAACAGTGAAGAGAAAAGGGAAAATCATTATATGACTGACTGAAGGAACTTTTAAATTTATTTTTCAATATTTTCATTTTTGTTAGTTCATAAAATTTATTTGTTTCTTTTTTTCTCTATTTTTTTTCTTTTTTGATTGTTATTTATTATAGAGCAACTTTTAACAAGGAAGAGAGAGAGAGAGAGAGAAAGAGAGAGAGGGGTGAGGGAGGGGATGAAAAAAAGGAGAAGGATTTTGAGCTATTTGCTTAAAGGCAAGAATTGAGGAAAGCTAAGTAAGTATCACTACCATTTTTTCTTGTTGTTAACATTTATTCTTCATCAAAATGTTTTTCTTTTTTTTTCATCCCAATTTAAATTCTAATTCGTAATAAAATAAAGAAAGAAGGTGCTACTATCGTGTCAAGAATAATTTGACTTGTGCTAATTTAATTCACTTCAGTTCAATTTAGATATTTCTTTGGAACTTTTATGTTATTAAATTCTAAACTTATTGCATTCAGTTCATTCATTTTCCATTTTAATTAATTAATGCAAGAAGTGATGATTTAATGAAAGTAATTAAATTCTGAAATGATTGCATTCAATTCATTCATTTCTTTCTTAATAAATGATTATATAAGAATTATTAAGAAAATATCTCAAAATCAGTACATAATTGATTTGATTATTTTGATAATTACCAAAGAAAAATAAAACTTATTGGTGTTATTAGCTAATGAAGGTTCTATTAAAGAACAAAAAAAGGAGAAAGAATTGAGACCACTCACAAAAACAAAAGAATGATTTAGAAGAATTATCAGAAATTATTCATATTTGCTAACTAAATGATTTCAAGAAATAATCCTTAGAGATGTTTTTATCAAATAATTTATTTTTTAATTTTGTTTATTTCTTTATTTTTGTGTATTAATTTATTGATATTTTTTTGTTTTAATTGATGAAGAATGAAATAATACATCAATTCATCCTATCACTTCATTCCCTCCCCTTCTTCCACTTTTTTTCGTTACTTTATTTCATTTTATTATTTATTAGTTAAACGATGGAAAATAGAGAGAGAGAGAGGACAAGTAAAGAAGATGAGGAGGGATAAAAGAAGAGAGAAAAAGAGAGAGAGAGAGAGAGAAAAGGCTTAAATTTTGCTCTATAACGAAGGATCGATACAGGAAGGTAGGCTTTTTTTTGCACTTATTAACAAACAAAACATTCAGGATGGATAGGGAAGATAGGACAGGGGAACATTTGGCATAAGAGGAAGTTAGGCTTATTTCTCTTTCGTTCTTTTTTTTTTTTTTTTTTTTTTGGACCAAAAAAAAGAGCAATGAACAGGAGGAAGAATAGATGATGACGATGATGGAGATTGAGAGATAAAGCTTAAAGGATTTTACACATACGAAAATATATCGAATTCCAATGAAACAGAAAAGGATTGTAATTGCTGGGCTTCCTAACAGAAATCAAAAAAGGTGGAATGAGTGGACGAATGGACGAATGAATAGGTTAAATATTAATATATCGAATTTTAATGAAACAGAGAGTGTTGACGGTAGTGATATTGATGATGTCATGACGATAATGCGATGATAATGATAATGATGGTATGATAATACTAGTAATGATTAGAATAATAGTAATAATAATGATGATGGTAATGAATGGATGAATGAATAAATAAATAAATGAATCTAAAACATTAGTCGAATATTACTGGCGGTGATGTGATAATAATAGGCATGACGACAGTGACAATATTGGCAGTGTTAGTGATAATGGTGAGTGTGGTGATTTCAGTGATAAGATTGGATCCTTTCTTATTTGTCTCTTTCACCCTTATCATTAATGTTTATCCGTTTTAATACCGTTTTTATTCTGATATCTAAAAAATTGAACCTCCTATTATTAGAATATTGCAGTAATTTCAGAAATATATATATATATATATATATATATATATATATATATATGCAGAACACACACACACATACACATACACCGACATACATACATTTTACCAATGTAAGCCTAGTTTCAAAGCATAGTCATTTTCGTGGTTGCGATAGTATGAAGGATAAAAAGAAATGATGATAGAATATTTCCCGAGAGATAGATATTTCCCGTTCTATTTCTTGCATGTTTGAAAAGGCTTGTTAAAGTTACTCTAAATGGTTTTCCGCAACAATTCCAATAAGGAAAATGATATCAGAGAATTACTTGGCTATATTTTATGCTAGGCCTGTAAATCTCATCTATTCGCATCCCAATATAAATGACATTGCATTCAATTCCCTTACGTATTTTTATAATCGAATGAATAACTGATAAAGTTGATTAATGGTAATATTTGCTTCTTTGTTTTTTTTTTCCTTCCTTAGTTAAAATTTTAAATTATTATCGAAATTTTCACTTCTGTTATGAATTTATTTATTTTAAATTTTTTAAATTGTTACTTAATATCATATTTACTACCAACTTCTATGAGCGTATAAATTCATCATGTTTTTTCTTTTACATTCAGTTTTGTCTAACTTAATTGTCAACTATTTAGCTAGCATTTATTTCACCACTTAATACCTGAACGATTATTTAATAATTTCCAAAATTTATGTGAAAAACATTAATAAAAATTCATCAACTTATTTGAAATTCATACATAGAGTCTATTGCTGTTAGTAAAATTGTATTTAATTATAGATTAAGAGATAAAGAACTAAACAGATGAGAATTAATTTTCATGGGTACTACTGAAGTTATCCACCACAGCAGTTGGTAATAAGTTAATCTGCTGAGGCCTCATAAATGCTTAACACTCAACGCCTTATAATAAGTTTATCATCATGAATTCAAATCTAATTGGACAAGTAATTAACATTACTGAGCTTTTTTTATCCATTAGGTTAGAAATAATTCAGTTTTATTAGATTAATAAAAAAAATTAGATCAGAATCAAAATTTGACTCATTACGTCATGTTTTTTTCTTAAGCAGCAGAAAAATTATAATGTTATATAGATTTTATTGCACAAGAATAGATGATTAATTCAAATTAATTAATTTCGGATTAAAGATTATAGGTTAAATTTTAGTTTGATATATGTTATCATAAATCACATCGATGTGTGTTTCATCATTTATTTGCATCACAATAATCAGTTGCCTATAATATTTTCAATATTTAATGTCACCTTTGCATTCATTCTTTCTTTTTTCTTTTTTTTGCTTTGCCTGGTTCATGACAGTTGACATCTTTTTTCTTTTGTACAACAATTTTGTTCTCTCCCTCTCTTTCTTCCTCTCTCTCTCTCCTTTTTTTTTGATAAAAGATGAAGATTTTTATCACTTAAAAATACAGTCACTGTTTCTTTCCTTCCTTATTTATTGATTGAATTTTTTCCCTTAATAATTTCATTTTGTTTTATCAGCTCTTTTTTTTCTTAAGTTCTTTTTTCTTCGTTTGTTGAAAGATGATAATTATATTTAATGGTTGTTTTATGGAATATTACTGTATGTTATTAAATTTTTAAATTTTTTTTAAAAAAAAGCTTAAATTAAATTTAAGCATAGTTTTAATATTAAATAGTCACAGACGAAATCGATGTTTTTCTTAACAGATTATTGTGCATTTATAATGATAGTAATACTAATTCAATGTTTTTTCTTTTTTTTTTGCGACGTTACTAGTCGTTTGTAATAAATAATGAATGATAATCAAATGATAATTCATTATGAAATTTTTTTTATCATATATGGATGGAAATGTTAATATTTGTTTGGGCTAAAATATAATGATTACTTGATTGTATAAATTAGATAGTATTCAAAACGAATGTATGAATATCTGATTGAAAAAATGATATCTGATCAGATCCGATAAGAAAGTGATATGCCGATGACCAAAATAACAATGCATAGTCTATCCCAGTAAACAAAATATATGGCTCAAAAGATATTTTGATTACGTAGCCAAGAGTGTTAGGACCTTTCTATAGCTATAGATAATTTTTGGAACAAAAGGATGAATAAATCCAATAATAAATTAATCTGAATTGTGATTAAAATACAGTATACAGTGAGAAAGATTATCAATAGTAATAGCTCTAAGGTTTAATCATTATATTAAACTGAGCCATTGCTGAATTTGTTCAAAATTCTTTGAATAAATAAATATTAGAATAAAATTAAATATGAAGTTAGATTTTTTTATTGTGAACTTCAAAAACAAGGCGAAATTTTTTTTTCTTTTTTTTGAACTTACGAATTTCTTTTGAATTTCTTTCGTAATTTCGTTCATTTTTGTTCTTTAGAATGAACTTTAATGTTTGATTTCCAAGCGAATATTGTTGGATTTTTTTAAATCCTAAAATTTTCTTGTGATTGGTGAGTGTATATATGTTTGCATGTGTGTGTGTCTGTGTGTGTGTCTGTGTGTGTGTGTGTGTGTGTATGTATGTATGTATGTATGTATGTATGTATGTTTAAAAAAAGTAAATAAGTGAAAAATTAAAAACCTTTACGCTGGTGTAAGCATGAAATTTAAGAAGTTTTTAATGAATACTTGCAATGTTATGATCTTCGATCATTAAGATTTATTTTCAATCAACAAATTAATGAAATGGTAAAATTAAAAAGTTTGATGATAATAATAGAGAAATGTTGTGTGCAATATTATTTAACTATTTTCTTTTTCCTTTTTTTCATTTTATTCCATTTCATTTCCACACTTCAACTTCGTGTAGAAAGAGGAAGAAAAACGAAGCAGAAGAAAAAAAAGACAAATAACAATTTTAATGAATTAATTGAAGCGAAAATTTAACATGAAACATTTCCATAATTGAGAAAGAAGAAAAGATGTATGAAGAGGAGATAAACAAATTTAAAACAAACAAATTCTGATACTATAACAACCATAGTCATACATGAAATAAATAATAATAATTCATTTCTTTTTTTAATATAAATTTTTTATTTTCATTTTTTTGTGGATATAATACTGTATAAATTAAATCGTTTTTTTCATTTTCATTCTCATCAAACAATCACACTGCACTATTTTTTTTTTTACTTTTTTTTGCTTTCTTTTTATTCCCTTTTTCGTTTTTTCTAAGTGTAACATTAATAATTGCATATGCATCATATTTAATTAATTCGAAAAGTTATAAAAAGCAAATTCCTTTCTTTTCCTTTTTTTGTTAAAGCTTCATTAAGAATGATTGAAATTTCAATTTCAGTTAATCGACACTTTATTTCTATTCAATGAAACAAAATATTTGCAAAAAACTATAGAGGGATTTTTTTTCTTAAAGAAGCTAATAATTCATTGTATCTATTTATGCATGAGAATTTATAAATTTTCATTTTTCTTTTTTTCTATATCAGTAAAGTAAATCAGTTATCTGGTCATGATAATAATGATGACAACAAGCAATTTCAGTTATCCAGTTACAATGATAATGATGATGAATCATAAAAAACATAATGTATTAAGTTTCACTGTCAAAAATATTTAGCAATAATCGAAAACAATGTATACGGTAATTTTGTAATATCAAATATGCAAATGACATGAATGAATTGCATGAAAATCATGTGGTATTTTAAAAAAATCAAAAAAAAAAAAAATGAATCTTGAATTCATTTTATATAATAACCTGTGTGATGATATAAGTTCTTACTTTTCCTGTTCAGATATTCCGCTAACCTTCCTGACTGAGGAGAAATTAGAAATAACTTATTGCTTTGAAACTTTCCCTATCAATGTTTGGTATCTACCACTGCTTCAGTTTATAAAATTGGGAATGTAATATATATATGAAGAGGAGATAAACAAATTTAAAACAAAATAAATGAAAATAAACTCATATTTTTCTAAACTTATCTACTGCTTAGAAAATTACTACTATTATCGTTTCATTATTTATTATTATTATTGCTGTTGTTGTTTTTGATATGAAATGCTAGAAAACGAATGAAAATGGAATAATGAAATGTTCACTGTCAAATTTATGACGTATAGTCAAGTAACTCAGAAAAAGGAATAATTCCTTTGAAAATTTCATTTATTCGTTAATGATATTGTAGTGAAGGGAGACAGGGAAGAGGGAGACGAGGGACAAAGGAAGAGTGCGCGAAAAGGGAGAGAAAGAGAGAGGAAAAGATTGCTATAAAAGACATAGAATGAGTTTATTGTGATTGATGGAAAGATGTCGAACAATCATGATTCATTAGTGGCGAGTAATTAATGAAAGCTTCTAATTAGCTACAGCATAACATATATTTGATAAATAGTGACAATTTAGTTGACAATTCCATGATGCATAACATTACTTAAGTAGTAGTTAATAGTATCACAATTACTTGTACTGTATTAATATTAATATTAATAATTAAAAATATCACAGTTTATTGCTACAATTACTATTGTTACAATTAGTAAATGATTTCAATAGCTTTAAGTTTTATTACCTTGTTAATCATTGATCTTTCTTGGTATCACTTCTAAACTATCTTTTAAATTTTTGTTTCCAAGAATGCAATAATAGTAATAAAAGAACTATTACTATTAGACCATTCTTTTTTGCCAATTTGCTAAACTAAACAAATCAATTAAATATTCAGATTACATTTCCTCACTCAAATTTGTCCCATTCTCATCAATAAAATTAACTCGTTCATCTTAATAATTCATCCCTTGTAATTATTTCCAAATTATTTCGAATTTAACAGCAATTTGCTTTCTAGCATGCAGTGTCTAATGCAATTTGATTAAACTTTAATTAATTATTATTTGAATTATTGTAAGATGAAATTCCTGCTTCTGCGAACAAAAGAGATATGGAAATAAGCCTAACCTGCAATTTGCTTTTTAATTATATATATATATTATATATATATATATATATATATATATATATATATTTTTTTTTTCAAGTCTAACATAGCATTTCTTTTCAGTAGAAAAGTAATTGTCAAAAATAATTTGGCCTTTCTGATAAATAAACAAATAATCTTTTTTTTTTCCTTTTTATTTTAATTATTTGATTTATTAAATAAGGAACTGAAAGGGAGAGGTTGAAAAAAAAGCGCAAATATTTAGTAAGAATGAAATGAATAAATTAAAATCATATTTGCATATTAACAAAGTTAACTGCATCCTATAAGTGAAGATATATTTTTTTTGCATTTCACATTAATATTATACTAATATTCTTCTTATCAAACTACATAAATAATGCTACTCAGTTATGCATAGGAGAACTAGAAATAAATTAACTAAATTATCATATTCTAATTATAGAACTAGTCTGAATAGACCAAATTAGAAGTTAAAGTTAAAGTTAAATTGAACTATCAATTTGTCATATATAAATGTATGAAATAATTGAACTTATATTAGATAAAATATGGAAATTCACTGAAAAATTATTATTCATTTTTTTCTTTTTTCTATTGAAAATTACATCAATATGCAATATTAAAAAAAAAGAGAAAAAGATCATAAAATGACGTTATTTCATAACAAACATACATTTATGCATGTAGCAGTGAATACGTCATTGTTGTAAAGAAATTTTCTTCAAAAGTTTCATTTTCATTTTTTTACATGTTAAAGAAATTTAAAAGAATTTTTTGTTGTTTTAGTTATTTGGGCTTAAAAATTTTATTTTTTTTACTAAAATTTAATCTCCATTCCATTATCAAATAAATAATTTTGATCATTTGTTATTTTAATTTCACTGTTTTATTTTTTTAAAGTTTTTCATTTTGATAAAAATTCATTCTGGTGTAAGTAGTTGTTCTTATTCTTATTGTCATTATCATTATCACATTATTATTATTATTATTATTATTATTATTATTATTATTATTATTATTATTATTATTATTATTATTATTATTATTATTATTATTATTATTATTATTATTATTATTATTATCAATAACATCATCATTATTATCATTATTAAGCAACGGTAGTAATAAAGGCAATTTTCGTGAATGTATTTCTTCCATCTTTCTTTGTGCTTATGTGTTCACTTTGTTCATTTAGACGTTACACGCATTTTTTTTACGTTAACACTTTAATTTTAATGCATATATTTGCATTAATATCTTGAATGTATTATACGTAAGCGTTCTATGTCAAATATATATACATATATTTGACATATTTGATATTAAATTTGATCCTTCATTTACAGCAATAAAATTTTCATCTCCCCAAGGATCAGATTAACAATGCAGATGGTCTCCTATCGAGGCGCATTGTAAACTCTTCTTCTCGTCAACAAATCACATCGATTTGTGTTTTCTTCACAATATTCTTCGTTATCGGTTTTAATTTTAGATTTTAATTCAAATTTATATTTTCGATTGTTTATTTAATAAGAATTGGACTAAATTATTATTCTATTAAAAAATTGGTTCAATTTTATGAAAGTTTTAATTTCATATTACTAAAAGTCTTTTCTTTTTTCTTGTTGAACATTCAATTTATTAATTTTATGCATGAATTTACGTGTTTTTAAATAATTGCACCCTTTAAAGTAAAATAATAAATACTAAGTTATATTTATTATAAATACTGTAGTAGTAGATAGAAAAAATTTGAAATGGCAGTGATAACTTTTAGTCTTATCATGATAATATCACATTTATTAGAATGGTATAAAATTTTCTATCGTTTAGCAAAAATAAATGATTACTGATAAACGAAAGCAACATATAAACACAAAAAACAACGCTTTCAACAAATGAAATTGATTCATTATCTTTTCAAGAAACAAAAAACCAATTGAAAATGGCAAGTGAACTATCAAATTCTTGCTTTAGCTTCTTTCTCATCCTTTTTGTCTTTCTCTTTCCCTCTCTCTTCCTCTTTTTTCCTTCCACAGTACATTTACTTATTTATTTTTTCTTCCTTTTAAATGTTAAATTTCATGAAAATTTCCTGTTTTCACGAAAGTTCTTTTTTCAACATAGAAGTTGTTTTTCTCGTTTTTCATTTTATTTTTCTTATATATTTGTGTAATGTTTATGAAAGCAATTTTCCCAGTTTTTCATTTTCTGACAGAATTTCTGAGTAGGTAGACAATACAAATTACTCATATAACATATGAGTTGCTATAATTATTAATGTTGATATCGATGTCTGTTATCATTGTGGCACTATCACTGTTATTATTATTATTATTGCTATGACTATTCTATTGCTGTATTACTTATTTATTTATTATTTATTACTACTGTCATTTGTTATTGTCATTATCATCATTATTATTAATTATAGCTCTTGAGGTTTTTGATTTGCACTAAGGCTGAGGACATAATAATAGCATTTTCATTTTCAAAAGGAAAAAAAGTAATATCATTTTTTCATTTTCCATAGAAATAACTTGTCTATATGTTGATAATAATTTTGATAATTAAAATGATTTTTCTAACCAAAGTCTTAAATTTGACATTTTATTATCCCTTTTTTAAGTATAATATATTGTTGTGGAAGGAAATAAAATTGAAATTTGTCAAAAATAGTGAAAATTTGAAATTAACTAAATGCAAATCTATATATTAAAAAATAAAAAATAAATGTATACTTTTTTTATCGAATAATTTGTTTTATAAATAATAATAAATTTATATCGATTCAGTAGTACTAGTATGGTTTGTTAATGATACATTACTTACTACAAAGTATAATAAAGCTTTTTAATATGAATAGCTTCTACAGCTCGAAAATTACTCATTAATTTTGCACACTGCTTTGACAAATATCGTCCTTGGAATAATTCTTCTATGGTTGATTGGTTAATTGTCTCATTTCATTCATTCTTCTCTTTCATTTTCCTTTATATATTGTACTATATATGCAAATTTAAATTGCACCATTCGTCCATTACATCCAAATAACAAATATGCATCATCAGATGACCACCCATCAGATGACCATTCCTTTATTAATATGCTTACATAGTATTTCCAAACCGCAATGAACTATTTTGTGATTGTTTTTGAAAAAGTTATAAACATGAAAAATGCTATATTCATGAGAAAGTGACAGGCAATTATTGGTCTGAACAATAAAGTGTATCATTTATATTTTCTGATGTTGTTGTTGTTGATGATGACGATGATGATGTTTATGTTGATGTTGGCGATATTGCTATGCTTACAATTCTTCATCGTACTTTGTTTACCAAAATGGTCACTGATCTCTTGGTAAATTCCTGATTAAATTTACCACGTAAGAATTTTAATCATTTCTCACAAATATTAATTATTTCTTGGATCTTAATTTAGTGGAAGAAAATTTTTAGCATTTTTTTTTTTTTTTTTTTGTTCTAAATATGACTAATTATAATTAGATGTGATAATACAGTTATGATAATATTATTATGATTAAATATGTTAAATATACGTTAATATAACTATGATTATACATGTTAATATAATTTGTATGTTAATATGATTATATGTGTTAATTATATGTATTATATATCAATTGATAAGATGAATTTTATCAAATTAATTGGAAATGAAAATAGGAATGATAATAGTGATTGTTAGACATAATGCCCTATATAACCATTGAAAAACCAATAATAATTTGACTATTATCTCAGCTCCTATAAGAAAACGTAAGATCCTGATTTGTGATACATGAATTCATCCCGTTTTTCATTTTCTTCATTGCTCTTCTTCTTATCATTGTGTAATAGAATGAATGGAAGAAGAGAAGGACAAACTGTCTATCTGAGTTGGGAAAAAGATGTTTGGATGAAGATTTAAGAGAAGATGAAAAGTGGTAAAGGCGAGGGAAGGAAAGGTAAATGAATAGAAGAAATATTTTAATGGTTGTTGTTGTTGAACTTGATGAAATCTTTCATTTCGATTCGATCAGAGTTACTTGAAATACGAGCAGATTCATTCTCTGTTTGGCAAATAACCCTGATCTGATTGATCCTGTAAGAAACCCGATTTTTATAACTTCTTCCTTTTCTTTTATATCCCGAATCAGGTCATGTACCCACATATATATATTTATATATGTATGTATATTTTTATATATTTCATCCCATCATTCTCTTCATTTTACCTTTTCCTTCCTAATCTATCTACGCCTAAATCATTTTGAAACAGAGATATACTACAAAATGATAGATAATATTTTACAGAAACCGGCCTGCTTTATCATCATTGTCATCGTTTCTTCTTCTTTACCACTTAATTTTTATTCAAACTCTAAGCTTGTGACAATCGTTGAAATGAGGAACATATACCAATAATATATCCGGTAAAAATAGTCAGTGATTGTAAATGTGACAAATTACGGAAAACTGGATCCGGTGATATGATAAACGGAGTCAAATCAAGAGTGAATATAAAATAGCATCTTATGGTGGTAATATCTTCAAGGTAAAAGCACTTCTTTTTCCTTTTTTGATTCACTATTATTCCAGTAATAATTAATGAACCAAACATATTTGCATCTCTCGTGATTTTTTTTATATTCGGAGTTGTGTATTTTGAATATTGAATGGATTTTTTAAATTATTTAATGAACTCTTTGTTGATATTATATATATGATAATAATTTTGAGTACATATTAATTATCTTCTTAGTGAGACTTTTTTCGATTAATTTCTCAAAAATATGTGATAAATTTGATCGAAATTTTAATTAATTTTATCAAATGCTATAATTTATATCCAACAAAATTTTCATTATTATATCATTTACTGCATTTTTTGAATCATAACTTTTCCCTTATTTGTCATTACATTTAAATGATTAAATGGTCTGTCACCTCTTTAATAATTAAAAAGCAAGTCTTTCAAAAACTAAGGACAGAAGAAAGTAGAAAAGTTAAACAATTGAAAAAAAAAAAAAAGTACATAATAAATTATGAAAAACATATTTCACCATTTCGAACATTTATATGTTTATATCTCTCTTCCTATCCTTAAAACATTGTTATAAAAAAAAGAGAATAGAGAGATTTTTCTCCTCCTTTTTTATTCTAGTTATTTATGGACAAAAAATAAAAATAAATGAATTACCTCTCCTTTTTTCTACTTTTTCTGAAACTAAAATACTGTTTCTTTTTAATTGTAAAATATTATTAACAAATATGAAGCTTCAAAAATTGAAATGATTTATGTTATCTTCGAAATCACAATTTTTCAGAGCACTTTTATTAAACTATAATTTGTTAAATTTTAAATGTCAGTTGTTGCTGCTATTATTTATTATTTATCATTCGTCTATTATATTTGAATGAAAATTTTTGAAAAAATCGAATGATTTAGATGCTAATACTAAAAATTCAGTATATTTAACAAATTATACATAAATTTCTTATTAATATTCATCATATATATCACTACTATTTGCTTATTCGTATCTATTATTGTTATGCAATTAAAAATGACGAAAAAAAAAGGAATAAAATAAATAAACAAACTTGAAGCTAAAGCTAATGTCAAAGCCAAAATGACTGTTTCATTTGATAAATAAGGAAAAGAAAAGAGATGGCACAATCTTTCTTCTTCTCTCTTTTTTTTAACAATTTTCGATAATTTTTTCAAAAATTTTCTCATTTTCCTTCTTTCGTTTCTTCCATCTTTCCTTCTTCCATCATTGTAAAACTTGTTCATTCAATTTTTAACACACAATGTGAATGTTGACTGTTTTTCGATTTAATTAAATTGGTAATCCTTTAACTGTTAGATACGGGCATATACACCTCTCTCTCCCTCTCTCTCTCTCTCTCCCTCCCTCTCTCTCTGTGTCTCCTTTTATCTTTTTCTTCTTTCCTCTTTTGTTTCTCTTCGAAAAAGAAAAATAAATTTGTAGTAGTAGTTATTAAGTATGATAGAGTAATGATTATGTATATATATAATTTTTTTTAAATAATCGTTACGTTATTAACATTAAATATACTTCAAAAGAAAGAAAAAAAAGCGAAAGATAAAAATAATCTACCAATTAGCATTTCCATCTAATAATTATTATTGATGAATAAATTTAATAATCTCAAATTAATAACTTTATAACAGAATTAATTAAGAATATTTGAAAAAAAAAAAAAAAACAGAGAAAAGAAAGGTAAATAGTGTTAGAAAGAAACGAGAAAAAAAAAACATTTAATAATTTATTTATGCTTAATTATTGATTATATCTTTTTTTAATATTACCAAATTTTTTAATACTTATTCCTTTTCTTTCTTTCTTTTAAAATAGAACAAAGAAAATTTTCATGCTGTTTAAACATTTCTTCATCTTTTTTTTCGTTTGCAATTGTGATAATTAAATTTAAATTATTTTTTTAAATTCGTGCAATTTGTTTGTTTGTTCTTCTGTATGTGCATGTATCTATGTATGTATGTATGTATGTATGCATGTATGTATGTGTGTGTGTGTGTGTGTATGTGTATGTGTAATATGTTGATTTTATGAAAAATGAAATCAAAGTTTTGAAGGATTATTAGTTAAGACACATAGCATGAGAAAGATGTAAAGAAAGCAAATGCAGACTGCAAGCATTTTCTCTCATTTTATCTTTTCTTTGTTTTTCCAATTCATTTTAGCTTTTCATTCATATTTTATTTTCTTCACAATTAATTCTAATACTATTTTTTCTACACCAAAACAAATATGAGCAACAGTAAATAATTAGTAATTGGTAATTATAGTAATTATAATAATAAAATTAGTAATAACAAGAATAATAACCAATGATTAATAATAAATAATAGTAAATAAACAAGTAAACAATAAATAACAATATTAATTGTAATGATATCACGAATAGCAGTAATGGCAGTTGTTGTTGCAGTAAAAGTACTATAGTTAATATTGGTAGTACTAGTAAATAACAATTCTAATTATAATGATAGTACCACTAACAGTAATAATGTAGTAATAGTAATAGTAATAGTAATAGTAGTTGTTGTTGCGTATTTTTTATCCAAAAAGTGATGTTTATTTTCCAGTGTACTATATGTTTACTCCAATGTAGTATTTAATGTGTTTATTTCAAACTTTTTCATTCACTTTGTTTTCTTTACATTCTCTTTCTTTCGCATCTGTCTCCCTCTCTCTCTCTCTTTTCTTCTCAATACGCTTTTCCTTGCCCTTTGCAGAATTAGCAAATGTAGTAGTATTAACAATAACAATAATAGTAGTAGTAGTAGTGGTGGTGCTGATAAGTAATAAGTAGTATGTAGTAGTAATAGTAGTTTGTAAACAATTTATTTTAAATTTTTGGAATGAATTTTGTTGAAAGATTTTTAGAAAGACCAAAGAAAAAATTGAAAAATGATGGAAGATATGAAGGAAAAAGTAATTCAAAAAATTTTTAATTATAAATAAAATAATAGAACAAATAAAGGTAATATAATTTATTAGTGGATTAAAAAATTAGAAAGAAAATAACAACAATAGCAATTTCATCCATCAATATATGATTGATTAGTGAAAGAAGAGGAGAAAAAAGATTATTAAAATACTCTAAAAAATAAATTTCTAATTTCATCTGTTAAAAAGACGTATTTTTTCAACCTAATCCGAAGAAGAAATTCCTTTCTGTTTCTATTTTCAAATCCCTCAAATTTTAATATGCATCAGTGAATAATTCAATTGAAATTTGAAGAAGCATTTTACCGAAGAATTGCCATCGATTTTATATTGTTAATGGTATTTGTTTACTTCAATCATCACAATACTTTGTGACATATTTATTCCCCTCACACTACATTATTTCCATTAATCTTTGCTCTTACTGGATATTATTATTACTATTATTATTATTATTGTTATTGTTATGTTATGTTATTATTATTTGTTATCGTTATTATTTTATTAATCACTAATGAGTGATTATTGTTATTAGTACTAATTATCATAATTATAAAATTTAAATTGGTGCAGCAGTACATAAGCTGATTACGCAAATGCAATGGTATCAATAACGATAACATAATAATAATGATAATGATAATAATAGTAATAATAATAATAGTGCCATTAAATATTAAAAGAGTAATAGTACCTAAGTCATTTACACAAATGAAATAATAATAATAATAATAATAATAATAATAAGTAATAAATAATAATGGTTAGTAATATTAAAAAAAAAAAATGATAGTAATATTAAAAAATCAAGGAAAAAAGATTAAAACATTTGTTTTCGTAAAAAACTTTAAAAAAAAGACAGAAACCATCCTATCTACTCACATTTATATTACACTCTTGTTTGCATCAATCATTTGTCGTCATGAAAGAGAGAGAGAGAGAGAGAGAGAGAGGGAGAGAGAAAAGAAGAGCAAAATGTAAGGAGATTAAAGGTAGATTAAAGGGAAAGAGAAGAAAGTGAATCAAAATAGGGAAAGTTATTCAAATTTTCTCCGTAAAAATTGTGAAAAATGAAATGCTATTAATTTTTCAAGTTCTTTCCTTCTCTCAGTCATCTTTTCTTTATTTTTTCAGATTTAAAGTACCACAACATTTTTCAACTATTGTCGTTAAAGTTGATTTTTTTTCTTCGAAAATTATTTCTAAACTATTGTTATCGAAGTTAAACTTTTTTTTCAAAAATGAATTGTTCCTTTTACCTCCCCTCTTTTTCTCTTTCTCTTTATCTCTCCCATCTTTTTTTCTCAGTCATTTCATTTTCCCATTTTGTACGTTAAAATATTTTATAAATGGAAAGCATATATATTAGCTTTCTTTTTCTTCGTAAAATTTGAAATTTACTCAATTTTATAGACAACAAAGTGAGCTTTGAGAAACATTTCCATTTGCATAGGTAATTAACTCTCACGTCATTTCCTTTTCATTTATTTTGCGGGGGATGATTCGAAATAAGCAAGATATTATTATAGTCTAACTATAATTTCAATTAAATCTCAACAGTGCTTATAATCTTCAAATAAATTTTCACATTTCTTATTTCAAAAATTTTCAGAAACAATAAAGAACAGTATTAATTACGAACACGTTAAATAAAGAAAATATTATGTTTGTTTTTGTAAATGTATATCCTTTTTTCAGCTTATTTAATTTTGTAGTTTACATACTTAACAACAACAAAAAACAAAAAAAAAAAAAATGCAAAGAATTAATTTGCAATGATATATATATGCTTGTATGCAATTATTATGATTAATTAGATAACTGAAATTTATTAAAGTAATTGATTTGCTTATATTTTCATTTTTATTCAATTTTCTGTTTTTTTTTTTTTTTTTTTAATTAAAGCATATTATGAACTATTTATTTAGTTATAATTATAACTCACAAACAATCACATATTTTCCATTTCGGAATTTTCACCTGAAAGTAATAAAGAATACTGATATGTTTGTTTTGATTTTATCTTCCTTATTTATCATTGGATATTTTTATCACATTTTTCTCAAATCATTTTAAAAATTTAATCTTTTTCTTCACTTTTTCTTTTATCTTTTCTTTCATTCGTTTATCTCCTATTTTTAAATACAATTAGCACTAAAACAAATGAAAATAAGTATCTAGTTAAAAAATTTTCAAAATTTACAAAAAAATATTAGTTGTAACCCTTTGTGTTAGTTCAAAATTTTAAAACATTTTTCGCATAATAATTATATAAATAAAAACAAAATAAGAGGAAAACTAATTTTCTGCATTTTTTAAAATTTTATTTTCAATATTTTAAAAGTTAGGAAGCAACAATTTAATTATTTGTTTCGTTTTTTTTTCCTTTTCCTTTTTTTTCAATCACTTCGTCTTGGCACGGACACATATATATGCGTGTATGCGCGTGTGCTTATACCTGTATTGTTTATTTGTTAAACTAGAAGTTAAAATGAAATGAGAAGTTTAAACATTTCAATATCTTTTTTTAAAAAATTCTAATCATCATAGCAAACATCAGCAAAGATCACATCATTAGAATGTTTTTCTTCCTTCCTTTTTCAAAAAACTCCAAAAATTTCAAAAGTTCTACGATGATATAAAATTTGTCTATTTTTTTCACCTATTTTTTTATTTATAGCAAATAACTTTTTTTTTTTTTACTCGAATCATTTTAAAGATTATTTCCAAAATGAATCGATGATTAAATCTTCTGCAACTGCAGAATTATTATTCATAAATTGCTTTTTCTTTTTTTATGAATCAAGTACGAACGATTAATTTTTTGAATTTCTTTTTTCCGTACGTTATGCTTAGTGCAACAATATTATTAAACAATCAATAAGAACAACAACAACAATAACAACAACAGCAGATAATAATAACAAACAGTAAACAACGACAACATTAAACAATAATAGGTAACAAACAAAAAGTGAAGTTGTTGAAATATCTCTACATATAAATATTTCTAAAAGTAAAATACCTCTCTTTTTCCGACTTACTAAAAATGTCAACGTCAAATGGCAAACATGATTTCATTATTGGCACTTTTTCTTCATTTTCTCTCTCCCTCTCCCTCTCTCTCTCCCTCTCTCTACCCTTTTTCCTATTCCACTGCAACATTTTACTCATTCCTTCTATTTTGATTGACAATTTATGTTATGAACTGAAAACAGGACAAGGATTTTTCCCATATTTTTCAACTCAAATAATATAATAGTTTTAAAATAGCTATTATTGTTAAGTGTGTAATATAAAATAATAAATGTAAAGTAAATAATCAATTACAACTATTAATACTACTTCTATACTTTCATTTACTATTGTTTATTACTACTAATTATTAATTGTTCTTATTATTAATAATAGTATTACACTCCGAAACTTTTTCTGTCATTTTATTTCTGAAAAAAAAGCAATTTTATTTTTTATTATTTTTCATAACTTTTATTCTTTATTGTTAATTGTAATTGAATGACAATATTTTAAAAACATTTAGAGATTATTTCATCGGTCTTGATAGATAATTTACAAAATCAAAAATATTTCATTGAAAAACATTCCTTAATTTCATTTATAATTTGAAATCAGAAATTAATACTGAAAAAAAAAAAATTAGAAAATTAAAAAAAATGAAAGCAGAAGGAGGAAAAGTGAACGAAATTAAAATAAATTTAATTTAAAAAGAAAAGTAAAAGATGAAAATGTTTATTTAATGAATTTAGCTCTAAATAATAATATGTGAGCACTTATAATTTAATGATCGTTTTTTACTGCATATGAATTCATTTCTTTTTTTCTTATTATCAATCATTTCTTTCTCTATTTTGGCATATATTTCAAAGGATAAGAGAAAAGAGGAGAAGGAGAGAGAGAGAGAGAGAGAGAGAGAGAGAGAGGAGAAAGAAGGATATGTTGAATATTCCACCATAAATTTTCACCGGGAAATAAATTTCACCTCGATTCGTTCAGTAAAAGAAAAATTAATATATTTTTGGACTTTTTTTTTCTCGTTTTATTTATTTATCTTTCTTTTTTTTGATTATCACAATCTTTGTTCATCTTCACTTTACATTTCTTTGCATCGATTTTATCCTTATTTTATAAATATTCACAAATATATTTATACCATACATTCATTTAGTGTCTGTTTATGTATGTGGGCATTTTTAGTGTTTTATGTTATATAATGCTAACTACTACTTACTAATGCGAAGTACTACAACAACAACAACAATAACAACAAGACAACAACTAGTATGCTATTACTACTACTGCTGTTGGCACTACTGAAAACTACCAGTGCTTACTAAAGCACAGTAAGCATTGTTATTATTTCATTTGTACTTCTTAGCGTCCCAGTTTAATCTGTTTTGAGTTATCCTATTCGATCATTTGCTTATGTATTTGTTGACAATTTCACCTCCCAAATCTCTCATCAGGAAAACGGGGAGAGGTAGGTGATGGTAAGGGGAGGGGAACAATTGAAGGATGAAAGGATGAAGAAGAGAGGAGGAAAGGGAGGAGGATAAAGTGGAAAGGAAGTGAAAAAGAGGAAAACATATTGTTGACAGCATTATTGTCCCACCTGACATCCTACGCATGCTGTCATATCCTTGACATTTAACATTAGCATTTCTCTGCTTATTTCCTAATTGCTTATTTATCTTTTATTTAAGAGTTTTGAAACTAGTTTCATTCATTCTCTCTCTCCCTCCCCTTCTTTCTTCATTTTATGACATTTCAATTTACTGAGCAGTTCGGTATAGTTCGCCAATCATTTCTGGTGCTAATTTATTTATTAATACCACTTAACTTACTAATAGAAGATGCTTCTTCATCCAATCGTTTCTTCTTTCGTACTATTTAGCATCGAAGCTTAGAAAGACAATGAAAGCATATCGGATTTCTACTTATTCCTAATATTTCTTTCAAAATTATTTTATTATTTATATAAATATAAGTAAATCTTTTATCTTTTTTTTTTTTTTTTTTCGAAAAAAATGGATTTATAACATTTATGTTTATATAGGATTGACTGTTCTTGAAATATTTCATTTATAAAGCACTTATACTAACATCTAATAATTAAATCTGTAAAAGTTTTTCTTTTCCTCTTAAGAAATGGTGAAGAAAAAAAAAAGTTTTGAAAGACTTGATAAAGGACAAAAATAATATAGTACTGAACATTTTTAGGGAGGAGTGTAAACTGAAATTTAATTAATAAACAAAAATTGTGATGAAGCAATAAATGTGAAATACATTTTGATTGAGAGAAAAAAAAAGAATGAAATCTTTTCCTTTTCTTCTTGAAACGAATTAAATGAAGAAATCATGATTATTAAATTGAACAGTAATAACATTAACTATTATTGATTAAATTTAGTTCACTTTCAGTCCTCTCAAACCTTCCTTAATTGATTTTGCTAGAAAAAAAATATGAATAGTTAGTTTTAATATGAAAATTTACTAACAAGGAAAGGTCATGTAATATTGTTCGCCATGATATATATATATGATGAACTTGAAAACATTTTTTTTTTTGAAAAACGAATTTCAGTCTAAGAGCAAAATGATTGAATAACAAATATTGAAATTTAATTTGCTAATTTCTTCTTTTCTTTTTCTCTTTAATTTCAAATCTATAATATAAACGATAAAAGAGAGAGAAAAAAGAGTTTTATCTTTTAGTTAATGTTTCAGAAGTTCAATTACCATCATTAACCAAAAAAAAAAAAAAACAAACAAAAAAAAGGAAGGAGAATATAATATCTACTATCAGCTATCTTTAAATAGCATTGCTTATTGTTATTTGTATAGGTAATTCCTTTATCTTTACGTATTATTCTTTAACAATAAAAATTTGTTTAATATCCTTTTCTCTTTTTTTGTTTATATTGATAAAGATGATAAGTGGGAATGTTATCAACCTCCGTCTGTTGTCTCTTTCGTTTCTGCATATCCGTTCCGTCCTCCATCGTTTCCCCGCCTTTTAAGAAAATATCCCATTCACTGTTAATGATAGAATAACAATAAGAAAATGACTACAATCATCCTAAATTTACTTATCATTGAGAAATCCAATCAAATTAGCCAGCATTCTTCTGATTCATTTAAATGGTATTTCGTTTTTTTTTCTTTTTTTTAAATTTCGATAAGAAACTTTTCCTTTTTCTCCCTCACTCTCTCCCTCCTTTCTTTTCTCTTCATTCATCTTCTCTTGAATATTTTTTTTCTTTTGTATCGAAAGAGATGAATGAATGTTAAATAGAAAAATCAGATGGTTTCATTTAACAAATTCGTTACCATTAATAGCTTTCTCTCTCTCTCTCTCTTTCTCTTTCTTTCTTTTTCCCCTTCTATCTCATGAAATTACATTTATCTTCTTACAGTTCAGTTATCATATTTCGTTTTTTTTCTACCGACTGGTAGCATACATTCTCGTTCTTTTCTCCCTCTCTCTCAAAAGTTTCTCTTTTGTGATAATTTAAAAATATTAAGCTAATGATGTATGATGTATATAACAGTCATTCGTAATTATGGTGATGATGATAATAATAATAATAGTAATAACAATGATGATAGCAGTGATGACAGGACAACGATGATGATGATAATGATGATGATGGGAAGAAATCATGATAAAATTGGTTAATGATGTTGTTGGGTTATTGTGAGGGAAAAAGGAAGAGAATGATGGGAAGAGCTCAACAAGCTCAACAACATTAAATTTTCAAAACAGAAAAGGGAAGCTGGAGAGAGAGAGAGAGAGAGAGAGAGAGAGGGAATGAGAATGACAGAAGAAGAGAGAAAATTGAAAAAAAAAAGCAGAAAAAGCGATGGGAAGAGATGCAGGAAGGGTTTCCAGTGAGATTTCATATAATTTCTAGGCAGAAATTCTCCCAATCATCGTCGTTATTGTTGTCATCATAGTTTATCTAGCCTGCCGCCACCTCATTTCTCCTATATTATCTTCCCCGCACCCTGCCCACCCCACTGCCCGTACCCCTTCAATCTCGTCCTCTTCTCACCGCCTATTTCCTTGTGATGAATCCATCCATCCCTCCTTTGCCACCCAATTCCATAAATAGGGCTTTCATATATTTTCTCCACCCAAATTATTTCCATTAGTGGTAATAATAATAATAATTAATGGTTACAGAAGCGATGTGAACAACAATAATAATAACACTAATAACAGAAATGGTTATGAGAATATAATGGTTATAGGAATAAGAGTAATAATAGTAATAGAATGCTAATACTAATAAATAATAATAACAATAATAATAAGTGATAATAATAATAATAACAATAATAATAATAATAATGACAGTAATAGTAATAAAAATTATAACTGACAACCCGCAATGATAATCGGTAACAACAGTAATAAAAAATATTTATAAATAAGAATAATAACAGTAATGATATTAGTTAATGCGAAATTTAAAATTATACAGAAGAGTTTTCTTTTTTCTGTTCTCAGTAAGTAATTGAATCTGATAACAGATAAGGGAATAATTCTCATCACTTTTACAATTCAGCATATAAAACATATTATATTGCAATACACATATGTACAATGGTTAACTTATATTTGACCACTGGCTATCATTGTATACAATAAGCTTAAGGCTTGTTTCCTCATTTTGAGTTTAGCTATTTTATTGATTTCAAAATTTATTGCATAAATATTTTTTGTGCATGCATCCTTAATGTCATATATGCTTTAATGAGCCATTTTATACATCACTACTTAAATTCAATATTGTATATTAATTTAACTTAACATTTCATTTCATTTCCATTACCATAAATTATTCTTTAGTATCACCACATATAAGTATTTCATTAATAATTTAAGAAATGATTGATTTTGAGAAAAGTTAACAGATGAATGAAATAACTATTAGTAATTAGTATTATGGCTTATTTTCTTGGTCAAAATATGAATAAAATATAGCAGGAATGCATGAAAAGAAGAAAAAAAATTGATCAATTTTTTTTTGTTAACATTTTGCTTCTCAGATTTTTTTTTTTTTTTGCTCAGTACGTACGTGAACTGATGAATGATATTAAATGACGTGTAACGGCGTGTAACGTGTGGATTATGTATAATTATTTGTGATATGATGTTAACATTGTTTTTTCAGAGGGAGAAAGATGAGCGAATCGGGGTCGTTGGGGACAAGCTCGACGGGCTCCGATGCTACAACCGATCCTTTCAGCCAACTACTCGCCTCAATGGCTCGTCCAATACCTTGTGTTACAGGTATGTAATTTCAATTCAGCAAAACTTTTTTTTCTCTTAGGAAGTATTTATTCATGAATTAGCAGCAATAGTAGTAGCAGTATTAGGTAGGGGAAAAAAGGAAATATTAGGTTAATACGGTGTTACTGATAAATCAGGATCGGATTCAGGAACGGAATCAGGATTTGCAATATAAGGATGAAAAGTTAGTTTATGCGACGATTCGTTGCATTATTTAATGATTCCAGAAATGTATTAGTGAAGGAAATTTTCTTTTTGCGTTTTTTTTTTTATATGATTCAGAACTCGAAGAATTACATTACACTGATTGCGAATTTCCGGATTGGAAAATTTCTGAAAATAAGATGAATAAGAAATTTTACCTTTTTCATTTTGTTCCATGTTTTTTTTTTTTTTTTTTCTCTCTCTAAAAATATGGAAGTTTTGATTTAATCAAAATTGATCAAATATTCTCCTGAAAGAGAAAGAGAGAATGTGGAGGGGAGGGAAAAAGAGAGAAGAAACAAAAATGAATTTTTGATCAAACATTAGCATAAAGAAACAAATGGAATTAAAAGAGGTAATTTGTGGATTAGCTAATGAGCCTATTGTCACATTAAAAATATGATGCATTGGTGAATGAAATTAATGGTACAATTAATTTTTATAGCTTATAATAGTGTAACATTAGCTGAGATAGGAAAATTTTATTGAAAGATAAAGGAAAAAGAAATTGTTAATAATAAAAGAGAAAATGACTGATGAATTCGTGTTCTCTTTTTTGTAACAAAATGTAAGAATAAATTAAAATAGCTTTTAGGAGTTGCTTAAATCGAGAATCTGTCAAATTTTACAGTTTTTTTTTTTTATGTGTTCACGAAAATTTCAAATTGATAAATGTGCAGTCTTATCCCTCTAAGGTGTATTTTTAATGACATAATATAAATGACACTTTTTTTTCTGTTTCATTTCTTTTTTAGTCTTTTTTTGCCATATCATTTCATTATTATTTTTAATAGTTTTAAACTTTTGGAATTACAAGAAGATCTCTTGAAAAGATTAAACAAATAAAAAATAAAAAGGAAAAGTAGTTTAATTTAGCATCATTTCCTCTTTTTTTCTAACAAAAAAATTTAATGATAATTGGTTTTGTTTTGGTTTTTTTTTTTTTCCTTAAGGAATGATTATAATTGGTTTATTTATTTTATTTTCTTTTCATTTTTTTTCACATCTATTTGAGTTATATTATCATTATGTATCATATGAATATTAAATAAAAATTCCATAATTTAGTTTTTTTTTATTGATTCGAGTTTACAATCCATTAGTATTTATTTGATTTCTTGCAAAGAAAAAACAAAATTTTAATGTGAATTTATTTGAAAATTTCGATTTATTCATTGCATAAATATAATTAGTTATGATTACTTTTCTTAACAAAGTAATATTTCTTTTCAATTTTCATTTTCGAATATTCTATAAATTTGCAAAATTTTGAAAAGAACGAACTTTTTTTCTTCACATTTTCGAGTTATTCTGAATTTATATTTGAACAAATATTTGCTTAGTTAAACAATCAATTTTTGTATTTTTCATCGTGTTTGTCCTTACAATTTGAATGATAAATGAGAGAGAGAGAGAGAGAAAGAGAGAGGGAGGGAGAGAAAGAATGAAAGATTGTGTTTTTTCAACTATTACTATATTTACATTCTTTATAATTTTAGTTGTGAAAGTTTTGTTTGCTAATTTTTTTCAAAGTTCGAATGATCTAAAGGATATCGGATGAATAGAGAAAGAAGGGAGGGAGGGAAGAGAGGATATAGTTTTGCTGGTTAGACGTAATTGATTTGATTTTTTTTTTATTATTTATTTAAAGGGCTGTAATTATCATTCCTTTTTTATGCAGAATTGGAAATGTTATTTGATAAAATTATTTAATCCAAATTAGCAGAACTATGATTTGATGATTCAAGTGATTTAAATTTAAAAAAAGATCAAACTATGCATGCTTCATTTATTTATTGTATCCGTTTTTTTTTTTTTTTTCAACTAATTTGTTGTCTTTCATCAAGTTATCATATCTTTGTTTTTATCTTTATTTTTTTCAATGTTATAAGAAAGATACATCCAGGAATCTATCCCTTATTTTTTTTTCTTTCCTTTCTATACATATAAAGCAATTCATTTATTCTGCTATTTTTTGTTGGTTATAATAACCTGTTTTCTAATCAATAAAAAAAAAGAAAAAGAGAGTATTAAAGTTAGCAAATGAAGAAGTAGTAAAAATAAGTAAACAGATTATCATTTATTGGTGATAGAAGCTTTTGGGACACAAATTTCCCGCAATCTAAAGATCATTAACCATTACCGTACCCATGTGTGTGTGTATGCATGTGTGTGTATGTATGTGTAGTGAGTAAAATAAGCTGCGAAAAGTGAAGTATGCCTTTTGGATGTGGTTGTTTATGCTTTCTTCGTACTTCATCATATAAATTAAAATTTTAACTTACAACATGTATTGTATATGAATGTATATTTATTTATTTATTCATTTCTGATATATATGCATCCTAAACACATACACATACATACATACACACATATATACGTATACATATACATACAGATGGACACATGCGTACAGGAAAGTTTTGTGTAAGTTATTTGCTCGTTAAAGAGTGGTTTGGTTGCTGTTGGCAGTAGTAAATTTATAATGCATCAAATATATTTTGAAGTTTGTTCCTCTCGGGGATATATGATGAAAAAGAGTAAACAAGTAATGTGAGTGAGTCGCCTTCCATCCTCTTTTCACATACATACACATACACACATACACTCACATACATGTATATATATACATATACATACACCGTGGCCCCCGTTCCCCGCGTTGTTGTGTACGTTGTTGTCCTGCTTGTTTAATCGCTTTCTAGTCTTTTGTTATTGGATTGTTTGATGATCTTCGAACTCTTCGTATATTGATTGCGTCATCATACCTCATTTATTGACAGATAGATGGATGGATAGTAGAGTATATATACTGACTGGCATGTATTATTCAATTACATTGATACATAATACATACATAAACAGTAGATGGAAACATATCACTCAGTGTTAACAGTACACTATGATAACAGTATGCTTGTGATGAAAGGAAATAACATTTAGTAATTAGTGCTGACCAATATGAATATGTATGTATGAGAGTGAGGAGAAGATTTGACATGAAATAGTAAACAGTGATAATTGATGACAATAAAACTACAAAGAATAATAAGCAGCTCGTTTTGTTTATGAAAAAAATAACAGTGTTAGTATTCTGATGGAATCATTTTGACTAATTAGTGATAAATCACATTTTAAATTTCAATTTATTTTGATTACATTGCTAAATTGATGGCTGGTTATGGATCAGGGCAAATAGTAAACTATCTACTCATCGTTTAATAATGTTAGGTTAGGGTAGGGTAGAGTAATGCGAAAGGGTTGGTTATTGCGGAGAAGGAGGGTAAATTAGTGGGAAAGATTAGGGATGTTATTTGTGCTTTCATATGAAAATTGGCACAAAATATTTATTGTTCATATATATATATATGTGGAAAGCATTGGTCAAAGAGTAAGGGAGGGAAAGAGAGAGAGAAAAGAGGAAAGAAAGGAAGAAGAAAATTGAAATTGGCGACCAGGGTGATCTTGATGACGACAAAGTATACAAATGTTAGTAATTACAATAACGATAGTAATAATAATAATGATAAAAGTAAGTTAATAATGGAAAGTATTAGTAGTAAATGCAATGCAATTAAATAATTCCAATGGACAGAGATGGATAACAATTTTAGTGCTTGTGAAATGCTGCATTAAATTTAAAGTATTACTAAATATAAACTATGTCAATTATCATTTTCATTTAATGAAAACAATTTGAGGGAATATAATATTAACAGTTTCGTATAATTTTGGATGAACTAATTCCTGTTGTTATTTCCATCATTCAATTGCGTTAGAAAATAGTGTTGAAAGGATGAAGCAGAATTGGTACATATGAACGACAACAATTAGGCAAACAAATAAGTCATTAATCATTTTGATTGATTAATTTTTGTTAGTTACTTCGTAAATTGGTTTAAATTATTTTTATTTTGTTATCACTATTTATTTTTTCTTATTATCATCGCTATTTTTATTTCTTACTCTCAACTATTATTTATTTATTATTACTCTTTTTTGTTTTATTATTTATAGCTGTTTTACGACATTGTTTTTTAATTATTTATTATTATTGTTATTATTAAGTTGCATAATTCTGTGATAAGTGGGAAGAAGGAAATTGAAAATTCTTTTCTCATTTTTGTTTTTTTAATTTACTGTTAATAATTATATTAGTTTCACTTCTTATTTTTATAATATATTTTCATGAAACTACGTGAATTTCTTTTCACGTTTGATTTAAATGTAATTATTTCTTATGCTTTTCATTCAGCTAATATTTTCTTTTGAACATTTAAGTATTTTTCATTCATCCAAATAAATATATTTGTTTTATTTATTCATCTGTATATTTCTCATTTTTCATTCTATTTGTCAACGGAACGATTTTTTGTCGTGTCATCTTAAATTTCCATTATTTTCTTCATAATTGGACAATAAACAATGGTTTTAATTTCAAGGAGATGGCAAAAAAAAGAAAGCATTTTTTTTTTACTGAACTTTCGAACGAGAAAAGAGTGAAAGTTTAATTTTGTTTAACTTAAATTAATCTAATCTAAATTAACTTTATTGCTACCTTTCCACAATAAATTATAGTTTCTCCAAAAACAACGAAATAGGCAAAATTCAATTTCTGTGTATCTGAAAAAATGCAAATGCAAAAGAGTTTCCATTTTTTTCCTAATACATACTCATTTGAGCTGTTTTTTTCTTTTTTTTAGAAGGAATTGATCTCGATTTTAGTTTTCCCTTTTCTCTTTCTTTCTTTCTCTCTCGCCTTACCTCTCTCTTTTATTCTTTCTTGGGTCTTCCCAAAATTCTTTCGTAGGCTAATGTCAATTTTAATGCAGAATTTTTCAGCTTATCGTTGATTACTTTGTAAATTGCTCAAAAATGAATATTTTATTTTTCTCGACATTTCATCAATTATTATAGGAAATTTCCTTTAATTTTAGTACTTTCAATGTTATATCATGAAGAGGGAAAATATTGACATTAATAATAATAACAATAATGTAGTTAATGAAAAAAAAAAATTGAAAAGCTTATTTGAACTAAATTGCTTTATTTGTTATTAATCAATTAATTATAATTGAAAAATTATTGTTATTATTTTTGAATAATTAATTAGTTAATGTTTACCATTATTGTTCATTATTATCACTGGTTGATTAATTAATTACCATCATTACCATCCATTATTCATCATCTTATAGCATCGGGCAAAAAGGGGGATGGAGAGGAGGGTTTTCACCGCGAACAATTCCCCTTTCTCAACCCAGAATTATCATATTCCATCGAATGAGTAGGATTTGTTGGTGCTGTTACTGCTGCTACTGGTACTACTATTACTTGTGTTCTTACTACTACTACTGTTGTTGCTGCTACCATTTTTATTTTTGTTACTATTATTATTATTATTACCACAACTTAGCTTCTCTCAGGTATCAAGTCCTGAAAATATGTTTAAATCTGAATTTTATAGTATACATATACATATATATACAAGTAACCTATGCATATAAATTAACCTTTTTTTTTGTTTTATTTAAAAGTAGGAGTAAATGAAAACGAGCATACGAAACAAAAAATTGTACTCAGAAAATTCTGTGATAAAATAATTTAAAAAATTCAATTTTTAAAATTATGTAAGTATTATTAAATAAAAACTTTTGGAATTTTCTTTTTTTCAGGTATGTGCGAGCCAACACTTACTGGATCATTTGGTCTTGCGCCCACACCTCCACCACTTAATGAACAGGTATTCCTTTGCCTTCCCTTTCTTTTTTTTTTTTTAAATTTTCTGGTAGGATTATAATGTTGCAACATGCTTAAATCTTCAGTAACTGTATTTCGAAACGATTGTTTCCACTTAGTAGGAAGAAATAAAACAGATAAAGAAATGAGATGGCATAATTGAGAATTGGAAATTCGATTGGGCATTTTTTCTTTTTTGTAACTGTTAGATTTTTGGAATTGCCCATATTGTGTTATACACTTGGAAATATTAACATGGCTTATCATATGTCCGGAAAAGCTGGAAAAACGGAACATGAATGCCGGAAAAATAGTATATGAAAAAATAGTTTATGTTAACTGGGAAATTTTATATATTCAAAATGATGGACATTTTTTTTATTTTACTGCTTTTTATTAATTTTTTTCTGTTAACTTGAACTTGGAAGCTAATTCAAATAGGAAAATATTTGTATATAATACATCGTATATTGCATCTACACAATTTAATCGTTCGAATTTAATCATTAAGGTGGTAGTAATGTTAATCTTATTTTGATAGGTTATTATTTCAGCAACTTTGGAATGTACAATTTTTCGTTCTTTTTGATAGGTCAAAGTACTATATATTTGTAATTTTTAAAAAAACTTAGTAATAATGCATACGAATTTATATTTATGCAAAGAGGATTATTCAGTTAAGATCAAAAGGCGAAGTAGTGATTTTTGTTTTCAGTAATAAATAATGAGTTACGAAGGAAAAAAGTTTTTCTTTTTTCTGTGTTATAGAGAAAGAATAGTGTGTGTCAATAGTGTAATATTAAATGACGTCGAAGTATTTGATGTCATGTATAAACGTCAGAAGTTATTAGTTACATTAGAGATATTTAGGTAAATGGTAGGAATATTTCGAGAAAAGGGCAAGAAATTTTAAGGGGAAGTATGTTAATATATGGTGTTTATAGTTCCAATGTATCAGTGGCATACATTGATACATCGGTAAACATCAAAGGCATGAAGACACATTTGAATTGATTTGATCAGAATGAATTTTATTCCTTTATTTTATATCCATCAGATAAGTTTTTGCATCGTTTGCTGAAGCTACAAATCCATGAAACAGTTGATCGTTTTATTGGAAATAATTCGTATAGTTTTAAATTCTCAGTTGGCATAAGTAAAGAACAAAAAGTGTAATTATAGAAGGTATAATTTTCCAATAATTTTTTGAAAATTTTCCTGGTACTAATGGAGAATTGTTTATATAGATTTTCACATCTATTATTTACCTACATATTCATAAGTAATGATTTACATGCAAATTGTGTCCTTTAAAATAAAAGCCATCAACAGAATAGGAAAGTGAATGTTTACAGACTCGAAATATTTGCTGTGGTATTTGAAGGCTAAATATTGTAGTGAAACATTGTAGGCCTATAGAATTCATTCATGAATTTGGACTGATGTAACCGATGTAACGATAGAAGATTGAACTCTGAAAATGAAGCTGAAATGGTTTTTATAGGTCATGCATTCTTGAACTCAAATGATCTTTCAAATTCTGATGAGTCGTGAATATATATGTTTCATTTCGTTTTTATAATACTAAAGAACAAGTGGAATATATTTTAATCTTTTATGAATTCAAATTAGTAAATATAACGTTGGAAGCACTTTTTTTTTCGAAGATATACCAGATAGAGCGAATGATTGATCCAGTAGGAAATTGACTGTTTAATTCTTATAATTATGCTATTATTTCTGATTGGAACTTGTACAAGTATAGATTGTATGAATATAAGGAAAAAATTTGGAAGACCAAAAAATGGGAACATGATGTATTAAATCGTGGATTTGTGGACTGAAAAGCATCATGTTAGGAATTTTTGTCGTTAATATTTATATAACTTTTGTCTTCCGTTAAGAAAATCTTATATTTAATTCAGTGTGAAATTTCGAGTTTTACTGGGAAATATGTAATTGATTAGCTGGGCATTTGTCATTTGGAATTTAATAAGTAAATCAGGTATTTGATTCCTAGAAAATAACTAATTGACGTCGTTAAGTTGACGTCGAGTTGTTGAAAGAAGTTAAATAAGATAATGATTTATTAAATTCGTGTTAAGTAATTATGCAAGTGAGTTCCACTTGTTTGAGACGTAGTATCAAACTATTTGATTTGAAAAAGTGAAAGTTTTTATCCACTGAAGTAATTAGATGAGTTAATTCGATTGTTGAATAGGCATAATAGGCAGCTTGTATTTGAGTAATTCAGTTTGGTTTATTAAAATTAGATAAAGGGAATATTCGACAGGTTGAGGGACAAGCACCTAGTGCTTATTCCTATAAATAATTACATGGTTTTCTGCTTGAGTTGCAAGTGATGTAAACATTGCATATAATTTGGATGATTATAGATGTTGCAGGTGGTAAAGTGTCCGCTATGTTTGGAACCTTATCGTGAGCCAAAGGTTCTTGCTTGTTTTCACAGTTTTTGCAAATCATGCCTGGAACGGCAAATGGATGATAACTGTGCGGAAAAAATCGTATGTCCACAATGTCGCGTTGAAACACAGTTGTCAATACAGCTTGGTAAAGCATATTATATTTCATGATCCCAAACTGTTTGTTTTATTCATTACTGTCCGGTACCAAATATCCAATCTTTAATTGCGTACATATCCACCGGATATTCTGAATCAGAATTTTTTAATTCTGAATCACAAGGATTAGATGTTTTTCGAAAAAGGAATGAGAAACAGCTAGGTATCGAGGTAATGAAAATGAAAAAAGTGCTGAAAAGAAAAAAGGAGTTGTAATTAGGGAAGAAGGAAGAAAGGAAGAAATAAAGATCATTAACAGCTTCTCGTTGCACTGATATACCAAACGTTGCTGGTTTTTCCTTCCAATCATACGAAACTCTTCTGAACACGACAGAACAACGATTAATAGCATTTTTCTTTATCGGAGAAATAAAAAAAAAAAAAAAAAACACATTGATAAGTGTGATTTCTACATGACATTCGAAAGCATCCTGACATCTCATTTTTTTTTTTTAGATAAGAAAAACCTTGGTAAGCAGTATTTAAAGGCTATAAATAGGAAGAATTATTCTTTGGTTTTACTGTGCTCTTTCTTTAATCTAAGGGATGTTTTAGACTTCTTTTTTTTTAGATGTTTTAGACTGTTTTAGCTTGAAAATTTTTCTTCATCTTTAACCTAGAAAGTTGGATTTTAATGAAAGAATGAAGTTAAAATAAAAAACAGAGATTGATTGCAAGATGAAAGAGGGCAGTAGGATCTTATCTTTCATCAATCACGTGAAGAATATACATACGACATTGTTTTCGGCTGTAAGAAAAAATTTTTGTGAGATCCACTGACGTCAGCAAAAAATTTTTGCCTGAAAAGGTGATTAGATTGTGACGAAACTTGTTTCGATGCGGGCGGCAGCATTTTTTTTTTTTTTTTTTTTTTTTTTCGCAGAAATTTGTTTGAAGTTTTCTTTGGAACATACGACGTTTTTAAAGAATACATTGATGTGCATTGTATTTTCAGGCATAGAAAGTTTGTTAACCGATTATGGACTGGAAAGTGTTATGACTCGTCAAAATTTAGCCGACGATAAAGGATTGATATTTGGCTCACCAAGTTCAACTTCATCTTCACCACCATTGATTGAACCACCTTCATACGATCAGGTTTTTATTTGTTTTCATCATTAAAATCGTTTTTGGATTTTATTGGCTTGATTTTTTGGATCGGCAAATTCTTTAAGGAGATCGTTTGTTGTGCTTCAGTTAGCGTATGTCATTTTATAGAACAGTAATAAGAATTCATCATGTACGGGTTGCAAAAGCGGTGAACTTGCAAGCGCATTTTGCCAAGATTGTACACATTTTTTGTGTGCTAATTGTACTTTGGCTCATCAATACATGCATTGTTTCGAAGGACATCGAGTTGATCAGTTATCTCAGGAGGATGCTGCTGCTCTCGCTGCTGCATTTGCTGAAAAAAATGCTTGCAAATGCATACAAGTAGTGTTTATGTGTCATCGTTATTAACATGAATATCAGATATTGTGAAGTCTAAGAATAAATTCAGTTTTTTTTTTTTTTTTTTTTCTAGAAAAAAATGAGAATAGTCAGAGTTTATAATCATTATATAATTTATTATCATTTATAAGCATTTATATGCATGGAATATACTCAGATCGATCATGTACAGCTTATTGTCATTTCATCGTTTTTCACTCGGGCTACTTTTGCTTAATGGTCGAAAAAATGAGATATTTGTAGTCGACTAGAATAGAGTTAAGAATCACTGTTATGTAAGTGTGTTGAATTATATTCCCTTTTAGCATCGCTCACAACCATTGCGATATTTCTGTTTAACATGCAACCTTGCAATATGCATGGAATGTACTCAGGTCGATCATGTACAGCCGACGCATCAGTATGAATTAATCAGTGATGTGGCCGACAAACAGATGGCAATCATGGAAACATTAGTTCAGGATGCTCGTCTGAAGCATTCTGAACTTCTTGAAACCTATAAAGTATGCTTTGGTTTTTTCTTGTAAAGTTGGTTTTGGAGAAAGTGAACCAACCAGTAGCGGTTTCCAATATTTAAAATATTGAGCGAAAGAGGAATTTTTTGTAATCTAAGGTTTTATTTACACTGAAAACTTGATACACATTGATTTTTGTCAAAAAACAAAATTTTAGATGGTTGATGCAGCACAAAATCGTTTAAGTTGCTCACTGACCAGAGCTCACCAGAATGTGGACGATGCAACTCAAACGTTGATTCGTATAATTGAAGACAATCGTCGACAGATTATCAAGGATTTGGATAACGCTTATGGTGCTAAACAGTTGCAACTCACTGTAATTGACAAGAAGGTATGTTTGCATAAGATGTAATAAGGAATTAAATTTCACATTCTTCCTTTTCACCTCTGGAAGCTCATAAAAAAATATTTTCGGTGATAGTGATACAGTGGATGTGACAAGTTTGAAAAAAATTTCACTGAAGGAATATCATGGTTTATTGAGGGGCAATATCTACAGACACAAAAATATTTGTTTATAAGTTTGACATATTTGTCATTTTAGTGTATTTGAGATTAGCGTAGTAGTGTAAGATGGAAATAGTGATCACTAAGAGATGTTGATGATGACTGATGTTTTTTAGTGATGACTTCTTCAGTGTTTAAGGTAAAGGTACGTAAAACCATAGTGAACAATGGATTTAAATAACCAGAATAATTGTTGAATGTAAAAAATTTTGAAATTTGAGATTTTTCGAAAATCTATTCTTAGGTGCAACAGATGGCTGAAAAATTGGCACAGACAATTGAATTCACTTCACGTCTTGTTAAATATGCTGCACCAACAGAAGTAATGGTTTTCAAGCAACTTTTGCATACCCGTCTACAAGTATACTTTTCGTTCAATCCGGATAGTAATAATATTCTACAAACAACATGTGAACTTGATTTTCCACCGCTAAACTCGAATGTTGCTCGTCAACAAATTATTAGTATTATGGGTGCGTTTATTTTCTCTCCAATTAATATTATCGTAATTTTATTGTGCATTTAATTGATTTTGACTGGAATCTAAGTTATTGTAATTATAATCTCTCATTCCGTCTGTACTTCTTTTGGTAACTATTTAATCATTTTTGATTTGAACATATTTGATACAATAAATGTAAAAAAGTAACAACGAATGAAAATAAGTGGTGTAAAAGAATATATGAATTCAGCATATTTGGTGAATTCTTTTACATCAAAAAAATTACATTTGGTTACCTGCTTATTATTGCTTGATTTTATCAAAAGCTAGTTTAACTTTTAAAAAATTTATACTTATTTTAAATGTGAGGTCTTCTTTTCCCAGTAATAAGAGGAAGAGGTAAAATGACTGTTTTGATAGAAAGCAACAGAATTAAACTACTATCCTTGTTTTTCATCTTTCGCTGTCAAATAGTGTTTATTGTTTTCCGCTTTTCCTTTTCTGCGTTTTAATTTTTTTTCCTGTTTTTTCTTACCGGTTTTTATTCACAATTACGAAACGAATAATTATTAGTGAGGTGCTCAAATGAATTAGTTGGAAACGCTGAAATCTGAAAATATTTAGTGAATGACAAAAACCTAATATCGTATAATAATATCATGGGAAATTTAACGACCAATTGGGATAAAGTGCAGCATGTGTCCCAGTAAACCGTAGAAGGAGAATTATATGCATATCATCTTCCTCCACAAATAGCATTTGTACTTGTGGAATATACTTTTGCGATACTGTTTGAATGCTAACTTCTGGAATTGCGGACAACTTCAGGTCTCGTTCGAGGTGCATCGGAATGGCCTCAAGGAACAATATCATCAGCAAATGCAGGAATGCCTCCGGCACCAATTGGCCGACCAGCCAGTCGACAGTTGACTCGATCAGTAGCAGCAACCAACGGTGCATTACCTGTCAATAATTTCTCTGATTCAAATTTGGTACGACCGAAAAATGAATATGGTGGCTCCAGTCAAAGTCTCGGAACATTTGTTACAGTTGATAATGGCTTTAGTAATCAGTATGAGAAGTGGAGTATGGGACTTGAACCAGCTAGTGGTTTGCAACTTGCTGAGTCACCTGATTTAGAGCTTGAAAAGGTTTGTTTACAGACTGATTTCATTTTGAAAATTCCATAGAAATAGAAATGAACTGATGAATGAAGTGTTGGCTTATATTTGATATACTGTCATAATACAATCCTTTTTTTTGATGTCGATAAATTTTATTTGCGGTAGAACCAGTACGGTATGGTTATGCGATGGCTGTACCGTTGAACAGAAATGTTATTAGCCAAAAACAGGATCCAGATTTTCACGTTTTGCAGAATTAGGGTTTTCTTCTTAATTTCATTCGTTGATTTCAGGGCTGAAAATTGTTAATTCATTTGCAGAACATGGGCATTAGCAATCTTTATCCACCACGAGCGCAGATCAAGAGACAAAAGATGATTTATCACTGCAAATTTGGTGAATTCGGAGTTATGGAAGGACAGGTTATTATAGTTTTATTTACAGATATCTACAGTTTACAGTTTTACAGATTTTAGTCTCAGGTCAAGTCCAGGTTTGTGTTCAATTTATTTTATCACATGCATTACATTTTTATGAGCAGATGGTTTTATTATTTCATGGATTCATGTCATTTCCAGCCGCCGTTTGTTAAGAAATAGATTTGAAGCACTAAATACCAGTTCTATGTTTCCGGCATATCAGAAAACTCTTCTCTCTAGTGATACGGAACTTAGGATCCCAGCAGAGTTATAATTCATTCATCCGTAATTGAAATCGTGGTTTGATTGTACCCTTTTAAAATAAATTAAGGAGAAATGATAGAAAATGAAGAAATTTCTTTCAGTTTACGGAACCATCCGGAGTTGCGGTAAATGCACAAAATGACATTATCGTTGCGGACACTAACAATCATCGTATCCAGGTATTCGATAAGGAAGGTCGTTTCAAATTTCAGTTTGGGGAATGTGGTAAGCGTGATGGCCAGCTGCTTTATCCCAACCGGTTCGTATATTATTTTGCGAACTTTTTTGACGCTAATATTTAATATAAGTAGAGAATGGTGTATGCAAAAAAGATATCCAAGTAGAAAAGAGTTTGGAGTTTTTATTCATGTAACTTTGACTGGGAGTTGCTTTCTGTGTCAGATTTGTGCGGCGTATTGTCCAGTTGAAGGGTGAGTCTGTTCTGAAAACATTTATTTGGTAAGATAGTTCTTCTTAGATTCGAATTTAAATATCATAAATGAGCAATGTATCATTTTTTTTTTGAATATATACATGTAGGAAACATGTTAATCATATAGCGCTAATTTAACAAAATTTAATGACCTGGACCATATAGCTAAATTCTCGAAATTCTAGTATTTTAATTTACGAGGAAAATGCGATGAGTGGTCATTAAGCCTATTATGTCATGCGTTTATTATTTGTAGTGTGGCGGTAAATCGTCTTACCGGCGATTTTATCGTAACGGAACGTTCGCCAACACATCAGATACAAATTTATAATCAATACGGACAATTCTTGCGCAAATTTGGAGCAAACATTTTGCAGCATCCTCGTGGTGTTTGCGTTGATAGTAAAGGACGCATTATTGTAATCGAATGTAAAGTAAGTTGGATTTTATTCAAACTCACATCATTTTTAAATTTACTATTTCAGTATTTGAATAGGTTATAAATCTGTCACCAGGCAAGCAAAACTTGTGAGAATGCACATTTCATACACAGTTTCTAAGTTATTTGGTTTATTGTATGATGCATAATGATTTAATTCAAAATGAAATTTCTTTTTATATAGTAATCAGTTCTGATATGTTTGCGTAGGGCGCTTAAGGAAACTAAAATTCAAGTAAAGGAATTTGATCTTTTGAGTTTTTTTCAAGATTCGTGTGACTTCTGAAGTTTTCTAAAAGTCACAGTCCCAGCAACAGGTTCATATCGTTCCTCTTCCAACAGTTGTCTTTAGCTGTTGATTACTAATGTATATTTGGAGAATTATCTGATCGATCTTTATTTGCTGAAATAATTGCAACAAACGCAGTTGTAGCTTTTTCATATAAATGACTCAGTTGTTTTCGTATGTAAATCAAAAAAAAAAAAGTTAAAAGAAACCAATAGAAGGGGAAATAGTACGTACATTCCATGTGTTGGAAATATTGATAATATTAAGAAAAAAAAGTGGTAGAATTGATAAGTAAAATAGCAGTGTTGAATGACAGATGAACTGGAATTGGTGACTTTATAGGACTGATTAATTAAATTGAGAATATTCTATAATTTTAGAACAGAGACTCGAGACTGAAGTTAAGAGAATCAGGTGCTTCTTTTGGAAGATAGGATTCATTATCACTATTGTGAATTGGTGATAACTGTAACTGTAGTTAATAAAGGATAAGCCTCCTCTATTAGATGTTTAGTCAGTAATGGATAATTCTCGTTTTGTCCACAAACGCAAGTCAGATCGAATTCTTTCAGTCCAGTAGAGAAATTTTAGAATTGGATTTTAATTTCCCTAAATTTTAAATGTTTTATTTGAATCGAAATTTACTATGACATTTCAGGTTATGCGTGTAATAATATTCGATATGTTTGGTAATATTCTGCAAAAGTTCAGTTGCTCGCGTTATTTGGAATTTCCAAATGGAGTTTGTACAAACCACAAGCAAGAAATCTTAATTTCGGACAATCGTGCGCACTGTATAAAGGTTTGTTTAAACTGAAATGTTATTTATTCCATGCTTTTGTGTTCAATGTTTTCAGTGTACTGGAGGACCATTCAGTATTGTAGTAATAGTTCTGCTTTGAATAAGTGCAGTTGTCAGAAAAGACATTTTATAATTTGCAAAGTCTTAAATACATTGCTAATGGATCAACCTTTTTCGCAATTCTGCTAATTTCATTTAGCGTTAACACAAAAAGTTTAGGAAGAATTTTACACGGAAGGAAAGTTTATGGAGAATATTTAGTAAATAGTGGAGTCATAAGAAGGATGAAAATGAGAGAAAGAAAGTTCGGCATAATGGTTCGTGAGGTCGAGAAAATATATGAAATTCACTTCGAATCCTTGTTTCTCTTGACCCTAGATTATGAGTGTCAGTATGGCTGAGTCATATTCTTCCAAGCAGTCACAATCTAATGGAATAACTCTTTTTAATATAGCATTTTAATGGCATATTTTATTTATTTTAGTTGATGTTTTTTTACAGGTATTCAACTACGATGGACAATTTGTTCGGCAGATTGGCGGTGAAGGTATTACAAATTATCCTATTGGTGTGGGTATAAATTATGCTGGTGATGTTGTTGTAGCAGATAACCATAATAATTTCAATCTCACCGTCTTCAGTCAAGTGAGTTCACCACCAGTCATGTTTCAAAAATAAACCCATTAACTTCGTCAGATTGATTCAAAGTTTTAGTGATGAGTCTAGATCTCAGAAAATAGCGTGGTTATGTAGCCTACTAAAGTAATTTAACTTTTTTTTTTCTCACATAAATTTATCTTCATAATCAAAAAGGTTTTTCACTAAGCCTTGAATAAGACGTTGATCTTTCCTCAATATATACCTAACAGGTGAAATATCGAGAACAATGTATTTTTCAACCAAATTTTGTTGTCCTAAATGATGAACTATTTCAGGATGGAACCATGATCTCAGCACTTGAGAGCAAAGTGAAGCACGCACAGTGCTTTGATGTAGCACTTGTTGAAGACGGTTCCGTAGTATTGGCAAGCAAGGATTATCGCCTCTACTTGTATCGTTATCAGTCATCTGGCACAACGACGGCAGGGGCGGCGACAACAGGCAGTCCGAAATAACTATGTAAGCAGGCGGGACAACGAGTAACGCAATAGCCCGTTATCGAATATGTTAAAAAGGAAAGTCCGTGTTTAAAGCTCAAAGAAGAATTTTTGTCCTCTTATTTTCGAAAAGTTGCCAAATTTTGCTATCAAAAACGAAGAACAGAAGACAGGAAATCAAAATGAAGAAAGGAAAGTTTTTCAGACTGAAAAATTTGAACTTGCTGAATATAGAGAATTCAGTTTTAAGCTCGTTAGCCCTGTTCCAAGCCTGAATAATATTTGTTGATGCATTTTTTCTTCATTCTTGACGATATGTTTTTTCACTCGAAAAAACTGTTGTTGATGCTTTGTGTGCACGAAATATTTTCTGGCACCAGCTATTTCTTCGTGGTAATGATTTGTTATCACCATTATCCTCATTGCTAGCTTGTTTTATTCAATTGTAATTAGAGTGTTTTGGTCGTTGATCGTCATTGTTCCATTACTAGTCACACCATCCCATCACCACTCTCTTTCTCTCTCCCGTTGCCGCCAAGCTCCGTCGTTCCTCTCTAAGTTTTGTTCACAACAGCAATTAAGTATCTTCGAAGTAGAAGATTCTCATAGTTAAATTAATCGCTTTTCGGGCTCTTTTTATAACTGTAAATTTTGATTTTTTAAGTTTCTGAAATATTTTTACTCAATATGAGAAGTCCTAAAAGTTTTGTGATCGAGATTTTGTTTTTCGCTTTTTTTGCTTTTTTAAATCTTTTTTTTTTTTTTTTTTTTAAATCCTTGGTGGCGCTGACGGCCATAAAGTTTTTCTTAGAGGAAAATGGAGTGTTTGTGGGAAGAATCTGTTTTAGAATTCTGCAAGGATTTAAAACTTTTTATGGTATCGACATCATTATCCAAAAAAGTTTCATAAGTGTCCCTTTTTTGTTGTTCCTTTAAATGTTAATACCCATTTCAAATATGTTAGTAGTTAATTTTTAAAATTTCAGTGTTGTCGCATTCAGTTAGCAGGGCAAAACAAAAATCACTCTCATTCTTTACCTTCTTCACCATTTATATATCCTTCCCTTTTGTTCCGCATCAAAAATTCGCATTTCTCAAATTCGAACTTGAATTTTTTTGGTTATGATTGATTTTTTTAAATTTGTTGTTTGAGATATATGTGATAGCACGCTGCTCGTTTTGAGATCTGTTTTGTTCTAGCGGTTTTTTATTCTTCCTCCTTTAGAAATCACAGCAATTCAGGTCTGGTCCTCTCCTACTCCTGTAATTTTCATGTCCAAGATTTTTTCCGAAAAAACTGCATGTCTTGTTGCTGCTTTAGTCACCTTTGTTACTTACGTTTGGAAAATAGTCCTGGGTACGACCACTGACCTACGATATTTTTAAGTGTTTTAGTAGTTGAATTGTATAATTTTCTTTTTGTTCGCATCATGTAGCCTAAATTTAAGCTGTTTTATCTATAGCTGGTTGTTACATCATCCCCCACCTGTATGTGAGGGTGGATTGGCTTTTGCTTTTCAATTTTAGATTTATTTAATCGTTATAATTTCCCTTAAAAATCGACATTTGGTTTCCTCTAGACACGTCTCTTTATACATTCTTTCAATGAGAACCGACCCGGTGGTACTGTTGCATGTTTTGCTTTTTCCTCTTATTTCCTCCATCATTTGAGGATTTTTATTTTCATTTTTTTCTGACCTATGTTTCTCTTCTTGCTTGCATTAAAAATTCATTTAAACGGAAATAGTTTAAAGGCATCATAACGTAATTTTAGAGTTTCACTATTTTGTTCTTTCCTTTCATTCGTTTTTTCTTTTTTTTTTTTTTCTCAAATTGAAATATGTTTCTCCGGTTCTATTATTTCGTTGTTGTATTACTATTATGATTGTTTTTTTTTTTTTTTTTTATTAGTATTTGTGAGTTTGTTAAAAAGTTTTCATCTCCTACTGTTTCTTTTTTAAGTATTTTTATGTAAATAAATATGTATTTTAATATTGTAATTATATACGATTAAGTATCCTACTGCAACATATAGTGGCGCTAGTAGTAGAAGTAGTAGTCGTAGTACAATTTAATCTCACACAGCGTGTTTACTCTGCTTTTCATCCGTTAATAAAAAAAACAACAAAACAAAAACAAAAAAAAAATGAAGAGCGGAATTTTGTTTTTTCTTTCAATCATGATCGTCGTACTCCTGCTCCAAACTCTATTGTACATGTTATTATGTTGTATCCTTTCATGCCGTGCTGTATATTTTTCCACATACTTTTTGTGATACCTAGCGTATACATTATAGTACACTGTACTCTATTGTCTTTTACTCTTTTAGTTGACGCTTGATATTTGTGTTGCGTTTTCGTAATTTGAGTTTCAAATCCAAGTGAAATGGAATATTTTAAACTTCCTCGTGTATTAATTGAACTTTATTCTGAAAAGAAGATCATTTTCCTGTGCTTCATTTTATATTTATATATTTTTTAAATGCTACATACTTTCCAAATTTCATTTTTTGATTACTATTCCTTCAAAAAATTTCACGAAAATGAAGTAAAAGAAAAATTGGAAGGGAATATGATATAGACTTCGTATTTTTATCCCCATTTTGTTTTTCTTTTCTTTTTTTTCTTTTTTTTGTTTTATGTTATAATACCAGTCTTTAAAGTTTATCAAGATTTGAAACTGCAAATAAAGAGAAATTGAATTGATGAGTTTTATTAAACATTTTGTAGCACACTTCCTCTTCGCTTTTTGTTATATCTTTGACAACTCTCCCTACTTGTTTGGACTTTGCTTTTCCCTTATTTTCTCTCTTTTTCCTTTTTTTTTTTTTAAAAAAAATTTTCGTGTTAGAAGAGTGCTTTTCAAATTGAGCTTAAATTCGTATCAAATTCTCTTTCAAATATTTTTGAATACCTATGTGATACTTAGTCTCCTATCCTATCCTATCAGTTTAATCGGTTTAATAGAAAAGGAAAATTTTCTTATCTCTTCTTTCTCTTATCCTATTTAATTACTTTTATACATTTAATTTGTACAATACGGCTTTTATTCTCCTGTGAAAAACAAATGCATGTTTGGAGAAAAAAGAAATTTTGCTGTCAAATGCGACGATTAATGGATGAAATGGAATGATTTAAAAGAAAGAAAAATTCCGATTATTATTAATGATTAGTTTCTTCGATTCAGCGATTTCTATCAACACTTCCGGTTTGTTCTACATGTTATTTAACACTCTCATCAGAACACATCGTCATCACATGTATCAGATATTACTAACATTTAAGGTAAACAAAAGGAAGAAAAAGCTCTAGTTATATATGTGTGTTACCAATATATGTATTTTTCTTTTTTTTTTTTCAATTTCTCTGATTACAATTTGTTTGTTTGTTTTTGTTTATTCCTTACTTTTTCTCTCACTCCTCATTCAATAATAAAACTCCCACGTTTTTTACATCCTTATTCTTTCTTCCTTTAATACTTCAATATATAAAAGTTTTGTGTTTTATTTTCTCCTGAAATTAACTTGATGGATAGATATCGATATGACTTACTATGATTGCATCATAAGAACTTAATAAATGCAATCTTCATTTTCTCGTTTTACTTTTCTTCTTTTGACAAATTCTCAACTATCATTTTCTTTACAGTTTCATAAACTAACTTTTTTATTGCAAATTTTTTCCTTTCATTTATCGTTTCGGTTTCTCATCGAACGATTAATTACATTGTTACGATTTCAAAAATAATCGTAATGTGCGTGTGTTGCGATGAGACGTCTGAATCAAGAATAGATTACCGTTATGTGAAAAGGTCTTCATCAAATATTTTTATTTTTCCAGGATTTTCTTTATTTTTTTTTTTTGGAGAAAGAACAAGAAAGGAAAGATTTGCAAGAATTTTATTTGCCCTTGTTGTCGCTTTAAAAAAATTGAATATATAAAATATATATTCTATAAAATTGAATATATAAAAGAGTTTTTCTTTTTTTCTTCATCTTCTTGCTTCTGATCTTAAATTTTCTAAAATTTTTTCGAGAGAGTTAAAATTGTTCCAAAAAATATGCTTTTTTTTTTTTTGTGATTGATGCAGATATGTTGACTTTAATCAAAATTTTATTTTTACAAATCTTTTCCAAGTATAAGCAGTTTTTATCGATTCGCATTCGATCGTTTATCATACATCCAATCACCTTACTATGCTTTTTCATTGTCCATTTCTCTCTATTATTCAAATAAGTGATAAGAACGAAGTATGTCAAGAAATGAAATCAAGAATTTTTCATTCTAGTTTTCTTCTCTTTTTTCTTCTGCTGTATATGGAGAGAGATTTGGACGAAATTTCTTACTTTGTTGTGCTATTCATTTTTTGCTGTGTTCCATTTTATCTTAATTCAGTTGTTTATTGTTGCATAAGTTGTTTTTTTTTTTTTTTTTTTTTCTACTCTCTTTTTATGAAAGAATTCAAGAATTATTTAGTTTCATTTAAAATTTGAAACGAGCAGAGCTTTTCTCCTCTTTTTTTTTTTTGCTTCATTTTTTCTCATTATCCTTTCATCTCCTTCTCTCTTTAGAAGTCAAACAGACAGAATAGGAGTAATAACTTCTTTATATTCATTATTTTCTAATTTTTCGAATTAATAATGTTCCTAGCATATTATTTCTAATCATTTATAGATTTTACTCAAAAACAAGCCCACCATGTTTTCTCTTTTTTTTTGACTTTGCATTCAGTGATGTATAGAATATACTTCGTCGTCGATAATTTAGTCCAAGCAAAAGCATTTTTTTTTTTTTTTTTTGTGGTAATTTCTTCTTTTTCAACACTTTTTTTTGAGATGAATAGGAATGACATGCGACAGCTGTTGAATTATTTTTGAATTATGAGGAGATATTAATGATAATTGCTTATCTCCATATTATTTCAACAAAATTAGAAAGAGAAAATCGAGAAATGTTGCAGCTGATATCTTTATTTCTTTTAATCTTCCTTTCTCCTTTTTGTTTCGAAAACAAATTATAATAAATACATGCCTATATATTATTTCATTTTTTTCCTAAAAAAATTGCGTTTTCCGCCATTCTTTTTCCTTCATCCATTTCTATTATCAAAATTTTCCAAAACTTGATTTTTTTCTTGCTTCCTTTTTTTTCTTATCAAAATTCAAGATATTATGAGCGGCTTACTTGTGTAAATGACATGCTGTTAATTAGTAAAATGCTTTCTTTTTTTCGTTTTGTTTTGATGAAATGATGAAGTCATTAATGAGAGAAAAAAGGAAGATAAACGTTATTGCTATCAGTTCTTTTCTTTCCTTATCAATTATCGCCTCATTATCAACTTCTTTATGTCTTAGTTATCATTATTATCATCTGGTTAATAAATAATATTACCCTGCTGTTTAGCCCTCCCCACAATTATCAGTCCTTTTCTCCTCCAAATATTATATTATATATATATGTATATGTCTCCTTTTTCGCATGTCTTTCAACCATCATCTCGGTCTTGTAAATATCATACAAATGCATTACACGCACGTATACATACAACTACACGTACACGTATACAAACATACACAGTCTCTATCACGTATGTATACATGTACACACGCGTGCACGTACACACACACACACACACAGATATACTAACTAATCTTACAGCTTATGCGAGTATATTGTTGTTGTTATTATTACCGAAGGAAGTTAGCATATGTATAGCAAATTCTTTTTGTTTTGTTTGTTTGTTTTTTTCTTTTTTTTTTGTTTTCCATTCTGTATAGAAGATGAAATTTGTTATACTGTGTGTGATAGTAAGTTGATTAAGGAAAGGTAGAGGTGTGAAATTTAACAGACATTTGCTTTTTATTTCTGTTTCAAGGAGATAAATCATTTTTCCTCATACTGTGTGATATTTGAAATTTCAAATCACGTAAAAATAAAACGATGAAAAAAAGTGTCAGTGTTTTCTAATATTATCTAGAGATTTAAATCAGTAAATGGCGAATCAGATATGCATATTAATAATGTCTGACTTAATAATAATCTAATAATATTGACAGGAAAATTGAAAATGGAGGGTTTTTTGTTGTAAAATTAATTTTGATTGGAAATTACTATAAGAATGTGATTAGTGTCCAAATGTCTGGTCTAATCCAAGGTATATGATATATTATAATATCATATAATATTACATCACTATTCTAAACAGTGTAGTTTTTATATAATGTGATCCATAGATGAATTTTACTTTTTTCCTCTCGTTTTTAGTTTCGCCTTTTTTTTTTTTGTATACGTTCATGTAGTTTCGTATCTTATCCACTCTGCTCTCTTTGTAATATTTTTGCAAAAGTAAAAAATTTGTCAAAAAAGTTGAATGTTGTTTTTTACCTTTTATTGTTCTCAACACATTCAACATGATATATATATCGCATAAATTCGATTTATTTTTACAAGAAAAATGGAAAAGTGGGAACAGAATTTAATATTTTCCGATAGTTTGATGAAGAAAGTCTTAATTAAACGAAATAGGTCAAATTGATGTTTACGTGGCCATCCTGAATCCAAATGATACGGTTGATATGTAGGGAAGTAAGTAGTACAAAAACTATGTCTCACAAAGGTTGGAAGATGCTTAAAATTAGACGATTCTATTTCAGATATATCAAAGTGTCAAACTAACTACGCAATGCTAGTAAAATTTAGTGGACATTTATTTCAATAATTCATTTTCCTATTCGTTCAATCAATTCAACAGATTGTCTATTGTTGAGCGACTAAGCAACAGGGTTATTTCAAAAATCATTTACAAGGTTCGATGAAGAACTTATGAAGACAGATAGGAATTATTTATTGGTAAAATTTAAAATGAATGTTCCGCTCTTCATTCATTGCCTTGCTTTTTGCTCTGTACTCTACAGAAAAACAAGTCAGGAGATTAAATTATTTCCTACCAAAAAGTTATCTCAAAACCTGAAAAGTATAATCGAAATTGATGATATCAGGAATTCACTGTATAACGATCAGTTATTTCAAATTACTTAAAATCTTTTTGGATTAAGGAAAATTTTTACTCTGAACTTTGAAACTAATGTAGTAAAATACCAGTGAATATGTGAAGTTGTTATGATCAAAGATCATGGTATTATTGGTATTGCCCTCGGAAATTAGATACTGTAATCATTTTCACTGCAGTCATAATCATTTTATCATTGCAGTCCTCATAATTATTATTCAAACTGATAAGTATTCAAACCTATAATAATTGATTGTTTGTCGATGTCTACTAACTGTTGTCAGTATTCTGTTCCCTCTTAAATGCTCCTGGTCAATCGTTATCATCGATAACTGGACAAATAAAAGGTACCAAAGTGATGAATTAAAAATATCAGTACATAAAACAAATTATTTTCATTACAGTACTACACTTTCCGGTATAAATTGATCATAGCATAAGGAGCATTGTATAATAGCACCTGCAGCAACAGCGGTCGCTATGATAACAATTGTGGCAGTTGCTGATAAACCGATCGTTAATGCTACCGCTTTACTGTGTTTGATGATCTGAAGGAAAGCAAATATAACGTATTCTTGTATTATCTCTTTTTGTTGCAAAATAAAACTTTTGTAAATATTCCAACCGAAATATAAATTATTTTGTTCTTTTATTATTTACTACTACTATTATTATTAATTATTACTATTTATTTATTTATTTATTATTATTTATTATCACTATTTTAATAATTATACTCAATTATAGTATTATATGTTCGCATAGTTTTAGGGTAATGATTTCTAATTTTTATCTTGAATTTCAACTACATTCCCCAATTTAAAATTCTTGTCTTTTCTGGATGTCGTTGAAAATTTGAAAAAATGATTTTTCAATTCAAATTTCATTTCATTTGTTCTTTTTTTATTTTATTTTTTGGTTCTCATCATACAATCACGAGCATATTCAAGAAAATTAATTGATAATGTTTGCTAATAGAACTATTTTTCTTTTTCAGTCAACTCCCAACAATTACTCTAAATTCCCCTGTTACTTTATATCACTTTACTTTATATAATACAATGCGATACATGCTACCATGTCAGCCATGAATTCATCGTAACGCTGATGTCTGATACTTCTTTTGTCGATGCTTCGAAAAATTTCTCTTTTCCTATAAAAAAACCCTTTCCGTCTCAATAATATTAGCAATATGTCAACTATTTTGTCATCCGTCTCATTCTTTTTCTTTTCATATTAATTTGGGGTGTGTGGAAGGGTAACAGGTAAGAAAAGAGCAAAAAAAGAAAAGCAAATCACCGGGAATCTTTCCTTCTTATTTCTCTATAATCGTATGCGTTTGCAGTGTTTGCATTAGGATTGCCATGAAATGCCAAGGTATTTACTTAAAATTGATTAATTTGATAAAAAAAAAAAAAAATTCAAAATTAATTATTTACTCTTTCCTCTTTTTTTTGGAAATAGTAAATGTAAATAGATGTAAGTATACTTTGGCTAGCATAATTTTGAATACAATTCTTTCAGTCGTTTTTTTTTCTTCTTTCTTTCTTTTTTTTTTTTGATATTTTTAAAATTTTTTTAGTTGAGGAGAAAAAACGAAATTCTTCGCTTAATTTTATATCGTGTTCACTTTATTCTAACTCACTTATATTTGTAATGGTTTAATAGCAAATCGATCAAACTATAACAATAATCATTTGAGTTTAAGACTGAAAATATTTAGATTCTGCGTTGAAAATAAATTCTAGATTAATAATAATGAAATTCTAGTTCAAAATAAGTTCGATGTTTTAAATGATCAAATTATAGATTGAAAGTAATGAAATTACAGTTTTAAAATAGATGATTGAAAGTAATTAAAAATAGATTATAATTAATCGGATTTAATTTAATAAAATGTGAAAATGAAGCAGTCAGAATTATTGTAAAAAGTTGAAAGAAAGATACGAAGAAATTAATACTAAAAGTGATACTGAAAATTGTCACAAGAATAAAATAATTTTACCTTCAACATATTTTATGGAAACACAATTAGCAATTACAGTAAAATACCACACTAAACCGACTTTCATCGTTTCAAAAAAAACTAATGAATAATCTTTAATCATCATGTATCATTTATAATGCTTTTTTTTCGTCTTGATAAGTTGAAAAAAAAAAAAAAAACTGAACAAATTTTGCGTATAGCTGATTAAATTTTGAGAAGTTCCTAAAATAATAGCATCAATTTAATCGTTTAATGCATAAATGTTCCATAAAATTCTCAATTTTCTTTTAAATATTTTTTTCTGTTTGCTACTAAATACTTTTTGCTTTTTAGTTATCATTATTTTCTCGTTGATTTATCCTATGCATTCATTAATTCCCATTTAGATTGCTTATGATTTTAAAAAAAATTAATAAAAATTTTACAAATTTATACTAATTAAAATGTTATTCCCAAATTGACCTCCGTAAATGTCTTCTGAGATTCAGTTTTTCAAGAAAATTTTAACATTTTAAAATTTCAAAATAATATTTCGAAATTCTTCCATGTAGCTTACATGTTTACATGAATGAATAAATGATTTATTAATCCAAAAAAGTAACTGTCCATTTGACAGCAAATAAAATATTCAATAGAGCGTTATAGGAAATGAATGAAAAGGAAAAAAGTGACACATCTGTCACCTGTGTTTGTCCTTGATGACATATTGCGTCATTTACGCTCATTTGTCCTTTTCCTCTTTTTCCCGCATAGTGTTTACTTCTCTTTCTTGTCTTCCATCACTTTTTCTCCGTCTCTCCTTCACCTTTTTGCGCCACTATTAGCCATATGAAGAAAGAACAAAGCTTCTATCTCCTATTTTCAAATCTACAGTTTGATATATTTGCAGAGTTTCGAGACTGTAATCATAAATTTTGATCATGTAGATTAATGTGTAACTTAATTTCAATATTACATTTTTTCACAAATTATCAAATTTATTTAAGAGCGGGTTAGATTTCCTTTTTTGTTTCCTAATTTTTCTTAAAATTTCTTATATTTCTGATATTTACTCATTACATTGTCCTGTTCCCTTATGCATTTTTCCTCCCCATTTTTTTCTTTTTAAAATATTATTTTAATTACTAAATTACAATGACAACTACTTTGTAGTTGTAAATGTTTCAGTTGTTTTGAATGAATTATTTTAATAATTTAACTTATTACATTTTACACCATTTCGTTACTTTGTATGTATCGATGTTTCGTAGAAATAATTTCAATCGCTTTTGCAATTTTTCTTACAACAACATAAAACATAATTTCATCATTTCTCTCATTAATTAAATTACTAAATTACATTCACAACACTCACACTTCTGTTTAATTGTTCTTGTTTTTCCAAATTATGGAAATAGTATTCGTATTCGACTTAATTTGCGTTTCAATTTCATAACATTCTCAACAAAAAAAAAAAAAAAAAAAAATTAACGAATCAAAATTTCTTTCTTCAATTTTTTTCAAAAAAAAATTAATATAGAAATGTTAAAAAATGTATTTTGATAAAATTTGAATGTTATTTCTTCAAGAAAAAAAAGGAGGTTTCAGTTAATTAATTTTTCTTTTCTAGCACAGCAATGTCATTTACAATGGGAAATGAAACATTTATTGTAACTTCTAAATTATTTACGGAAAATCGATTACGTCTAGTGGAAATGTTAAAAAGTAAAGTTCAACCTGGAAGTGTTGTATTACTAAAAGGTGGCATTGAACAAAATCGTTATAACACAGATGCGGTGGATCTTCCATTTCGACAAGTTGATTTTTTCATATTTCTCTTTAATATTAAAAACTTTTCCTACGTCATTTTTTTTCACGTGGAAAAATTTTCCTACATCGTTTTTTTAGCGCTAAAATTCTTCATCGCGTCATTTTTTTACGATATTATTTTACAATTGTTTATCATAAAATACCACTTCTAGATTCGTCAGTGCTATCAAAGGTGCTTACTGCTAATTAATTATTGTTCATCTCTCTTTCCTATACAATCTTTAATTCTTTTTTTTAAGGAATCATATTTCTTTTGGACTTTTGGAGTTCATGAAAGCAATTGTTTTGGTGCAATTGATATTGATTCCGGAAAATCATTCCTTTTTCCACCACGACTACATCCGGATTTTGCTATCTGGCATGGAAAGTAACTTTTTTTTCCTTTTTTTTACATATTATTGGTGAATTATGCTGTATGTATATTTGCTGTAATATTATACGCATCTATTTGAAACTTCAAGAATGGAAAGTGATAGTGCACTTATTAATCAACGAACATAAATTACTAATTATTGAAATATTTATGTTATTAAAATGTAAAGATTTGAAGGTTTAGTATTATTAGCTTCATTATTATAGTGATTACTAGTAAATAATCAGTAATTTATTATTAGATAATTTTTAAAGCAAATTTCATGCTTTATTGATTTACTTCTGAGTTTTTTTTTTATCTTTTTCTTAATTACAGAAATTGTATTATTATAAAAAATTAAAAACAGCTATTATATGTCAATTTTTTTTTTTTCAAAATTTGAAATAATCACATCTTTCCAGCATCAATAATGAAGAATGGTATCAGAAGAAATATGAGGTTGACGAAGTACATTTCAATGATCAAAATATTATTATTGAAACATTAACAAATTTACATGCAAAGCATATACTGTTGTTGGTATGATTTTTCTTTTCATCTTCCAATCATTTACTGATAAATAACTCTGTTAGAATAAGTTTGACTGGTTGGAATGACAAAAAGTATATAAGATAGATTTAACTAATTATAACTAATTTAACTAATTATGAGAAGCGTAATGATATGTATGACTGATCATTTAACTGTATGGTATAATTTCTTTTAATCTATTATTAATATATCAGCGCTATGAACAAATTTTGTTGTATTAATTTTTAATAAAAATTTTTTTGAGAAAGCTAATAATTCGGATAGCAATGAAATATTGGAACCACCAACTATTGATGGATTAAATAAGTAGAAATTTTATGTCTTACTTTCTTTTTCTCTTTACAATAAATAAGAATACTGTTATAAACATGACATAAAAATAATTCCGATGAAAAAAAAAGGGAAAAAAATTCAGAATTATATAATTGTAGAAAGAATTGTATTAAGTTAAGCTGTTATGTCATCAATCAATAATTGATTCAGACTATTCATGCCGAATAATTTTTGATAAGATTTGATATTATCGATAATATGGGGAAGATTATTAAATGAAGATTTTTCTTTTTTCTCTCTTCTTTATTAAACATACTAAAGAGGTGAACATTTGTATTTTAGTTTACGTTTTGATACAGCGATATTGTATCCGATTATGGCTGAACTTCGTATTTTCAAAACTGATTATGAACTTGATGTAATGCGTTATGTTTGTAAGGTGTTTTTTATTTTATATTAATTCTCTTTTCCTTTTTTTTAAATACCCCACTCTTTAAGAATGAAAATTGTGTAAATTTCACTAAATAATATTTCAAAATATGATGAAAATTACATTAGTAAGAAAGAAAAAGTTGTATATTATTGTAATTAATAATATTATAATTATCAGATTTATTATATCAAGAAAAGGAAATGATTGCTACATTAGTAAATAAGAATTTAACAAAAAAAAAAAGGCTGCTATTTTATTTGGCCCATTTGATATTACTATAAAATGTATGGTGTTGTTACATTTATTAGTATGTTTCAGCTATATATATTTTACATGCTTTTAATACATTAAAAAGAAATATACAAAATTTAAATTTCTTTTAAATAAAAATATTTCAGGTAGCATCAGAAGCACATAAAGCAGTGATGAAAGCAATAAAGCCTGGAATGTATGAATATCAATTGGAAAGGTGTAAATTTAAAACCATCCTTTTTTAAATCTGATAGACTTTTGTGCCTCCATCATGTACTGCTGTTGTTCTTGTTCTTTTGTTTTTGTTGTTTGTTGTCATTGTGCTGCTCGTTATTGTTGTTGCTATTTGCTAATAGCATTATTGTTGTTATTATCACTATTATTATTACTACTATTATTATTATTATTGTTATTATTATTATTATTATTATTATTATTATTATTGTTGTTACTATTAATTATTATTATTGCTGTTATTATTGTTACTACTATTATTTAATTATTGTTAATGCCGTCTGTTGCTGTTGTCCGTTGTTGATGTTATTGCTATTTATTGTTGTTGTTTTTTTTTTTTTTTTGTTTTTTGTTTTTTATTGTTCTCGTTGATAGAAATTACGGGCAAATTTAGATTCGATATTCTGGCAAAAAAAAAAAAAAAAAAAAAAAACAAATTCGGCATTTAAAATTAAAAAAAATGTTTGAATGGAAAAAAAATAACTGAACTGAATAGAAACATGAAAATGACAATATCGTTGCAGCTTATTTCGACATTATTGTTATTATTATGGAGGATGTCGACATTTGGCTTACACCTGCATCGCTTCATCGTAAGTTTTGAGTTTTTAATAGTTACTTAATAGTAAGTAATTTAAAGTAAGTTTAAAACGAAATTTGATTTTTCATTTTTTTTTGGAGAAACTATTTTTTAATAGGAAACTATGTCAATATTTTTTTCTTTTTTTTTGCAATAAATTCAACATTGAAAGCTTTTGTTTAAACTTTGATTCTGTAAATTTCTTCAAGTTTACTCTAAGAGATCTTGTTATATTTAGTGGCTGTAATAGTGCGATCCTACATTATGGTCATGAAAATGCACCAAATACCAAGAAAATTATCGATGGTGACTTATGCTTATTCGATATGGGTCCCGAATATAACTGTTATGGTTTGTTGTTAATGCTTTATCCTCATGTGTTTCAAATATAGCAAATTACCTTTGATCCTTAACTTTGAATATATTTCAAAAACAAAAAAATCACCATTTTTTCTTGTTTGTTATCATATCTTCTTTCTTTTTTCACATTGAAAAAGGGAAAAAAAAAAAATGCCCTAATTAATACAAACCATATTTCTTCTTTTTTGTGTATTTTTTTTATTTTAGTTTTACTGTTTTATTTTTTGTTAGCATCAGACATTACAACAACATTTCCGTGCAATGGTAAATTTACGGAAAAACAAAAATTGATTTATAACGCTGTCTTAGCTGCAAACATAGAGGTATTTCAAGCTGCTAAACCAGGCAAGTTTCTTTGCTTACTACTTATTTTCTCGTTTAACATTGATTACTTGAGAAATTAGTTAATCTTACCGCAATTACTTGAATAATAAATTCGTAAGCTAATTAATTATTAATTAATAGATCGTTAATTACCACACATTAAGAAATGAATTAGTATTAATTAGCTAATCAGTCTTTCATTATTATTTATTTATTATTCGAAATACTGATATTACCATTTCTTCAATGCATAGTCAACTGATTCATTTCTTTTCTTATTTGTCTTAGTTCTTCATATTTAATTTAAAATTTTAATATCTTTCATTCTTAATATTTGGGCTTTTTTTTTTTCAATTTTTGATTATTTTAACCTTAACGTTAAATCTAATTTCAACTGAGCATTACACCAACTGTAATACAATTCTCCAAAATATTCCAAAATGTGACCATGTAATTTAAGATTGGATCATGTTTAAGTTATTTGAGAAATCTCAAAGATCTAATAGATACATTATTCCTAACGTAATACCGATCATAATAATTATTCTCTAAATTTTACTTTATCTAGAAAATTTTTTTAGATTTAAGTTACTTCGTTTTGAAAAATTCTGAAAAGTAACTTTTATTTTTATTTATTTTTTTATAATTTGTTTATATATATGCATTTTTTTTTTTTTGGGATTCAATTATTTTTGTATTTTACTCTTCGTGTATTCAATTAAATTATAAAATCGATATATGGGGAACAGAAAAGAAATTATATTTGGTCAAAAGATATTATATCTGGTTTACTTATATGGAATATAAATTTCATTTCTAGTCTTTTTTAGACAATTTTTTTCTTTTTTTAAAGAATTTTTTTTTTTTGTAGGGTTACGATGGAGTCAAATGCATATATTAGCGGAACGAATTATACTGTCACATTTGAAAGATGCGGGAATATTGTGCGGTGATTTAGATGAGATGATAGAGGCACGAATTGGCGCAATATTTATGCCTCATGGACTAGGACATTTCATGGGACTTGATGTGCATGATTGTGGTGGTTATCTTGGTGTTAGTCATCACTTATCTTCTAATATTTTCTTATCTGTTCAAGAAAACGAATTTTTTTAATACGAAATTTTTAACTAATAAATTAATATAAGACGTATACAAATATGTAGATATAAAGGATTTAAGTTTTTTTTAACTAAGATTAATATATATATAAAAAGTATACAAATATGTAAATGTAAACAAATGTATCATAAGCATTAATATTAACAGACTAAAATATAATTTAATATTAATTTATGAGGGAAAATGATTGTCATTTTTGTTTTTCCGGAGTCATTTAAGGTATAATAACATATTTCAGATTTTACAATTATAATTTACCAAGAAATTTGATTTTAAAAGTGGGAAGGAAATTCGTTTTCTTCCTTACATTCTTTTGTGGTTATCATATATACTTTGGATTTCCATGGATTTTTTAAAACTTTTTGTCTTATTTTTAGTTTTAATCGAAATAAAAATGCAGGCGTAAAATAATTTTCAGGATGCTGAACCTCGTTCGACATTACCAGGTCTTAAGGCTTTACGTACAACACGTACCTTACGTGAAAGAATGGTAATAACTATTGAACCAGGATGTTATTTTATTGATACGGTATCTTTTAATATAAATTTAATTTTTCAAGCACATAAAAATTAATTAATTATTCTATCTTCTGTTTACTTCTCATTTACTGTAATTTACTTTTTAACCATTCTTATTTGTTTTTCTTTTCCTTCTTTCCTTTTTCAAATAATGTTATTTTACTTCTAATGAACTATTGATTATAATTTTTTTTGAAAATATTTCTTAAATTTCAGTTATTAGATGCCGCACTTAATGATTCAGTACAAAGCAAATTCATTATCAAAGAAAAGTTAAATGAATTCAGAGGTTTTGGTGGAGTAAGCGTTTTCTTTTTTTTTTTTTTTTCTTCTCTTTTTTTACTTCACCTAGATTAGTTTATTCTCTATCAAAAAAAGCTAAATAAGCATAAATTATCCCCTAAACAAATATAATGCAAATGAAAAAGAAGCTTTCTTTCTAATCATTAAGTTTTCCAGCAGAAACATTGTTTAAATCTGATCATATATGATTAATTTCAGTGTAAAAATGATGGAGTTTTTATGCATGAATTTTATTCTTAAATGAATGTTCAACTTTTTTACTTTAGTCCAACTATTAGAGTCGTAAGACTGAATGATAAGTATTAGCTATCAGTTAAATTATTTGAAATTATTTATTAATTATTTTAATTAAGGTACGAATTGAAGATGATATAGTAATTTGGTTGCATGGCAATGAACGTATGAGCAATGTACCGCGAACTGTGGATGAAATTGAACAATTTATGTACGATAAAGAAATGAAAAATTAATTGATTAAATCGCTTCAAATTTTATCCAAAAGCCTGAACTAATCTGAATGATGAAAAAATTAGCCAATTCAATGGCAGTATTTAAATGTTACGTAAAAATTGCTAGCATAAAGTATCACAGTAAAATTGTTGGCAATTGAAAAGAAAAAATGTTACATGAATCTTTATAGTATATTTTATGAAGATTTTAATTTTGCCATATTGAAAATAAAGAAAAAAACTTTCCATTGAAATGATCAAAGTTTGGAAAAGAAGAAAGCATAATAAAATTACAGAAATAATTAAGAAGAAAATGTTATCTCTTATAGCAATTGAAATGTTGAGACGATCATCAGATTTATTTATTGTCACATCCTGTTGAATGTTTTATTAATTTGTGCAGTTTGCTTTTTATCATTCAATAATATCTTTTTTATTACTTATGCAATACTGTCACTATCAATTTATCAATCATAGATGCAATTAATCTTCACTTTACTAATTAAGTTATCATTGTTATAAAGTTTTATCATTCCCAACAAACTAAAATTAAATTAATGTTACCACTGCTTTAAAGCTATTGTTGTTATTTTTAAAATTTTGTGATATTTTTCAATCCATTAATGCTTATATTGCTTAATTGTTTTAGTTATTTTATAATTTTATTGAAAATTCTGTCATAACTTGATTCTATTTGTTATCTTTTATTCGTTTTTTATCTTTCCATATAAGAATGATTATTGTTTCTTCTTTATTTCGCTATCACATAAAGTAACTATAAATTATTGTCATCGCAATAGCTATTGCTACAAAGATAAGAGAAGAAAGACACGAAGTAATCGTGAATTATTGTCACCAATAACTATTACAAATTGCTGAGGAAAAAAATGTCATTATAGTAAGTGAGAAGCATATGCAAGAGTAATTCACTCAAATTATTTATCATATCTGTGCTGAATAATCATAATTATTCCGGATAAAAAAAAAAAAAAAAAAACAAGACATAATCCGTCTGATGTTTTCACTGCTAATTTTTCACTTTATCCGGCTTTAGAATTTGTTCATTTGAAAAATTTAAGTAATTGCATAAATATTATCACAGTGTCATTTATTGATGATCTCTACTTTAATTTCAATTTCTCATCTATGTTTACGGATGTGAAATATTCTCCCAGTGATTTCTCTTTCCTTTCTTCGCCATATATTTTGCAAACAAGTGCAATTAATCTTCCGAAATGATTGTAACGATCCCAATAGAAACAAATTATGAGATAATGGGCGGATATATTTCTCGTTCCATTTTCTGATGACAATTATTGTTACCTGAAGCGTTCATCCTTCGAATTATTGTCAACAATATCACCGAATTTCAGCTATCAATTATATTATCCAAAAAAAAAAAAAACTAAAATACGATGATTTTGATAAGATTTTTACCACTTGCTATTTATTTGTTTATTTTTTTGCTTATATATTTGTTTACTTATGCATTTATCAGTCGGTGCAATAATTACTGGAAAATTATGATGCCAATTTAGATGGAAAAAAATGTATTATAGGATGATATTATATGAATTATAGGAAAGACAAAAATATTATAAGAAAAATCGTTAAAAAAAATATTATGGGAAAAAAAATAATATTGTAGGATTCATTTCATATTTATTAATAATCTTTGGAATCATCTTTTATTTCCATTTCACTTTTTCTTAGTTTTATAATTTAGATAATTAATGGGTAAAATTATCCAGCAAATAGGAAAAGAAAATAGAGTCGAAAAATGAAAATCAATTCTTTTTTAAAAATCTAAATTAAAAGAAACAACGAAAATTGTTAAGAAGCACGTGACAGTTATTTATTTATAATGTTTCTTTTAAACATTTCCATACTGAATCGAACTTACTTTCTAAGCAGTTTCATTTCTTTGTTAACGAATGGTATTGCAGTTAATTTTAAAAGCAAAATGGATGGGTAATTAGATTTTGATAATAATGATGATAGTGATGATAATAATGATGATAATAATAATAATAATGATAATGATAATGATGACAGTGATGATAATGATGATGATGTGATGATGATGTATTATTATATTGTGGAAAAAAATTTAATATAAAAATAACGACGAAATTTATTACAATGTAGTGCTAAGCTCAATGAAAGATAATATTTCAAATTTTTGAAAAAAATGTGTGAAAAAAAACTTTTAAGTATTCTATTACAACATTCAACTTCAAATATTATCTAATGTTTAAAGCAATTCTATTGTTTATAAAGTTCCAATTAAAAAAAAATTTTTTTGTCCTAATTTTTCTTTTTTCATAATTCTAATTAATTTCCCTTCCATATAGTTCTAAATAATTTCATTGTTGAGTTTAGTAGGAGATTTTTAGTTAAGTTTTATCATATAATTTATCTATTAAAACCGAAAATGAAAACGGTAATAGAATTTTGATTGATTGTTTTAATTTTGAACAATGGCAGGGTATGCCGATTATTACATAAATTCAATAACAAACGATAAAGATTATAATATTGATTAGCTTATTCAAATTTTACCCAAATTTTATTGAATTATTTACTCTTATATATAGAATGTTATGGAATCCCATGGTAGCTATTGCATCTTATTACTCCTACTATTTTCATACATCCTTTATTATCATTAATTTGAAATTTCATAAGAATTAAGATATACTGTAGTATAAATATCTCCCATGGGACATTTCCCAATAAATAATTTCAATAAAATCCCTCTCCATAAGTTGCTACATCTATTTAAATTTTACTCAGCTGTACTGATTCAGACGTTAGCACGTTGGCTTAACTTCCAATTTTTAAAGTAAAATAAATGTTAATTGGCCAGTCGAAAAAGTAAGAATCTTTTTTAACTTGTCCAACTATTAATTATGAAAATGGAAAGCATATTGAAAACCGCACTTTTCTTTTTTTTTTTTCCGTAATCCGATATTGATTTGAATATTAATTTTCATTTCAAATCCAAAATTTTTAGCCTTTCAGTCTTATGATTATTTTTTTCTATCATTAAAATCTTGAATAATTAATATTCAGGTTGAATACTATAGTGATTAATTATTCACTAGATGTTTTAAAATTACGTTTATTTGTGTTAATTTCATTATCAAAATTATTCATCCAGGCAGTAATAACAAATCCAATTCATAACTTATACCACTTGGAAATTTGGAATTTTGAACCGATCTCTGATTTAATAAAATTTCTGAAAAGTAATTTTCTTCGCGCTAAATAAAATTAGTGTTCTCAAATTATAGTGTGTTTACATTTATTTATTGAGTCCAATGTCTTATTTACGTTCACGTATTGGATTACAATGCTTTGTTTACTTATTATATTCACTGAACCACTTTTTCTAATTAAAAAAAAAAAAAAAAGAAAAAACTGGTTAAAAAAATAATTTGAATGTCATAGTGTTATGTTATTGATTTCTCTATCTGAAAAATATATCTTGCTATCATTTTATCTGTACATCGGTAATTTCTAGTTTCGAAACATTCTTAATTATTATAAATGATGACGGTAATTAAGCGGTGATAAGAAATGATAGATACTTCATTGAAATGATTTATAACATAGATAGAGAGGTGATAAAAGGACAACATTAAGACCAAGTGTTTATCATTCAAAGCACATTCGTATAGATCATCAGTTCATCAATCAATATGTATGCTAATTATAACCAATGAATATTTTACTAATTCTTTCCCACAGTATTTACAATTTGAATTGATGAAATGATTTGCTGCTTTATTACATATTTCAAATGTATTATTTACTAGTGCATTTATAGAAAAAACATGAAGCAATTAAAAAAAGAGAAAAAGTTTTTACAGTGCAATTGTGCCAAGAAGTCAAGAAATGACCAAAAGTCTCTTTTTTTATTGAAATTGTTCATTGTTTCACTTAAGTTTATATTTAGTATAAAACTGCATTACTAATAATTTTACTTCTAAAATTAATGATTTGATTTGGTAAGGACCAATAAATGATGAAATTGTTAAAATATGAAGTAATACTTGTAAAATAATCAATTATAGTAATAAGGTCTCTGGAAACAGACAAATTACATTAACAAAATTAATTTTGCTGTTCATTTTTTATCTCCCTTTATAATATTACACTTCACTTTATATCTTAATAATATCCCCATGCAATATTTTAATTATAATTTCAATTTTTCTCTCAAACTATATTAATTAAATTTTTTTTATGATTCAAGTAATGAAATAATTTGAGAATTATTTTTCTCGAAAATGAGCTAAATGTTCAAAGAAGTTTTTTAAAATTTCAACCAATCAATCATTTCTGATCGATTTGGTATAGGATAACTGCTAGGAGCAATAATAAAATAATAATGGAAAAAGCAATAGCAATATTAACAATAGTAAAATAATAATAATGCAGATAATTGTTATCACTAGTTGGGGTAGCTGTTAAGGTTAACTTATACTTAAGAAGCCTTAGTAACATATGCCAGGCAATATGCTTCCCACAACTTATTTGGCATCCTTAAACTATATTATTTTGATAACATTAAACTTTACAATCAAATCAGTTGTGAAATGTTATGTTCCTATTAACTTATTTAAATAATACAGAATTATAATAGTAAATAATTGTTATAATTTACATTATCATACCAGAAATTTATTAATTATAATTGTTGTTAACTATATTTTATAATTTATTCTATAATATCAAATGCAATAATTATAATTTACAGCTCATATTTCATCGAAATGATTATTTATATAAAACAGTTAAGATTCTAACGTAGTAATTGAATGTAAAAACTAATTTTAATCATCTTCATCATCTTTCTTTTTATTCTTGTCCTTACACAATCGTTAATTTCAAATTAGTTCAGCTGTGCATCATTTTATGATAATACATACTTTCTCTTTTTCTTTCTCTTTTTCTCTTTCCCTTTCTCTAGCATGTTGCAATGAAGGTCATTCATTATTGGACAATGTCATCTCATGTTTTTATTTACTGTCAACGATGTGCGTACCTGAACAATAATGAACGTATCACTCCCCCGCACTCCCTCGTCTACCTCTCCTGTCCCAGATTTATGGGTCATTATTATTCTCTCAAGGTTTTCTCAGTGACAATACTATACTGCTCTTAAATAATACAATGATATCATTGTATCATAGATAATACGCTCATTTTCATATTTAACTGCAGTAGATGATGATGACCTTTAGCCTTTAGTAGTAATGTTTTGAAATTGTCATTGAAATGAGTCTTATGTAATATAGCAAAGTGACAAATAGGTGACAGACATACTTATAGAGAGGAATTTTAAGTTGATATCATTGAATTTCAAAGCTATGTTAATTACTAAAAGTAATCATTATTGTTGTAGTGATAACTGCACAAAATGACAGACAGAACTCTATGCAAGAAGTATTTTAGCTTAGATCGTTGAACTTTAAAGTGAAATAACACTGTTAGTACTATATGAATGAATAAATAGCCTAGTCTGGCTATAAACCCTATCTATATCGTATATTTCTTGTTTGCATCCTTTAGCTATAATTCCCGGGGGAAGAATTGCACAAAAAGAGGTCATAACACTTGGCCATTTTTTTTGAAACCAGAAGACTAGACGTTTTTCTTTTATTTTTATCTTCTTGAAATGAGCTTACCTTTTTTTTCCGTTTCAAAAATAAATCAGTTTTTCTGTGTTTTAAAGTTAGATTGTCATTATTTTTTACTTTTTTTCAAAAAAAAAAACCAAGCAATGTTTCATTTTTTTCTTTGAAATTATATTGACTTTTTTCTAGTTTTTTTTTTCTTTTTTTTAAAGTACAAACTACTTTTTTGTCTATTTTTAAAGTTTCACTATTTCAATCATTTTTTTTTCTTTTTTTTTTTGTGATGCTTATCTACTTTCATTTATTTCTTTGCTTTTTTTCTTTTTTTTTTTAAAAAGATAAGCTATACTAATCTTTCGAAGATTTTAATTGTTCCAATTTAGCAGTATTATATGAAACTCATTGCAATGCTGGCAAATTTCTTCCTTCAATAAATAAAACTATTATTCTTCAAATGTTAGCATTTCAATTCTGTGTCGCTAATGATGTTGATTGTCATCTGAAGTGTAAAATTACTTATCTTTTTATTATGTGATACAATTTAATCCATTTTTCGAGATAAAATCACTAGGCATTTAGTTATGAGCCAAGAATATATGAGGCGAAACGATGACACATTCATATAAACAAAATGAAATGCATTCTTTATTCCATTCATTTTATTTTTGAAAGAAAATTTTTCCTTCGGAATAACTAATCATTAAATCAAATAGCTAATCTAATTTCTATAATTTAATTTCTGCAAGAGTATGCATTTCCTATATCTTTGATGTGCATAATACGTACCAATTTGTGTTTATAAATAATCTGTCTTTCAGTTCTGATTTATTTAGAAAACTTTTTCAAGTCTTTAATATTGAATGAATTAATTAGCACAATAGCATTTGTAAAACTTCAAATTAATCAATTTTTTTTTCTGTTTGATCTTTTTCATTTTAATAAAATTCGTAAAAAATTTTCTGTTTGAGAAGAAAAAAGAAAATAAAAGAATTAATTTCTTAAAATAGTGTGGGATGTAATAAGCAAATGCAAAGGAAATTTTTTAAAAAAGCTTAGTAAAATAGGAATAAACAGATTAAAACTTTTCATCATTTAACATTTATATATTAAGAAAATGCCGAAGAATTTGTGCTTTTTTGTATTTCCGAATTATTTTTCGGCTTATCCGGTAAAGACATTTAATTGATTATATAATGCATTTAATTTGCCAATCTTAATATATATATATAATTACGACTGTTAGCAATATTTTTCCAATGACTAAAAAGCAATGAACTTTTCCGCTAATAAATACTATTTAATAGTAATTGAAGGCGCTTTTTTTCTGGATAAAATGAAACAAAATTATTGATAAATTACTTTTTTGATCATTCATATTAGTCAATTGAAATATCAATCATTAATCGAACGGATAAAACAGTAATTCTACTAGAATTATGAACTGATGTATAGTAGTATATCTAATATACAATACAACTAATGAAGTGATATATCAGTATTTTTCCTTGTAAACATGATAAGATTGCATTTGTCACTAATATTTTATCAAAAGAAAAAAAAAACGAAATAAAATTCTTTCCTGTTCAACTGATAGATTATTAATAACATTTTGTCGAGAATAAATCAAAAATCTATTAAAATTAGCTAAATTAAATTCTAAAATTGTTGGAAAATTATGGTCATATTTGTTAAAAATATCTTAAATATTATTTTTTTTTTAAAGAAGAAATTGGATCAACTGTGCACCTTATTTCCCTGTCGAAAGATTTGTGAAAAGGATTACAGAATTGCTGGTGCAAGTTCAAATAATTTATATAATGCAATTAATTGTATATATAAATATATTTTTTTAAAGGCTAATTTTTTTTATTTTAGATCTCAAATTATACAGTTATTAGCTAATGATGTCTGCAAAGTATAAAATGATATTAGTATTTAAGCTTATTCTATTGCTTATTCTGTTTAAAAGAAATTAGATTAAATTTATTTTAAATTTATTTGAATTTATTTTTATTCAATTGAATAAATTCATTACATTCAAAGTGTATAATATAATTTTATCTCCTTTTTGTAATCATTTTAGGAGTATTAGAACTATCATTTTTTAAAACAAAATTATTCAATGATGTATCAGCATGTGGAACTTTTACCTTTTTTTTTTCTTGGCATATTTAACTGATATAAAGTCACATTTACAACGTGTTGTATGTTCAAATATTTGCTTAACTTAGGTTGGAATTTTGCATACCATTAAAAAAAGCCTTAAATTTATTTTTCATATTGTTTTTAGAAGTTAAAGATCATCCCTTTCTTTTTCTCCCTCTCTCTCTCTCTCTTTTCTTGCTATTTTGCACTCCATCTATTAATGCTAATGCATTATAGAATGTATTGGAATTTTATTTCAATTTTTCTCCGACCCCGACCCGCAACATTTCAATTCATATGTAATGAGATTTTTGAGTATTCATTATCGTTTCTTCCTGAATGAAAACGGATGGAATTGCAGTGAACTGATTTGATGAAAGTGAATTAGAATGGGTTAAAATTAGTTTCAGTTTGAATTAAATTAGTGCTAATGCTTAGACATTGAGTGTCAACACTGAATGTCAACCCTATTGCATTCATAATTTACTCAATCATTTTGTTTCTTTTGCTGGCCATTACTCTTTGACCTCTTAGAGAGAGAGATATTTCTGTTTCAATTTACTTGCAAGCTTTCCTTTTTTTTTTTGAAGTATTAAAATGAATGAACAAAAAGAAAAAACATGATAGTATTTTTTAAAAAAATTTCTTTTTAAAATTAAATCTTTGTAACCATTGTATTTCAAACACTTACCCTAAGTAGTCTTATTTGGTATACTATTTCTTGTCTGAAGTAAATTTAATTTGCGCAAGACTTTTTAATCAAAAAACCAAAAAAAGTAGCATAAAAGCTTTCTTCTTTTGAAATTTAGTGTCAACAAGGATGAATTTTATATCAATCATTTAAATAAAATAAAGACATGATAGACAGATAATCTGATAATACTTATCATCGTTTAAAACATTTTCTTCAGTTTAATTGATATGGGTACATTGAATAATAATATATACAGCATTATTTTATCTTTCGTCTCAAATCATTCATTTGTTCACTCAATTAATTTAATGGGAAAATATGATAAAACTTAATCAAGTACTAACAATTAATAAAACGTTATCTAAATATTAGATAAAGCTTCAGAGTAATTGAAGTATGAAAGGTTGAAATAATAATAATCAGAAGGATTTTTTTAAACACATTTTTTGTGCAAAATGGGAAATTATCAAATATAATGAAGCAAAATAAATGAGTAAATGATATTTTCTTCTTTCTTTCTTTCCAAAATTTTTTTTCTTTTGATCAGTTTTTTCTTTTTTTTTTTTTAAATCAATTTATCTACATGAAACGAATGAATCCGTTTACAATTTCATTCGTTTGCCATCAAATAAACCGACTTATTTTGCCTTCAAACTGTTTCAAAACCGGTTTCATTTCCAGATCTCCCGCTTTTCATACCATCATTCAAATACTCACATTTAATTTCACTTTCTCTTTTTAATTTCAACAACATCAAACATTTTACCGCCCAATGATCAAAAATTCAATTCATTTTTTTTTTTGTTTCTTTTTTGCTTTTTCTTTTCTTTCATTTTCTTTAACATTCGCTGTTTGAAATATAAAATGCTTAAATTAACTGTAAATTTATAATTTTTCATTGCTTCTTATATATCCGTATTTGTCGAATAATTTTACGTGTCTTTGACGTTTGACATAATATATATGTGCATGCCTACGCTTATTGGTGCATACGACACTGTGACATTCAAATGTCGTTGAACTTTTTGCGCAACTTCAACGAATCAAATTAACTAATTGTTATCGTTTTATTCTGATAACAATTGATAGTGTAATATTTATCAATTTCCCTTTTTCTTTAGAAACTTATCTAAAAATTCATCTCTTATAACATTCTCTTTTGTACATTTTTTTTTTTTGTCGGAAATTTTCTTTTAGCTAAATTAAAAAAAGCTATGCTACAGTCAAAAGAAATTTTTCAAAATAATTTTTAGGATGAAATAGGCATTTTGAGAAAATCGCCTGTATTGTTTTCTCATTATTTAACTCAAACTTTCCTGATTATACTGATGTGAATTCATATTAGTTATTCAGTTCTCCAAATATTTTACTGATTTGATTTCATCGCATGCTAAAAAATAATTATGAAATAGGCTACATTGTCTATGTCAAATTACCTCTCCCTTCCTCTCTCTCTCTCATTTATAATGTCACATAATTATTTTTGCAGAAGTGCATTACGAGAGATATCTTTGTCTACATATTAGCATGTATGATATTGTTAAGCATATTATTTGTATATGCCAGTTTGTCTGTGACATTATTTCGTTAGCTTGTTTTTCCTTCCTTTTTTTTTTTTTTTTTTTTCCTTTTTAGCTTGTGTCTAGCTAACTTAAAGCCTTAAGGCTTATTTTTACTATCACTTCAGGATAGACTTTAATTAAAAAAATAACGAAAGAGAGAGAGAGAGAGAGACGAAAGCTCAATCATACATCGTTCCTTTCGCAATTTTTCTTTTCATTTCTTCCTATTTCTTCCCCTTTCTCTTTCTGTCATTATTGTTGACATAATCAGACTTAGACATTAGCTTAGAAATAAGTCCAAAAACGTTTATATCCAAAAGTGAATATTTATTGTTAATGTATTATTGTTTTAGTAAAATGTTGCTTCATTTTAGCTAATACAATTTTTATTACTGTTTTTTTTTTTCTTTTTTTCTATCTTTCGCTCATTCCTTTGCTCACTTTCTCTTTCTTTCTTTATTTTCATAATTTTTTTCTTAAATTAAAAATTAATTCTATTATATAAAATGCAATCACTCTTTTTCTCCTTTTCTCCTTCTTTCATCTCTTTGTTATTCCTATTTTTCTTTTATTTTCTTATAAAATTTTATGTTCATTATGCATGCACGCATTTCTCATTTATCCAGAAAATTTCCATATTTTAGACTAAAATAAATTTTGAGATTCAATAATGACATTATCTTTCAATAAATTTTCATTTTACGACAAAGATTTGAATTCGCCTTTTAAACCTTTCATTTTCAGGTTTCTCAAATGTTGCTATCAGATTAATTCGATCTGAAAAGAAAGTTATGTTACAAGAGAGAAGGATATTGAAATATTTGAATTCTTCGTTATAAACTTGAAATTTGTTTTATTTATTCCATCTTTATACTAACTAAATTAAAATTTCAAGTTTAAACCTTTGATTTACTTTAATTTAGTTATCATAATTTTTTAGCATTAAATAAATCATAAATAATATTTTTTTGAGTTCATTTTTAGATTTCGATTGAACGCAGACTGCACAATCTTTTATGAAAGCATTCATATTTCATTTTGAAAACATATATTTATCTTGCAAAATCCCACTCATTTGTTAGTTATAAGGAAGAAATTGAAAGGAAGAAAAATAGAGCAAAATAAGGAATAGCAAAAAATAATTAGCAAGAAAACAAATAGTAAAATAAAAGAATGGAGACGAGAAATGCGAAACTGATAAATTTCATTTATCAGATAATTACTTATTTTTTTTCCTCACTTATTTTTCCTATTCAACTAAAAGATTCATTTAGTGCAGATTTAGAATTTTTGCTTTCCTTTTCTATTATTTTTTTATTTTTTAGTTTTGCTAGTATTTTCAGTTTTAGTGCAACAAATTTCTCACTACATTTTATTAAGTATAAACATTATTGTATTCGTACAGAAAGTAAATAAAAGGAATAATAATAGATTTCATTTTTCTTCTAAAACTTAACTTTTTTTTTGGCTAATTATTTTCTTTTTTTTCAACTTCTTTTATTTCATTTTTTAACTCTCAAAAAAGCAAATTTTTTAATTCTAAAAATTATTTATTTCAAAACATTGGGTTAATAATTTATTTCTGTTTTCGACTCAAGCTTTCATTCAAAATTTTGGTTTTTTTTCCCTTTTTTTTCATTTCCTCCGCTTTCTATTGCTTTCTCAACTAATTTTTATTAGCAAAATTAATCTCTCCTGTGACTCAGTAAAATTCGGAAAAAAAACTGAAATGTGATAATTTTCTTTTTTAGTTTTCCTCCCTAAAACTTTTAGGGAAAAGGAGAGAAAGAAAAAGAAAAGTTTTTGCTTATAAAAAAAAATGTCAATTTCAACTAAATGTATTTTTTCACAATTTTTTATTTCTTTCTACCTCCTCTTCCCTCCCCCCTCCAAAAAAAATAAATAAATAATGCTATATTAACTGCAAGGGATATTTTGAAAAATCGATAATTTATTGTGTTAATAAATTTAAGAAAATGTTAAAAAAGTGAATAGAAAAATCAGATTTTTAATATCTACGAATTAAATTTGATTCGAAAAAAAAACCCTTTATTATCTTAAAAAGAACTTTAGGAAACTAATTCGATTTTAGTAGCTCAAAATAATTATTAACTACCAAACTGATGTAATATGTTAATGAATTATTGCATTATTTGTGTATCACTTGTCAACTACAACTAGTCTAATTTTTATATCCTTTCTCATTATTGCTGACATAAACAATTTCATCCCTTCTTTTTACTTTTTTGAAACCACAAAATTTGAAATGATTTGTTGATTAGAAAATTTCATCTGTAACAATCATTATTATAATATTTTTCTTCATAGAACTAAAAAAATTAGAAACAATGTTGTCGTATCAAATGCAATTTTAATTATGATTTGATATCTAGTCAAAATAATGATCACAATAAATCATGAATAGTAATGTATGATTTAATAGAATGTATCCTTCATTAAATTTTACATTGACATCAATCTATTCCTTGGTTAAATTGATTTGTTAGTGATAAAATTTCGCTATTTTATAAAAAATAAAATTATTTCAAAAGTCTTATTTTAATTATCTTTCAGTTATTTTCATGCATCATTTTTTTTACTGTCTTTCTATATTTTTATTTAAAAAAACTGGATTTGTGATTTACATATTAATAATTATTTTTCAATTAAATTTACTTCTTTCTCTATTAATTTGTCTTTTTCTCTTATTTTTTGTACAAACTAAAACTTTTCTAGTAATATTTGATTGTTCAGTAAATACTTAATTACTCGAAAGTTTATTTTTATCAAAAAAAAAATACAATTAATTTGAGTTCGTTACAATTAATTCGTCTGTTTGTGTATGCATGCATATATATTTATATGTCTATAGGTGTTTGTTGATAGTAAATAGGAATTTTTTGATAATAACTATTAATAATAAATAGTAATAATTCCATTTAAATAACTATTAATAATAAATAGTAATATTTCCATTCAGATTATTCAAATAAAAATTGAGTAGGAAGCAAAAATTATTAGTAATTAGAAATTAATTTAATCTATGTATTAAAAGGAAGGAAAGCATTCAGCATAATCGATTAATCATCATACGATTGCTTTAAACCGAATATAATTTAACGTTTTACTAATTTAACGCTAAAGACTTGCCAATACTAACTCGCAAATCCGAAAAAATTTTAAATTATATATATAATTAGTGGTAATGGTAAAAATTTCAATTTGAGTACAATCTGTGTCATTTGAATGAGTCTCATTGCGGTAAAATTGTTATGTTTACTGACATCGATGAAAACTGGGTGTTTGTTAGTAGTAAATGGTTAATATATTTGTGTGTGTTAATGTGCACAAGTGATAGAGGATATTTTAAAAATTCCTAAAGATTTTCAGTTAAATATTTTATTATTTCTCATTAAATATGCACGAAGATTTCAGTTTTAATTAGCATATTTAACAAGATTAGACGTTATTATCCACTTTTCTTTAACTCCTTTCCAATAAACGACATGGACTTTTGTAGATTTTTCATGCACAAAATTAGTTGATGACATTGTTTGGAATAATTCTAGTCAATATTTTCTCTAGCTATTTAAAAAAAAAAAAAATCATTTGCTATGAACGACCTTTTTTAATTCTTCGCTTGGAAATATTTGAAAACCTAGCTATATGCAGTTTTAAAATACGAAATTTTGGTAGTTTTTTAAATTTTTTTCTAAAAAAATATCTATATCATTTTTCTTTCTTTTTAATAAATAACTAAACATTAGGCTAGATAAATTAAAATGTCGTCTAACTAGTTTTAGCTTAGATATAATTCTAATATTTAAAACTTATGTCTTATTAGCTGTGATAAAGTTTTTTGCTTAATGAACAATGAGTTAGATTTGGAAATGACTTTGTGATTATCTAGCAGTAATATTTAAATTTATTTTTCAAGTTTCAAAAATTATTTTCCCTTTTTTTTGTGGCAACTTTCTTAAATATCATGCTACAGTACTCTCTGCACTACAATATTCCTATGCTACAGTATACCTTGTACTACAACATTAGTTGCGACGTCAGTCACATTTATTGTATTGCTGCTTCAATAAGCTATCATTACAGTTAAAATAAAAGTTAACAAAAAAGAAGTAAAAGAAAAATATGGTAATTGTGTAAAATTAAATATTCTCAGAAAGATTAAAGAAAACAAGAACTGCTGATAAGATGACATTTTCAAGCAATTAACCAAATTTTTGAAAGATTTAACTGGTTTATTATAGTATCAGTTGTAAAGAAATATTTTTCATCACAAACAACATTTCGTTAACTTAAAATTTAAGCTTAAAAGGACTAACAATTGCTAAATAAGTAATGAATGTGTGTTTAATTAATTGCCCACTAATTAGTGCCATTTTTCCTTTTATTTTTCCTTTTAACTTATTGCTCTATTGGTCTTTTCTTTTTTTAGATGTTTGGCTAATCTCATTTTTTAACATATTTATATTTATTCTTGTAAAATATTTTATGTTCTTACTTAATACAATGTTTCACTCCAAGTGTTTAGAATATTTTTTAAATCAAAGAAAAAAACTTTCGCTCTTAACTTTCTTATTTTATGAATTCTTTCATGAGAATTACTTTGATTCATATTAATTAATTTGAATCAAAACACAATTATTATCAAATTCGTCCATTTTTTAAATTAATCTAATTTAAGCAATATGAAATTGACTGGAAGCAAATTTTTTTTATTAGAATTTGCGAAAATTAATATGAAATCAAAATTTCGCGCCATTCATATATCTTTTCATAGTTATGAAAATTTGAAATTTAAATTAAAATTCACTAAAGCAGCAAAGAATTTAATGAAATCTTTTTGAAGAATGATGAAAAAAAAATTAAAAGATATCATGGATTAATAGCACGATGATTTAAATATTAATGAAAAAACATGAATTGATCAAATTCCGTTCAAAAAAATTATTCCACAAAATTTGGATTTTAAAAGAAAAAAGAACAAAACACAAAAGTTATTTCGAACATTTCAAAATTTCATTTTAAATTAATCGACTGATTTGAATTAATAAAATTCAAATGATTTTTTTGTTTAAAAATAATATTGTGTCATTTTTTTTTTAAGATAAAAATAATTGTGACAGATATAATCGAAACAAAAACACTTTCATTTGAGATGCTTCTGGGAATGACTTCAGGAAAAAAATAACAAATTTAATTTCAGATAAAAGCTACTTTTATTACTTTCACATAATGAAAAAAAAGCAAAAATAAATGAAATTTTTTCATTTGCTGAAAGTTTACTTTTGCATCATTAAAAAAATCATTAAAAGAACGTTATTTTTTTGATTTATTAGGAAAAGATCACCTTATTTCATCATTTAAATTAAATTGAAATTTTGCAAGTAGTTGTTTGCACATAAAAATTTATGATAAAAAAGAAATGATTATTAACAAAATGCAAATTAACATACGATCATTTATTTCGGACTTCTTTGATTGAAATTTACATTTTTTTTTTTTGCATATAATAAAATTTGGAATAAAAATGTAAATATTATTTTGAATACTACATTAGAAAAATGTAATTGAGAAATCTAATTAATTAGTTAGTCGATCTAGGAAAGCCTAAAAATTTAATCATTATTTCGACGTCTCACTCCAATTCATTTTTATTTTCCTCATTATTGGTTCTTCTTTTTTCTTTTTCGAGGTAAGCGTTTATTATTTCCGGAATTGCTACAAATATTGAAAACTTTTCAGATAAATCATATCTGAATGAATACATCACTGCCAACATCAAATGCTACAATAGCTAAAAATGATTGCTTTCATTTATCCATTGCTGAACGTCGACTACGAAATCGTAGCTTATCAAGCTTACTCTGGACACCACCACTCTATCCGGGTTATTCAGCAAAACTTGACAAATCTTTCAAATCTAACTTTTGTCAGCAATCAGTGTGGAAATCTACAGCATCCGAAATAGCAACATCATCAAATCTGCTACCATCTAATCCTGTCACCAATATAAATTGTTATCCCTCTTCAATTCAAAATGTCATCGAAGCACCATACCAATTTAAGGTAAATTAAATGATAATGATATCATATCAAACGATAATACAATTTATCAGTAAACAAATTGTTTCTCTAATTATCTTATCACATTTAAGTTTCCTCTACTTGAAAATATTATTTACACTTTTTTTTTTTTTGAAAGTTCACAGGTTTTAACGTTAATTAAGCATTAATTAAAGAAAATTCTACGTTGCATTGTAGGATAAATGATAAAGAAGGAAAGAAAAGAGGAAAAGATTTTTTTTTGTATCATAAATTTTAGCATCCATCACAACAACAGCCGGCAGAAAATGAGGATATAAGCTGGAACAGTTCGAAGCAATATACAAATTCGAAGGAATCATCTGGTTATGGTTCCGGAACATCTGAGTCAGATCTGGAAAATGAACAACAATCGAAAAAGGTTATTTGTTCTTTAATGTATATGTGTAAATAATTTTAAATAAATAGGCAAACATTTCACCATTTGTAGGCATTAAGTTAGAATAAAAAAAACAGCATCACGTTGAAATAAAATAAAATTTAATTTAATTTAATTTAATTTAATTTAACAGGCTGTTTCATTTTAATTTAATATAAAAAATTATACTGTATCCATCCGTTGAAATGTAACGAATTGATATTTATTTCGACATTTTAATAATTAATAGAAATCATTATTATAAGATGTTAAAATGAAAAGATTTGAATTTTAAATTTTAGCTCATATAATAATAGCAAGATGATAAGGATAATAATAATGATAGTATATAATAATATAATAAGAGTAGAATGAATTGAATGAGCTGAAATTTTTGATTTAAATCCATTCAATCAAAATTTTAATCTAATATTTGAATTACTTATTCAAATATAAACCTGTTTTATCAATCATTTCTGTCACATGGGATATATTAAATGCAATCATTTATAACATATAAATGCATGAATGTAATTTAAATTCAATCCTTTTTTGCTTGTTTCTAATTCATTTATAAATTATTTCTCTATTTTATCATTTTTTTCATCGTTTTTTAAAAATTTTTCTCGAAAAGTTTTTTAAAAAAAATAGTTGTTAGTAATTTAGAAAAAAAATTGAAGAAATAGAAAAAGTTTTTTATTTCACCAATAATTTGGAAAAAACAATTCGAGTATTATAAAAATTCTTCTGTTCATCTACTGCAAAATAGTATCATAGATTAAAATTATGATAAGATAATTTTAAAACCATTAAATTAAAATAAGTATTATTTTATTATTATTATATTACTATTTTCCATTGTTATTATTTTGCCGTTTCAGATTTTACAAACAATAACTGCCTCTTCTAAAACAATTAATAACAATCACTCTTTTACGAATACAGCAATGAGTGATAATTACAATGATATTTTTAAACAACAGAAAGTTGAATTTGCTGCTGAACGTGCAACAACACGTACGCCAATAAGGCAACAACGTAATCGTCAGCATACGGTTTTTTTTTTTTTTTTTTTCAATTTTCTCTTTTTTGTTTTTAATGATAGCTAATGATAAAGTTCTGAGTGCAAAGTTATTCAATCATTTAAAATTGCTTCATTTTTTTTTTTTTTGTTTAAGTTTTACTAAAGTTTAATTGGTAGTTTTTTTTTTTGATCTTTCATATATTATTCATAATGAATCATTTATTCATTTCAAGAATATTTTTTTAATGTAATCTTTTATAATTAATATAAACGAATAGAACAATTATGTTTAAAGTATCGTCATATCATTCTTCCAAGGAAGACCAAATTAATTTAATTAAGACTTCCTTGCAAAAAAAATTTTTTTTTTCACTAATTTTTTCACTAAATTTAGATTTAATTACATCATTCCCTCATTAATTTTTTTAATCCAGTACTGAATGTGATATGATTACAAATGCTAAATGATAAAAATGATATAATGGTTGTTGATATAATTGATAATCAAAAACAAAAAATAGAAAAAAGATATCATTATCATGAATTTCTTTAGTTGGAAAAGAATAGAAGACGAAGTGTTCCTGCTAATCTTCGTAATGCTTTTACAGGTTAATTTCATCTGAATCATTTTTTAATTTGTTTAAAAAATCCAAATTGGCTATCAGCATCGTCCGGTTTAACAAGTTTTTAAAATAATTCTACAAATATTACCAAACATTTTGCGCGATAATCCATTTGCGCTGTTACAAATCAAATTTTATTACATATCGAAAATAAGCCTTTCCGCTTCTACTGGAATTTTTTAATTCTCATAATGCGTAATTTTTGCAATTAAATACAGTTAAAATAAATAATTTAGTACAAGTTTTTGTTTTTCTTTAAAAAAATTTGACTTCTTTAACTAAATAATGGTTAAAAAATTTTTCAATAAAAAAAAATTTAATTTAATTTTACTTTCTTTTTCAGATGAAATAGTACGCGTACTGGAAATTAACGGTGTATTTCAGTATGAAACAGATGCAGTAAGTTTATATTATTATTATTGTTATTATTAATTTTTACTATTATTATTATAGAAATATTTATGAATATTAGCTAATTAAGTTTGTGAACAACGAGAAAAAAAATTATAAATCAATAAATTACACTTCAGTTAATAATTTGACATTTTTATGCAATTGTGTAATTTTAAAAATAAATTATATGCTAATATTCACATTTTGAGCCTTTTTTTAAAATTTCATTATAGCATATTTAAATGATAAAATGCAAAATTGTTTGCAAAGAGGGCTGTTCATTTTAAAAAAATTCAAAATAGAGTTCAAAATATTGAAATATTCAAAATAGAAGTAAAAAGCAACAAATGATAGCGTAACTTTACATGGAACATGTAATCAATAAGCACAATTTAAGTTAAAATTGGATCAGTCAAAAAAAAAAAAATTAATTTCTTTTGTTATGATAACATCCAGTGAATCAAAATTTTAATTTATTTTTTTATTTCTTTCCTAAGTCTTTTTCCCTTTTTAATTTAAAATTATTGTATCATTTTAGAGGATTTCATTTGCTTTGTGTAATAATTTATAAAATTTTCATCATTTATATTTGATTTCATGAAAAATAACTGATATATCAATTATATGCAGGTGATAAGCAACAAAAAGTTTTAATCTTTTAGTAATCGAATTAATTTGGTTAGAATTAGTCACACTTTCAAATAATAACTTCTTAATGATCATTTTCAAGTAGGCTGTTTAGAATAAATCTTATTCAAGTAGTTTACTTATCCCAGTGGTCAAATTTCATATTAATTTACTAATTTTTATACTAATTTACAATTTCATATTATTTCACCAAGTTAAATTGAAATTTCTAATATTAGTAAAAATTATTCTCGTTTGTTCCTTATACAATCTGTTAATAAAATGGAATTGCAATTTATCATCTTGAAAAGAATTATTTCCGTTGATCAAATTTAACCTCCAAATAATTTGCTAAATATTTCCAAGGCAAAAGAATGTTAAACGAATGAAGTAAATAATTCATTAAATAAACAAGAAAAAATTAAGACGAATCACTAAAATTGCTAATTAAATTTTTGTAAAATAAAATTTTTCCAGTTGTACTAATGAAAATTTTATTTCATCCCTTGAAAGGTTTTTCTTTTTTCCTAAAATGTTTTAATTCTTTCTTCGTCTCATTCTACTTAAATTTTAATTTCCTTTTTCATCTTAATTTAGACTGAATTATCCAGCAAAAGAGGATAGCATGTAATCGTTGTCATAAATGTCAAATTACTGATACAAATTGAAGTGGAAAGTTCTTTTTTTTTCTCGCATGCATTAATAAAATGCCAATTAACAGCGATAGTTAATTGCTTTTTCTGCTTCATTCTTCCATTTTTCTTCTTTTAAAATTTTTCATTCTTTTATTATTGCGAACAAAAATTTTTACTAATAAGTTTATTTTCATATTAATTTTATTGTTTTTTTTTTTTTTTTGAGTAAACAGTGCTAAATTATGTAAATATAATTTTTTTTGCAATTCTTAGTTGTTTTTTTTTTATAGAATTGCTTTAAAAATTTTCGAAATAACTTTTTATAACCATTTAATAATCATATCTATCATCCTTTTCTTTTTTTAAAAGTTTTATGTAATTATTAATTTTAAATAAAATTTTCTTTCCAAAATTTTCTCATTTTTTACAGTTTGAATATTATTATTGTAGACAACAGATTGAATTTTTTTGAAATAGTTTTGAATTTATTTGTTTTGAAAATCACATAATATCTGTCATTCTTTTTCTTTTATTTTTTCAAAATTTAATAACATTTAAATTTTCAAAAAACTTTTTCTTTCTAAAGTTATTTATATTTTGAATACGTTATTAGTTATTATTATTATTTGGAACTCTCATAATTTTTTGAATTTACGGTAATTATAGCGGATTGCGTTATTTACTTGTTGCGTTGTTAACAAGTAAAATGATAAAATATTATCAGAAAAATTTTTATATAATCGACAAATACAGCATTGCAGGTTTTGATATCGTATAATATATTCCAAAATATTCTTTTTTCTCCTCGTTTTTTTTTTTTTTTTTTTTGCATAAAATCATTTTATTTTATTAAACTAATAGTTGTTATCAATAAAACTATTTTAGATTGTTTTATGATTGTTAATTATTATCAGTGTTATTGATATGCCAATTGTAGCTGATTCTTTCTGATCAAGTTATTTCTTATCATAGTACTTAAAGACCTGAATATAATTAATTAATTAATTAATTAATTTTCCACTCGGATTTTATGGTCATCTCTTTCGAAATGAAAAAATAAAAAGATATTCATATCTTTGCTTTATATCAAAAAATTCGCAAATTTGATAAATTTAATATTTTACAATCATTTTTGCTGATGCATGCAAGATAATGTGAAGTGATTTAAAAAAATAATTGAGCGATTGAATGAAGTGGAAGACGAGAGTATTATGTGATTTTAAAGAAGAAAACTTGTCCCATTCTTGATCAAAATTTAAAAACAAGTTTTTAAATTTTGATCATAATTTCCTGTACGTCAGTATACACACACATACATAGGACAAGAAATTTTTTTCTCTTAATTAAAATTTATACAAATTATACTCAAATGATTTTATTCAAAAAAAAATTTTATTAATTGGCTGTTGGTTAAACTTTCAGCCAGTGACTGACTTTGTTTTTGTTTTTTAATGAAATTCAAAAATTATATACTGAAATAATTTGAATTTTGTCATTTTTTTTGCTTCATTCTTCCTTTCAATTCTTACATTCATTAATGATGAAAGTATTTAATATATTAATTTATAAAGAAATTAAAAGTTTTAAAATTTCTTTCTAAAAAAATATAAAAAATTTATTAACAAAGAAATTGAAGAAACTTTCTTAATTTTCACAATACTGGAAAAAATAATTTATTGAGACAATTTTGAATTGAAACATTAGCATCTTCTGATAGCTAATAATTTTGCTAAGATTAATTTAGAATTAAAATTCAGATTTGAATAGAACATGAGCAATATGATATCAAATATTTGCTTATTCACAAAGCAAAAATTATAGCTGGTAGTATTTGTCAAAATAAATTTATGTTTTCCAAAATTATGAATAAAATTTATGGTTTACTAAGAAATTATCACTAAGCAAACGTGCTTATCAATTTATTCATCATTTTTATGACAATAATTGTATTACTTAATGTGATTACAAATTCTCAGAGAGCATAGCTCAGTCCTTCATTACTATATTAACAAATTAACTCCGTAAGAACTTCTTAAATAATTTAAAAGCATAGCGAATTGAATTTGAAAAACAAATATTCCTTCTATCAGAGATTGAGATACATCGAAGCAACTGTCGTTATCATCCAGTAATTTCAAGAGAATACATTCAGTCGATTGATCATTGATCAATTCATTATAATAATGCAAATTATAACTTATCAAAAGACAAAATGATAAAGTTGCAGTTTATATTTTAAAAAAAAACGTACAAAAAACGCTTCAAAACTTTAATTTTCACTTAAATTTTTAAGGATTTCACTGCTGCAGTACTGATCATAAATTTTTATCATTTACGCCTGAACAATCTTTTTTATTTTTCTTTTTTCGAAAATAGTCTCTTAAATTGCCATTTAAATTGTTTTCGTTTTTTTTTTTTTTTAAAACACATTACGTCTTCAACAGAGAATGAAAAATGATGAGTGTATGAGAAGCGGCAAAGAAGAGAAAAACTTGAATTATTATTTTCAAATTTAAATTTTGATCTCAATTTAATGCGAAAAAGTTCTTTATAATTATATTTATGCTATTAATTAGTCATTCTATTTCATTTATTCATTAGCACCTTTTTTTTTTTTTGCTTCTTAATTCGCTTTTTATAAAACTTTTCAATCAATTCAAAACTAATTGATAATATTTTTGATAAATAAAATGTAAAATTTCACAAATTTCTTATAAAAATTTAAAAATTATTGTAAGCGATAAGTTGAAAGATAATTTGTTATGCAAGAATTGTGAATACGTACAATGATATATTATTATCACTTTTGTAAGTTAAATTTCTGCATTCAATTTCATGGAAATGTTCATGGAAATTGTCCATTAAGAAGTATGTATGATAATTTTTTGCTTTAAAATTGACAGCTTTAAATGGGCTTCAAATAAAACTTAAAATAAAATTGATAATTTTCTACTGGATAATTTTAATCCTAATTCTTATATCAAAATTTTTGTATTTTTTTAAATATGTTATTGAAATGTAATGAATAATAATTAAATTTTTTTTAGTACTATAAATTAATTTTAGTATTTGTACCCTATTATTAATAATTTATTATTTGCTATCAATGATATAGCATAATGTTGGAGATTGAGCAAAATTGTTTATTATTTTCGTTTCTTTTAAATAAATTAAAAGATTTATTATAATTTTTTTTTGTTTCTTAGAATGGCAATATTTTTTTCAACAGTTTGTTATTGTTTGTTTATTAAATTCAAAAAAAAAAAAATAAATATTTCATTAATCTTTTTTTTTGAAAACATCTGAAAACAATTATGATTCTTTTCTTTGATAATTTGGTTAAATCTATCAGAGGAAGTTGAAATAACTATCAAAATTTCAATTAGATTTTTGTTTTTGATTTCAATAACTTCAAAACATTTTCATTCCTCTATCGATGAAATTTAATTGTTGATTAAGAACATTATTTTTATTAATTTAAAATAAAATCATTCATTGCATTGCAACTTTACTTCGTACTTTACTAAATTGAATTATGATTTTATCATTTCATTACATTTGCAAATATAAAGTTTGCTTTTTATTTTATAAATATTTGCTGAATAGTAGAAAGGAAGAGGAAAGGAAAGTATAAATTTAATGAATGATTTTAAAAATTGAAAATTTAAATGATCTAATCCTTGACCTTTATTTTGATCAGCTTTTCTTCGCAAATTCTGCCTGATTTTTTCTTCCATCATTTATTATTCAATTCAAATGTAAAACAAAGATGTACAGTGTTATTTACTGCTTTTTCATTTTTTTTAGAATTTGAAACTTTAATTAGATGAACGATTTTAGTTATCGTTTTGATCTCATTCATAGAGCAATATTTCATGCTTCTCTGATTTAACTTTCAATAAGTGGAATTTATTATTTTCCAAAATATTTTAAATTTGACTTCTTCCTTTTTTCATTGATAATTTGTAAACCATATTTATTAACTACTGAATCAAATCCTTAAGTAATCGCATTCGAATAATGTAATATAAATTTATTAAAATTTAAAATTACAGTATGAAAAAAATATATTGATATCATCCAACATAAAAATTATAATTTCCACTCAATTTCATCACCAATAATTTTGAAAATAATTTTCTATCAGTTTTTAATTTCATTTTTTGCAATGGTTTAGAGATAAAATTGTATTATTATTACTACTGTCATTATTATTATTAGTATTTTTTTGTAGTGAAAAAAGGAAAAGATATGAAGTTTACTGAATATTTTATTTACTGATATTTAATTACAACATATTATGTATTATTATAAACCGGTTTTTCGATTCTATCATCAGTACCAAATTAGTTTTATTTATTTCCATCCATCAAAAGAGTTTCATCGATGCAAAGAATAAATGAGTGAGAAATCCATTCTCTTTTTTAAATCAGTCTTTCAGTTTTTTTCCAAGCAATTTAATCTCTTTGAACATCAATTAGAAATAAAATAGCGGCAAAAAATAAATAATTTTGAATGAAGAAAATTTCAATAATATCGTATGCATTAAGTTTTTGAAAAAATGAATTGCCAAATTAATTATAAATTATTCTGCTAAATAGGAAAGAAATTAAATACATTTTGAAAAGAATGACTAGCAGTCTAATTATAAGATCAATTTATGATATCTTTTTTCTATCAAATGAAGGGAAGGAATTTAAGTGCCAATAAGCAATAATAAATTTTTCTTGCAGGAAATTTAGCTTTGACAATTTCGTGAATTTAAAAATTTTCATATTACTTCCAAAATGCTAGCAAAAATGAAGCGATTTATTGTGATGCATTATCATATATTTTCATTTCAAATATTTGATTTTCTCGAAAAAAAAAAAAAATTGAATAAAAAATGAGAAAAAAGTAAAAAAAAAAAAAAAAAATTTGTATTTGAAATTTTGAAGAAGCAAGAAGAAGGTGAAATGGCAATAATTAGAAGTAAATAAATTAAAGGGAAGAAAAGAAAAAAGAAAATTATGTCAATTGTCAAAAAATTTTTCTTGCAAAAATGAATGTATTTTTGTAAAATAAAAAAATAAAAGAAAAATATTATTTTTGAAAGTAATAATCAGTTTTTTTAAAAAAAATATACATGTATAATAAAATTTATTTAAGCATATGAAAGTTGAAGATGAAATTCATATACATACGCATATAATAAAATTGAGTTATTCAAAATTGTTTTCTTAATATATATTCATTGACTGTATTATTTAATTAGACCTAAAATAAAATAAACTAATTAAAAAAAGTTTCTTCTTAATTTTTATTATATTTTTTGGTTAAATTAAAAAATTTTGTACTAATTATTGTATTAACGGAATAACAGGACAGTAATATAGCATCATTTGTCATTTGTCATTTATTATTTTATTATATTGAAAATTATACTATATTAATTTCATTATGTTAATTATTATATCAAACATTTATATTAAAATATTGGTATTTTTTAATCAAATTAAAAACATTTCTGTTAATTTTCCAAACCAAACTTTTTTATATCTGAAACACAAAATGAACGTTTGTTTAGGTGAAAAATTTGTCGTTTCAAAGTTTTTGTAAATTTGTTTTTTAAAATAGTTTTTGCTTAATTAGAACTAAAATAACTAACTAAAAAATTTTTTGAACTTTTATTATTTCTTCTAATAAAATTAAAGATTATTCATACATTTGCATCAAATTATTTGATTTGTTAAAATCAAAATGAATGTGACATACTTTTAAATAAAATCTTAATGAATTTTTTTTCTTCAAAATTTTTCTGAATAATTTAATTTTGTTTTGTCACTTCAGGATACCGGTATACGGCGACCAATAGTACGTGAACAAAGTATTAATCGACCGGAATCAGTTATTCAACTTGCACGAAAATTTGCTGAAGCAAGCGCTGCACAAGTAAGTCATTTTTTTCTTTTTTCTTTTTTTTTTTTTTTTGTAAATTTTTGTGTTGGATGAAATTTTGTAGTTAATTGGTAAATTGGAACAAAAACAGGAAAAGAGAAATAAAAAATAATTTCATTGCTATTAAAAAAAACAGTTTGTGTAATTTTTTCCTACCATTCAAAACTTTCTTTTGAAAAATAAAAAAAAAAGTAAATTCAAATTACATTTTTTTTTTTCATTTACACATATTTTTAATTATTTAGTTTTGTAATGAAACAGAAATGAGTTTTTTTTTTTCTTTTTTTAGTATTTCATAAAATGCTTATTTTTATTTTTTGAATCAAATTTTAAAATTCATTTTGATTGCTCTGAAGAAGAAAGAGAGAGGAGAGAAGGGAATAGAGGGAAAGAGAAAGGAAGACAGAGAGTATTTAAATCTGAAATGAACATATCTATGATATTCCTTCATTGCGAAAAAATATAAAAGTGATAAAATTTGAATTGAACTTAAATTTTTTTTTTTCCTTTAAATAAACAGAAATTTTTAAAATACAAACTATACCTATCAACAGTATGAGTCTTTCTCTCTCTCTCTCTCTATATATATATATATATATATATTTATACAAATGCAAAGCGGGAGAAAGGGAAAGAAGAAGAAATAGAGAAAGAAAGAAAGAACGACATTCTATTCAGATATTCTGAAATTAAACATTTCTCGAAAGAATAAAAGATGAGAAATAATTATTCCATATTTTGTATTTTTTTCTTCACTCCGTCAATTAAGCAATAATAATTCATTTGAAATTTCTGTTATTTTATTGAAAAAAGTTGGAAATTTCTAAATTTATTTTTATTTAATAAAAATAAATTATCGAAATTTTTATTCATTATGTTAACGAAGTTTTCTTTATTCGATAACACTAACATAAAGCATTGCTCAGGCAACATTTCATATATTTTTTTGATAGTCTTTCCGTTTTTTTTTTTTTTTTTTTTTTGTTGTTTTCTTTTTCTTTGTTTTCTTCTTTACTCATTTTGATAAATAAATGAATTATTGTTTAGTGATAAGATACTAAACTATTTCATGATTGCGGGTAAATTAATTGATGGCTGAAATTGAGAAATGCCCTTCACCTCAAATTTTGTTAGACAAAAAAGCAGAAAAGAGAGAAAGAAAAAAATTTTAATGTTATTTTAGTGCTCTGAAATTTTAAGCTTTAGCACTTTTATGTTTTATTACAAAAAAATTTTTACCTATTTTTTAAAATACCACATTTTTCTTCCAGCATTACTCTATAATTAGTTAAAAAATTTGTAATTTATCATTTTGGGAAATTACCGTTAAATCACTGAAGAATATGATTTCTCCAAATAACATAGTTCCTCGAGATAATATGCTTTCCTTTTTAATTTATAAATTCCAATAATGATTTATTAGAAATAACATAATAAATTAGAATTTCTTATAACACTTTCAGGCATTAATATTAATAAAATATAATTTCGACTTTTTTCTTTTATGCTAAAATTTCGATAGTAAAATTTAATGATTTGATAATTTATTTTAATTTATTCGAGAGAAAAAAAAACATTCTCATGAAAACTCTTAAGTTTTTTAAATTTGTAGAATTTTTTTTAATATAATGTACGATCTATCATTGCTAGCTAAATATTTTTGACTAAGGAAAAGGGAAGAATATGAAGATTGAACCCTAACTTTTAATAAGTCATTTAACTAATTTTTTTCTACAGTGATTGCATTATTATCATATCAGTGAGGGAAAATTTTCCGATAAATTCATTAACATAATTAAATTATCTGATGATTGCATGTTATTTGAGTAATTAAAGTGAATTTTCAATTCATTTCCATTTCTTTTTTTTGAGAAACAGAAAAGACGCATGTATATACAGGTATAAAAGCATTTGACCTAATCAAATCTTGAAATTATCAATGAATTTTTTTTCTTTTTTTGAAAGGACTACTTTCGAAAATTTTTAGTCAAGCTTTTTTTCATAAATTAAAAAAAGAATTTCGAAACATGTTTCTTCTTAATATATTTTTAAGTAACAATTAAACAAAAGCAAATTTCTTTCTCTTTGAATTACTTCTAATATTTTACATATCCATATTTTTTCATCATTATTGCATTAAATGATATCAAATGGATTAAAAATCAATTTTAATAAATGGATAACAGGCAATTATTGAAGAAGAAAAAGTCTCCAAAAAACTTAGTCATTAATTTTAATCAAAAATTTAGCAAAAACAAATTTCATTCTTTCGATTTTTTAGGATAAACGAATTTACATATCAAATCAAAAATTACTAGCAAGTGGACAAAATCTGCTGCCAACAACAACAACCACGGATTCATCGCTGGTAACCAATAATTCAACTCAAAAAGGTAATATAAAATTTGTTTGAAACTTTTTAAAATTAAAAACTGAATGATAAAACAATCATTTACAAACTAATGCAATAATAGTGAGTTTTCAATAAATAATAATTGAACAATTTTCGATTTTTCATTCAAGAAAAAAAATGATTTAATGAATTGAATTTACTTCATTTGCAGTTCATTGCAGCTTCCAATCGATGCACTTTTTTTTCCTCTTTTTTAGGTTATCAAAATTTTGAGGAATTACTTTCAACTTACCTATTTTTTTCTCCAATTTTCGCAGTAAACTTTCAACCCAATTATAGCAGCAACAATCATCAGTTATAACTCATCGAAACCATTTCTAACGTTTCATAAAATTTTTAAATCTTTTTTTTTTTTCAGTTGAAATATTTTGTTGTAAAATTTTCGAAAACGTATAAGAATAAAAAAATTGTAAGTAACGGAGTGAAAGAATTATTATTTAATAAATGATTGATTCACTTTTTTGTGCAGGTGCAATTTAAAAATTTTGATACAGTAAAGCTAATTTTTATTAGCTAAATTTAGATTTTATTCAAATGAAGAGCAAGGATTATAAAAAATATTATCCATTATTATAAAAATATTATAAAAAAAAAAAAAAAAAAACTTAGCAGGAATCAATTTGAACTCTAGGAAATTCAAGATATTCATGTTTAATCACTATTACAGTTTAATTAGCTTAATTAAGATTAGTTTTTATTTGGACTACTTTAGGAATGATAATAGTTTTCTATGTTTAACTCATTACTTGCCTTAAGTAAGATTATTTTTTTTTTTTTTAAATTGAGATAATTAAATGACTAATCTCAAATAAAATCACTGGCCTAATTAATTAATCAGACAACAATTTCTATTCTATAATATAATTTAAAATTCAAATTGGATTATTTGCCAAACTTATTTATAACATCCTCTTGGTAATACGATGAAAATATGAAATGCATGATGAAAAAAAATAGCAAAATTATTTGAACTATAAAATGTCATCTAAACTGTGTCAACTTTTTTTTTTCAGAAATCAGTTCTCATCATCACAATCATTCTCATTTGCTCGATACCTTTAACAAGAAACCAGGTGGAATTGCTTGTCTATGTAAGTTTAACTAATATTCACATTTTAGTATAATTTATGAAATTCTTTTTATACATTTTATCAGTTCTTATCAATCAAAACATTTTTATTATTTGAAAATAATATATCAATTTATTTTTTAACTCTTTTAATATTTCATATCAATATAAATTCATATCTATATTCAAATATTGAATAAATATTACGAAGAAATAGAAAAGAAGTGATATTTAATAATTACTATATTAATTTTCTATTAACATTTTCATTAAATTTAAAAACAATTTCAAGTAAAGAGAGAGTGTTTTTTCTTCTTTTACTTTTCTTTACTTTCATTGCAAGCAATTGAAATGTTATTGAATTATTCATTCTATTGATTACATCATCATAATTACACAAAGTCATAAGTTTAAAGTAAACAAAGTGAATTTGCTTTATTGAATGCTTAGATAAACAATATATCTAAGATAATTTTATTCAAATTATTTGAAATAAGCTTAAATATTGAAGATATCATTCCAGTTTAAAATAAGCTTAAATATCTGCTACGATTTTATCAGATTACTTTAAGATTATTATTTAATTAAAAAAAATAAACCTAAATAGCTACGATAATTGTACAATAGTACTTTAAAATAGTTTTAAATATATGTGAAATTATTTTATCAAATAAGTTTGAATAAACTGAAATATCTGAGACAAATGTATTGTGTTAGTTTAAAATGGTTATTATTAAACTGATTTGAAATCAACCTACAAAAATTGATATTAAATATAATGAACAAAGATCAAAGCATACTTTGACTTCAAATCGCCTAATCCACTCTTTTCCTTTGTTTTTTATTTTTTTGAAAATAATATTATGGCAGTTAATTAATTACAAATTATAAATATTATGGAGTCAACAAAAAACTGTGCAATATTTTTGTAAAAAAGCTTAAAGATCAAAAAAAAATTTTCTTTAGTGGCTGGAAATGCTTAAGTGTTCCTGAAGTAAAAATTTTAAAACAAACTAGTTTTAAAACTTTATTTGTCATCCTATCCAACCATCTATCACTTACAGTTTGTTACATATCTTTCTTCCGTTTCCTTTTCCTTTTTCCTTTTGCTTTTTTTTTTTCTTTTATAACCAACCAAAAATTAAAATTTCAATAACTTTTTCTTAAGAGAATAAAATTAATTTACATATCTTAAATTTCAAATTGTAAATGTAAACGTTTAAATTATTATCATTAAAAAATAATAATAATAAAAAAGGAAAAAAAGAAGAAAGAAGGTTGACACTTTTTTTTTTGATTATGTAATATATTTAGTTCATTTGAAGCTTCCGATCATGAATATGTCCTTTTTTTGATGCTATAACGATGAATGTGACATTGTATCGATTTAAGTTTCATGATAAAAATCATTGATATCACAAAATTCAATTGTCCCGATTTTCTTGCATCTCCGCTTTTTTTTTAAAAAAAAATTTCTTTAATTTCTTCTTTCTTTTATTTTCTTTTCTTCATCTTTTTTTTTTTTTTTTTGCTTTTATTTTAGATGATTCAATCATGTGATTTTCGAAAAAAAAAAAAATTATCAAAAAAAGAAAAACAAAACAAAAACGAAGCAATAAAAAAAGTGGAGTGTGCAATTTTTTGATTTATAAAAAAAATATTTAGTTTATTTTTTTCAAAAGGAAAAAATCGGAAAATAAAATTTGAAATTAGGGAAAATGATTTAATCAATTAAGATTTATTTTTTCTAATATTTCTATTTATGATTACAAATTTTGAATCATTTTCGTCTTCATTTTTTACTTATCTGCTGGAAATAAACATTACTAATTATTAATTAATTCAGTCTGAATTTTTAAATGCTGACAATTTAAGATTAAAATTTGGTCAATCATTAAAATTTAATTAAGTTGTCAGATATTACATAAACAAGATTTCGTTTTTTGATATTTCTTTTGCTATTATTTTTCTTGCAAATAATAAAACAAAGCTAATATTAATTCTATTTTTAAGTAATGTTGAAATCATTCATCTATAATTGTTTAAATTTTTGAGCAATGTTTAATGAATGTTTTATTACTAATTTCATTTACTGTATAATAATTAATTGTTTAATTTGATTTTCCAAATATACTGATAGTATTAATGCAGTTAATCTTTATAAATTTTTTCGAAAATTTGCTTAGTACTCCCAAGGTTGCATTCTTATTATTATTAATAATTCAGCTTATTAATATTAAATTACTTTTTAAACGCAAACAAATATTTTTCAAGTTTTTTCCTTGTTAAATTTTTAATTTGAATGTTAAATTTGCTTTGAATTTAAATTATCACATATTTTACTTCTTCAGTTGTGATATATGTTATTTTGAAGTCCCTTGCACAATTGTCATTAATAATAAAGAGCAATTAATTCATTAATTGATCCAAATATATGAAGGCACATTTTATTATTATCATCATTATTATTGTTAATTATTATTATTATCATCATTATTATTACCATCATTGTTATCAATTATTATTATTATCATTATTATTAATTATTATTACTACCATTGTTACTACTGCTATTGTTCTTATTATTATTATTATTATATTAGTAATTATTATTGTTATTACTATTATCAATTATTATTAGTATTCTTATTGCTATTATTATTGTTATTCTTATTGTAATCGATTGAGTTTTAGTCTGACATTTGATCTTTCATTTATTCTGCATTCTAACATTCCTTCTTCTCTCTGCTATTTTCATTATCACATCCTCTAACTTAAACTTATCACTTATCTTTATTCGCAAACATTATTGAACAGCTGTTCATTTTATCGCTTAGCTTTAGTTTACATCATCAAGCATCATCTGTGGTTTTGCCCCATTTCTTGCAGCGGTCACTAATCAGTGAGCTTTTATCAGTACATTTATTCATATATCACCCTTCAAAAATATGAAACTTTAATTTGAATTTGAAACTTTAAAAAAATTAAAAAAATGCGATCAAAATTAAGTCATTAATGATTGGAAACTATTTTTGGATAAGTTTTCAGGTCAAATTATCATAATTTGACATATTCAGTATTAAATTATTTTAATTAAAATTTGACACCAATTTTTATTTTTCTAATAGAGAAAATTATATAAGCTAAACTATAACCAAATTTTAATGCAATCAAAAAACAAATAAATTGTTGATTATTTGCTTACATATGTCAAGTATTTACTTATGTGCATTAAATGAATAAAGTGATTCAATAACAGCAATTCGTTATTGTCAAAATTTATTTGCATTTCTTTATTTGCATTTAAGTTCCTAAAAAAACATACAAAACAAATACAGAAATTTTGCTGTAATGAAAGATACGTAGTAGTAGTAATAGCAGTTGTTGTTGTTATTTTTATTATTGTTGTGCCTAACACAACAATAATAATTGCTTTCAGCATATTTTACATTTCCAATTATTAATTTAAAAGTTATTTTATTGCTATTTTATTTGCTGCTGTTAGATTACCATTTTTTCAACAGTCATTTCTGATTATTATCATTATCTTTCTTGTATTACTACTACTTCATTATCTTGTATTACTACTTCATTAATCATGTTATATCAGTATCAACTTTCACAACAAAGTAATTTCAGTCATAAAACTTTCTACTTTGTTTCTTATTTATTTATTTATCTGTTTTCTTTTCAGTTTGTCTGAACCAGCATTTTAATTAATAGAATGGCTATACACGAAATTTAAATCTGCTTTTAATGAGAACTGTTTTGTTGAATTTTCCAAATTTAATATTTTAGTTGGCTAAGTTGAATTGCGTGAGACCAAAAAGAGTGATTTAGAATGTTAAGTTTGGAATAATTAATTGACAAAGCATATTAGGCAGAATTTAAAAAATTATTCCTTAACCATAAGAAAAGCTGCAAATAGTAGATGTAAATATGATTGCATACAATTTAATTTAAGGGCTCGAAAAACAAATCGAAAAAAGAAAAAACTTTTAGGAAACTTAAATAAATGAAAGTTCAAATAATTAATTGTACCATCATTTAAATATGATGAACAGATCGATTATCATGAAAGTTATACATACAGGAAAAATTGATTTAATTTCAAATGCATTATTAAATTTCTTGTTCATTTGCATCACAAATATACCATTAAGTTCAAATTCAATTCACTATACGAATTTATTTCAAATAGTAAGCAGTATTAACGGAAGTTGTAATAATTAATAAATAAGAATGAGGAATAGCATTGTGAAGATTTTATTACTGATAACAAAATTCAGCCATTATCGAACTTTCTTTCGCCCTCTCTCTCCCTCTCTCTCTTATTTTTACTATGTCATTCTAATGTCCATCTCTTTTATCAAATTTTTTTCTTTGAAGTTTTACTTGACTTGAGCAAAGATGATATTTTATTGTTATTCCTATATTATTTTGATTATTTCTAAATTTCTTAATAATTAAACTTTGAAAGTTAATTAATTATATTTTATTCGAAGCTAAATTATTTGAAAAACAAGTTATATTGTTTATTACTTTGTACGATATGTGTGGGTATGAATGAGGAAGATTGCTAGTAATTTGATAATAAATCAATGAGACAGAGACAGTTAGAACAAATAGTTAGGGTAGAAAAGTAATACAAATAACTCAGGTAAATGAGACAGGTAACAGAACAGACCAATAAGACAAATGGCTGAATAGATGAATGGTACAAATATCAAGTTGTTACTATGATAGACAGAATAAGTAAGCAAATCATTTAGGTGAATTAAGGTAATATCATAGTAATGAGGTAAACATAGCCGATAATACAATACTAATTAATTCCAAAAAATATTTCGTGAAAGTTTTGCAAGTTTTTTTATAAGCAAAATAGAATTAAACAATAGATTAGTAATTTCTCAAATTTTCGATTAATTTAGTTTCAAAAAAGCACTGAGCACTGATAAATGTTCGAAATGAAAAAATTATAGTGTCATATGCATTAATGAATGAATCTATTCAATGACGTTGATATACGTGAAAGTTAAAAGTTAGACATTTTAAAAAAAATTATTAGATGCATCATCAGCCTTCGATCCTTATTATTGTTTATTATTATTTTTATTTTATTACTATTGCTATTTCATTATTATTATCATAATTATTATTGTTTTATTGTCACTACCACTATTAATACTAATACTATTATTGTCATCACCATTATTCTTATTTTTGCTATCATTATCATCGTCATTATTGTTCATTACTTATTATTACTGTTATTATCTCTATTAATGCAACAAAAGGAAAATGGTTATTTTCTAACAATTGATTCATATGATAACATAATTTATTAAAATAATAACTTTCAAATAGGTTTAAAGTTTGCACTTCTTTTTTAAATGAAAATTTTGGTTTATTGAACTTACATTAAGTTTAACTAGCATTTATGAAATGTAAGAATGATAAAAAAAAAAAAGGTATTTTTTTTAAAGATGAATGTTTTTATTGAAACAATTTTTAAATTTCCTTAATTGGATTTTATTTTTAGAAATAATTTTATTTTTTACCAAGGAATTTTTTTTTCTTTTTAGGTTTAATTTTTTAGATAATTTTTGTCCGATGATTTGTTCAATAAATGCAATTTTTAAAAAATAGTTGGAGCTTTTTACTCTGATGAAAATAAATCGTAAATTGCAAACTTCAACAAATAAAAGTTAAACTAGTGATTCATGCAAACATCAGTTATATCAAATAGTACTGATATTTTGATAAATGTTAGCTTGAAAGAATTGCCTTTCTTTTTATCATTCTTGCATTTCATAAATGCCAGATAAACTTAGTGTAACTGCAATAAGTTAAATTTTTCCTGTCAGAAAAATATGAACTTCAATCGTATATAAATATTACCATTTTAATAAAATAAGTTAACAAATGAATTAATTATTAAAAATTAACCAATTTCTCTTCGTATATTAATATTAATAATAATAGATATTAATAATGATAATAATAACAATAAAATAAACAAATAATAAAAAATGATAATACATCTTTTCAGTATATCTAACTTTTAAATTTGACATATGTCAACGTTATTTGATAAATTCATCCACTAATTTCATGTGATATCATGATGTCGGCTTTTTCGAGCATTTCTTAGTGCTCACGCATAAATATTATAAATTTTTGATAGCATTTAAATAAAATAATTTTATCCAAATATTTTTTTCATTTAGAGGATTGTATTTATTCGATAATCATTTTATTAAAAAATTTAGCAAGTTTTATTTTAAAAAAAATTTATGGATTTATGCTTGGAAACTTGCAATATTTTGCATAATTCAGCAGGAATTAATTGATGAAAATAAATAAACAGAAGTAAATAAAGAATAATAGACATTCAAGTAATATATAAATATAAATAACAAAGCTTTTAATAACAGAAAACCAATATTAATGATAGATTTTAAATTCCATTTATTGAATTCATAATAGTTCAAACATTACAATCTTTATTTAATGTTATATAAAGACTTTATCAATATTTTATGATGGATGTAGAATGATCTGAAACTACATTCATTATAAATCTTCTCATGATATTCTCCAGCCATATCATGATACTATCCTATATCATCGTATTCAGATCATATTTGTAAATTTTAGTTTGATATCTCATTCAAATTAAGTTTAATTATCAGCCTGTATACTTAATACATTTAATGTAAAGAAAGAAAAAAAAAATTATAAGTCCCAATCCAAAAAAAAAAAAAGTAGAACACCGAAACTACCAGTGAATATTTTTTTAAATTGAAACAACTGTTTATCTTGCCAATAAAAATCATCTGCCGCTCTTTCTTTCTCCGTAAGTTAAAAATAAAATTGGAATCAAATTTTCACTGAGAAAAACTGAAGTTGAAATAGCAGTGGATAGCATAAAAAATGATTTCTATTTCTTTAACTTTTAATAAATTATCCGTTAGAATTAAATTATTACTTACTTAAACACACACTCTCTCTATTTCCGTAATTTTTTTTTCTTTTTTTACAGACAACGATAAAATGTCGAAGGTTAATGTTTTCAAGCAGATGGATCAAATGCACCGATCAAGGTTTATGCTTTTAAAATATTTTCCTCCTTGTTTTTTTTTTTTTTTTTAAATTTTTGGAAAGCAAAATTTTATATTGATTAACATACATTTAGTTATGATAATAATTTAGCAGCTGGCAAAATCTAGGTTTAATTTATTTTATTGGATTTATCACAATCTATAAATGGATCTTTTATGAACTTTTGTTATTAACTGATAATAGTTTTAATTAGTTACCCAGTTTCGGTGTAATTAGTTACCCGGTTCTGGTATATCAATAAGAAGTCTTTCTATAACAATCAAACTTTAAATTACTACAACAAATATTTAACAGGAGTATTTCACATAAATGAAGTTATCAGAAAATTGCATATAAATATAAAATACAAGTTACCGATTTATTATTTACTGCATTGCTAATAATGACGGTGATAACGATGATAGTAGTAACGATAATGATTTAGGATGACAGACTAATAAAATATTAAAATGTTTTATTGGTGAATTTAATCAATCTATAATCATGCTATTTTCTATTGTTTTCAAAAATAAGCATAAAATATCGTGAAATATCATTTAGTCATTATCTCTTATCACATATTATCCTTGCTGACATGCGTTATCACTCTGATGGAACCCAATTGCTCTATCAAATATTTCTTCAGCACTTAGCGATTTATTTGTGATAATATGTGGCAGTGATGATAATTTTATTTTTTTAAACTTTTTTAGAACTGCTTAATAATTAATATTAATGATAATGAATGATTTGTAATTAAAAAAATAAGCATTCAAATTGATCAGGTACTCCAGCGGTCTTAAAAAGATGATTTTTTTAAATTTCAGTCAGCAGCAAACTGCGCGGTCATTCAATCCATCAACAGTAAAAAATGCGCTTTTACGATGGTGTCAAATTAAATTGGAAAATTATCCTGTAAGTACCACTGACAAATTTCGCACAATTTTAAATATGAAAAATTTGTGGGAATTTTTTGCAACTAAAAATTTATACTTCAACATGTTAATATTTAAAGTCATGCAAATATTATTTTTTTGATTACAGTATTAGCCAATTTTGAATATCTCATAACTTACTCATTTAACTGCAATTGTAATAAATAAGTAATAACTGAATTTCGTCATGAACAATTAATTTCGCCTAGTTGGTCAATCAATTTCAATTAATTATAATAAAAAGATGAAAGGAATAAGCTTTTGAGGTTCAAATTACAAATTTTTCATCATGTTGGGCTGATGGAATGGCATTTTGCGCATTGATACATCGATTTGTGCCTGATTCGTTTGATTTTGATAAATTAAATCCAAGAAATCGACGAGAAAATTTAGAGTTAGCATTTAGGGTAGCCGAGTAAGTTTGTTTTCCCTTTTTCCTTTTTTTTGCAAATTTTTTTGCTAAACTATTTATTTCGTTTAAAGTTTACATTTATTCTTTTATATAAATTTAATTTATTTTAAGCAGATAATCGCATGAAGCAATAATCAATGTAAATATATTGCAATGAAAATCAATCAAAAATATAAATGCAAACATTTTTATATAATGTTTTTTTTTTTTTTTTTTTTTTTTGCAAAATTCCTAAATTTTATAATGAATTGTTTTCAAAAGATTTAAGAACATAATATTTCATAAATTTTCAAATTTATATCACAGAGAAATTAAAAAAAAAAATGATACACAACTTATGAAATTATTACAGACAAAATGGTATTGTACCATTGCTTGAAGTGGATGATATGTTGCTAATGGGTGATCGACCCGACTGGAAATGTATTTTCACCTATGTTCAGTCATTTTACAAAGCATTCAAAGACCAATTGTGAAATTACAGTGATAATTTTTGGCATTATTAAATTTCGAAAAGGCAAAATATCATTTTTGAAGGCAAAAGAAATTGAGTATGGATATAGTTTTGTAATAATCTCATTAATTAAATGATTGGTTAAATAAATAACTAATCTAGAAATTTGAAATATTTGGCCCATGTTTAATTTTTAAACTTTAATTAGAATATTTTCAGTAAAAAATTTTTTTTTTATGATTTGCATACTATAAATGATTGTTACTTAACATTATTTTATATTTTAGAGTTGTTTTTTTCTTAATTTCATTTGTTCTTCCATTTTTTTTTCCAAAAATTTTGTTTCAAATATTTTTGAATAATTGCATCTAAAATTTTAGAGAAAAAGAAATTTTGAAAATGAATTATTATAAAATACGGTAAGGTACTGTACTCATATCATGAGATGTACTATTTCTGATAAAATTACTGCATGTCTTTGTTGAATGTCACAGGAATCATGTTGTTGCATGTATTTGATTATTATTGTAAAATTTTATAAAAAAAATTAAAAATTTTCAATATTTCATTAGTCAACATTTTGCTAAATTGTTAATAAAAAGACTAGCTAGAAAGCTGTCGAATACAATTTTATTATTATCAACTTCTTACTAGAATTTTTCAGTTTTTTAAGTTTAAATTTTATTAATTCGGAAGGACAATCAGAGATTGATTACTTTCACTATTTTTTTTCTTGTTTTACTTCGATTACTGCTTATTTTTAAAAATTTTCAAATGTTTTCATTATATATATATATATATGTTTAATAAAATGTATTTTTTACTTGAAGGCAATCAGCTACTTATTTGTTGTATTATATAAATTAAATATTATTAAATTATTGTAACCTTAGAATGAAGTGAAAAATTTTTGACAATTTTTATGAAGATCTAATTTTTTTAAATACAGATAAAAGTGAGTAATATTTTGTGAAAGCTTCAACTATCATTCAAATTTAGCGATATAAATTACGCTATAACCAAGAAGTGACGTAATAAATTGCGCTACCACTGAAAATGACATTAGGTATTCCAACTGATAACTATTACCAATTGATAAATTCATATTCAAATGATGTCATGAAATGATATCATAAGTACCGGTGTAATTAACACAGATATTTACTGGAACAAACAAATATGATTTATGAACACTTATAAAACTGCAACTACACAAAATTTAACGTTGTAATATGTGTTCACGTACGTTAATACTACTTCACTACGCAGAATCGTGAATTACAGGAAGGCTAACGTTTTGTATTCATCATTAGTTATAGCTGCTACAAATTGTGATTTCATTATGAAATTAGCACTATGCGAAAAATTTGAGCGAAGTTGCAGAAAAGAATAATAATTAAATTCCTTTGCTTACATTCTATCCATTTTTTAGAAAATTGTTCTACGGCAATTCTTTTTTAAGTTTGTATCCTCTTTAAAAAAAATTAAAAAGAACCTTTATTAAAGTTGCATTTAAGATTGGCAGCTTATATTAATTAATTAATTAATTCTCTTAGAAATGGCGAGTATCTATATTAATAATAATAAATACTTCATCATAAAAACAGTCATTTAAAAATCGCTCCTTGAGAAAGTAATCTTTTTTAGTAATAATATTTAACTTTTAGTGTTACATTCAGAACTATAATTACAGATAACAAATGTTTTTTTCATATTTTTTGTATAGTTACATGCACTACTGATATTATAAGTGATTTTTAAAATGGTTTATTGTTATTTCAAAAAGATAAGCTAAGTAATGTTAATATCATTATCACAGAAACTTGAATAATGATCACAACAAACAAAAACAAATGAATAAATAAATTGAAATTATTTAATTTGTAATTAAAAATTAACCAACAAATACTACGCTAAGATAGCGTAATTGTTTCCTGACCATTTAAAGGAGTTTTAAAATTTCTTTATGAAAAATTTTAAATATAATTTCGTTTTAAATTAAACTGTAGTTTTCCAAATTTTTTTTTTATTCTTTGTTATCTGACCTAATTTCTTGTTTAATTCAGATAAAACAGAGATTTTTTCAATTTTTCCTGCATAATGAAGTAAATTTTTGAAAAAAAAAATGGCGTGAATATATAAACATGAATATTTTGCAAGTAGCCATTCATTAAAAAAAATTACTTATAATAGAATAAATAATACATAATAAGCTAATAAATATTGAAATGTTCTTCATCACTTTGTTGACTTTTTTCTTTTCTTCACCATTCACTGCTTCTTAAAATAAACTTTCCCTTGACAATTACGCTTTAATCTTATAACTGGTCTGCTATCATTTATGAGTGTTCTAAAAATGAAGAAGACAAAACGAAAAAAGTGGAAAATGATCCTTCAAATGTGAATTAAATTAATCCCATGTTGATCATTTCTTCTTTAACATTATTTTGTCGGCTTCTCTTTTTGTCAAAATTTTCGCTTTATATAAAAAAAAAAAACAAAATATGTACCTTCAAATCATTCTTGTCTTTTTTTTTTGATTTCATATTTTTCATTTTGCCTTTTTTTTCTTTTTTCTGAAATAGACTGAAAATTATTGAAGAATGTAGAAAAAAAAAAGACATTTGCTTATTGATACTTTTATATATTTCTCAAATTTTCTCATTATTTCCACTACTTATTTTTTTCAAAAGTTCGAAAAGTTCAATAGTTTCATCTAAATTTTTGGAGAAAAAAGTATTCGAATCTGCTATTTTTCAAAAGTTTTGCTTTAATTTTGTTATCAATTCAATTGAACTTTTTTTATCAAATCACATTCAATTTTTTTTTAATTTACTTCTTTACTTTACAATTAATTAATTGATTCATTATTATCCTTTCTCGGTGAGATTAAGAAAGGATCTATAATTACGATAGGATTAGTGGATAATTTACTTAAATAAAGTTGTTACTGTAACTTAGCTATTTTTGAATTTAATAGAAGTATACTGCAATATTTACATTGTACAAACACGATAATATTATGGATTAGTAAAATATATGCTTGAGAGTTTCACTCAACCCAGCACTGGAAATTATAGCTTGTTAGAATTGTTAAAACAAGCAATTTAAAATATCGAAAACCGAACTAAGAAAGAATTTTCGCTTCAAAAAAAAATTTGTTTGTTCGCATCCGAAAATCTAATAGTAATAATAATAATAATAATAATAATAATAATAATAATAATAATAATAATAATAATAATAATAATAATAATGACAATGAAAATAATAATAGTAATAATAACAATGATAATAACAGCAATAATAATCATAATTTTGATAATCAGGCAAATCATATAGTGATGATATTAGCATACTATTTCAATGACAACTGCACTCATAGCGTAACAAATGTGTATGCATTTGTTTTGAAAGGATGTGTCATCAATAATCTTTGCAAATTTGATTGTTTTCAAGAAAAGTGTGAAAAATAAACTGCCATAATCAATCACTGAGCATTTTGTAACCATTAGTGAATGGTAGATGATTTCGTGTAACGGTGAAATATTTTTTACCAAAATAATTCAAAACTGATTTATCAGTATTCATTTTAATGCTTGCTGATTATCATGATAACAATGATGATAAGGTGTAATCTCAAGGATGCTGAAAGGATGAAGAAGTAAAATTTCATGAATGCCGGAGAAATTCTATTATCTGAAATAATCGATCACGGCCTATTACAATTTAGTTGCTGAACAAATGTCATGAGTTAAAAAACTTTTGATTTTTGGTTTCAAAGATTTATTATTATTATTATTATTACTGCTTTATTACTTATTATTATATTATTATTGATATTAATATTCTTATTGTTATTGTCATTATTATCATTTATTATTACTAATTATTATTATTATTACTAACTATTATTATTTATTACTACTATTACTATTATATATAATATTATCACCTATTCTGGCTTAATCTGTTCGTTATAATGGACCATTTTCTTGTAATATCTGTTCCTGATAATATGTATTTAATAATTTTGAAACTAATTTCGTCAAATGATTATTATTTAATAGCAAACTTTAGAACATTAGCGTATTGCAGAAATTGAAATTTTTAGAATTCTTATGCTATCGTAAAATAAACAATAATTAGAAATTTTAATTAAGCTTTTTATTCAAATTTGCGACTAAAATAATTCATTGATTGGCAATCAATCCTATTATATCTTCAGTAAAGGTCATGAAAAGCAAAAGAAAATCTTGAGAAAAAGTGATTTTAAAAGCAAAACAAAAAAAAGATTTATTGTCAACGACTGATTCGAGTGTCACCATATATTCTCATTTTCCCGTCATTCCTCGATTCTTCTAGTTTCATTTAACTAACTTAAATAAATAATTTAAATTGAAGACAATCAAAAATCAAAAAAACTGACGAGCTTTTTTTATCAAAATTAATTTCAAAACATCGCAATATTTGTGCTTTAAAATAGGATTATGAGTTTTTTCCTTCAGAATACTCCTAAAAATAATCATTAATAATAGGTTGTCATATCTCACATATCACTTTTCGTCGAAATAACTCTTAAAAAGATAACTCATTTTATAAAACATACAAAACATATTGTCAGTATATAAAAATTATAAGAATAAATAAATAAGTGTTAATAAACTGATAAATGGATGATAGCAGTGAATAGACAATGTTTAATGAAATTTATATGTTAAATATATTAAAAAACTTTTATAAATAATTAAAAAACGTGTAACAATATCTTTTCGGTAATAGGTTTATTTACGTAAACCATCTTTTTCAGTAGCATTGAAATTTCGGTATTAAAGCCTTAAATAACAAAGCTTTTGGTATTAAAGTCAAAAATTGAATATCATTAAAATAATTCGAACTATTGCTAATTTAATTTTAAATAGGAATTTTATGCTCGTAAAATTAACACTGACAAGTTCTAATTCTAATATTATTTTCTAAATCTTTTTTTGTTTGCTTTTTTTTTATGCAAAATTAAATCAATGCATTACAGTAATCCTACCATTTTTAGTTCTCTTAAAGAAGCCAATCAGATTTTTCTGATTAAAGAAAGAAAAAAAATTGTTCATAGCAAAAAAAAAAAAAAAACAATGATGTTTCTTAATTGTCAAAAATTGCTTCAATTTTTGTTGGGACATCTTTTAAGTTCTTTTTTTTTTCTTTTGAAAATTTCATGCATTTAGTTGGGTTAATTAATTTTGCACATCAAGTTCTAAAATTAATTTCGTATGTGTCTATTTTCCTCGCAATTTTAAAAATGTGTTATAGCCGTATTATTCAAACTTTTATTTTTCTAGGAAAAAAAAGTAGAGGAAAAGGATAGTATGAAAAGTTGTAAAGTAATTGAACTGTAAATAAAAAAGGAATAAATTGTTTTTTAAATAGAAGTAAGAGAGAAAATAAAATTTTCTATTAAATAATCTGACTGATAGAGCTTTTTCCAATTTCTTTTTTTTTGAATTTATCTTTTTAATATGATAGTAGAAAAACATGATTCTAAAAAAAAAATATATAACATTTAAATGTTAAAGATTATTCGAAACATTTACAGAATATTTTGTTTATTTTATTGATTATTGAGACCAAAAAATAAAATATTAACTTCTTCCATTTGTTAATTTCATTACTGTTAATTACGATAGATTTGTTTAATAAAAATTTTGAAGAATAAATTATGAAAATACTTATTTGATATTCAGTTGCATCAATATTGGGCAAAAAAAAATGAACAATATTGCATCCAAATTTTGATTTCGTTTTCTACAGTCAAAATAATTAGTAAATATGACTGAAGCAAATTAAATGGATATATACTCACTTTTATTGATTATTATTTGAAAGTAGTAGTTTTTTTTTCATTTCATTTTCTTTTTTTTACAATCCCTAAACTTTTAATCGTTGAAAAATTTATCAGATGAAACGAATAAATGTGAGATTTCGACTTTGAGAGTACGTTTTTTTTTTCTTTTTCATTTTATTTTTTAATTTTACATTTACAATGATTATCTTATTTTGTTTTTATCACTGAAATGAAAATGATATGTTTGAGTCAATTTCATATTTCTGCATATTCATCAAAAAAAAAAAAAAAAAAATTAGAAAGTATATGAATAACAATTTCAGTTTGCTACCTTTTCAATACTACCGCAATTAACAAGTCAAAGAAACATTTTTTTTTTTTAAAGTTATAAAAAAAAAGAAAATCAAAAAAAAAAAAAAAAAAAAATGAAGAAAAAACGCAACGCATTACGCACAAACGACCATCAATTGAAATTAAATTTTCCATTCATTTGATAATCGCAATTCATTTACTATATAAATGAATATTTTCTAATGAGCCACAAATATACAAAATGGCTAATTCTAACTTATCCATACACACACACACACACACACACACACATGCACACACATACACACACGCATGCCATCTTGAAATATTTTTAATAGTTTAAAATTAAAACATAGCTATTTAACCCTCACAGCCCGCTTTTCTGTTTCATTCCATTTTACTTGTCATTCCTTTAAATTATTAATTGTAAGATGATATAATTATTAACTTTTACTTTAATCATTTGTTATATGTAAGAATTGATTTTAATGTTAATCCACCTTATTTTATTCATAATTAAATTTTGATATATTTTCTTTTTTTTTTTTAAATTTTCAAAAAAATCAAAATTAATTTCACTTCTTTTGAAGCGAAGAAAATTTAGAGTATATAATGGTTTTTTGTCTTGTTTTGATGTTTTAATATATATTTGTTGATTTTTATTTTTACCTATTGGTTTTTATTTTTTTGGTTTTTTTCAGGATTTGGTGAGGAATTCAAAATGTCAAATGAAAAGACAAAATGTCAACATTTCATACACAGAATTCAAATATGCTTCATTTCAATTGATTTTTCTTTTCTTTTTTTCTTTATTCTTTTCTTTTATTTTGGATTTTAGCTCTTTTTCTGAAAAAATCAAAATTTGTGCAACAGCTGTTTATTTAATGATAGTTATTAACAGCAAAATATAACAATTATTGTTAAAAAAAGAGGCATAAATGAATCAATCAATCATTTCCAAATTTAATTTCTATTTTTCCATTTTCGAAAAAGGTGTGATTTCGATTAAAAACAACAAATTAGAATTTTGACTTTATTATTATTATTATTATTATCATTATCATTACTAATTGTCATTATTATCAACATTCTTATTATTTAAACTTAATATTATTTGTTAAGTTAAAAAAGAAGCATATTAACTAACATTCGTTATTCTTCTCTTTCACATGCATTTTTCAAAAGGTCTTCCTCCTTTCTTCATTCAGCCTTCCTTAAGGCCTTCTTTAAAACAAGAGCATCCATCCTTTTCAAGTCCTTACTTCTTTTTTTGTTCATATGGTTGAATGAAGTAATTAGTTGTATTAGTTTCTCATACAGAAATGAACAATGATTTTGTGTTTCACTTTAACATATATCATTACATACATATGTGTATACTTATAGGCATATGAAATTTCTATCAATTTTATGAAAATTTTTACTTTCTTTAATTCTTATTCCTTTATTTTAATTTATTATTTATTTCAATCTTTTGGCCCACTAGAAATTTTAACTGATTTGTTCTTTTGCTTTTTTCGTTCTTTTGTTTATTTCGACTTTTACCAATTTAAAATTTTTAATATATTTTGTAAAACGACGAATTTGTTGCAATAGTAGCAGCACTGAGTGATAAAATTTAATATATACCATAAATAATTTCACCTTTTCTTTTCTTGCATATGCTGTAATAACAGTGATGATTTAAGATGTTAGAATATTATCACACATACAATAAATTTTTCTTTTTTTTTTTTTGATAACATTTAAACATCACAAATTATCTATGATATTATAGTATCGCAAAAAAAGAATGATATTAATTCAACAATTTTGTTGGCAATCTTTTGAGTGAACTAGTCACTTATCAGAAATTTTAACCTTATACGAATTTAAATTTAAATTTTAATTAATTGCAATTTTAATTAAGTTTTGTAGTTCCTTGTTTTTATGTTTCTTTTTTGCATACTTTCAGATATGGAAAAACATTCATTACCATATAACAGCGGAAATGATGATGGCAACGGCATTTTTGCAATTTGTGGTTTAACATTATATTCCGCCACCATTCTTTGTACCTTTGCGCAAATTAGTCTAACATTAACATCCAGGTTAATTCAGCCAATAACAAATTTATTCAAAAAAGAAAGAAAAATAAAAAATCATTTTCAATATTTCAACACTAACCAATTATTTTTCCATTTAGATTAAAGCCATTCTGAGTTTGCGTATTTTGTTTCATTTTATTATTTACTAAATAAATTACAGGCAAATTAAATTCACTTGTGTCAGATTTTAAAGCACTCAGTTAGTTCACTCAACATAAACTTTCATTAAGCATTAATTTTGCAAAAGATAATAAAAAATCAATTCAATTTTAAACACTTTTATTGATAAAACTATTAGTAAAATTTTAAATTTCAATTTTTTTTTTTAAATCTTGTACAATAAATACTATTATAATTTCATTATTTTCATCAGTTTGATAAGTTTTGTCAAAAAAAAAAATGAAAAATTTTTTTAAATAATTGCATTGAAGAGGCAAAAAGTTTTTTTTTTTAAGCATTTATGCAGATTAATACATAAAAAAGATAATTTCAACTTTTGTCTTCTTTTTTTGACACTACAATATCATCCTAAACTTTTTCCATTTGAGATTGTTTCTTCAAAAATCCTCACAATATCGCCTATAAATTAGTATTGAAGTTATATCACTAGATTTCTGATTGATATTTATAATCCAATAAGCTTTTTCTTCCTTTTTTTCCTTTCAATATATCATTAATTTATTATAAATTGGATTTAAATGTCAAAAATTCCAATTTTCACATTTCAATCATTGTTTTTTTTTTTGAACAGAATTTGACAGATTTATCAAAATTTTATTTCAGTTTATTCATGTACACTTATCTTCCACATACAGTCGTTAATTCCATCCTTATCTCTTTATCAGTGTTTTGCTGTAGTATTGCTATCATATTCCTATTACTTCGTATTTGGGAACGAATATTTGGTTCAATGTATGATTCATTCTTTCACGGATATTTGTTAAGTATGGTAGGTTCATTTATTCATTCATCCACTCATTTATTTCCGATCTCAATCATATATTGATTGCTGATAATCTATGAAACTAATCGATAATGTTCTTTATGCAATATTATGCTCATACAATGAAATCATTATAAACATATTTACTTTTTTTTGTTTATTATACCATCTTCGATTTGTTATTATTTACTTTATTGTTTATTTATTCATTTTTTGGTTTATTATTTTGTAATAATTAATTTATATTTAATGCATTTATAATCAGTGAGACTTTTTTTTTATATTCTTGTAAATCAATTAATGGCACAATTTCCAACATTTTCGTAATTTAAAATTTCATAGCTTTAATTTTTTTCTAGATAGGCTTAAAAAAAGGAAGGCGTAGTTTTAACTCGTATTTAATGCCTTCACTAGTCATAATGAAAGAAAAGAAGCAAAAAAGTAAAAGCAGCAAATTATATTACGCTAAAATTACGCTCTTATTGAAGTAAATAATGATTAAAAAAAGAAAAAAATTAGATGCAGTATCAAAATGAAAAGCAAAAGAACGAAAAAAGAAGAAGAAATCAAAATTCTATTAAAAATTTTAACAAATGTACTTATTTTTTCAATTTTTTTTTGTTTTCAAAAAATATAATTTATATTTGAAAAAGAGAAATAGTTAGCAAATTTGCTACTCCCTAAATTGAATAATTTTTAATGAGATTTAAGCGTGAGTGTTGATAAAAAATAATTGGAAAATAGTAAAAAAAATAGTGGAAAAAAAAGAGTAGTTTCATGAAGCAGTGCTATTTTATTAATTTAAAAAAATTTAGGAAAGAAAAAACAGGATGAAATCGATAACTCTATTAGCATGACTAATTTATTTGTCACCAGATGTTTTAATTTTTTTTTCTTTTTTTCAGTAGTATCACTTTATTTATGGCCAGATGTTTCAAATTTATGTTTTTAAATAGTATCACAAAATTTTAATTAGCGAGGAAAATTTAGATTTATTGCATTCCAATTAAAGTAACTTTAAAATTTCCATGAAGTTGCTGCAAAATTTAGTTGCATATGAAAAGAAAAATTACACACAACCTTTAACGATGTAATTTTAGTTACCAAACTTTATTAAAACAAAAAACTATTCAAATTCAAGTTTCTGATTGTAATTTGTAAAAATTCAATGTAGGCGGCAAAATTTTTTATTTTCAATTCAAAGAAAAAATATACATATTGAAATCACCGAAATAATGACATTATTTGAAATACTATTATTAGTTCTTTACTTTGCTCTTATTAATTTAATTAATATATTTAACGATTTATGCATTATCTCGTTTGTGTAGCAATTTAACTTAAGAGATATTTTATTCCATAGTGTTATATTAAAATATAAATTCTATTCCATGCTGTTATAATTTCATACTGTTAAATTTAAATTACATTTTTCTTCTTCTAAAAAAAGTAAAACAAATGCTCTCAGATATTGTTATAGAGAGTAACGTCACCATTAATTATAACATTTAATACACTATTTAATGAATAATTTACTTAAGAAAAATGATTGCTGTTATAAATTATAATTTTTCTTCTATAAAAAAAATATAATCGCACTTTAATAACAAATGAAAAAAATTTATAAATGCCATTCATAACAACGATATGATAATTCAATTTTTCTTTCCTTTGCTTTTTTCTCCATTTTTCTTGCCTGTTAATACTAATAAAAGATTTTAATTTAAATAAAATTTTTATTTCAGCTTCTTATGGCATTAATCAGTTTTTTCGAAGTGATGTATTTCCCGTTATCACTGCTACAAACATTTACCGATTGGAATTCATCATCTATCACCTATCACAGTATTTTAATCATTTTAAGTGCTATCACATTGTTACTGCAATTCTTGCTACGTAGTCTTGTTGAAGAAATGTTCGCTCGTATAAACTGTAACTTCAAGTGAAACTTCATTTTAAAAAAAAAGTAATTTCATCTCTTTATTCTATTTGTTTTGAATCAAATGAATTATGATATGATGCGGCATAAAGTATGATAAATGCTGTGATAAATTTGAAAGTGCTTGCATTTCAAAATTTTATTTTTTTATCACAAATCTCTTCACATTTCAATTTCTTCCTCATACAAATCTGTATGAAAGGACTCAAAGTGAGCATCAAGTAAAATTTCAATTTTCATTTAGATCCTTTTCACTTTCCATTTTTAATATATATATATATATAATCCAAAAATTATTGGCTAAAAAGGAAAAAACTTTTTGTCATACATTTTTTATTTTACACATTTTTCTTAATGTACTTAATATAGCTGGTTCATAAGAAGAAAATAAAAAAGATAATGAGATAAATATTTTACCTGAAGTCTTATGCTTCCATTTATGTTTTCAATTTCAACCCATAAAATTTCAGGCAAATTTATTTTTTTTTAAAAAAAAAGAAATTTTAGCAATATTAAACGAACTTTAGCATAGACATAGCAAAAAATATGACAGAAAAAATAAAGAAAAAAAATAAAAATAACTGTAATTAAATAATTTGGATGAAGAAAACTAAAAAAACATTTATGTTAATAAAAATAACCACTAAAAAAGAAATATATACATGCGCTTTTTCTATTTAAAAAGAAAGAAAAGATTCTACGGATTTTATCAAAATTATTTATTTTGCTTAATTGGAGAACTTTTTCTTCTCAACTGCATTTCTAATTTTATTCTAAATAAACTATTTGGTGTGTTTTTTTTACTTTTTTTTGAGAAAGCATTTCATTTTTTGCGTATTATAATGTTTTGTTGTTTGGTTGCTTTAAAACTAAGTTTTAACCAATTTATGGTGTTGTAATCTGTGATATAATGTAATAAATATCAACAAATTATTAAGATCATAATTAACGCTTTACGATGCATTGTTCATAACTGAGAAATTGTTCGTAACTGTTATTCAATTAGTAATTATTTCACACTTTGGACCTTATAAAAAAAAATAGTTAGGCCATATAGAACGAACTTGAAACTGAACTAGAATTGAAAATTTTTATAACTCCATTGAGATGCTTGATATTTCGTAGCGCGACTGGAAAATTTTTTCATATCGCGTAGGTGGTTTCTATCTTTCAGGTTTGATTCATGATTGGTTTGATCGATGGATGACGTGTTTACTGTTATGGGCGGGAGAGAGAATGTGTTGGTTGAAGATGGGTAGAGATTTATGGAATTTAAAAGTTGTATGAAAGTGATTGAGAGAGTGGATGATAGACTGTATAAATTTACAAGTGACAGATAAATAAGTAAGGGTTTATTTCTGTTAGCTTGTCTCTTCTACCATTTAATGCTTGGCGGGGAAGATGGATTCAATTCGATTGTGGACGTGTTAAAAGGTTAGAATGAGGATGTATGAAAAGTAAAGAGACAGTAGGGATTGAGAATATTGTTTAAAGTGCATTTACGTTAGGCAGTTGGAGGGATTTTATTAGGAAGTAAAGGAATTTACTAATGATAGAAAAGGTATGTTTCAGATGGATTAGTTTCATTTTTATTTTGCACACTGAGTGATCAAGTGAAATTTTTCATTTCTGTTACTCCTTGTATTGTTTCTTTTTTTTTTTTTTTTTTTTACTTTTTTGTCTTGGTCTTCGTTTCTCGTTTGGATTTGCTTCAAATATTCGGATAGTTTCTTCTCATTTCCTTTGGGTAGTAGTAGTAGTACCCATACTTTCAGTTCTGAGTATTAATCTTAGTGATAATATCATTTGTTTCAAAATATATTTGGTTGATTATCAAAAATAATATCTAATAGAGAAACAAATTATAGACAACATGCGAGATAGTAACATTGAAAACATTGCCGATTCACCGACAAATGATACAGCATATGACATTGATACATTTTACGATATGAAGCAGCATCTGCTAGCAGAACGTACAGAAGTGAAGGCTATCGAAATGCTGCAGAAGCTGCTTTCTCATAATGTTGAGCATATTGACTGGTACGTTTGTGTAGCTAAGTTTTTCGTGCATGTGTTTCTGTAAAAACTTTTACGCTAAGTTTCCCGACATAAAATAGTGTTTGCTAGTAGATCGTCTTTTTTTTTTGGTGGTTGTTAGGCATAAATTGAAAATTCCTTATCGACTGTTATGGTGTCAAAATAACTAATACTGCCTGCTATGGATAGATATTGGTATATTTTTATGTAGTTTCGAAATATTGGAAATATTTTTAGGGATGCATTTCCGGATTTGAAAGATTTGATCATTTGTATTCTTGATACTGTTGGTATAGTTTCTTTAACTGAGAAACACCAAATCCTGGTCTTGAATGGAATAAACAATAGCCATCCAAAAGTTGTCGATGTGCTTGTCGATTATTACATACGACATATTGACGAAGTCGATGAAATGCTTTCCAATTCACATATTGCTGTAACAATTGCATTTGCGCGACGAGTTTGTGATTTCGATTGCGCTGGATCGATAGCTGTTGTATGTTTATTTCGACTTTTTTTTTCAAAAGAAACAAAAAAATAGGAACTTCTTTTGAACCTTTACACGTTTAGATAATGAAAACAACAATTGTATATTATAGGACTTATGAAAATTTATCAGAGTTTCCAGAATTCCTAAAGTTTTGTTCAATATTTATACCGCATAAATTATACAAGTGAGAGAATACAAGCAGGAAACACAATAACTTTGAAGGTGCTAGGTTCGTTTCAAGGCTATTTACCACATGTTTGTGTTTTGATATGTTGGTGTTAATGCGATTGGTGACTCATTTATGCTAAGCGCGTTTAGCCTATAAGGCACATAAATGACTGAAGAGTGATATCTTAGTGATTTTATGATTATTTTGCATTTCGGTAAGTTAAAATCATTGAAAAACTTTAGAATTGTGTTCACATGATTTTGTAGACAGCTCATACATGGGTTTTAAGTAAGAAGCTTACGATGTTAGTCACGCAACTATTCATTTTAATCCAGTATATTTTGCTATTTTTTTAGATTTCTATAGAAAGTATTTTTCAGCTTTTGACACGCTTCGCTTCACTAAAATTGGTGCAAGATGAATTGTTGAATCAACTAAATTCAAATCGTGCTGAAGTTCGATTTCGAATACACCAGGTCCTTTTTTTGCAATGTTGAAGTATTTTATATTATAGAAATTCGAAAATTGTAATAAAAAATTTGTAAAATTTTCATAAAACGCTTTTTGAGACGTTTTTTGAGACAAATTGAGCAGTTCTTCATTAGTAACATTGAATCTATTCTGTTGTGGAGTGGTACTATCAATAAACGCACCATTTGTTGTGGAAGTTATAAAACGGCTCCATCGTTTGCGAAGCTTAGTTTTTTTGTCACTATTTCATGTTATAGTTAATTTTTTTTAAAAAAAAATCTTTGCCACTATTTCATGTCATCACCAATGTTGTAAAAATGTGTTAAATACTCGAGCTTTTTCTTTTCAGATGTTTAAAATTTTAATTGCTCACTCATTCATTATAGGTTACAACTTTGGCGATGAAGGAAGGAAACGATTTGCATAAAATCGGAAATCTGATCAGTCGATTAGCGGAAGAACTTGAATCAAATGATATTTTAATTCAAATCAATGCTGTGGAAATGTTTGCCGATGGTGCTTCCCAGTTAGTTTCTTGCTTATTAAAAAAGAGACGTAAAAATTTGTGTTAACGAAAGGCTTCAGCTCCGTGTTGCTTTGTTGAATGAATCCACTGGTTTCTCAATGATACAATACTCATGCTATCCACTTAAATGATCCATTACTGACGGATCATTTAAATCATGGTGTTACTCACAGCGCCTCATATTTTTGGTAAAATATGGTCTCTTCACTTATGAAAACATCTGTTTTGTTTTCTTGATATTACCAGCTCAGACTTCTTTTATTATTTCTAACCCATTAAAAATGGAGAGATTGTTATGTGATTGACTCGGCTTCTCAAAAAAATTTTCGATTTTGATGCAAAAAGAGATCTTTCTATTCTTTTCCTGTTTGTGTCCGGTCTATTTAAATGTAGTAAACTTTTTCTTCAGGAAAATATCAACTGCAAAATATTTATTAACGACAGGCATAGTTGACCACCTTAACAGATTGTTTGTTCAATGCATGGAACAGCCGGATGCAGGTTTTCTTTATCCTGGTATGCACGATTCGTCTTTGACATATACGTTTACGATTAATGTTGTATTTTTTCTCCAAACTTCAGCTTTAAAATCTCAATTCTGAAATATGAATAATAAAGAGAATGGTAGTAGATTCGACGAGCTGAAATATGGAAATGTCTTTATTTTAACCAATTTTTTATACAATTTCCATCTGATTATCTTTTTTGCAGCTCTTATCAAGTTTTTTGGACATCTTTCTGTGGCCAGTGTGGAGTGTCTGTCTCAGTTTCCGAAATTTCTGGATTCACTGTTAGATTTGATTTATCATTTTGATCGATTGGATGCTTCATTACGTCTACTTGCTTTTGATACGCTGGCCGCTGTGGGGTCAACCGATCGTGCTAAGAAATTTCTGGATAGACAGCATAATAATTGTAGTAAAGTTTTGCTTTAGAAATAGATACTTTGTTTTTGTTCTGAAAAGTTTTTCTACTGGTTAGAAAAAAAATTTTTTTCTGTTCGGAAATTAAATAATCGACTTCTATCTTTCGATAAGTTGAATAGTTAACTAAGATCCAGACAGAAATTTATCAGGTTTTTGTAATCTAACCTTAAATCTTTATTTCACTTCTAGCGCAGTGTGACATGAGAAGAGCAATGAATGCATTTGGTGTAGCTATTGCAACTGGACCACTCGATTTGCGAGTACGACATATCAGTGCCTTATCAATGATGTTAGAAGTCAAAGATGAGGTTGAGGTAATGCTACATTTGTTCATTAAGATTAATTTTCCGAATTTGAACTATATAAAATTTGAAATATTTGGTAAGAATGTTAAGTTTTTTTTTCGGTATGGAAGCTTTGTTGTTGGCCATTATTAATCGTTAATAAAATAGTTTGGGAACCCCCTAATACTCATTTTTTCAACAGACACGTTGAAAAAATATTTCATTACCGATTATTAAAACTGCTTCCTAATAAGTTTTATCCTACAATTTTCTTCAGACTTTTCGTTTTATATAATCGTAATTTGTTGATATAATGTACGATTAAAAGATGCAAACAAAAATACTGAATTCAAGTAAGAAAAAAATTTCAAATACCCCAAACGAATTATCTATATTTGAAGGATGCCGATGCAGATGCAGTCGCACAGAAGTGGTTCAACTGGCTCGGTGAAAATTTTCCGTCAGTTATAATTTCTTATCTCAGCAAGCCTTTTAATGATATTCGAATATCATCTCTACGACTACTTTTGACACTTTTCGACCATAAATGGGCAATTCGCATATTTTATTTCGGTGCCGGGTTTGTATTTTATTAACTTCGAATCTATATCACTGCAAGTGATGCTAGAACCGGCTTTTATGAATTGATTTCTGGCACTTATGAAATCGTTTAGACTATACTGTCTGCATAATTGATTTTCAGTAAAATTCAGTGTTTGGAACATCATGATATCATGTAGGTTCATCTTATGTATATAAAATTATTGAAGTTGAATCATGGTATTGTTAAAAACATGGTCACTGATTAGCTAAGCTAGAGTTGTAAAGATGTAAAAAAAATTCAGGGCGTCTCGCTTCATTTATCATAAATTCAGTGCGTTGCTCTGCGAAAAGTTTCTGACTCTCATAATGATTAACACTTGGAAATTCAAACTTTTATGATATGTATTACAAATTTTACAGCTTTATGGTAGCTATCTTAAATCGGAATACTGAAAGAAATGCTGAAGGTAAACAGTGCAAGTATGATGTCATTTGCAAACTTATCGATAGCTCAGATTCAATAATTTCACTAGAAGATATGATGAAGCTGAAAATGTACCGTCGTGAGGGAGCATTTTATGTTGAAAGAAACCCGCAGGTTGATATGGAAAATGATTAATTTCAGTGATTGCATATTTTTTTATTTTTTTCATCAGGATTGCATCGTGATGAGGGTAGCTTTATCGTTTATATTTTTCAGCTGTTATTTTTCATTGTAAATTGTTTTTAGTTTCTGTTGCAGATTTTTTTTTTTTAAATATATTTTAACTAATGTTGATTCCGTTTTTTTTTTTGCTGTTGAATATGGCGAATGTTGTGTGGCACTAATCTGAGTGTTCCAATAATCCTTTTTTTATGAACTCATGTTCAACAATATGGCTGATTATTTTTATATACTTAATTTTAAAATATTTTGAAATTTGCATCATTATTCCAGATCATTTTGAACTGGAGGCATCTATACAATTCTAATTCCATATCTTGCTGATTAGCGGTAATTTCAATGATCAGAAATAATACTTTGTTTGTGTCTTAGACATATCGTTTCTTGATTCAGGAATTCCTCTGTGCCGGCTTTGGGAATTTCCAAGACGTATTTGAGGCATCTGTGCAAGTCTAACTCCGTATCTTTTTGATCACAGAAAGTGTCGATGATCAAAACTGTTATTTTGTTTATGTATAAAACATCTCTTCAATTTCAGGGATTTCCCAGACATGTCTAGTGTATTTCTGAGAACTTACAAGGTTGATTGGAGGCATTTCCATACCTTGTTGATCATTTGAATGATCGAAACTAATATTTCGTTTGTATATAAAACAATTCGATTCTAAGAATTTCCCTCACATTTCCAGGAGGGGGGGATTGGAAGGAGTTCTAAAATTCCAACTCCGTTCACGTTGTTTACCAAAACTAATATTTTGTTTGTTTGCGTTTGAAGCATTTGAACAATTGTTTCTTTCATGCATCTACTTTGTTATTTTTATTTATTTTCTGTACACAATGTCAGGAAGAGCAATTATTGTAATAAATTATTCCAAACGATACTTGTTCTGTACTTCTAAATGACAAATAATATTTTTCCTATATTAATAGGAATGATTATCGTTTAAAAAATCCTGTTTTTGCTAACTCTGAAATGGTATCGCAGTTGAACTGTCAACCTAAGAGTTTTTGCAAACCTTTCGAACAAAAAGAAGGCAAGGATTTGTTAAAATCTCTTCATTTTATTTATTATTATTATTTATTTAATTATTTATTTATTTTTTTGAGAAAACGAGGTTTTCTGTCATTTATACAACAGCAACTTCAAGCAGTAGTTTATCATCTTTCCAACTGATACGTTTGTTTAGATTATTGAATGAGCAACAAATTGAGAGTACAGAAAGTTCATTTTTATTCTCTTAATTAATAATGATGTAGAACTTAGTAAGTAATGATATAGGTTTATAAGAGCTTTTAAGAAGATTCTATAGCAGTGTTAGCAAAGTTTGCCAGCTGAGATGAAAAATGAATTTTAGTAGATGGAAATTAGTACCCCCTTCATTTTCAAAATTAATCGATTTTTTTCGTTTGTTCGGAGAATAATTTGTTGTTAGATGAAATGTCAACAAATGTTGATCATTAATGATTGTTTAGTGATTGCAGTAGCAGTACTGTGGTGCTGCTGATAGTAATGGTAATAGTTGTTGTAATGATAGTGATAATAGTAGTGGTAATCATAATAATGATGTTTAATTAGCAATATAGGTGATGTTGGTAGTAGTAGTAATATTAAATATCGTAATAGTAAATAGTAATGACGATGACGCTGATAATGTTTAATTAGCAATGTCAACAATTTAGTACTTTAAATATGGAATTTATGGCAATATGATAGAAGATGAGAAATAGAAGAGAATATTTGTTTGGATAATAATAGTGAAATGATAGTGAGTAAAAGAAATAAAATATACAATGAATCAATGAAAAATTTAACAATCAAAATTAGTAATGTAAAGTGTAAATCCTCTTATTTGTTTAGTAATAAAGCATACATATATAGATAAAATATATATGAAGAGGAGGATAAAGTAGTGTTTAAAGGAGAGATAGTATGAAAGATAGTGTAAGAGAAACGAGGGATGATGATGATCGATGTTGATTGTGAGTATTGTGTCGGATTTCTCTTCAATATATTATAATATTAACTTCATTCTATCTTATTGATTTGCTAGACATTTGTTTTGTTGTTGTTGGTATTGCACACTGATGTTGTTTACTTGCTTGCTATCGCAGTTAACAAGAAATAAGGAATATGAGTGTGGAAATGCTGATGCAAATAAATAGTTTAGTTTCGTTTATATTTCATTCATTCATCATCATCGGTGCACAGCAGCAGCAGCAGCAGCAGCACACCACCACTACTACTATCATCACTGGTACTACCAGCAACAACAACAATAACAACAGTAGCAGTAACAGTAGTCAGTAATCAGCTAATTTTGAAATGATTTTTGGCATTATTTTAAACAAGTATGAAGTGATTATTTTCTTTTAAAAAATTTTTCGAAATGTTTTGTAAAATTTAATAAATTAAAGAATAATGGAATGTTAAGTTTGATGCTGAAAATGCAATTATACCGAAAGCTATGAATGTTATGCGTAAAATGGAAGTTAAAATTATTAATAGTTTAAATTATTAGATCTTGTCATCAATATACCATGAATTGTTTTCTGAAAATTGGTGCGAGATATTATTTGGACTAAATTGAAGAATTGTGATGGTTGTTAATTTTGCTTTCCATTACTCACATTATTTTTCGATATTGCGAGACGAGTGTTTGTTTTCTTTTCTTTTTCAAATTATCACTCTAATTCTAATTCAGTATTGTAAAGTAAACGAGTGATGAGTGATATCAGTGACAGACAAATCATAGGACCAAAAGAGATTAAACAAGAAGAAGAAATGGAAGAGAAGTCGAAAATGGAAAGACGATTAACCTTGAAACGAGCGATCGATGAAATTGCTGGACAAATTAATTGTGATGAGCAGCTTAAACGTTAGTTTATTATTTCTTTTAATTATAGATAGATAGGTAATGATTAGATATGTGCTTCTTTTTTCAGGTTGCAAAATTAAAATTGAAGATGGTAATGAAGAAGATTTATCCGAAATTTGTGTTAATAATATACTTCTCACTATGGAACCGTCCACAAGTCATTCTGTAACAGTGAACTGTGAGGTATAGATTACAGTTGTATTGTATCTGTTTGTTTACTTACATAACATGTGTGTGCATTTCGTATGGTGTATTTGGATAGCATGTATTGATGAAATGCGTGGAAATTTGTAAACAATTTTAATGAAACCACAATCATTTCATTATGTGTGACTGGGCTTTTGAAATGCTGTTGCATATGCATCCGGAAAATGATTGAATTGATGTTGCTAGATGAACATGCGTGTATCTTCATTCCAGGAATATATATTATTGTATTAAAACTTGAACAAATCGAAAATTTACATCATATGGTTGAAAGGAATAAATTTCAATAAATGATATAAAAATTAGGTATAGTATTTCGGAGGAAAATTGGTTTGTTCTTTCAGGATGGGACTATTTTAACTGATTTTGGTGAAAAGGGTCCCACATCTACTAAATCAACTAATTTACGACATGTGCTTGTTTTCAAAGGTTTCTCTGATTTTCTTCTTATTGAAATGTTATTTTATAAACATGTTTTTTTTAAATGAAGCTTTTTTAGTTATATTTCCTTCTTGATTTCCCAGCTTAAGCGCTCAATTAATTAATTTGTAGGTCCTGAAATGGAATGTTTCATAGATTTGGTTCGACGTAATGAAATACTTTGGGATGGTAGCTTTGAAGAATATCACACACGAACAAATAAAAAGAAGCAAGCTTGGGAGAGCATTGCTGCAGAGATGTCAAATGATTTGAAGCAAGTTGACGGTACTGAATTTTAATTTGAAAATACATATATTCTTCCTTGTTTTTTCTCCAATTCTGACTTCCTTATTTTGACCGTCATTCTAAATTTGTCCATTTATACCCAACTTTATGCGATTTTCCTCATTATTAGAACTCATAGTGTTCAGATGAAACATTAATATCTGATTAATATCTATTTGAGGATTTACAAGGTGGGTTGTTATAGGCTTGAATAAATATATTTAATACATTTAGTAATTTAACAGAAATTTCTATCATAAATGTTCAAGCCATAAATCATGTATCATGCAATTAAAAATCATTACTTCTCAAATCGTTTTCCAAAGAATTGTTTACATAAAAACATATGGTGCTTGAGGTGAGAAAATTGAAGATAGTTGAATATGGATAAATATTTGATTAAAGCACCTCAAGTTTACAATTCACTCTCCAAATTTGAGGATTCAAGAGGACTATCGTTGACGAAGTTTTTCGTTATAGAAGAAACATGTCGGAAAATATGGCTTCAACTGCGACGATCCTATGCAAATGAGAAACGACAGCAAAAGCAGAATCCTGGTGCAAGAACGACGCGCAATTGTAAATATCGACGATATTTTGTTGCAATGAAATTTCTGGATGGCATCATGGAAGAGGAATTTGCTCGGTGTGTTTGTTATACTGTTGTTACAAAGGGCATCGAATCTGTGTTGCGTTGTAAGAGTGATCTGAGAAAGAATTAAGACCTAACTCTATGATTGCATGATTAAGCATTGATTATGACGAGATTTTCCGTTTAAAGATTCGTTGAATCTTTTAGTATTTTGTACTTTTTCTTCATGAATAGACAAGATTTTTAAATTTCTTAGGAAAATTATAATTTTAGTCATGGTATTCTTTTTCAAGCAATTAAAAGAAAGATTTACTTTTCATCTATGATATTTGAATTAAATAAATAATCCGTTTATCATGAACATTATTTAATAATTTCGAAATTATATTTTTGCAAGAAAAACGTGAATAGCTCAGTATGCTTGCAGCTAAATACATCAGTCAAAGTACTCAGGAAATTTAACGTACCGATGCCATCTAAACTTATTCAAATATTTCCTGACATAAATAAATGTTTGATTATCAAGTTCATGTAAATATCTGATTAGGCTTGAATATAGTGATTCAAATTAAATTCAAATACATGAATATCTAGATAAGCAAGCGGATCCAAGAGTATTATATTTATATAAGCATACAGTAATTAATTCGGTGGAATTGAGCGAGCTATACAAGTAGACGATTTTAGAATTTTCGGATGTGGATGAGCAACTTTTGGTTTTCCCAAATTTTCGATTTCAAGTTGGTTATTTTATTTTTATTGGAAAGACAAGCGATATAAAATCGTTGATGTAATTGTCGAGTTTTTTTTTTTTTTTTTGTAATATGTTTGTTCTACTTATTTTCAGTGACAGTTTTTTCATATCCGAACCAGAAGGTGGAAAGTCATGTAGCAATAGCCCTGCCCCAGAGCCAGGAGTTTCCAGGAAAGACATTGTTGATAACATCCGAAAATCTGGAGGTAGTTTTGTTATTTTACTGCTTTTTTTATCAAATGTCTATAAATTATTACTGCTGACGGTTTCATTATCCAGGAACAGGTTCTGGAATTATTAGACTTAATTAGATTCTTTTTTCACCTTGTTATTTATTTATTTCATACGGGTTTTTTAGATGTTCGTAAAGAAATTTCTATGGAAAATGATGTTAATACTTCGAAGGTGATTGATACTATTGCTTTACTGGCGCATCAATTGCAAAGTCAAGGAAATGAGCCACCGGTTGAAATGTCACAACCAATGCAGTCATTGCAATCATCGCAACCGTCAAAACTACCAAAAACAAGAGATTCTTCCATCGTCAATGCTGCAGTACCTACAGAAGAGCAGTTTTACCAGCAGCTTCAGTCCTGCTTTTTTATGCTAACACCCGAAAAGCAAACAATTTTACAACGTGATATCATGAAATTTGCATTCAGGCGGACGAATCAGTTGATGGATGATACTGGTTTCTGATGTGACTGTTACTGCTATCGTACTTTTGGTTTATAGTTTTTATAGGTCCATCAATGCTATGTTCTTTTCTAGTCCTTCGTTCCTGGTCAGCTTATAATTGCAGATACATAGAGCGTATGGATTGGTAAGCATAACATCTACTTCGCAAAGTGTAGTAGCTTCAATGCCAACATCATTAGAAATATTTAATTCTTACACATAACATCTGCTTTGTATATATATGGAAATGTGATTGCATTCTCAATGCTATATGTGCTAATTCTTTGATGAAATGTTTTCGGATAGCAACATTCCGTAATATTTTACTCGTTTGTTTGAAAATATATCAGGTGCTGTAATGTGAAGAATAATTTAGCATTCCTGAAAAATTGGAGTTGTGGAAGAAAGCGGAAGAAGTTCGGTATTCTAAGGTTTTTTGATTTCATTTTCACTTCGTTTCAAATTGTAATGCATAACTTCTTTGGAATTTTTTTTTTTTATCATTTACTTCCTTCATTTATTCTTATTAATATATAGATTAATCATAGATGTCAGCGATCTTTATCTATCTAATCTGAAGAATGACAATTAATATGTCACCGTTAATAGACGTTTACTAAAAAAATATACTAAAAAAAGCTTAGCATCACAACTGTAGCATAACCAGAACCATTGAGATATTAATGAAAACTGAATCATTGCATATCAAATTGAGTTATCATTGATGAAAGTTGAATATGATGCGCCCATTTCAGAATGTTATTATAATAATTTTCAACTTTTCGTTTATGTGTAAAAGACAAGAGAAGGATAAAGATTTTTGTACGCTGCGAAGTGATTAGTTTTAGTTTTGTGTCTTATCTTTGCTAAGATTAATTTCCCATCAGAGTATTAAACTGCACTTTATTCAAATAGGCCATATTGGTTGTGATACTTCCCTGATAATTAGTCGAAAGTTTGTATTAACTGTGGAAGAGTGTGAATATTGTTCCTTTCACATTAAAGATCAAAATTTGAAAAGGAGGGATTGATAAGGTTCGATTGTTATTACAGGTCTTACCAAATGGTTACTTAATGTAGAAGAGAATTGGAGAGACTGCGAACTATACAGGCCGTTAAAACATTTAAAAAATAATCAAGTAAAAATTAATAAATTTCGGTATCTCAGTTCCATTAGTGCTTAACGTTTCTGTTTAGCATTTGGGTAGGTGCCAGGACCGATAATTAATTACTGTACATTGAAAAAACTCAGAAACATTGCTATAATGTTGCAATTAAGCAGTTTTATTATCATAAATAATAAAATTTAACCAAAGGTCATTACTAATGATCTCTGTTTGCAACGGAAATTTCATAACAAAATTTGAAAAACGCCATTAGCAAAAGTCGCATGTATATTTAAAGTTATTTTTTGGTACATTTGAATTTGATATCATACAGTTCATATAATCGAAATCTTATGGGACTTGATTAATTAAAGTAGCTTGACTAAATAAAGTTAGCATATCTTCGAAATTCCTTTTTTTTTGTTTAAAATTTATATTTCATTTTTTCTGTCCATCAACTAATCCTTGTGATAATGCATCATTTTCAAATGAGATTATTTGATTTTATGTTATATTTGTTTACTTTATTTATTTTCTTTATTCTATTTCTCTTTTCTATTTATTTAATTTCTATTATCGTTTTCTATTTCAAACTTCACATTTGTTGAATTCTGCTATACTCAATAGTATAAGAAGCAAAGAATTATAAAGACGATTCAGCGATATCAGAAAATGCCGGAAGGACAGGTTGGAATTTTGCAAATAAATGAAGGAAACAATAATGTATGTTATTTACAGAAGATGAAATAACGGATAATTCTGAGAGAGAGAGAGAGAGAGAAACAACATTATTCAAATGCAAAACATTGTAGACAACTGCGCTGAATTATTTATAGCAAAATTACATTTAAAATGGTGAACGATGATAAACTGTAAAGTGAAGAAGGTTATGGATAACGATAATTATTCAAGAGAACAGATGATGTGATAGTGATAGTTCATTTTATCATATTTTCAGTAATCTGAAATAATAAATCTAATTAAATAATAAACTTTATTAAATAATAAATTTTCATTTTTTTTTTGCAAATCACTTTTTTTCCAGGTTTTCACTTTTACTATAACTCTTACACAACTGACTTTTAAATTGGATGAATATTTCCAGAATGGAATATCATATAACAGTAAAGTTTTGTATGATTTTCAATGCAGATTTCATCTAAAGTTAAGGAATACTGTTTATCATTGCAAGAGCGAATTATCGATGAGTTTTAATTTATTATTGATTATGTGAATGATCAATAATAAATTAATAATTATGTTCTAATTATGGTCTTAAATTAAGATAACAAATATTTTACTTCGAGTGTTTGCGAAAGAAGCGGAAAAATTAGAAAAATTCAAGAGGTGATCTCGATGCAGAATTAGCTAGTAAGTCCTGAAAGGAAGTTGTCGATGAAGAATTACTGAAATGAATTTGTTCATAAGCCTATTGCTGTTGATTTTTTTGTATTTTCAGGGAATTTTTAAATTGTTGGTAACAAAACTAATTTCCCTTAATTTGAATTCTTTCTTTTGAAGTCATAAATGAAAGTATTTTTTAAGATTCAAACAGCAAAGATATGATATACCATAGACATCTTTACCCAAAACTCACAAGAGAAAGGCGCATAAATACCTAAAATATTACAATTACAAAAAAACAATGCAATATTATCGAAAAATCTGATCATGCGATAAAATGTAAAATAAAAGTTATAATATAGGCTAATAGAAATATAGAATATAATTTGATGTTTAAATGACAGTTATGATTGATAGATTTTTGAGCTATGTATAATTTAAATTAAATTATAATTTGATTTAACCCGAAGCTTGAATTTGTCACAATCACGCGACACGTCTTACGTTGTTCTGAAAAACAGTGATAGCATTGTGGGTCGTTGTCTTCATAGACCCCGATTTAAGGCCTGAGTGAACTAGGTTAGAGATTGTTTCGAAGTATTATTTCTTCTTTGAGGTATTTCTGTTGTAGTAGCTAATGACTAGTTTATCACAGAGCACAATCAAGAGAGATAATCTTCCATCCTGAAGAAATGACTTCTTGGGTGGCATCACCTCAAGACTGGTAATCCTCGCTTGTTCGAGAATATCACATTAGTCAAGTGGTAGGTAAGGTCTGTTTAAAAGGACTGATGAAAACATTCTGTTTTCGGTTGAGCTTTAATTAGCCGTCTTTTCTAGGCTCTTGGCGTGGAACAAGCGATGTTCTTGTTAAAAAAAGTTGGTTGTCCATCCATGATGCTACTGAATAAAACTGTCATCTCCGAAATCAATCTCGAGCGATCAAATTTTGAATCACTTACACTTGCAAGATTCGCAACTTCCAACCTACATTTGCTGTTTTGTCTCTTACCTGTTACTACTGGACTTTCTTACAACAAGTATATTCTTTAAACTTTTTTAGATTAGTGGCAGTGTACACGGAACTGACCCCATCCATTACACTTGAAATTCATCTGCTAGGCCTAGCAAGCTTGGACGATGACAGCAAAACCCTCCAGTCATAAGTTTGTTTGCAGTATTCTTCTCAACTTTACAAAGCTAACAAGCACCACCTACCCAGATTTGAAGTCACAGTTGTCCTTCAACTGGGATAGTTGTCTAAAACCACCCTGAACATGAACATTCACTCATCAGTTGAGAGCTGCCTGACTTGGAAGATGTTTCCCGGGAAGACATTTACCTTTGTTAGCATAGTTCTCAACCTCACAAAAGTACAAAAGTTCCTCTCCCAGTACAATCTACCCGCCTGTGCAGATACATGTGTATTATATATTTGACTAAGTTATCTATTTTAGGAAATTGGACGAACAATCATACAACTGATGGCTATTTTTGAGAGCGAACACATAAAATAGAATAAACTATTTAGCAAGTTCAAATCATTCTTATATCAATTACAATAATATGGTCATTTTCAGTTTTTTTTTTTTTTTTTCTTTATTTCGATTTTGAAATTTAAAACGGATTATTATTATCTGAGATCTTTGTTAATTTTAATTTATACCTAATACATTAAGCTTGTTTGGAAGCTAAAATTACTACAAATTTACCTAAACTATTCCAACGAAACACTGCACTGAATTTCTAATTGATTTCAAATTTTAATTCGTAGCATTGTATAGTCAAATTCCAATACAAAATTCATTTGTTGTGAAATTTATTCAGAACTTGTTAAAGAAGTTGCGGAATTGTTTGTGATATAAATTATGTAATCAAAACTAGCATTATTATCATATCATGATAACAATAATAATAATATAATTGCAAACTTTGTATTTGCAACTTCGTATTGCTTTCTTATTGTTTCGTTAATTTAGTTCTTTTTAAGAATTTACTTTACTTCATATCAACAATTATAAATATCAATGAAATAAAATGAATTCAACAATCTATATACGCTAGAAATATGTACTTATCTTAGTAACTTAAAAAGATACTACATTTAAGTTTTAATTTTGAATAAACCATTTATACACTGTTATTCGACAAACGAATTTACAATTCATTTTAAACATTTTTTTATAGCTAGTTCAAAAGCATTTGTTTCTTTACTTCATTATAAATTTGTCTAATTAAAAATTAGATTATTATCATATCACGAATAACATGATTAGTAGAATGAAAAAATTTTCTGAAAAATTTCTGAATTCCGGATTTTCTCCTGATTTTTATATTGTAGCAATTTCTTGCATTTTCTATTTTTTGATGATAAGAAAGAAAACATTATGAGTTTAATTTCCAAAAAAAAGATTGCAAGACAGAATTAAAAATTAAAAATCTGCTCGGATTAAAGAAGAAAAGTAGCCAGAATATTTGTATAGATTTATAGATTTATGAAAAAAAAAATTTTTTCAGAAAAATTTTTCATTCTATTAATCATGTTATTCGTGATATAATAATAATCTAATTTTTGTTCCAGAATTTTTTTTTTTTTAGTTAATTGATTATTTTCTTCAAATACTAATAAAGTTATCATTCATACAAAAGATATAGATGGTATTGACGAAATATTTGTATAGATTTAAAGATTTTAATTTACAGCTTAAGCTATATTTAAATACTTCACAAAACAGAGCATTCACAGTTTGAACAGATAAGATAAGGAATTTTTATAATAGCTATTAATTAATGCCAAGTATTTTCTTCGTAATAAATTTTAAATAGATACGAAGTAAATACTAAATGAAAATTAAGTGAAATGGATGTGAAGAAGATAGAGCGATAGCAATAAATTGATATAAGGCTCAGTCAATTTGTCCTGTCAATAATTTATTAAAAACTAAACTCTAAAAATCGAAAACTTTTCATTTTTCACTGCTTTCTACTCTTAAAAAGAAAGTTTCAAATTTAGATTTTGTCACAGATGAAAAATTGAACAATCTAAACTGTTCGTTCTTTTCTTCTCCTAATAATTTTGCATTTTGTTTTGCATTTAATTTATATTTTTTTCCTAAATAGATTTGAAATTAATGACTTATTTGTATTTAGCAAAAACTTCTTGTCACATAGCATAAGGATGAGGAATAGTCTTCGAAAAAAAATCTAAAAGAAAGATGGTTTTATCAATTCTTACATTTGATTCATTTTTTGCTTTTTGAACGGGAGAATTTCAAGTTTTATTTGAAAAATCCTTTTGCAAATTTGAAATTTTGAAAGTGAGAAATTCATCAAATTCAAAAAATAATTTCGAAATTTTCATTTTCAATAAAAACAAAATTAATGGTTAGAAAATTACATTTTTTGCAGTCGTCCACTGCCACTGATCATACTTACCCGTTTGTCTGATAGGTTATCAATGACAGTTTAATAGTAGCACAATGTCACCATATCACCGTTATTTTTTAATTTTTTTTTGTTGTATTATTGATGATAATTTAACAGTAAAGCAATGTGACCATATTATTGCTATTACTAAATTTGCGTAGTCCAACAGTAAACTAATCGTTTATATCATACTGTTACTTATTATATTACAAACAAAAAAAAAATTATAAAAAAAAAAGTCACTGTTGTTCATCTCAGTTCTACTTATTTTCATCACAAAACGAAAACAATTAATATTAATCTGCATGAAGAATTTTTATTGGCCTCTTTTGATACGTATTATCACATTATCCTTTCTTAATATCATTTATTCTCATACATTTTTCTTTTTTTTTTCCTTTTTTTTAGCCTATAAAAAGAAAAAAGAAAAAAAGAAAATTTATTGACATCCCAAAATGATTTTTAATACATCTCAAAAGATTTTTCATTTTTCTATTTTTTTTTTCCTTTACAATGCGCCACCATTCCATTCATCTTTTACTAAAATGCGGAAGCGGTATTCCCTTTCTTTAGTAGAGGTATACGAAGTTCAAACAACTTTCTGCGCCATATATTTCAGTTGAACTAAATTTTCAAGCTTTTGTTATCAGTACTTAAGAATATGATACTAATAACAATGGCTCAGAATTTAATTTAACTGTATTTAAGAATTTAACTGTGATATTTAGAATATTTTTAGGCTTATGAAAAAAAAAGTAAGGGATGAAAAGAGGATTAAAAATTCTAAAATTTTTAATAAAACCAAACAAAAGCAAAAAAATGGCATCCTTTACCTAAAAATTATTAATGCAAGCAATTTCAAATTTTCATCATTTCTTATTTATTTTTTTTTTCTCGTTTTTTCTGTAAATTCCACACTTAATGTAAACGATTATATTAAAATGATTTTAATTTTTATTTTCTACTTACTTATGAAATTAGAGAAATTAGTGTGACGTAATTTTTTTTTGTTTGTTATGTAACTTTAAAATTTTTTTAGTAAATTTTCAAAAGAAAAAAAAAATTGTCGTAGTTATGATAATTACGATAGAAAATATTGATATATGACAATAATTATTTTATTCAACTAATATTTTTGTGCTTTTAGCACTTTTTTTCTGTCCAATTTTCCAAGTAATTTGTTGCATTCTGTAATTTAATGATATAGACGTTGCCCTATCACACATATCATTGTTACCTTTTATCAACCGCCATTATTTTCATCATCAAATTGATAGTGATGTTATTTGATGATACTGAAGTGGAAATGAATGGTAGTAGGTACAATGACCTTCAATAATTTAACTTTAAACTGCATCATTTCTAACGTTGTTGACTTATCGTTGTCATCTTCGTCCTCAGTGATAAGACGAAGAAGGGTTTGATACGATTTATGTGATATGGATGGGAACTATCATTATTAACGGGTGGAATGGCAGACACTGATAAAACAAATTCAAAACTGATAGGTGTAATAAGATAATAAAGAACCATTAAATCGAAATTATCATTATCTCAGGTATGATGTGTATATGAGTACTTCTCTTTTGTTCTCTATTATAAATTGTTTAATTTTCGTTTTAATTATTTTAAGAAATATTCCTTAATTTTTTTTCAGAAATTTTGTCACTTTTTTTTTTTTGTTTTCTGAACGACTTTTATGTTTGCTAATTATTTTTTCTTTGTATTTCATTTCCTCCTTAATTATTTTTGTTTATTTAACAACACAAATGTAATTTATCAATTCAGTTTTGTAGCATAATTTTTGTTTTTATTTGAGTACCAATTATTTTATTATTTTATTTTATTGCAATTATTTGAGATTAGTTAATGTAAAATTTTTTCTGACATGGACTTTTTTTCTTGTTTTATGCTCTTTTTTAATTTTACGGATATTAGATAGCAGTGTGAAAAAAATTAGATAGTAATACTAATATTTCGATAATAAATTAATATATTTCGATGATTTTTATTCGGATAGTTCATATTTCATGCATTAAATTCATACTAAAATCTATTTCGTCTTTAAATATTTATTAAATTTTAATTTTGTAATAAATTTCAGTTGAAAAGAGAAAAGGAGTTTCTAAAAAGTAAATATATTTTAAAGAAGACTTACTTTTTTTTTCTTTTTATTTATTTCTTAATATACATACGATTTCAATTCGATTTCAGCTAGGTTTTCCATTTTTATTCTACTAATATAAATTCCCCCGTACAGTTGAAATTATATTTATTTTCCATTTATTTTTTATTTTTGTTTTCAAGTCCAAATTCAGTTATCATTTAAGATAAGCATGTCAGTTAATTCAATTTATCATTTTTTTCATTAAAAATGATCATGATGTGTAATTAGAGATAAATGACAATCTATTTCCGTTTACATTAACGGACAAATTTTGTGACATTTTATCACATTCAACTATCATTGATTAGACATTCAACTACTTCATCTTACTTCTGATATAATTGATATTTTTGATATCATTAGATGATTTTTCATTCTTCAGTGTAATTTAATAATTTTTTCCTTGCAATATCTGATCGCAGTACTTTGCTAGCATCATATTCTTCAAAATTTTTTAAATTTCTTACTTTAACTTGTAAACAATTCATCGCTTTCAAAAATACCGTAATTCATTAATGGTGCAAATATTGTGCAGAAGTAATTACTGTGTTATCAAAAATGTTCTTCAAGAAAACATTTGATAAAACGATTAATATCAGTAGTGGAATGACATTAAAAAAAATTCTTTTTGAAGTTTAAAATCGATTTAAAAAAACTTTAAAAAAAAACTTTTCTTTAAAAAATATTTTTCTACAAAAAATTTCGAAAAAATATATCCAGTATTATTCTAATCCAATAAACTGCACCAAATAATCTAAAACATTGATTAACTAATCATTTATCAACCAATATTACCAAACCTATCATTGTTCTTCTATTTCATCCTTATTACAATTTTTATTTCCAAAAAAAAAAAAGAAAATTTTCACTTAATATGTTTTTACTATTTATATGTCATTTAATATTTTTCGTTCAATTTTCATTCTCTGACATTTTGTTTATTTATAATAAACTTTTTATTAACACTTAACACTTACATGAACTATTATAATTATTACCATTGCTTCTCCTTATACTTAGCAACTTTAAGCTTATTAAATTCATCTTTCAATGAATCTGAAGATACAACTGTAAATTGCGATTATTATCATTATTATTACCATCATTATTTGTTATTATTATTGTTGCCATTATTATTGCTACTATTAATATTAGTATCACCACCGTTATTATTCTTATTTTTATCATAATTATTATTATTATTTTCTTTCATTTATTATTGATAAAACTGGTTTTACGGATTACCAAAACATGATCCTTCATCCAATATTATTTCTTTTTTCTCGAACCAGGTAATTTTAAATATTTTAAAAATGAAAAAAAAAAAACATGAAAATGGTGCAAAAAACGATTCAAAGGGATTTTAAAAAGATTTCTCCCATTTTCTCCCATTAAGAACATCCCGATTTACCCACCCATCATTCTTTTTCTGTTTTAGCCTTTCATTCCTTTTCTTCCCTTTTTTCTTTTTTAAAATTATTCTTAGTTTCTTTACTTGCATCCTTCTTATTCATCCTGTCACTTTTTTTTGTGTTTTTTTGTCTTTTTGTCACTTTATCATTGCATCCTTATCTTTCACACTTCCTTTTTCGACTTTTTTCTCCAATTTTTTCAAACTTTCTTTTAATTTTTCAATTGAAAATCTCCATATTTATTTGTTTCTTAATTTAATAATTCTTAAGTAATACCATCGATATTTTGAATTGAATTTCAAACATTGGTTTGTGTGATTATTTTGGTTATACTTTTAAAAAACATTTGAAGAAAGAAGAATTAACTTAAATGACACAAATATTAATTAAAAAATAATTCAATGAAAAAAAAGAGAAAATTGAAATAAACTGTACAGAAGTCATTCTTACTTTCATGATTTTATAATATAAATTAAATTAAAAAAGAATTATATTTCAACTTTTAAAACTGAAATAAATCATTTTTTATTAATATTTCTATTATTAATATAATGGTTATAAGAAATTTCTACTGATAATTATTAAACAAAACAGCTACTGTAAAAAGGAATGCACTCCTTAATTAGCGCTAATTATCAATAACATCTCATTAAAACAAATAATGCTAAATACTTAAGCAATGCTTAACAACATAATTATACCCTAAATATTTAACTAGATTTTAAAAAAAAATAATAATATTAATGTCTGCAAGTGATTATTCACTGCATCACACTTTGCTTATCTTAATATAATAATCTGTTAATCATTTATTGCCGAAGAATGCAAGTCACTTTTACTACATATGCATGATCAGTAATTATATTAGAATAAATCGATTGTATTATCAGATATCATTAAATGATAACAATTTTCCTAGTTTTCATGGATTTTGTGCATATAAATCAAAATACAAATAAAATGACAAAAAAAAAAAAAATTATATTTTAAAGGAAACATAAAAAATATTTCTCTTGAAATATCGATCCGAAAAAAAAACTGCTTTCTTATTATTACATATTGAAATATTTGATGCTGAAATGAGGCAATGAAATTTTTCATTAGTTTAGTAAGATTTAATTTTAATCAAATCTTTTATTACATTAGTTTCGATCAATCCTAATTATTCAGCCGAAATTAACTGGATTAAATTTTTTAATCTGAGCAATAAAAAATCATTTAATTGAGCATCAACAACTTGATATGTTCAATGGTAGTTGATTTGAATTATTAATATAACGAATGAGTTGATGCAATAAAGTTATATAAAAAATAAACAAAAAAATAAAGTCATTTATTTGGTTTACTTTATATTACTCAAATGCTGTCCATTATATGTTCGATTACTGATAGTATATTCATATATATGTTAGTTTAATATGTTTCAGTATTTAATTTATTAGTTTAGATATTTAGATAAATTAGAAAAAAACAGAGTTAAAATTAGCATTAAAAAGATAAGATCAATATTAAAAAAATCTGATCAATAGTAAAACAGTTTTCTCTTTCTCTCTCTCTTTCTTTTCTTTTTTTTTTTTTTTGCAAACTTTAAAATGGAATAAAAATACTTGTTTGTTTTAAAGAAGTGAATTTTTTTAATGAAAGAAATCTTAAGGTATTGAATGTAAAAGATTCATTTCAGTTCCTATAATTTATTAATAATATATCAGTTAGCTGATTGCAAAAAAGAAAGTAATCCTTAATTAATTAATTTACTTTTTTTTGATTAATAAATTTAAGAATAATCTCAATTATTTGATTCGTCCGTTTTTTTACTGATTCATTGGGATTAATTAGAGCTATTAATAGATTTGAATTAAATGATAAATTATTTTATTAATGTTATCTTATCTAGGTAATAGGGTTAGTAGTGCTTATCTGTACAATTGCAACAATGAAGAATGATATATTATTATTATAACAAATGATAACATTGAAGAACGATTGATCTGCCATATCAAAAATATTCTCAAAATCTCCTATTCTCGTTGCCTCTATTTCTCGCTCTTTTTATTAATATTTTATGACTTATTAGTAAATCATTTCATAGCGATTATCTAATCGAATCATTTTTAAAATTTTCATTGAATCAATTTTAACATTATTGGCATATTAGCCTTGAGATTACAAAAATAAGAATTAAAATTTAGATCAGTTTTGAACTTATCAACGAATTTTTTTTTTTTAATTTCTCAATATATTGATTTTTGAAGTTTCATTCAAACTAAAATATTTACCAATGAATTAATTCCAAATTATCATTAGCAAATCTTATACACAATCATTATAAAATGCTAATATGTCAATGAATCATTTTATTCATTTCAGTGAGGCCATTTTCATTGAAATGTGATTTTACATAGATAATGAATATAAATACAAATATCAAATGTGCTATACTTATTTTATGCGAATTTTTTTCCTTCTTTTTTTCTTTCTCCATCATTTTCTCTTTCTTTCTTTCTCTCTCTCTCTTTCCCTCTCTCTCCCTCTCATATAAATATATTTGAATTTGATAATAGAAAGAGAATAACAGAGAAAGAATTGATAGTGTGACATTGTTAATTTTGCTGCTATTTCTCATTTACTTTTGTCCGTTTTACTACATTCAACTGAACTGCACAACAATTTTGACATAAAAATGACCCAATTAAAATGAGAGGAAATTATTCGTATCATACAGTCAACGAATAATTATATTTTGCATACTATTTCCACATTTTATGTCTTAATTAATTATAAAAGAATTAACATTAATTAATAATTTACTAATTTAGTACTTATTATCAAATATTATTCTCTTAATTTTTCCATTTTTCTTTCTTTTTCTTTTGCTTCCTTTTTTATTATTCCATTTTTCTCACAAAAATTTTTATTTCTTTTTTATCTCTTTTTACTTTATTAATTTTCATTAAATTACAGAAACAGGAATTATTGATATTTTATTGGATATGATTATATATGGTAGAGTATTTTTTGGTATATTTTTAAATGGTGATTTATTTTAAATTTTTAATTTAGGAACCAATCAATTTATTTATCAGAATGAATTCTTATCAATGTCAGAAAAGTAAAAATCTTTCGTTAGTTATTTTTTTCTTCATATTTTACTTATATTTTTCAGCTTTTTTATCGTTTCTTTTGTTTTTTGTTTTTTTTTTTTAATAAATCATTTTGAGATATTTGTTTCGCTGTAAATGACTTCTTTTTTTTTTAATTTCTGAATGTTTTTCAGAATTTACGAGAGAAAAAGAAATTAATTATACCTTTAAAAAGCTGATACTTTATTTAATTTTCATAGAAAATTATTTTCTATATTTTTTTTAAAAAAAAAAAAAGAAAAAGCGTGAGAAAAAAACGTTCTTTCCTTCAAAACTAAGTTAATTTAGGAATTTATTATAGTAATTGATTAGAATTGCTTGTGAAAGTTATTTGTTGACAACAATAAATTCCATTCTTTCACATCAATTCAATAATTCAATACTATCTAAATTGCCTTTTTCGCAATATTAGTTTTTAGGCCTTTAATATTTACAAGTCAGAATGATTGGGCGCTTAAAAAAGGTTTTTTTGAAAATAAAATTCTCATTTTTTCACGCCACAACGTATGAATTTTAATTGAAATGAAAGCATTAGCTTCATTAAAAAAAAAAATAGAAAAATGTTAAAAATTGAATTAATCCATCATTTCAATCTTCAAATAAGTCACTTATCATATGAAAAGAATTTTGCATTCTGTTTAACACTTTGATGCTAATTTTAGTTTCAAAAATGAAATAACTTTGATTGTTTAATTTTAAAATTGTCAGTTAGATTGAAATGATAATACTCAATTTGATAAATTGTATTTGTAAAACTGTTTATGTTGCATTGATAATATTAAGTTTTCGTTTTCTTTTTTCTCGCATGCATCTACAATTATTTCATTTTGCTATAAAAATGAAATTTCATTTCAGTTGAATTTTAGACTGCAAAAAAATATGCCATTGGATGAAATAATTACTGGAAATAAAAATCGTTTATCATCTACGGAAGAGAAAAAGTCAATTACTGCTGAGGGAAATAATGAAAAAAAAGAAACAACCATTTCTACTTCACGTCACGTAACGTTTGCTTACTTTCAGTTTTCTTTTTTACATTCCACACTTTTCGCCACTATTAATTAAATTTGACTTTTATTTGTGCCATTTTTTTTTGGAAAAAAACTGAATGATGTAATAGAAAGTTTAGAGAAATTTAAGAAAACAAAAATATTTATTTATAAATGATATATTTATTAATTTATTCATTCATCACCATTTTTTGTTTTTTTCAAGATCATCGTTTCTACTTTTAGCTGTAATTTTATATTTTATAATATTATTCATTAGTTTACTCACTAAGATTTTTTGAACACTATATATTAATTATTATTTTAGTCATTTTTATATCATTTCGCTATGGGTAATATTATCATATATTTGTCAGTAATAATTGATATGTTCGATGTGATACGTTCATAAAATACTAATATTAGTTCTATCATTTTTATTTTATAACAAAATTAATCAAAAATTTTCCTGTTTTTACTTAATTTTGAATGCTATCACTTTTTTACTAAAATTATATTTAATAATTAATTATCGATTGATTATTGCAAGTATGATTCCATTTTAATGCAATAACAGTCTGTTTATTCGATGGGAATAATTGTTCTGCGAGATAAAACTGATTGATTATTTTATAAATATTTAATTTCTTTGCATTTATTTAGTTTAGGATAATAGATTCTTTCGATATTGCTATTAAGAAATTCTCTAAGACTAAGAATAATCAAATTTTGCTATGGATAATATTTGATTACCACACATTTTAATAGTGATAATTGATATGTTCGATGTGATATTTTTAGTGTTACTTATTCTTACGATATATTTCTAACAATAAAATAAACGGAATAGTCAAAATATCTCATATCTTATTTAATTAAGCATGTGGATTACGAGTAATTAATAAATAAGGTAAATGAATTAAGAATTATGCAAAATACTTATCAGTTAGATTGTAAAATTATCAAATATTCGTGCATTAAGTATGAAGTCATCTCTATCATTATCATTCATTTATCTTTTCAATTATTGTTACTTTTTTAAAAAAATGAATGAATTAAATAGTATACATTATAATTTGTTTAATTAAAATGTAGATATTTCTCTTCCTTTTTTTCCACTCCTAAAATCCTCTAGAAAATTCAAGAAAGTTTTAAATACTAAATAACTTTTTTTTGAAGAATTGGATCACTTTTTTTGATCTTTTTAAAACAGTTTTGCCCTGAATTGAATTAAATTATAATTATATGTAAGTTTCAATTATGTGCGACAAAATCTCATTTTATTTCTTGGATAATTCAAAAGGAAGGAAAACAAAAATTTTTTATAAGAAATAGAAATTTATAAATTATAAAATGAGTTTTTTTTTTGTTAAAATTTAAGTAAGCAAACAATAGAAAATTATAAAATGTAGTGTTTTTTGAAAATTAGAATCGCCTTTTGACAGAATTTCTCTCAAAGATTGTAACAAATTTTATAATAAAACTTATTTGCTAGTGATGATCTATAAATTGTTAATAATAATCTATTAATGATAAATCTTTTAATGATAATCTATAATAATCTATAACTCAAAAAAAGCGATACTAAGCAGAACTATGAAACAAAATGCGAAATAAAATTCAGAAATAAGATTTAATTAATATATTATTAACAATTTGGTGCTATCAAATTAATGATTTTAATCCATAATAAAACTTAGTAAAAAAGAAGAACAAAAAATTTGTTGATTTACTCAATCAAGCCAGCTTTTTATTAACTTAAAATGTTTCTGATCATTGTTTGTAACATATCATTGTCACAAATTATCATTATTTCAAATATTTCAAAAATTTTTCTGTCTCTTTCTTCTCTTTTCACTTTTATATTAAATTTTGTGCTATAAAAACTTCTTTCAAAACATGTTATTAATCAGAAATCATAACAAATATATTATAGAAAATCTTTATGATCAGAGAGAATTCGGGACACTATTAATCAGTCTGATATTAAATGACTGAATAAACTTTTATGACCTGAATTATTTCCCAAACTCAAGAGGCGCCGATTATTCGGGTAAGATGAAGAAGACTGAGAGATGAAGGGCGGGAAGATGCGGGGAAAGCTGAGTTGGGAATGGAAGGGAGGGTAAGAAGTTAGTAAATATAGTTGTGAGATTAAAAAATGACTGTGTTTTAAGGGATTTTAAATAAAGATTAATACAAAAGATTCAGTGTTTTCTTTTTCTCTCTCTCTTTCTCTTTTCTTTTGTCTTTTCTTTTAATATCATTTTTTAATTGAAATTTTAACAAATTCTAATTTTAATCTGCAAAATTTTTTTAATCTTTGAAGTTTTCTCTTTTTTGTTTAATCATTTAGTTTAATTTTTATCACACAAAAATTTTCTTTTGTCTCTTTTTTACTTCAAAATTTAAAAAAGAAAAGAGAAAAAAACTTTTTGCTTTTGGGATGAATTTTGCAAAGATTTGGAATGGAAAAAAAATCAGAAATGAGAGGAAAAAGGGCGAGAAATTAACAAAATTAAAAAATAACTAATTACCGAGAAAAAGAGAAGTAGAATAGAGAAAAGAATAAAGATGGAAACAAAGGAAAAAATAATAAGAAAAGGTTCAAAAGATAAAGAAAAAAATGATTAAAATGAAATTTGAAAAGAAATGAAACCAAATTACAAGTATTTAAATAATTAGTACAATTAGTAAAAAACATTTCAATTATTTCATCATTTGATCAAATGGATTATTTAAAATAATATGTGAAATGATTATCTCTAATGAAATTTGAATTCGATTTTAATTTCCAATATGTCTATGCACTGAAAGTAACAGGTCGAAGAATTTCTCGAGAATTAGGGATAAGTGCGTTGCTACAAAACTGAATAAATTTGAGATGCTTAAAAATTTCATGAAACGTTATAATAAAGCCATCAGTGTTTATATTATTTTCTTAAATGATAATTACTATGATCGATTAAGGCTTAAATGAATTTTGCTTGAACTCTTTACTGCTATGAAATTAGATGAAACTTATTTTTTCTTCAGATGAAATTATATTTATTTGCTTTCAAGAATACTTATTATTTCCTGCAATTAATTAATACATTAATTAATGATTAATTAATAACTAATTAAGCAATTAATTTATCTATTCAGATAAAAATTTTATAGCGAAAGAAAAGATTAAATTTTAATACTTCTCCTTTGGGATTATCATTTTTGAAAATTTCGGAGTAATAAGCTGAGATCAAAAGTTCAGCGACGAAGCTAACAAGAAATACTGAGAGGAAAATATGGCTTTATTTCATGAATTTTTTGCTGTGATATATTTTTTATTAATTAATTCATAAAATGTTTATTACAATAATTAAGTGTTACGCAAATTTTCCTTCTTTTTTCTTTTGTTTTGTTTAAATTAAAAGGACAAAATTTAAATTTAGTGTGTAATAGAAATGTAACAATGAATTAATTGTAAAATTGCAGCGTCAATTGTTGATGAATTTTAAGGTCAATGATATATCAATTTTGATATTTGTCGTTTAAGTGTGTTTGGCTGATGAATTTGTAATTGGCAGAGGGAAGATGATAATAATGACCTTGTGATGTTTCGGGATTCCATGGGTAGTTTTAATTGAATGACTCGACTCAATATGCAGCTTTTACCATTAATAAAAATTTTTCAAACTTAATTTCATACAATTAAATGCTTAAATAATTGATTATTTCAAAAATATTGTCATTATCTGCCAAATAATAACATAGCAAAACTTAATCTTTTCCACTTTTTTGATTCATTGGGAAAGTAATAACAGTAATATATAATATTAATAATGATAATAATAAATAATATATAACAATAATAATAAGCAGTAGTAATAAGCTATTAATTATTATTGTTCTTCATAGATTCCTAGAATTAACCAAACCTTCAAATCACGTTTAAAAAATGAAAATATGAATGTCAAAGTGTTATTGTAAAATTTTGATAGTGTACTAAGAATTATAAATATAAATTTTGTCATGTTTAAAAAAAAAAATTTTATTATATTTAAAAAAAAAATTGAACGTAAATTATGAAATACTTCGCAACGTATTTAATGAATGATTTATATCACAGGAGGGAAAGAAAAAAAGGAAATGATTTCAATTATTTAAATATGCTTTTAATAGAAAGAAATAAAAAAGTATTTAATGTATTTAAATGGAATAAAAAAGTATTTAATGCAATTAAATAAATGAAATCTGCAGAAGGAAAAAACCAATCTAATTCATTTATATTATTTATAAAGTGATTAAATGCTAATAATTTATATTATTATTTCATTTTTTTTTTCACAATGTTTTTTTTTCTCGAATTTTTTTTTTTTTTTTTTTTTTTAGTGATTTCTTTTTTTACAATAACTTCTTTTTTCTTGAAATGACTTTTTTGATAGAGTGGAATTTGATAGTGACTTTTCATCATACATACATTGAAGACAGTAATACATTAACATTTGGCCGGCATTGACCCCTAATGAAGTCACAACCATTTCGGTCATTTATTCTTTTTTCTTCGCCGATCATTCTTAATAAAGCAGAAATTATATCTTTTTTTAATTTGATGGTAAAACATTTCTATTAATACTCATTTCTCTGTTTTTTTTTTTTTAAAGAGATTATGATAATTTTAATTTCATTACAATTTAGTCTTAGTGATAACAACAATTAATTAGCAATGTAATAACTTCATTAAAATCATGACTTTTAGTTATATTTCTTCCTTAAAATTCGAGATTTCAAGTTTGAAACAATTAAATGTGTAATGATTTTTTCAGGAAGGTGACACAGGTGCTGACGATACGTTAAGTGCTAGTGATAATAGTAAGGGAAGTAAAAGAGAGTGTGGTGGTTATAAATCACTTGAAAAAATTTGCATGCCGCCAGCATATCATCGAGATGGCACATCATTTACATCACAGAGACAAAATTACATTGAGGTACTAATTCAGTTGTAAATATACTTTATTTCTTGTTTTTTGCTCAGAATTTATTCTGTTTCGCAGAAAGTCCATTAAATTATTTATGAATTTAAATTTGCTTTTCTTTAATTAAAGTAGAAGTTAGAAATTATTTATTAATAGTAGTTATTTGAATTCTTAATATCATCTAAATGTTTTGAAAAATTCCAGCTTTTTTTTTGCAATCAAAAAATTTTTTCTATCCTCTTTTTTCTTTTTTTTTAAAGAAAGAAAAATTTGGTATAAAAGGATTATTATATCTATTTATCTAATCCACACCTTTCTGGACTTTTTTTTTGTAATAACTCCTTTTTTTCTTGAAATCACTTTATTTCAACCAAAAAAAAAAAATTTAATTTCTGTGTTTACTTACTAATGGTAATAATTCATTGTAATTTTTTATTATTCCTACCGTTCTTTATCAATATCTTTAAATTACTTTACTATCATTCCTAACTACATTGGTTGCAAATGATTTTAAATTTCAATCATTTTTTTTTGTATTTTTATGAAATTTTATCTTACAATTCATATCAATGAAAATAATTGTTGTATAGGAACCGGAATCGGAATCGTCTTCATCATTAAATCGGAAAAATAGCACGGATAAAGCATTGGTGCGACGGATTACAAATGAATTGCAAGTAGCACAATTAGAAAAAGAAAAAATTAAAGCAAATGGTGATACTGTCAAAGTTGGATCAAAAACTAGTAAGCTTCAATTTAAATATTTAAAAGATTTCTACTATAACTATAATTGCTTCCCTTGAAATTATCTTCATATCGAATTTGAAGTTACTTAAGTGCTAAGAGAAATCGTAAATTTCAATTTTAATTCGTTTTGTTTCTCATTATATGTTGTTTGTATGTTTACTGTTACTTTAATTACATCAGTAATTAATTTTTATTTTCAATTTTTTCTCATTTCCATAAATTTATATATTTTTGTTTCTTTGGTATGATTTATTATCCCAATTAGTTATTTCCACGAAAAGAGTTTTTTTTTTCTTCATTCCAATTTAGGATAAATCATTTATAAATGAAGAAAAAAATAATTCACTTTTGTCATTTTATTCATTCCTTTATTTCCCCAACTTATTAACATTAATTTTTCATTTTGCATGAAAAAAGAAGGAAACAAAAATTTAATAAAATTTTTATTTTGTAAAATTTTCAAACTTGTTTATTTTTCCATATTCGATTACATATAAAAAAGAAAAAATATCCATCTTCTTACCGTATCATTGAATTTGATGATTGGCAAAAATTTTTTTCAAAAAAAAAAAAGAAACAAAAATTGACGAATTAAAACAAATGAAATAAATCAAAATAGTCACTCAGTAATATGCCATTTCAAAATATCAAAAAAAAGGAATTTTTGTTTTTTAAATAATTTAACGAAAAAAAAGCAGAAAATCACAAGAAAGCAAAAATTATTCATCATTTTACTAACAAATTTCATTTATTTTTCGGTCACAGTAATAAATTTGAGTTTTAATGAAACCGAAAATTTGTTGAAAAAAAAAAAAAAAACAGAATTGTTGGTTTTAATTTTTACTGTATCAGTTTTAATTTACTTTTGCATTTATTTTGCTTATTTATTTATTTTTTCTTTTCCTTTTTTTCTTTTTGTTCTCAAGGCCATATATTTCAACACTTTTTTGTTTTCTATTTTGATATTTACCAAGAAGGTAAATATAATACCCGCGAAATTAGAAATGAGAAAAAGGGAAAATATGATATGACATAGAGATAGAGAAGAAAGAGGAGGAAAAGATATTAAATCTCTTTAATATTTCGAATATTTTTAGAATTTATAAAATTTTGTATACCTATGTTATGGGCAATTTTCTAATCATTTTTGATTAGTTAAATAATTCTATGTTGTCAATTTGTTTTCTTTTTGATAAATAATGCAGTTTGTTATTAGTAAGCTAGGTGGAATATACCTATCGGCAAAAGATTATAGGCCTATTAATTTGGCTGTTATTAAATGTATTTTGAAAATGAAACTGGGAAAAAAGGTAATAACTATCAATTAAAGATTTTTTTTTTTTGTTTTATTTGATAATTGAAAAATTTTTTAAGTTGAAATAAAAAGAAAGAATTTTTTTATTTCTTTTCTAGAAGAAAGACCAGTGTATAAGATGTATGCATTTCGATTTGTTGAAGCTGGCCTACGTCGAGCACTTTGGTATTTTGGACGATCGATACCGATTAAAAAAGCCTTATTTGTAGTATGTGTTCATTTTATCACCTTTTCACTATTTTTTTTTTTTTTTTTAAATTATTTATATTAAATTCATTTTATTCCTCTTTTTCCTTCAGTTATTCCTTAGCTTTAAAATATTAATTCTATAATTAATAAAAATTGCAATCCTTTAATAAATTAAAAAGATAAAAAACGATTCTTTTTAAGTGTCTCCCAATCATATTTGTATTGCTGTCATTAATTGGGCCAATCGTACATCGTGAACGATTAAATCTTTCATTACCCTTTGAAACGTTTGTTTCCTGTTTCAATGATCATTATCCGGCATCCGGCCATAACAACTTACGTGTTGCAACACGTGGAATGCTGTCATTTAATGGTTCTAATCAAGCGTATAACGCTATAAGACGTAATTCACCAGCTGAATTTGCTATAATTATGCGTTCAAAGTAAGGATTTTATATATATATATATATATTTTTTTTTTTCTGATTGAGTAAATTTGTATGATTTTCATTTCACTTTAATTTGTAAAAATTGTAATAAAAATTTTTTTTCCTTAAATTTTATCTGTTTTATTACTTATCGTTTTCATACCACTTTTTCTTTTTGTTAATTTTATATGACAGTTTATTCAAAGTATTGCTTTCCAGAGGTTATAGTTCGATTATTAGCGAAAATTCGATCAATACATTCGGAAAATTAAGTAATTCAGTAAAATCAATTGTTGTCACTTATGAACGAATAAATCTAACGGTTATATTAAAGTTATATTAAAAATTTTTTCTTGTTAAACAAAATTTGAACAAACTTTTAAAAAAGAATCGAAAATTTGATTGAAAATATTGCAATTTTAAAAATTGTAATTGAAGAGCAAATTCCTAGAGCATATTATTACATATTTATTGAAATAATATTTATTGTTTAACCTATGTTGAAAAAGTTTTAAATGACAAATTTGTTAATTTTATTTCTCGAATCAGTTTAGCATTATAATAATTATTTTTATAAGTTATTATATGCAATAATACAAATGTTAGACACTTAATACCATGTAATATCTGCTTTATGTAATACTTCATCTATGATAACATTACTCTATTTGATTTACCAGTTGTTAATTATCAGTAATGCAGACTACATGATCCAGACATTCGGACTTGATCTAGACATTCGAACTATTTGATCTGTGCACTTTAAGACCTTTTATTCTCATTAATAAATGTGCAAATTATATAATGTAAATCTTATATAACGAAATTATTTATTACTTTTTCAATGACAAAAAAATGTATATGAAACTTAAAGTTTCTGAATAAATACCAAAAAAGCAAATTTATTAATGAACAGATTTTTGTAGTTTCATTCATCTTCATTTATCCATTTATTATCATTCAGTGGCCGGAAATGTGTCATGATGCATGTACTGGAAAAGATGATCCTATACAGCAAATTCTGGAAAGTGATCCTAAAACTACACTTACTTATCCAGAAACAATTATTTCACTCAAAAATACCGGAAATTTAACACGTTTATTTGTTGGACTGACCATTGGTGGTAAGCACACATTATATTGTTTTTAATTTTTAAACAGTAAATATTTTTTAGCCATTAGCAAAACATTAGCAAAATTACTAAAATTTGGAACTTTTAAATTTCTCTTAAAGAAATAATAAAAGAAATTGAACAAAACAAAACAATTTTGATGTATGCAAGTATTAACTATAAATACGATTTCTGTTTGATTTGCATAATTTCAGTTATTTCATTCTTTTCTCACATTGTGATATTAAATAGAAACTTTCAACTTTAACCTAAATTTACCTATCTATACAAAAGTTAGTTTGATTTTCAGTACAAAATTCTATCTTCTCTTCTTTCCTTATCACATTTATTATTATATCATGTGGTTACAGGTGTGGAAACAGATACAGATGGTGTTGTCACATATGCACGATCATTAAGGACAAATTTTAAACTTAAAGAAAACTTTCGTTCTGAAATTTTGAATGAATTTTCAAAACAATTTATCAGAAAGGTTATAGAATTTTCTTCACATTTATTTTAAGAGTAATCATTTATGGTTTTGTTCAGAAAATTAAGTAAAAGTAACTTTTGTAGGAAAAAAAAATGGCGCGAATATAGCAAGAATTTGTTAAATTGAAAGCTCTAAATTAATTGAAAAAGCTATATTGATCGACCATAACTTATTTGATTAATTGAGTTGATAACATTACAGTTGTTCGAGAAGAAAGAAATAGATATGATAATATATTTGACGTTCTTCTGTAACACGTACGCTATATTTAACGTGTTCCATGATTTTCTGATAACAATGAGGATAATACTGACGCACACACACACACACATACCCCTAACACTAATTTTTTCTTTCTTATTTTAAAACATAATTTATAAATTGGTAATTTTTAATCAAAAATTTTTTTTATAACATTGATATTTCACGAACAGAAATATCTTGATATACAACTTAAAATTATTTTTTTAATTTTCAATCAAATTTTGATTATATCATTAGGAAGAAGAAGATGAGAAGCTTTAAAATGTAAAATTAAGTTAATGCAACAAATAACAAAAAAAAAACAAAACAAAACAAAACGAAAAAAAATGAAATAAACATAGAGGAGAAAGGCCTATTTGACTTAACCCTTTAAGATTTTCGTCAATAAATAGAAACTAAAAAAAAGCAATCATTGCAGATGAATGAGAAACGAGAAGAAATAAAGAAGACATTAGATGCTGATATTAATTGGTGGTCATATCATCAATTTGTTAATGAAGTGATTGCTGGATTAGAAACAATGCATTACTTGCTAATTGCATCTGCAGCTCTTCTTATGCTTACATGTTTGATTGCGAGTTTTGGCGCAAATGGCTATCAGGTAATCGATATTTGAAAATAATATCCTTCCAAAATAGAAAAAAAAAAAAAAATAAACAAAGAATAAAATGAACGAAATAATTATGATTTACAGTTATTTCCGTTTTAATTTTGTCCCCTTGTCAATTTTATTTTGTTTATATTACTTAGCGCTAAATGATTTATTATAACAAAAACAAAAAATAATAATACTTTTTTTATTTCTTTTCTTGCTTACATATTTTTTGTTTGTCTTTTAATAAATATTGAAATTAATTTGTGATAGAAAAGAAAAAACAAACAAACATAATTAATTTTATTTAAACAAAAACACATATTGCTATCATATTTATCACTTTGCATATTTCGTTTAATAGTGTAAAAAGTTTTGGTATATATATTTGCATGTTGCAAGTGTTAATTTCATTTAATTATTTCTCATAATTAATCCTTTTAATTTCGTCTAATTGTCATTTATTTCTTTTTTTTCTAATTTCCAATTTTTTTTTTGAATAATTTTTCTTTTAAATTTTGTTAAAACGATATAAAACATTTCTTGCGAAAAAAAGCAAAAATAAAACCGAAAATATTTATTATATGCCATTTGTAAATTTTGATTTTTGCCTTTTTTTATTTCTCGGTTTTTAAAAATAAAATGATAATTAAGTTCTTTTTTTTTCCAAATTCATCAACAACTTTAGGTGTTGATTTTAAAAATTTTTTATAAATAAAAAAAATTTAATAAATTAATTATCTGTATTTCATAAAACAATCAAATGATGGTTTAAATTTTCTTTTTTTTCTTTTGCAAGGAGGTCATAATTTTATAGCAGTAAAATAAATTATTTTTTCTTTTTTGTTCATATCACTAGTTGATCCGGTCTTATTGCAGAGTAAACCGGTTCTGGGATTAGTTATTGGTGTTATTTTAATTGTTTCTTGTCTAGCCGGTTTTTTTGTTCAACTGACCGGAGTAGGATATGTTAATGCGATCGTTTTCCCAATCTTCTTTATCCTTATCGGTATTATTTGAAATCTTTCGATACTTGTGCTTGCTTACTTGAATAAACATTTTTCATTTAATAAAATAAAAGAGAAATTAATAAAAAGTTTAGGAAAGTAACATTCATATTATTAATCAGTAATTAAAGCATCGAATTGTTCAGACGGATTAAAGGTTAAACTTTATTAGAAAATTAATGCTATAACAATGACAGCAACAGAAGTAGCAGTTATTATATTATCTGTGATATGTAAAAACAATATTCTAATTACTTTGTTTATTATTATTATTTAATTTTCCTAAAAAAAATGTTGTCAAAATGAATAAAAGATATAATTTTAATAAGAAAAGTATGAAATTTCAGATGTTGGAATACTAATGATGAAAATTCAGGTATTGGAGTATTAATGCTTTTCACGTTAGAAGATACGTGGTCGAAATATTCAAACGTTGCATGTGATCCAGTGGAAAAATTATCACTAATCCTAAGCTGGGATGCACCATGTACTACAATCACTTCATTTATCATTATCGTTTCTTTTGGTAAATACTTACCTTATCTTACCTTGTCATGATATTGACAATGTTATCATCTTAAAAATAAATTTTGAGGATGTCAGTGAGTAAATTTTAAATTATCGATTAAAGTTATAATTGTAGCTTAATGATCATTTAACTAAATAAAAGAAAGAATATTGGTACAAATTCTTTTGTTTTAACAAATTAGCATTTAATTTAAAAAGTAAAAGTATTTTGCTTATTATTTCTTAGAATATCTAAAATATTTTAACTATTTGCTCTACTGATAAGAAAATGAATGGATGAATTAATTAATGAATATGAAATGATGATTCCCAAATGATAAAGTGATAATAGGAAAACTGAAACTATTGAAAAATCACTAATAATATAATTATTAATCTAAAATTGCTTTTTGTAACATACAATTAATAAATTTTCATTAATTAATAATCCAATTATTTTAGCAGTAATTGGTTCAACGACGAAAAGTCCTTACTTGCAATATATGTCGTTTGTGTTAGCAGCTGGTGTCGCTGTCTTGCTCATCTTCGCTCTTCTATTCTTCTCGGTATTCCTGTACGTTGCGGGTCGTCGTGAGACTAAAGGGGTCAAATGGTATCAGTGCTTTCGTTCCGGTGATACACATTTCGCTCGTAAGTTGTTATTTTGAACGAAACAAAAAATGAAATAATCAATGTTTTTTTTTTTTTTTTGAAATATTTAAAAAGTATGAAATTAAACAAAGAATAAAAAACTGCCAATTTTTTCCCTTTTGTTTGACCTTAACTGCATTATTATTATTACTATATATATGCTAATTATAATTACCTATTATAATTAATAAAGAATTATTGCCCTATGCTATATAATCAATTAAATATTTTGAACACAAAAAAAAAACTGAAATTAATACTTCCATTATTTAGTTTATTATTTAGTGCATTTTTGATAAGATAATTTGTGAATAAGAGAAATAAGCAAAAAGCGAAAAAAATGAAACTGAAATAGAAAAAAAATATAAATTGCTAAAATTTGAAAATAAGACGTTCATTTATTTTCTTATTAAACTTAAATTTAATTAAAAAAGTGGAATTAAAAAAATATGAAAAATTATGAAAGTGATTTTTCTCTTATAAACTATTTAATTCATTCATGTCGCATACAATAATTGATTACTCTGTGATGAAATTAATGAAATTATGTTAAAAATGAAAGAAAAAAAAATGAGTTGAAACTTAATTTAAACTATTGCTGTTGCAGCCAGAACAATCAACGAATTCAGCGATTCAAGCATTGAAATGCTTCATGAAAAGCTTATTGATACTAAGCCTTCATTTTCGAGAGCCACCGCGGCGGCAATGGCTAATTCATATCTTCGTTGTCCGGTTGCATTCATTTTTGCAATCTATTTGGTGCTTGCTTTTTGGGGATGCAAGGATGTTCGGTATGGCAAAATAAATAAAAAAGAGAAAAAAACTAATTAACTAGAAAGTTTACCTTAAAATTCTTATCAAAATTTGTCATGATTAATAAATGATATTATCAATAATGTAAGGTAAAATATTAACCAATTAATTAATTATTAGAAATAAAGAAGGAAAATTTTATTTGTTAATTTAAGAATAGATCTGAAGGAAGAATATTTCCTGTCAAAAGAGAGTGAATCACGAACATTTATTGAAAATTATCGTATCGAATTTGGACAATATGAAGATTTTCTTGAATTGGTATTTGATGAACCGATCGATTATCTTGATCCACATCGAAAGGATGAAATTCTGGCAATACTAGAATGGCCTATTGTAAGTTATTTTAATTTTAGAATGGAAAAAAAAAATTTTTTTTCAAATTTTATCTCAACTTTATTATTTTTCTAATTTTTATGCATATATTGTTGGATAATTATTATTTCAATAAATGGAGTAGCAATTAATAAACTTGCTTCCAGGCTTTAATTATTTACATATAGTTATTTCCAAAGATACAAATCATTTTCCTACTTTCTAGATTTTTGATATATCTCCTTCTAGTCTATTATTATTATTACTGTTCGGAATATCTTGTAATTATTATTTTTTTTTTTTTTTATTATTCCAGCAAAATCAGCTGGCAACAAGATCAGTGAGTTGGTTGAAAGATTTTGTACGATTCGAAAGTACAACTATTTACGACATAAATCCAGTAAATTATTAAACTTATTTCATTCTTATTTAATTAAGTCGAGTAATTTTAGGCATTTTATAATTTACTTACCAATCGTTTGTTTCTTAAAATTCAAATTAAAGAAAGCCCAAAATAAACATTTAAGTATCTGCAAAACCAATTTCTACATCTTTTAAAGTTTTTTTAAATTAAATAAGTTTTTCTTCCAAACGAAACCTAAATTTCAACCTTTTTTCCTAAAACCTTATGTAATAACAAATTACGACTGTTTAATCTCAATAATATGTGCAATTTAAATTGCTAAGATAACCCATATTTAGTTTCATCTTTTCTCAAATATTTCAAATTTGAGTACAGCAATTTCTCCATTTCAATCTTAAATCATTAATTTACTAGATAGATATGAGCAGCAATAACTTTTATAAAAATACATCACAATTAACTCAAATTTTACTTTTTTAAATTATATTTGTTTTTTCCTTTTCTTTTCAAGCAATCAAACAGCTTTACTTTATAAACAATTTAAGGATACATTTGTGCCAATTATTGGTATTGTCTTTTTGACTGCTGAAAATTATAAAAAATATCGAAATGACATAATTTTTGACAAATTTCAAACACGTATTATTGGTTCACGGATGTATATTGAATTAACAGCAAAAGGTGTTCGAGAACGGTTAGTTGAAAATTGTAACATTCTTTCGATTTTTTTTTTCCTTCTAAAATTATTTAAAAGGAAATAGTTTTGTTATGATAATAATGCAGTACTAATTAATTTTAGATTATTTGTTATTGATGAATTATTGAATAAGGCTCGTTCAGCAGGTATATCAATGTTTGTGAAGACACCATTTATCTTTGCTATACAGCATGATTTACAGGTAAATAACAATTTCATTTAAATGCAAATTCTATGATTTTAAGGATGAATTTTCTATTTGTAGTAATATATATTAATATTTGCCTGCTTATATTATGGTATATGCATGTGCTAAATAGTAGTACAGTAATAACAGCTAATAATAGTAAAATGATATCGAAAGATAAGTAAAAGATAATTTATATCTATTCTACCACATTTCAAAGAACAAACTTTTAAACATACTGAACAAGAATTAATTATAAGAAAGACAGAAATGGCTAAATGATAAGAAAAACGTGAACTGTCAAACAGCGATAACAACAGTAATGGACGATAGATGGACAAAGAGATGTTTTATCAGTTGTACCAAAAGGCTGATGGATAATTAGCAGTAGTACCATGATAACTAAAGGAGAGTATACGGATAAAGATTAACAATATCGCGGTACCAAGTGATAGATGGATAATTAAGAGCAATAATATCAAATGATAAGTGATTAAAAACGGTAGTACCATTGCACCAGAGGATGGACACATTTGATTTAGGATTGAATTCAATGACTATTTTAGGTGATGTCAACAGTAATCATAGCATTCACCTTACTTCTTTGCTGTGTTTGCACTTTATCACTATTCCTCTTTGGGATACCATCACTAACTGTGCTGGTGTTATTATCTAATCTATCAGTCATTGCTGGTGTTATTGGTTTTGCAACGTATTGGTTAATTCCTATTAATGCCATCACTTTATTTATGGCTTTGGCTGGTTTCTTAATTTTTCTATTTAATTTTCGATGAAACCAAATTTTAAATTAATAATTAAATGTGTGAAGTAATTGAAATAATTCAAATCGTTTTCTTTTTTTTAAATTTATATATTAAGTGTTAAAATGAAAACGACTGACTAATTGTTGATTTCAAATTACTGAATTAATATGATCTTTTTGAAATTTTATACTTCTCCACTTTTATTATCAGTGCATTATCATATTCTTATCATTTCTCATCATATTTTTATTCTTATCATTTTATTACCTGCCTAATCAATCAATATTACCTAATCAATAGTAACTGATTAGAAGTAAAAATTTAGGAAATGCTTTAACAACTGCAATTGTTTCCTATTTCTGTTACAATTTTGCAACTGCTGGGAAAAGGCAAAAAACTGGTGAACAACGAGTACGGTATTCTTTCCAGGTTTGAATGATAATTTTCAACGCTGTTATCTCCTCTTTTTCTCTTCATTGTTATTATTAGATTCTTATTTCTTTTAAAAATAAATTTGATTTTCGCTTGAAACAATTATAAAATATAAATCGTTGAAGTTTTTAGGAAAAAAAGCTTTTCATTGATAACGAAAGAAAATTTTCAGTCATGTTTACTACCAATAACTTTGGCATGTTTTGTACCAATTGTAACATATTTGCCATTGCTATTATCTGGTTTACCTGTGATGATGCATGTCTTCAAGATATTAATACTTACTTCATTTATTACCTATATTCATTTGTTTTTTTTCTTACCCAAGTAAGTACTGATAATTGATAAAATTATTAATAGGAGTTGATAATGATAATGGTGATGATAAATAAATATAACACCTATAATATATATCATTATTTCTTTCAAGAAAGAAAAATAAATGCAATACCAATAATAATATAATATCATTGGTCTTTGTTAATTGTCAACTTTTTAATTGTATTTAATTGTATGAAATATTGGTGATAATTTTAGGATCAGCTGAAATGAAGTTTAAGTTTGATTTTGCATTTATTCATTAACTTGCAAACAATTTTTTATCACAATGAATGAATAATCTGATTTTCATTTAGTGAAATATAATTGTTTCTCTTTTAATGTTATATTTCATAACATTAAAACTAAAATTAATTGATAATTAACCTAGAATAATTTGAAACAGAAATTTTATTGTGTATTTTAAATTTTATTTATGAAATTTACGATTCATATTTCTATTATTACAGCATGATGATATTTCTCACCGAGCAAATTCCATCATTTTGCTCATCGCTGCAGGATATTTGCGATGAATGTTGCTGCTACTGTTTTGATATTGAAGAGGATTCCGGTAGCATTTACTATATACCAACCGGAGGTCGCACTACTTCACAACTTAACGGCTTAACAAAGTTTGACCTTTTCCATTGATTATCAGATTTAATCAATTTATTCAAACAACAAAAAAAAATTCATCTGAAATGATTTGCTCCAAAGACTAATCTGCAGTTTAAACTTAAAGCAGCTTAAGTTTATGAAATGATAGTGTTTGATACTAATTAATGATGGTACAATGAAACTAATGCATTGTATATTAGTATCGATTATGTATATTTCTCTGATTACAAAAAAAAAAAAAAAGAATCTGTTGACTTTAATTAGCTAGAAAATAAACAATTCATTATACTGATATTCTAATTTCGAGAATTTGAGAATTAAATAACCATCTTTCAAAAATTTGCATAATACTTGATGAAAAATCTTTTAGACAGTATTCATATGCGTTAACAGTGCCATCAACTACACGTGGCATGTTGCTACCACCTAAAACAGCAGGTTATTTACCGGTAACTGCTACGGTTGCTCCAGCTTTGATTCCTGATGTACTTCCCTATCAGCCGAATCCAGTTGTTAGTATTGGAAATTATCGATCAACTAAAAGTCATCGTCGTGAAAATAGTGAAGTCAATTTTTTTTTTTTTTTTAGCAGTTTTGATTTGACAATCTTATTTCAATTCTGAGATAGATTAAATGAAATAAATTGATTAATAATGGTTGGTAAATAATGCTTTAAAAAAATTCATACGTTAAATAACTATTTTGTGAAGATTATTTTGCAAAATTTCAACATTGATACTTTTTTCCTACAGCAATCTCTCAGCTTACCATCATCACCACGAATAGCTGTATCTAATCGACAAACACCTCGACGAGAACGACGAGAACGACGACGAAAGACAGCCGAGGATCATTCACAAAATGATGAATCAATCTATGAGGAACCGCCATCATTGGTTACTGCATTAAATTATCATTTTATGATGTTAAAGGATTTAACTGTCTCTTAATTACTACTTTTAATTTTATAATTTATCACAAATCTTTTTTAGAAAATTTTCTAATTTCCTTTTTTCTCTATTATTGAAAATATTGTAGTTTAATGAAATTCCAGTCTTCAAATTTACATGAATCACATTCACCAATTCAATCGCGACGTCATGATGGACGAAAACCAGAAAGGCGACAGTCTCATTCATCTACCTCACGACATATTTTACGTGATGAACGATCTTTGGTTGGTTAAATTTTAAATTAATTGATTTTTTATGAAAAAAAATAAACAAGAATAAAATTTTTTAAGTAAAAGTTTTAAGCCATTGCCATATTTTCTATTTCTTCAATAAGTATTTGAAAGGATGATTTTTTTTTTTTTGGAAATATTTAATGAAATGAAAATTTCTAATAAGTTATAATTTAAATGATGCAATCAGTCAACCAACTAATCAACAGTTAAATATAGGAACGAGACTCAGCTATAGAATTGCGTTCTAACTGGAAGCAATACTTGATCGATGGTAATTTACGTCAAACTACCGGTGTTGTTGTGTCAACTTCTCCACCTTCTACTCCTCAACAGATAATGTACTATTCAACGCCTGCTTATCGGACACAACCACCACGCTATAGTCGTGATAAAAGATTTTAAAATTTTTACAAATAAAAAATTTAACATTAAAAATGATTACATACATCAGTTATGTTAACAATTATCATGACACATGCATCTGTTTTGTTCTTTTTTATTTCTATTTTATATAATTAGTATTTATTTTTTTCAAACTGAATTTCTAGGTAGAACAGGATGAGAAACAATTATTCCAAACATCAAAGGAATTAATAATTACTTCATTAATATTTAGACATCATTGTAAACTATAATATGCAAGCCGATAAATACTTGATGGATACAATTCCATCGATAAAATAAAACAACCTGCAATTTCTATTTTCAAAATAAATTCGTTAAAAATTAAAATTTTTTGCAACAGAAAAAATAGCAATATTTTCTTTTGATTATATATATATTTGAAATAAAATTATCTTTTTAAATGAATTTAGTGAAAAAAGATTTTGTTAGATTTAATGAAAATAAACTGATTGAATCAATAAAACTGTGAAGTGCAATTACTTCGTTTTCCTTTTTTTGTGTTTATTTTGCAATTTTCGTTTATTTTTTGCTTTTCATAGAAAATTCCCACACTTTATTTTACTTTTTCAAACAGTAAAAGAAATAAATAAATGCCATATTTATTTGTATGCAAATTATTTGCTAATTTTCATTTCAAAACAACTCAATTTTTGTAATTCTGTCAATATTATCAATTTTTCTTTTTTCATCGTATTCTCAGGTTACTATGAACAAGTTTTCTGGATTTCCGGGTTGTTGGCACAAAATGGATTACACTGTTAAATTATTTCATACGAAATACAAATTTATTAGTATTTCATTGTTACAAATAAATGTTGTTGGTATATTGCTAAAAGCAAATCAATATGTCGAGAAATTATTGTTTATTTCCCTTTGTGCCAAATAATCCTCGTTTAGGCTTTGCCATACTTCAGTATCATTATTTATTTAGCTAATGATCTTGGTGACAATTAATTTATCGTTGTTTTTTCGTTCTAATTAAAGTATTAACATTTATTTATTGTACGTTAAAATTATCCCAAAATATAGTTTAAACTTGACAAGAAAGAGCTATCAATGCATTAATTTTACCTGAATTTTTTCTCTGCTCTAAAAGACGGATAGTTTTAAATTCCAAAAGTTTTTTTTTTTTTCAATTTTTCAACTTATAAGTGGGAATTTTAGCTTACGCGAAGAAAAAAAGAATGAAATCCAATGTATGAAAATTGTTTCATTTTATAAATTCCGAATCTGATTCACATTCTATATAATATCAGTACTAATATCCTCAATTTAGCACCAATATCTCTGTCCAAAATGTAAACAATGATTTTTTTTGTTTTGTTTTTATTTATTTCACTTTGCTACTTATTGTTTACTTTGATTCCACCAATTCCGCTTATTTACTTTTTTATTTTACTAGCGGTGTTGTGGAAAAGAAATTTGATAACTATAATTTGCTCATTTGGTGATGAAATTGCCTTTTTCATTTTTTTGTATTAATGTATTTTTTTAACATTTTTATGTGTGATGAAATTGACATTTATCTTAATAAAATCAATTATTACAATATTATTTTGTAACTGAAAGAGATATTAAATAATATTTCTACGTTGACTTAAATACTCACAAAGTTTCTTAAAACGAATGTTATTTGTTTATCTATTTTCTGTTATTACAGGTGTATATGAAGTGAAAATAATAACTTTTAAATGTGGAATTTGAATTTTGTAAAATTGAATGAAAAAGTAATCGATTCCAGTAAGTATGCCAATTCTTTTCCTTTTCAATAGTGTTTATAAAATCATAAGACGCGCATATTGGCGCATATGGTGTTAGCGCATTGTATGAGAATATTCAATTTTAAACAAGAAGAAATTAATAACTATTTATTTGCACAATAATTTAGCTGATCAATTTTTCATCAAATAAACTGAAGCACAATGTGTAGAATGATTTGGTGAATTGAAGAACATTTGATAAATCATGAAATGGAGAGATTGGAATTGATAATTTGATAAATAATTACATGTTTGGAATCATAATTGCATTAATATGTCTACAGTCATCCTTATCAATACTTTCCCTGACATACCATTATCAAATTAAATTGATAAAATCGTCAACTTTCATTATAATTATATCTTTCAAAAATATCCTTTTCATTTCTTTTCACAATTCATTCGGTGAGTAATTTATTATTATTTCATCTAATAATGTTTTATTATTTATTTTTCATTAATAAACTTTCTATTTCCAAAATACCTTTGGTTGCATTTATGTGATATAAATGAATCTAATTGCTAATGTAATTTAATTGGATCATTTCCGGCTTGTAAATGATCCAAGCCAATTCAAAATAATTTGTTAAAATTGCAAAGATTTATATGTTTATGCTTATTAAAAATATTATGTTATATGTGTATTGCATGGAATCAGTCTAACTTCATATTATATTGTTATCATTTATTATATCACAAGTCAAATGTCAGTTAAATCATCTAATTAAAGTATAATATAAAACAATTTTCACATCTCACAGGCTTATTTTATTTGGATATAACTAAGCTGTATAATATTTAGTGCATAATTTGACAATGGTAAGTTTTTAAGATAATGATTTATTATTAATTGGGTTTCGTAAGGGTAAATTGATCTAGCAGTCTTAACTAAGGCTTATTTAGCAATTAATGTAATATGAAATTAGTTTAAAAATTTCCGGTTGCTCTTTCTTATGTAGGAGTAAAAAAATTATTCGAATTCAGTATGTCCGATATTTAACATTTTAATTGTTATTTATGTAGAGAATTGAATTTGTTAATGTTTGACAGATATTCATTTATTTATTTAATATTAATTTTATTAAGGAGAAGGAAAAACTTTTTCATATATCTTTTTATTGTTGAATGTTGTCTACAACATGATTAGATGCAAAAGAAACGCAATTCAAATTTTAATTTCATCATTATTATTCAAAAAAATAATAATAATAATACATAGAAGAAACGGAGAATGAAAAGAGTACAGTAATGTAATACATCATACGTACAATAAATATATGTTTCATAAAAGACGGTGAGAAATAACGGAGATACAAGTAATGTGATAATCGTACACAGACACACACACACACACACAACAGACACGCACACGTATATATCACATACACGCATACACGTACCACAAATATTAATAATATTATTTAATGGTTGAAAAAGAATCATCTATTATGCATGAAATTTTATTTTTTATTTTCATTTTTTGTTTCAAATTTAGAATTATTCGAATACCGTAAACTTCCAATGAAAATATCTTTGATAAAAGTGACAATGTTTTACGGTCATATTGTGAATACTGTATTTATGAGCAGTACATGGAAAGGAGATAAAAATAATAGCAAAAAAGAAAGAGGAAAAAATGAAACAAATAATGAATAAATTTAATAAATAATTTGACCATTTTTAAAGGTTATTTTTTTCAAATTCCAAAAGAGAAGAAACTTCAAAGATTTCAAATGAAAAAATGAAATTTGATCGCTTTTTTTTGTGACAAATAAAAAAAATCGCGAAATTCGGAAATATTATTTTGCATTATCTAAGAAGAATGGTTCGATTTCATTAATTGCAATATATATAACTATTATAAAATTCTATTTTTGTGTATAACTTCGCCAAATTAGCAAAAGTTGCAATGAATGATTGTTTCCCTTTTTTGTTGCCTTAATCCAAAAAAAAGGAAAAAAAAAGTGATTTCATTGTAAAATGGTAATGAAATGTGAAATAGAAAACGAAAAATGAAAAAAAAAAAGAGAAAGTAGAAGTAATTTGAAAAATTGATGTGTGCTTGCTTATTCATTTATTTATTTATTATTTATTTCTTATTCAAAAAACTGAAAAAAAAAAAGAATGCTTATGCAAATCATAACAAAACAGGAGCAAATGACAGTGAGAGAGCGGCTATTTTTTGGCGTAAAAATTCAAATGGAGAGTTTGTAAAAGAAAAAATAGTGAAAACAATTAAACCTCAAAAAAAAAAAAAAAACGAATAAACAAAAATAAAAATTAATAATAAAGCATAGGAACAAAAAAAGTGCATTTAAAGCCAATCGGCACAATCATGATATCAAAATAATATTTGTGAGCTTTTTTTAACTTTGGAAATAATTTTTAATGAATTCAGAAATCTTTTTTGTCATGAATTAAAATTGAAAATATTACTAATATTTAAAGAGATTTAATTTTAATAAAATTAAGTGATTTAAAGACATGAAATCTGTTAATATTTGCCGAATTGCTTTATTTTAATTCATTTTTTTTTCTAATAAATATCAGATGATTCATTATTGTTATCAATGATTCATATCCTATAAAATTTACTTTGATAAACTAGGAAAAACTGACTGTTTCACATATTCTTCTGATAAGCTCAAAATTATTCATCAAGCATTAGTAAAGCCATGGTTTTAGCTAAAGCATATTAGTGCATAGCATTTACATATATAGCATATATGTATAAAAAATTTGAAATTAATTAATTTAAAAAAAAAAAAAAAAACTAATATTTCTTTTAAATAAACTTTAGCACTAATTAATAGGAAAAAAATATGCAACGACAGATGATAAATGATACTTTCATGATGTGATGGAATGCAACGGCAAAAAAAAATGGATTTTCTTTTTTTTCTTCCTAATGACTAATTTTTAGATAGCATATAATTACTATTAATTAACATTCAAAATCACTAGGTAATTACATAACTACAGGTAAATGAAGTAAATGGTGCTGAAAATTTAAAATTGCCAAATTTCCTGCTTCCCACAAAGTAATTAATTATTTGAAAATTAAATAATACGTAAATCGAAATATCAGTTTCATTTATTTTTTAGAAAACTATTTTTAAAAAAATTCTTATTTTTAAAAAATTAAATAAAACTAATATTTCTGTTTGCAAGCAAAAAATACTGAAACTAGAAAGAGAGAAAAAGCTTATCCATTTCTGAATACTATGTTTTTTTATCACAATCTCTTATTTATTTCTTGCTTTTATTGCATTTCTTTCTTCTTACTGTTATATTATCGGTTTCATCCTTATCACCAGTATTAGTGATTAATAAATGATATTTCATTAAAAATATATTTTTGGCTTTATAAAAGTGATAATAAATGAGTAATGGTGTTAAGTGATTGAATCCGTAATAGCAATAAAAGCAAAAATTATCAGTTTTTAACTTAAGTTCAAAAAAAAAAAAAAAAAATTCTAAAAACTGATCAAATTTTCAGTAAAATTCCTTGGAGAAGAAAAAACAGAAAAAAAGCAATGAGAACTTATCGTAATTTTTTGTTTTCATCTTTGGAAGTTTTCTTTTTTTTTTCATTTTTATAGCATTCCACTCTGATATTTTATACAATTGGTCAATGTAAGAAATTTCAAACATTTGAATTTTGAAAAAAAAAGATAGAATGAGAATGAAAACGAAATTTAAGTTTTCAAATATATAAATAATGCTAGAGCGAAAATATTTTTTAAAATTTCATTTTAACTAATTATCGATCAAATTCCTAGCAATAACTGGATTGACAATGAATGTCTCTTCCTTTCTTTCTCTTCCTCATAAATTTAGAAAAAAATAAATTTTCATCAAGTCCTACTCTATCGCCTTAAAATCAAAAAAGAAAGAGGAAAATAAGGTAAAAAAAGAAACGAAAATGACGGATCAAAATGATCCCTGCATAGGCCTTCATAGTTCATAAATTATTAGATTTTTTTCTGAAAGCAACAATTTGGAAACAGCAAATTTTGCACCATATTAAAAAAAAAATAAACAAATAAATAAACAAACAAATAAATAAGAATTTGTAACAAGTACTGATAAAATAGAAAGTCGAGAATGATTTAGATGAAAATTGTCAATAGGAAATTCAATATTTTTGTTAAAATAATTTGCTCTCCTTTTTCCAAGAGAAAAACAAGCTTCTTTTTAATTTAAATGATAAACGACTCAAAAAATTTCTTTGAATTAAATTAAAAATTTGACATGCTATTATAAAAAAAGCAACTCAAAATATTTCCCATTTCCATTCTCGACTTTTCTCTCCCTCTCTCTCTTCCTCTCTCTCTTTCTCTCTCTTCTTTTCTTTTTTTTTTTACTTTCTTTCTGAAAGAAATAAATATTCGGTCAATATTACAATACAAAAAATAGCGGAAAACATTGAAATAACAAATGATTTACCACTCTAATTTTTATTTTATTAGATTAAATCGATTTAATGAAATTATTTTTCCTTAAATTTAGCGAAAAACTTCTTTTAAAGAAGTAACAATAAATCAAACAATCCTAAAATATTTGACTGCAAAAAAGAAGGAAATCAATACTCCGTCCTTTAGTATTACTTCATTGAAAATTTTTATATTCATTATTAATTTAGGAGAGAAAGAAAAAGCAAGCACCTGATAAAAATATTAATAGTGATAATAATGATAATAATAGCCGTAACGTTGTACTTTGCGCCTTATATTCATTTAGCCTTGTTGTCGCTAAGCGACAATTTTCTCCCCAAATGTTACCAACATTTCTCCCTTTTAGCTTTTTTGTTCGTCTGAGAAATACCATAAATTTAACGATCATCTCTCCTTCTCCTTCTTCTTCACTACTGTTGCCTATTTTGCCATAACTGCTCCTTGTACGCGTTAGCACGTTTTAATTCGAGTTCTTGTCGTCGTCGCTGTCGCTGCCTCTCCTCCCGCTCCAAACGACTTTTCCTTCGTCTTCTCCTATCATTAAATTGATAATGATGATAAGATTACGGAAAAATGAAATCAATCAATAATGAAAATTAGAAAATATTGATTATTTTTTATTGCTGCAATATTGATTAATTAAATACCTTCGAATATCATTTCGTTCTTCACGTGACATTTTACGATTACCATCATTTGTACGTCGCTGAGCTAAAATCCATCGTGCCATTTCAATTGGTGAATATTGCCTAGTAAGCGACATCTTAGGAGGGTGCTGTTGCAGTGTACCCGGTAAAATATCATCCAAACTTTTTGGAGGCGGTGGTTTATCATCATCAGAAGTATAATGTGTTAGATAATCTATAAAATATAATTTATATTTTATCAGGGGAACATATTAGTAGAATGAACAATAACATGATATCATTTGTTACTGATAATATTTATTGATATCCTTTTAAAAGCTTTTCTTTTTTTTGATGGTAAAATTAATTTTGGCTTAATAGATATAATAATTAATGTTATAACTAAGTGCAAAACCACTAATACATTTATTTCTTAGCTAATTAAGAATGATCATATAAAATTTGTCTAACAATGAGAGATGGAAAAAGGAAATTTAGTTCACCATAACGATTGGGTTGAACAATTTGTGTTTTAGAAAAATGAATGGAATCACCATCACCGGAATACGAATAGCCACCAGAATCACTATTATCTTGATCATCATCAAAGTGTACAACAAGAAAATGTGATGATTTTCGACGTTTACGAGAATATTTACCTGTAAATGAAACGGTATTCATTGAACCCACACGTATAGAAATGAAAATTTTAATGCTTCTTTTAAAAAAAGAGCAAATAAATAAATAAAATTTAAATCGTAGACAAAAGGATATGAATTATACATTCGCTAAGATGGAACACAACCGAGTTTTCATAAAAATTATAGTTTTAATTGAGATTTAAATCATTCGAATTCAAAAGCAACATTCAAATTCAAATTGAACAAAAGTTCTGGAATAATAATACATTTTCTTTCTTTTTCATATTTTTCATTTTTCAAGCATTTTATTTCTAATTTTTCCAGCTTAATTTTGAAAATGCTTCATGAATGTTTCAGTCTAATTTAATTTCGAGTAGTTCAATCTGAAACTATCGAAATATTTGATAAGAAAGGTGACTAGGATAGGTTTAATGCAATATACTAAGTTGAAACAATGATCGCATTGCAATTTGCATTGTTATCACAACGATTTTATAGCGCATTAACAGTGAAACAATAATGCAAAAATGTAACGATCCGTACAGTGATAGAGGTGATAAAATGGTGATAATCATAGCAGATCAAGCTAACAGCAGTTTTAGCAAAAGGGTTCATGCGTGACATTTGAAGGCATTTAAAGCTAATGCTCATTTTTCTTATAAAGTCAGCAGTTGCTAAAATTGTAGTGCCAAAATTTGAAATTAAAGGGCAAGCAGCGAACATGCTACAGGCATCATTAAAGCTTGCACGATCTTAGCAATTCATACCATTTTGTGTATAGATGTCGTTTCCTGAATAGCAATAATAGTGGCAGTAATAGTGATGACAATAATAATAATAATAATAATAATAATAATAATAATAATAATGATAATAGTAATACTAACAATAATAATAATGCTAAGAATAATAAATGATAATAAACAATAATAATAATTAATAATAATAAATAATAATAAGAATAGTGACACAATATTTATTTTTCATATCATTTTTTACGAGAACAATATGAAATTAGATCAAAAGAAGATTCCAGAATTAGGAAAAGGGTCGAATAAATTTCTTTACGACGTAAATTTTTTTTATTTTTGCATTTACTTCTATCAATTATAAATTAGAATTTTTTAATTTATTGGAAAAATTTTAATGTAAAACACACATAATATACATGTATATCAATTCTTTTAGGCAAGAAAAAAAATGAAATTTTAGAAAAGAAGAAAAAACGAAATCATAAGGAAAGGAAAAAAATTGATAGCAATGATAACAGTAATGATGATATTACCTTTACGTGGTCGACCGGTCTTACGTAACGAAATATACCACGGTTTCTTAGGTGTACCATATGCACAGGAGGAATATAAATTATAATAATTCTCAAGCATTTCCTCCATAAAAACACATTCCATTGAATAATTTTTTTGTAACTAAAAGAAATAATAAAATTCTCCTAAAAAGTATATGTATAAATATTAATTTAAAAAATTTTAGTCATATAATTAATAACTTATCGTAAAATCTTTGAAATAAAAAGAAAAGATAAAACATTCTTTTTTTTTTTTTTTTTTTTTAATTCCAATAAAAGAAAATTGACTTTAAATCATTCGTTAAATAAATAAAAATTCATTAATTCACTTTTCTTATTAATAAAATTGCAACATTTTCTACTCATCTGAAATTAAAAAAAAAAAGTACAAATTAATATTACTACAATATACAACATATTATTATATAATCAAACGATTATATTGTAATTTAATTCAAGAAACAAACCGCAGCATATAAGCGACCTTCACGATCCATACATAAATAACGTTGTGATTCACGTCCACGTATACTTACTAAACCAAATGCAACCGATATAAATTCCAATATACCTTTAAAGACGATAAAGGTAAATAAAGAAAATTGCACATAATATGAAATATTCTGAGGATAAAAAAAGGAAAAAAGATGAAAAAACGAAATATTTAACAAAAAAGTGAAATAAGAAACAAAATACAATCAGAAATACTTTAAAACGATTCGATTAATAATTTCAAATTATATTATATATTGAAATGTGGTACAAAACATAACAGAATAAAAAAAAAAATGATAATCATTTAAATATTTGGAATACCAGTAATTCTAACTATGCTTCACTTATCGTAAATTTTAAACACAATGTAAATTAGACATAATAAAATCGTTATAGAAGAGAAGGAAAAGTTTAAATAGTAAACACGAGAAAAAAAGGACAAAAACAAAAAGAAAAATCAAAAGAAAGCAGTAACAAAATTAAAAAAATTCTTTTTGGTCAAAATTTGGTAAAGATATCGATGCAAATTTTAGTTTTATCAGAACAATTAAGAAAATATATAATCCATATACTTTCTTTTTAATCATGAAATGATAAAAATTTTTCTCAGTATGATCGATTTTTTAAAGAATTAAATTGAATTCTTACAAATGTAATTATATTATGAAAGTAACCAACTATAAAGTAAAAATCATTGACGTAATGAAAATAATCTGTTAGTAGTACATAATCTGTGACAGAATATCATTATTGCTAACATTTCACGAATTATTTCAGTGATTTAATAATTTCTTTTTTTTTTTTTTTTTTTTTTATTTTGCATTTTAGAATCATTAAAGAATATTTTGAGAAAAAAAAAACATACTGAATCGACTATTTTCTAAGCGTGTACCACGTACGTATTCTGGTCTTGATAAGTCATTCGTTTTAGCTTCATATTCAGCTGTACGTTTATCCAAAATTTCCACCCATGTACCAGAACGACAAAAAAGAGCTCCCTCTCGATTAGGTCCATCATGACTGAAATTTTTCATTTTTTGAATTTATGAAATTTCCTGATTAATTAATAGGAAATAATAGAAGAAATAAGTTATTCATATTATTGAATAATATAAACAATTAACTTATCAAATGAATTTTTCTTCTCCATATTATTCAACTTTATGCAATATAAATTAAAATTATAAATTTTTATAAATTACAATTCTAACTCAATTACTGCCCATAAATCATTTATCATCACTACTAATCAATGCGTTTATGCATTTTTCAATACAACAACAAAAAGAAAAAAATCATAAATTTTCCTGTTCACAACAATTTTAGATATTAAAAAAGTAATTAAAATTATTTGGCAAAATTTTTTTTCAGAAAGTACATGCACATACATATACAAGGATACTAGATGGCTTTACCTTACAGGTAACTATTATTCATTTCTTTTTTTATTAAAAAAAAGGAAGGAAGATAGAGAGAAAGGTAAATGGCAGGGAGCAGACAAACGATGAGGAAAGTACATGAAAATGAAAAATTGATAAATATAAAATTAAAATTATCAATTTGGTTGTCTCACACAATTTAATTTAAAATGACCAGTATTTGGATTTAAGACATAGTTGTATGACTTGTAAAAAAACTTGTAATTAATCAATCCATCTGATCAAAATAATTATTAAAATATTTTAACCGAATTAATAACTAAGTTCATACAGAATGACATATTTTAAATATAAGTTTGTTTGTATTTACTTATAATTTGAAGTTGAGGAATATCATATATAATAAAATCTAAAAGTTACCGAGGTGAGAATCGTCGAGTATGCCTGGTGTACCTAAGTTGTTGAACTTGTCGAGCACAATTAGCTAATAAACTTGACGTAATGTAATCACTTGACGGTAACAAATTCAACGTTAGAGATGAAGATGCAGCAGGAGCAGCAGCAGCTGATGAAGAAGAAGCGCCGAAAAGTTGAAAATTTGATGAAGCAGGAGGAAAAGGCGTAGATGCACCACCAGTTGTTGCTACACCATTCATCGATGGCGAAAACAAATCACCTGACCACCAGTTATTGCCTGTGACCGCCGATAAAAAATAAAGACCTAAAATTGAATAATTTTGTGAATCATAAGCTAATTAAGATAAATCTCTAATTAAGTCAAAGAATTAAATCATAAATTAATTAATATGGCAAGCCTTCAAGGAATTTGTTATTCTTCCTACAATACAATGAAATCAGGGCAACAAATATGCACTAATTAGACGGAATAAGTTAATAAAGTTAGCTTTTAAACAAATTCAAATCGCTCACTAATAAATTAGTGCAATTGTTTAATGAAAAGTGAAAGGGTAGAAATGAATATAAGAAAAGCTAAATAACTAGGCAATGTGAATTATAATGACTATTTGACACCAATCTAATAATAACAATATTCATATCTTCTATAGAAAGTCTGAAAATAACAGCAGAAATTAAAAGGAATATTTAAAATTCATATAACTGAATTGAATAATCGATTAATTACTCCAAGGTTTTGTTACTTATTTCTATCCAATATGATGTGAATAAATTATAACAATTACATAAAGTAACAGTAACTATTGTGAAGTTATTGGACGTGAAAACATGAAAGATGGCGAAACTTATAAAGTTTTTATATGATTTTATTGTTTGTTTAGTTAGCAGCGTACATATTAAGCAAAAATAAAAAGTGATAAAGCTTACCGGAATTGTCACTATCCGATCCAGTTTCGTAACGGGCGTCGTCTTGGCCGGTAGTTGCTGCGGAATGCGATAGAAGCGAAAATGCTTGATGATAATGATTATTACGATTATGATGATGATTATGTTGAGTATGATGACGATGATGCTGGTTGTACTGATGTTGATAATTGGAATAGTAATGTTGCTGCTGTTGTTGTTGATGTTGATGACTCAGAGGTAATCCGAGTAATGTTATCTCGGTTAACAGGGTGGACAGGATTAAAATAAAATGGCAGTAAGCCAATGATACTGCTTGTTCCGTTTTGTTAAATTTTAAATATAATATCACAAAAATATCTATTATGTAAATTTTTCTCAAATTATTATTATGCCAGTAAAATTTAGCTTTCCTTTCTAACAGATAACGAATTGAAAGCAATTGCAAGATATTCTTAATAATGTTCTTAGTAAAAATTGCAATATTATCAATAGTAGCAATAATGATAACAGTAATAGTGATAATAATAGCAGTAATAACACTAAGTGTGTATTAATAATATAAATTGTTATCTGTTTAGCAAAAATGCTAGTAATAATAAATATTCTTGAAGTGGGCCTTACGGCCCCCAATGAAGTAATGAATTCTTCAAGTTTACAATTCGCCAAAAATTACTAATAATTTCACAAAGTTTTTTGGTCTTTTTTTTCTCGTTATGGAATTAAATTTTGCTTTTTTCGAATGTAATATTGCAACAGCAATAATAATTGCAATTGTAAATCTTTCCGTTTATTTATTGTTCTTCTTATTATCACCAATAATAGCTTAATTATTATAATTATTGATCGATTATCAGATATAATCGTAGCAATAAATGAATAATAGTAATTTTGTATTATATGTTGAAGCTGTTGTGTTGAAGCCAGAATGAAAATTAAATTTCAGTTTAATTTACACCACACTTCACGTCGTATTTAAATAGTAGCTTCTTGCTGTAAATTCTTGCAAGCTGAAAAAGCACAAATGCATAAGTTTATTTTTTTGCTTTTTCTTTGAAAGAAAATTCATTTGATAAAAAAAAAAAAACTGCGATATATAGAAAAAAAAAGAATAATGAAAATAATAGAAATAATAAAGAAATGAAAAAGAAAATCTTAAAAGAACAGATTTTAATTTTATTAATTAATAATAAAAACTAGTAATTGTAGATTGAATCAGATAGTTTAGCTCTGATTTATTTTGAGAATCAGAAAATAGTTATAATAACGGTGGTGATAATACTAATAATAGTAATATTAATAGTATTAATAGTAATCATGACTATAACAATAATAATAATAATAAATAAACGAATGAATGAAATATTAAGCATAATGTAAAGTATACATCTGAAAGATATACTTTGAAATTTAAATCAAATCAGAGAGCAAATAGGATAAAATTAGTTTGCTATAGATTGTAAAAAAATCAAAATTTTTAAGTCTTTTTTTAATCTTATTTGTGTTTTGTTTCTCTTGAGAGATCATTTCAATTCTAACTTTTTGTTTTTTAAGAGAAAAAATTAGCAAAATTTGATAATAAAGAAAGCTTTTTCTACTGGTATAAATTTTATACATTTGAATTAATGGGCGTCGCATTTCTAGACCAGTTTTCTGCTAAACAAAATTTTTGGGGAAAAAAAGCCAAGCAGTAATAAATCCTAAGGGATTATGTAAAATCCTTCTAGACACACATAAGATAAAGTTAACATTTCATTCTAAAATAGTGTCAGATTTTGTTTAATTGCTTGTATGATAATAAGCTTTTGTTTTAAGTTGATAAACAACTAATTTTATGTAAAAATGAGAGATTTTTTCTTTTTTCATTCAAAAATTTCACTACGATCAAAGCGAAAGTGTTTGTCCGTTTTCTTAAGCTATGGTAAATTTCTTATTTTCAAATGTTTCAATTGAAAAGATGAAATAAATGGCTGCTAGCTGATAATGATTAAGTGCAACTGATAATGATCCTACGATAAATTTTAAAATCTATTACAGTTAATACAAATTTGTCTCAACAAATTTGATATAATTAAATGAATTGAAGGGAGTTGCATTTATTTATATTTTTTATTTCGCAAGGAAAAAGTAGTAAAGTATTCACGATTATTAAGTAATTATCTAATAATATTGATTATAATAGTTGATGCAATAATATCAGTTAATATAATGAATGTTACCAAAGTAAATCTGCTTGTAAAACAAAAAAAAAAATAAAAAAGAATAAAACAATGTTAAAAGAAAAAAATAAATAAATAAAACCAGTGAATCTGTGATAATTTTTCAACATGGTAATTTTATTTAATTAGAATGATAATTTCCAAAATTTGATATGTTACGCATAAATTAAAAAATTGATAATTTTGATTAATGAAATGAATTGTTTAAAATATGGAAGAAAAAAATATATAATGCAAAGTTACAACTGACACTTCAAAAGTGAGATATATAGATGGAAAGATAATAATGGTACAGGGTGGTCTCTGATTATTAGAACCTTTTTGTAAGGCAATTAAAAGTTAACAGAAAAAAATTAAAGCTTTATTTTAGTTGCAGCAGAAGGGAATAGGAGAAGAAAAAAATTAAAGCAACTTATTAACTGTGCTGTTTCTGTTAAAATTGCTTTGCTTTTTTCTCTTTCCCTCTTTAAGAATTATTGCAAATAATTTCTCTCCAAACGAATTATTTAATGAATGATAATTTTGGATTTAATCATTTAATGGATGGTTGATTTAATTAATTAATGAATAGCCATTTTGATCTAATCAATGATAAGTGATAATTGGAATGGTAAAATTAAAGCAAAAAGTAATAATATGTGTACATTAAAAAATTGATGGCATTGTTCATCTAAAGTAAATAATAATAATTGAAATTATTTCCTATAGCATAGTCACAAATTAAAAATGCAACATGAATTTAAAAAAAAAGTTATATGAAAAAAATTTGTTTGGAAAACAAGAAAATAATACATTGAATGATTGACACAATTAGTGAAATTTTTGAATGATATTTAAAGTGTCAATGATGCAATGTGATAATTAATAATTATAAGAAAAGTTGTTGAAAATTTAATCGATTAATACACTTCAATTAATAATTAGCAATGATGAAAAAGGAAATAAAATTTTCGAACAAAAATTTAATTAATAAGATTAAAATCAAAAATAGCTTTAAATATTTCAATAAAATACACTTGAATAATTTGAAAAAACTATTTTTTGTGTAAATGAGTAGCTATTAATATGATACTTGGAAAAGCCCTAGTACCCTTTTTCTCTTGCATTTTACTTCAGAAAGTGATCTTTAGTCATTTTCCTTAATCATGAATTTAAATCCGAATCTAAATTGAAGTTATTTAAGCGATAATCATTTTGTAAAATGTGCAACAAAAGTAAATTATTGATAAACAAACTAAATGAAGCTATTCAAGTATATCATTACTTAAATACAACCTAAATTAAATAATTAAAAAGGATAATAAAATAAACGCAGTGAAATACTTGATTATAATATAAAAACAAATGTTAGGAACAAATTTGAATGAAAAATAAAGAAGCAACCATTAGCAAAAAAATATAAGTAAATCAGATATATTTGATATATTTAAGTTCGATGAAGAAGATTGGATGTAAAAAAATCGAAGAAAATCAATTTGTTATAATATTACTCAAATACAGAATTAAATTGCGCAATTAAACAAGAATAAAAACAATATTAAATAAGCGCGCAAATGTCACTCATCAATCGTTGTTAATAGGTATGAATTAATCTTAATTTATTGAATGCAGCTTTAAAAAAAAAAAAAAAAAAAAAAAAAAAAAGAATTGAATTTGAAAAATCAACAAAACCAGTTTGTTACAATTCATGCAAATATAGAATAATTACGGAATAATAAATAAGAACAAATAAAGTGATAATATAATAAATAAATAATTATCAATATTTGAATACTATTATTACATAGAATAAGAAAAATATTAAATAAAAAATAAAATAAACGAAAAATAAAGAACAAATCAAAGAATTGCCCAGTTATCATCCAGTAGATATATAATCTGAGTGATAAAGCTGTGATAAAATTATGATAAAACTAAGAAAAGTTGAAAAAAGTTAAAAAGCTTAAAGAAAGATTTTCAAAAAGTGAAAAGAACTTTTCATATTTATAAATGATAACAGTAACAAAATGGTTGTCCACTATACATTTCAACCGGAAACCTTCGTTCTTTTGCACCAACACTTTGTTCATTGAATACTTAACGGAGAAAGAAGAGAGAGAGAGAGAGAGGGAGAGAGAAAAAACAAAATAAAATAACAAACTTTACTGAATTAGATTTAGGATTAAAAAAAAAAAACAAAATTTGAAAAGAGAAATAAAATGAAAAGGAAATATTAGGGGAAAAGCAAAGAAAAGTATTTAAGGAAATTTTAAAAAAAAGAGAAACGATACTTTTATGATGAAAAAAAAAGAGAAAGAAGAAATGAGAGATAAAGTTAATCAAATGAGAGAATAGCTGAAAAGACAAAAAAAAAAAAAAAAGAAGAGAAAGAAAAGAGAACATAAAAACATTATCATTTTAGCCAAACAAAACTGGAAGTTAACTAAAATTTTTTTTTCAATTTTTTCTTGCATCTTCAATCGAACTTTTGTTTTCTTCTCTTCTTCTCTTCTTTTCCCCTTTCTCATCTTCACCTCTTCCATCATCATCTTTTCCTTCTTCACTTTATTTTTTATTTTTCTTTTTTTCTTATTCCCATCCTCTTTTTTTCTTTACCAACTGTACTTTAAAATAATAATAAAAATGAATTTCATTTCTATCATTAAGGTTGATTTAAATCTGAATCAAATTACAAATCACATTTCAAATACTAGATATTGAGTCGACAAGCAAATTTCATTCGAATTTTAATTAAATTGAAATTAGCCATAGTTTAAATAAGCTTCATTTCCAGTTTTTTTTTAAATTAAATCAGCTTAAAATTAATAGTTGTAATAGGCAAATTTTAAGTACAAATTTCATTTAAATTTAAAAACAATGCTAATAAACAAATTTCGGTTCAATCATTATATTCGAATTGAAACTTTATTTCAAAAATTTTTATTATACATATTATACCAATAAAAAAGGTAAAATGTCAGAATAAAAAATGATGGCGAATTTTTGTGGAAAAAATTGACTTAAATTTTAAACGAAATGCTTCCAATTAAACTAAAATAAGGAAACAAAAGGAGAAAATATTAATAATAAATGAAAAAAAAAAGTAAAGAAAAAATTGAAAAGGAGAAAGAAATTAAAGAAATCAAAATATTATTTATATTTTTCAACATAAAAAAATATAAATTATATTAAGTAAAAACAAAACAGCTCATCATTTTAATTACTTAATTTATAATAATGAGATAATGAAGCGGAAAAGGATGAGAAAAGCTTTTAAGCCAATCCTTTTTTCTTCTCTCTTTTCTTTTTTCTTATTTCATTTTTATCTTTATTATTTTTTCCCTCAACTAAAGCTCACTTTTAACTTTATCATCTGACAAAGTTTATTTATCCATTAACACATAACATATACACAAACATACACACACACACACACACACACATACACATACACACGCATACAAACAGACAGATACAAGTAACTTTTCCATTTTCTCAAAACATTTCACAGTAATAAATCTATGAAAGAGAAGAATAAAGCGCTAACTAATTAACTTATCCAGTTATTATCATTATTATTGTTATTGCTAAAAGTTTTTGATTGGTATAATTTTGCAGATTTAAGTAAAATTTTATCATTTATATTTCGTATAGCTTTTTTTCCATTTCATTTTTTATTTTTTTTTTTTTCGTTTTTTCTTCTTTTTTTAATATACTTTGTTATATAGTTCTATGATTATTATGTATGTTTATTTATAGTATATTATTCACTTCTTTTTCTTATTGTTTGCTTATAATTAATATTATATTATTTACACAATAGTATTGTTTGTTTTGTTTTGTTTTTATTCTCTTTAATTTCAAACATATAAATGGAATAATTAAAATATAATTGAAACATATATATATTGTTTGTGATAATATTATCATTTTGTTCTTATATTCTTCTAAAGGAAAAAAACATTTAACAGTAAAAATATAAAAATTAAGAATGTATGAACCGAAATGAATTATTGTGTTAGATGAAATAATTAATTATAATATTCAACGATCAATCATATTTTAATGATAAAAGTAATTTGGATTTTATAGCATATTAAAATAATGTAAAAAGATATAATTATTGTATTTGGTGGATATTTTGTAAGCTAAGAGTTCATAAGATTGTTTTCATAAAAATCATTTTATTAATTTCTATTAATTATAATCTACAACAAAAGAGGCTAATATTTCCTTCAAATTTTTTATAATTCATTGTACAAATTACTTGCGTAAGCGTCAAAATTTAACATCTTTTTTATACTCTATAATATATGATATTCTTTCATTCATTTCATATATGTTTCCATTTTTGTATTTAATTGTACGTATACGAAACAAAAAGAGAACAAATTAATTTTTAAAACAGTTTAGAAAATGAATTGTTAAAAAATAATTAAATATGTATTAAACATACAAATAATAATCAAGAATAATTTTTAACAATGATTTATTTGTTTCAAATTTGACTACAATTAAATAAAAAATAGATAAAAGAATGAGTAATCAAATATTTCTTTTAATAAATTTTGTAAGAAAAAGAAAAATAATTACGATGAAAAGGAATTATTAAAATTCAACAAACAATATAAGTACAACATAAAGTTAATGAAACAGTTTTTAAAAAATGTATGTAAATAAATTCTTTGCTAATTGTATGTACATTTATATTTGCGTGTAAGTTTACGTATATGTATGCGTGTACGTTTGCATGCATGTTTGCGTGTATGTATGCATGTGTGTATGTATACGCAATTGTATTATTATTGCATTAATTTGAAATAAAAGAAGTTAGATGAATGAAATGAATGAATGAATGAATTGTAAATGATGCATTGATGACCGATACAATTTGCTAGAAAAATGAAAAGAAAAAAAAGAAGTAAAAAAAGAGAAAAATGAAAATTCATGTTTCGATCAAAAAGCGATAAAAACTGAGCAAAGAAAAAGGAAAGATTAAAATCTTTCCAATTTTAAAAGTGGACCAATAGGAGAGAGGGTTGACCTTAGCAGTATATATCAACGATGTCAACTCTGTCATCCTCATTGTCATTCCCGCTTTTCTTCGTCGCTCTTTTTCAACATTAAATCTTGATAGAAATTTTTAATACTACTACTATTACCAACTGCGACTAATTCTAAAATACAGACATTAAATATCTTTCTTCTCTTTCTTATTTATGGAATTTTGCCAGTGAATTCAAAATGAAAAAAATAAAGAAAAAAAATGAAAACAAAAAAAAACTTAAATCAATTAATTAATCATTTTATTAGCAAAAATAAATTGTTTCATAATTCGAATTTGATTGTGCATTAGTCTATAAACACCAATAAAAAAAAAAAGCTAAAGCGTAAATAAATACACAATATTAATTTGTACAGAATAGGAACTGTTTTTAAAAGTTAAAATTTAAAAAATTTCTAAAATATTTTGCAAAAATGGAAAAAGCGAAAAAAAAAAAGAAGAAGGAATCAAAGGAAAACAAAACAAAATAGAAGCGATAACTATCATTGAACAAATATTCATTCAAAATGGTGGAAAAAAAGAAAAGAGAAAAAGAGAAGGAAAGAAATTTAATTTGTTGATGAAATTATTGTTTGTCAACAATAATCGTGTTATTTCTTCCAATAAATTGAACAAATTATAGGAATTAATTAATTAGCTAAAAAGGATTAGAGTAAACATAAGGTTATATTATAAAACAAAATTGCTTTTGATAAAGTTAAAACTGTTATTACTTTAATTAAATGTTTAATTTATACTTGGATTAAAAGTTCAAATTGTCATTATCAGGATAACATCATTCTCGTTATCTTATCAGTTGATAACATTTATTCAAATGATATACGATGGGTATGATTAGCCGATAAAAAGAAAAAACAGAAAGAATTAATTGCACAATTAATGTTATTCCAGTTATCATAATATTTGAATAAATTACTATTCATATCATTTAATTAACAAATCCACTTTGAAATTCACATAAAATTTAATTTATCGTGAATGAGTCAATATTTTTCATTAAAATAATTGTTCCATATAACATCAAATTATAAATGGAAATGGAAAATAGTTAATAAAATGTTATACAGAATTTAATTTACTATGAATGTGGAAAATCATTTAATGAATGAGTTATTTTTCAATTATAATAATTGATCTACATCGAGTTATTCGATCAAGGACTAATAAAGCAAATAAGGCTGATTTTTTAGATAAATTTTAAATTCAAAATTTTCTGAGATATTTAATGATGAAAACAAAAAATAACAAAAAGAACAAAAAATAAATAAATAAATAAATAGAAATAAAATTTAGCGGTTGATAGAATTTCAAAAAATTCTAATAGCAGTTAACAATCTAAATTAATATAATCAAAAAGATACTGTCTAATAATTATCACAATTTAATCTCTTATAGAAGAACAAAAATTTTCAAAAAAATAAGTGACTATAATTTAATTAATTCATTAATTAATATACAAATAAAGCTTTGATTACTTTCGAAGTTTTTTTTTTTTTAAAAAACAGTATTTAAGCGAAATTAATTAGTTGATGAATTAATTAATTATTGATCATTAAACGAATAAACCATTGCGAATTAAAATTGTGATTGTTCATCAAAAATTGATTGTGAATGAAATTAACTGGGCGAACAAAATGAGAAGAAATAGTAAATAACAAATTGCAACAATTCAAGAAAAAAGTTAAATTAAAATTTTATAATTGAAATGAATATTCTCATATAGACATAATTAAATCTTTAATTAATAAATGCACTATTATCTTAAGGCTTTCTTTTAAAATTCTTTCATATAGATTGCATCCGACAAACTGTTTTTTATTAAAATTAAATAAAGTTTGGCTTATTTTCCTTCAACATTCAATAATTATTTTCTTTCGCTTTAACATTTTAAATATTCTATTCAAATACTTAGGATTTGAAATTCCGCGAATTAATGCGAAAATGAATATAATTACTGTAATTTCCTATGATACATTCTGCTTAAATCATGAGTAAGTTACTTTATCTATCTACTTAATTTATTTGTTTACTTATTTATTTATGCAATTATCTGTACCGCTTCTCTTTCATTTCTTTATTTTTTTACGACTTAATCCGTTTGTTTTGTTGATAATTATCAAATTTTTTGCAAAACGAAGAAAAACTGTAAAGAAAAATTATATTAAGCAATTTTTTTTTTAAAAAAAAAAAGAAAGAAAAGACAAAAATTTTTTTAAATTAAATTTCGTTTTTGATTCAATAAAAAAAACATTAATAATAAGTTCTTATTTTGTTTTTTTCTTTAATTAGCAATTGTAACTCCTGATGGTATCAGAAATGAATCATAAACTAATATGCAAATATCATATAGTAGCGTTCCCCTAATCAAATATTATGCCATCCATTTTATCATAATTCTTAAGAAATACTCAATGAACAAATCTTAATTGTATTTTCTCTTTTTTTCAAATTTGATCATATAAAAATTCAATTAGCTCACATTAGCTGAAAAATTTTAATTCTGAACCAAAAAAAGAAATACAAATTTAACAGTTGTCTCATAGTCTCTCCTTTTTATTTTTTCTCTCTTTTCTCATTTTATTTCATTTGTATTTAAAATTTTTATACTAACAAATTTTTTGTTATATGAATAATTCTGTTTTAAAATTCAAAACAAGAAATTTTTTGGGAAAAAAATGAAAAGAATCGACAAGACAAGAAACAGTTGTCTGATCGTATGAGAAACAAAACATATAATCCATCTATCCATCCATCCTATCCGGTCCTCTCCTGTCCTCGTCTTCGACCTGATCCTGTCCGTTCGTCTGTTTTTCTTTCCGTCTTGTCTGTTGGCTTTTAATTTAGCTTGATTTTCTTTTTTTTTTCTTTTTTGATGAAAAATTTTTCTGATAAAGGAAAGAAATCTGATATGATAAAATATATGTGTAATGATGAAATCAACTATTTAAATTAAATTCATAACAAAATTGCAAGAAAATGAATAAATAATTTTTTTCTGACTCTAAATTGATATTTAATAATTAGTAATATTAAATGATAAAATAATCGAATTTTTTCCACCTAACTGTTAATTTAAATATTAGACGTAAATTGAAATTGTTATATATTTGCTAAAAAATATTCTTAGTAAGTTAAAAAAGTAAGAAAGAAAACTATTATTTCATATTATAATACTTATTTTAGCTCATCTATATGCAATAATTAAAATTTTAAAATTAATTCAAAATGAAAATATTTGTGAATTGAGTTCAATGATAATTGAATAATTGACGCTCATTTTATAAATCCAGAAATGATGTATTTTTTCTTTTTAAAATATCAATAAAAATTAAAAAACAACGCTTTATGTTATTCTTTTATCCAAATTAAATTAAAAGATTATATGGTAATATTGCATTTAAAATAAAAAAAATTTAATTCTTGCAATGATAACATCACAAAATCCCATAATATCAATTTTTGTTAGAGCACGCATTTCACAAAATATCAAAATTTCAAAAATCAAAAAAAAAAAAAAATAGAATAAAAAAAATACAAAAACTAGATAAAACGATGACAAGAAAAAACGAATAAATGGAAGAGAGAGAGAGAGGGAGAGAGAGGAAAAAAAGAATGCAAATAAATTTCAAAAATTAAATTGAAAAGAAAGGAATAAAAATGCTAAAATGATAGACAATAAATACATTAATGATAAATGCATTTTAAATGTTACTCGTCGTGCAAAAAAAAAAAAAAAATTATTTCTAATTGCCGTTTTACGTGAAAAATTCATTTCATTCGATGTAAAATTTCATGAATGTTTCTTGCAGTAGCAATCATTCATTTCATTTTAGCTTTAACTTATTCATTAATCATTTACATCCTATTAATGTATTACTTACCTATTTCTTTTATATGTATATCAATTATTTAAGTTCCTTTACCTTATCTTTTTACAGATGTAGACATTAAGCTTTTCTCCTTCAATCATTTCAAATTTATGAATTTTTTTTTAAGTATATTAGTGACTAGATTAAATTAAAGATTTACTTTTAAAATTACTCTATTAATTTTATCATTACAAGTTAAATTAATAGATGAGTTCAATACATTAAACGGAATTTTAGTTTATTTACTAAGATAAATGCGCTTCTCTCCTTGCTTTTGTTTTCCTTTTTACCCAAGATAAATATTAATAAGTAAAATAATAGTAAATTATATGTGATAACTATTAGTAATTGGGACAACTAATTTTTCAAAATACTTTTTTGTTTAAATGAATAAATTTACATATTATTATTTAATAAAAAAGGGAAACTAAATAAACCAATGAATAAGCTAAGAACACTACAATTATTTAAATCAATTACCAAATTCTAATCATTATCGTAATTTCTATCAAATATTTTCATATGACAGTATAATAAAGTGAATTAATGATAAAATTTATATTTAATAATGATTAACAGAATTCATTATATTACTTATTTGATTCATTTTACAAAAAAAGAAAAAGTATACCAAAAAATTATCTCAAATTTAAAATTATTCAACAAAAAAATTTTAATTCTTCATATATTTCTTTTCTTTCTATTTCTTTCATTTTTTTTTTTTACTTTTTGTTGTTCCGTAAAAGAGGAAATGAAGTAGCAAGAAAAAAAGAAAAGAAAGAAAGAAAAAAGAAAGAGAAATGGAAGAAAAAAATTGAAATTGAAGTAAATTAAGTTAAAAGCAAATCGAGTATTCTTAAAGTAAAAGAAAATAGTTACCACTTAAGATATCAAGGATCAAATATGAAAATAAACGAATGGTTTTTCTCTTTCTTTTTCTTTTCTCCTTTCTTTCCTCTTTTTTTTAACTTCATTTTAAAATATTCAATATTTGTATATTTGAAATGATTCATAAAAGAGGATATTATTCTATTATTTTCGAACCTTTTTTTTTCTTCAACAATCAAATATTAATTTTAATTAAATGGAAAGATTAGAAAGAAAACATCAAATTATATATATACAATTTAAATAGATTGAAATAAGAAATTGAAAAATTCTTAATGTAACTTTTCGAAATTTATTCGTCTTTTTTTCTTCTCACTCTTTTTAATTTTATCAATTCTATTTCTAAATGTTTTAAGAACTGTTGTTATCATTATTATTAACCAAATCATTGTAACTTTTAGAGTAGTCTAAATCCTTTAAACTTTTCATCTATTTCTGTAAATGACATTCTCAAACTTCTTTTTCATTCCCTCTCTCTTTCTTTCTCACTTCTCATCCTCTCTCTCTTTCTTTCTTTTTCCCTTTCTATCACTCATGTACACAACTGCTCACATCAGGTGATAAATGATATCGAGAAGTTGGCACGTTTCAATTTCGTACCAAATTGTGATCGTTCGTTAAAATGAATTTAAAAATAAATGAACGGAACCCTATAGAAATAATTCAGTCTTAATTAATTCAATTAATAGAATTATTTCAAAAAAATAGTTCCATTCATAAATTACATATTTATAAAAGAAAATAAATTTGATTAAATTAATTTCAAATAGTAATTTGAAAACTTTCCAGAACATAAATGTATGTCTGTAAGAATATGAGTAAATTATTAAATAAAACAAGAGAATATTAATATCCAAAGTTTAAATTATAACTAAATTACATTTCTAAATATTTCAATATCATAAACTATATATAAACTTTTTGAATAAGCTTATAACTTCCATTAAAATAATAGAAATCGCGGGATAAAATCCGCAGAAATTGATTGATACAGTCACTTAACTTAACAGACAAATTCACACCGACACATACATACACAAACAGACACAAACATGCACAAAACTTGATTGATGACAAGCTAGAAGAGAGAGAGAGAGATGCTCAAATGATGATGAAGAAGCATCCCAAAATGCGTTTAGCTTTTCATTTCTACCAACCTTCCTTCACCTCCCCCCTCCTCCTCCCCCTCCTCTCTTTCCTTCACCTCCCCCCTCCTCCTCCCCCTCCTCTCTTTCCTCCACCTCCCCCTCCTCCTCCTCCCCCTCCTTCTTCTATTCCTCTCCCTTTCTTCTACTTTCTACCTTCTTTCTAATCATTTCATCAAAAAAAAGGATGAAAAAGAGAGAAATGAGAAAGCCTAAAGCAACAATAATCTTTGATCTTTGTAATTACATCCAATTAATTTAAATATCCAAAAAATCCTTTATATTTAATAAAATTAGCGTTTTTTGTCTTGCCTCGTCTCTCTTGTCTTATATCATATTATTTTGTTGCAAAAATTTTTAACAATTTAATACTTCAAAATTTTGCTTTTCATTTTTTGTTAAATTTATTTTTTTCATATAGCACTCGTTGTAATTACATCTGAAGAAATTGATTAATTAATACTGCAAATCTTTTTTTTTTAATAACCAATAAAAAACCGATAATCAAATACTGTTTTTTTAAGAAATAATTTAAAAAAAAAAAAAAAAAAAAACATTATTAAATGCACGTAACACTAACAAAAATTGAAAAATAAAAAATGAATTTTCTTAGTAAAAATATAAAAATTAAATGGAAAATAATATTTTGAGAATGATATTTTTAAAGAAACGAAACATTGTAATGAATTTGGATTAGATTTGATAAATAAACCATACTTTTTTGTCACCACTGAAATATGATTGGTAGTGTTTGATAAATGATAAGGGATCTTGAATTTCGGAAAAAAAAGGAAAAATATGGAGGAAGAGAAATTTTAAATTCATGATCATATATAAAATATGTAGATGATTATTCATTAATACTTTATCTTATTATGCTAAAATAAAAATATTGGAAAATTATTGCTATTGTATTCTCTCATTACTTTAGAAAAAAACTAAATTTGAAAAATAAATTTAATTTTCAACAAAATTTAATTTAATGAAAAAATTAACTTAATTTTTTCTTAATAACAATATAAAATTATATCGAAAATAATTAATGGTATTACTAGAGAAGCAAATCATTTCCAATTTTTAAATCTATATTCTATTTGTAATTTCAGTCTTTCACTTTAAAATAATTGATAAATTTTTAATCTTACACTCTAAAATAATAAATACAGCTGATTTAACAATAAATTTATAAGTAATATAAATTCGTAATTTCAGATTTCATCGGTAATTAAATATCGATGCACTAGTGTTTATAGAATTTTTCTTTCTTTGCTACCTATTGGAGTAATTTTTGTAGATTCTCGAACAGACTGAGCAATTAATATTTATACAACCATTTCAGTATAATTTATAGATATTCAGAGGGAATAAATGGAGAAAAAAGAGTGAAAACGGTGGAATAAGGGAAAATTTTTGAACAAATACTCATAAATATTGAAATAAACAACCATTTTAACGCTACAAATTATCAGAATCGAAGTAGTGAATTTTTTTGTAATAATGATAATAATGGTAACAGTGATGCCAAATAATAATAATAATAATAATAATTAATAATAATATCCAAAGAAATAATATTTTTAAGATGGAAAAATTCGACGATATACATAATATCTTTGTTTCGTGATAATGTTAATGCTGGTTTGATGATTAATATATTATTTAATTTACAATAAGATAAGAAACATAATATGTAAACGCATAGTATTAATAATTTTATAGACCTTAAAATTTTGATTAAATTTGAATAATCATTTAAAAAAAGAAAAGTTAAACAATACTTTTATTGATATGAATGCAAATAAGTGAATTAGGAAATAATGTGCAGAAAAAGAAATGTAAAAATTATTGAAATGATATATACATATGTATTTATATATATATATAGTTGTGATGAAGAAAGAATGAAATTTGTTTGATGTAATTTGATCTATAATATAGTATTACTATCTGAAAGTCTTTAAAGATTAAATTAAAATTTGAATGATTAATGCAATTTTTAATGTGAATACAAATAAATGAAGTTTGAAAATCATAATATAATGATGATGAAATGATGATAATAGAGTAAAGATCAATTAAAGTGTTTTATTCAAAAATTAAAACTAGTATAAACTTTCTAAACAATAGCATTAGCAAGAGAAGCAATTGCAAATGAGAACCGATTGGTTTAAAAGCATTGAAAGATTGGAAATAAATTAATGTTAGCTGTAATTAGGAATAATGCATTTTAGAATTCGCTTTCTTGTTTTCATTTTAGATATTAGCTTAAATATTGTTAGCATTATACGATTAATCAACATATAATTTAAAATTCAAGAAAACAAAAAAAAAATGAGCTAAAGCTGATAAAAGTTTTGATAGAAATGATGAAAAAATGAATTAAAAAATAAGTGCAAATTTAAACACTGAAATTTATTAAATTCAAATAAAATAACATTCATTTAGTTACCTTTTTTTCAATTGTAGCTTAATTTTAGGTTATCAAATGTTGAAATTTATCGATGTATAACTTTTTTTGAAACAAGATAATACTCAGTTAATTCAAGCATGAATCCTGAACTTTTCCTTCCTTCCGGTTTTGAATTTGACAATCCGTCTAGGTGTTCTACATTTTAGCAACAGATATTCTTTTTTTCACTTCAAACAAAACTATCACATTTTCCTTCGATTACTAAAAATCTAAAATCATTTTATTAATTTGTCATATCAGAAATGGAATACCGATTACAGTTGAGAGAAATTTAGTCAAGAAACAATTTAAGCAATGTAAATATATTTCATTGTATATTTATAAATTAAATATAAAATAATAATGAAAAGAGAGAAAAGAAAGTTGCAATAATGAATGAAATAATTATTAAAAATTAAAAATTTGTAATTTCGAAAAAGAGAAGCAAAAAAGAAAAAAGAAATGTAGCAGAAATAAATTATTTTAGATTAAAAAAACAAAGAAACTAAAAAACAGGAACAAGTAAGTGGACTTGTAAGTGGACTTATACATAAAATAAAATGTATTAGACGAAGAGGTAAAAAATACAACTTATAAATTCAATATTTTAATTTTATTTTTAAATTTTGGTTATAATCAGTTTTGAGGAGCCAAAATCTATAAATTATCAGCCAACATTTCGATGATAATGCAATCTGTTGTTGCTATCACTATTTGCTACAAAATTTAATTTTAATAAAAAATAGGCAAAAAGACAAGTTTGGAGAGGGAAAAAGGAAATGGGAGAGAGGAGGGAAGAGAGAAAGGAAATGTGAAGAAAATGGGTGCAAGAAAAAAAGGATCGTTTTTTTCAAAAAAAAATTTTCCTTTTATTTTATTTCAGTAAAATTAAAATAAAATTATATAAAGTGAAGAAAGTTGGTACTGTGCTTTCTTTTTTTTTTCTTGCAAAAACTGATTAGAGAAATAAGTTATCAAATTCATCAATTTAAAAAAAAATCATCTTTTTTTCGTTTTTGAAAAAAGCGAAAGAAATAAAAACTTCATTTTGTTTTTTTTTTTTTTTTTTACATTTAGAAAATGAAATGTAATTTATGCTTATTATTTAAGATAAGTGCACAAAATATACATGAAAGTTATATAAAGCATAAGATTTCATTCGCTTTATTTTTCTATATGTTTTAATGATAACAAAAAATTGAAACCAAAAATTGGAAGGAAAGAAGGAGAGAAATACAACAACAATAATAAAATAAACAAAAAGAAAACGAGAAAAAGCGAAGGGATATAAAACTGAATTTAAGCATTGACTAAAAACTTAATTAATGAAGATAAGTGGAAGAGTTATACTTCTTTCAATAGCACTTCCAATGTTAGAAATGTGTAAATTATTATTGTAAAACCTAGATTACGTATTATATTCTTTCGCATCGATGAATTCATTGAAATATGTAAATAAATAAAATTACCAAGAAAGGAACAAAAAAAATTATTTTGATAAAAAATTAATTTCTGCAATGCACAAATGAAGAAATAAACAAACAAATGAATAAATAGATAATCGGATAAATAAATAAATAAGTAAATGAAGTGTAAAGTATTTCGTCTATTCCATGATTTTACTTAGTAATGATAATGATAAAATGAAAAAAAAAATATTGTAAAAATTAACTTATCATTTAAAAATTCCTATAATCTAAAACAGGTTTATTAACAATTGACTTGATGGTATGATCGTTATTTAGGATAAGAAATAAAATTTGATTACAAATAATTTTTAAGTAATTTTTGTATTTATTTCATAGGTTTTTTTATAAACAAATAAATAAACAAATGATATTAATAAATGAACATAAAATAAATAAACAAGTCTAAACAAAGCAAAAAAAAAACATAGACTTATGACAAAATATATATATTAATTTCATTCATCTTCAAAAACTTCACCTAACCTAAAGTCCAAGTTTTATTTATGTCAAATTAAATACCTTACCCAAGTAATATTTCTACAAAATATATTCTGCTGTAACCTATTTGCATTCATAATCAAATTAAATGATTAGAATTTACTGCTCGAAAACAAATTAAATTTATTTATATCAAAGATTCGTAAATGACAAAAATTTTTCACACGACTAACCAATTTTTTGCTATACAATTTGAAAATTTTTATTTGTATTTTAAAATGAAATATATACCATTTCAAAATTGAGGTCTAATAATAAACAATTCGTTCGATATAAATTAATGATTTCAATGGCTAAAATCAGAAAAAAAAACTCTAATACTTCTTACAAAATATAAGAACTATTTTTCGAATGTTTTTTTTTTCTTTTCAGCTAAAAAAAAAAATAATTTTGATCTTAATATCGTCAATCTGAACAATGCTTTTGATTTATATGAATTTATATGAATTTTCTTGCAAATAATTGAAATTTTATTGCAAAGAGACAAATAACAATTTATTATTCACTGAAAAAAAAAAAAAAAAATCGCATAATTTATGATCAAATATGATTTTTATCGAAATAAACATCGGATCAAAAAAAAAAAAAAACTAAAAAACTAAAAAACTCACAAAAAAGCAAAAATGATGAGTAATTGAGAAAAAATTCTATTTTGTTGATTTGTCGAAGAACTGAATTGAATGAAATGAAATGAAATAAAATTCAATAAAATAAAATACAATTGGTGAAGGAGGTGCATATACTGTTGTAACACTTGAACGAAGACAAGAAATGCTTCAATTTTTCAAGTACAAAACGGTGAAAAGACAGAAAAGTTGTTGAAAATTGAAAATTTTGAAATCAGAGATTCACTTCAGGAAAATATTTATGTAAAGTAGTAGTTATGTGTGGAAATTTTCCATCTAAATATGCTAAAATAAATAAAAGAAACAATTAAGTTGGATAATTTATTATTTTTATTTAGTATAATGTTTTCTTATTATCTGCAACACTTAATATTGACTATTATGATTAAATCAAGAAATTGTTAAAGATCACACTATTATTTATATCTCAAAGAAAATCAAACACGTGTAACTGAATTATTAAAGTATTTGAGTATAAATTGTTGAATTAAATTGTTTATTTATGAATGATAAAAAACGTCAAGTACGTTTAATCACGTATTGGATACGTGATTAAACACATAGTTAGATTATTGCAATTGTAATAATGAAAGATCTGAAATGAAATCGGTTACATTTGCATTATTACTTAATGTTACACTTTATCTTATATAGTAAATATATTGATAACTGAAGTGATAAAATTTCATATCCCAAATGGCAAAGAAAATTTTTAAAAATTCGTTCAGCACTGAAAAGACTTAAATTTCAATTTTTGTAAACACATAAGCACACACAAAGGTAGAAAATAATTAGATCAAATTACAACTTGGTGTAGAATTTATTTTAATCTAATTTAATAATATAACTTTTCCAGTTTTAAAGCTAATAGTTATTATCATAGAATAAATATTTACTGTTAATTTTAGTTAGTTATATAAAGGAAATTAATTTTCAGTTTCTTAAAACATTTTGTAATTTTAGAAATTTAAAATTAATCGAATTTTACTAGTGATTATTGATTGAAATTATTAAAATTATTTGTTAAATTTGAACAACTTTTCATCATAATCAGATCAAATGTGTCAGGGTAAAATTTATTTAAATTTATAAATCTATATTAAGGAAATAGATATGAGCAAGGAAACATTGGTAAATATTTAGTACAGATTTATTTATGATAAATTGGAATTGAATAAAAATAAATGATTAAAAATCAAATAAAAAGGATTTTGTTTGAAATTTAAATAAAAAGAGTTTATCCCAATCATTTCTAAGGAAAATTCTGTTCCTTTTTTCTTCAAACGTCTTGTTTAGTTGCAAGGAAAGTTTGCAAATGAAATTTTTTTATCTAAAAAATAGTTAAATTCGATATTTAGAATAGAAATTGCAAAAGATCAGGAAGAGGAAGAGAGCGAGGGTATGAGCAGGAGAAAGGAGGAAAGAAGAGAAAAAAACGAAAAAAGATTAGAGCAGATGACGAAGACTTCTTTACGTTTCTTTTTTTCTTTAGATAATTACATTGAATGAGTAAATATTATTGTAAACAAACAATGAAACCAATAATTTCAATAAAAAAGAATTATTTAATAATTTTATAAATAAACAAAAACATAAATTGATATACAAAATATTATTGCAAATAAACAATAAAACAGTAATTTCAAGTGTATCTAAGAAATATTTGAATGAAAATTATTGTCGACTAAAAAACAAAAACGAAAAAGTATTAATGAAAAGATAAGATGAAAAAAAGAGGAAGGTTGTTTGTCTTTTTTTCCTCTTTCACTCCCTTTCTCTCTTTCTCTTTCTCTCTCTCTTCTCCAAAAGATATGATGAAAGATTTTTTTTTTTTTTTTTTTTTAAATGTGACAGTAAAGTAGTGGGTAGAGTGGAGGAAGAGGAGGAAAAGGAAGGTATCAATGGTTTCTATCCATTTATATAAATGAAACTTTTGGCTAATGATAATGTTTAATTTGAAAGTAAAGCAAATAGAAAGGGATGAGCCAAGAAAGAAAATAGATGGAAATGAGAATAGAGCCAAGAAGCTAAGGCCAAGAAGCTAAAGCCAAGAAGAAGAATTTAAGGAGGAAAATTTTGTTGAAAGATGATGAGTGGTGGAAATGATGTATCATCAGGTATATAATGTACATAAAATTATCGAACTTTCTTGCTTTTATCAATCTTTATTAAAAAATTTAAAAGAGAGAGAGAGAAATAGCGAGTAAAGAGAGAGAAAAGAGAAAGAGAGAGCTGCAGTAAAGTGAAATTAATTAATATATTACTATAACAGATACTACTATTATTACTGCAACCAGAATTACTACTGCTACTACAAAACTTAGTGCTAATAAGAAGGAATAAGGAGGAGGAAAAGAGAGAGAAGGAGGAGGAGGAGAAAGGGAGGAAGAGGAAGAGTGAGGGGAGAAGGAGGAAGAGATTGAGGAGAAGGAAGGAAGAAGGAATTTAGAAATATAATTGCATGGTTATTTAGAAGCAAACAAAAAAGGGATAAAAGTAGGTTAATGAATTTGTCAAATTGTTTTAATAGTAATTTTAAAAAAAAAATATTTTAAAGACACAGGAAAAAAGAAAAGAATGAATGAATGAATAAATTTTAAAAATTTCAAAAAAATTTTACACATTAAAATAAGAAAAATCAATAAGTAAATCTTAGTATGCATATTTTGTGCTTCGTTGTAAACATAATTCATTATGATTTCAACAATTTTAAATTTGATTTGACAAAGCTAATAAATTAATGAAATCTTTAAAAAAAATATTTTCGGCATAAAAGCTAGAATGGCCTTAAAAAAAAATTTTAAATAAAATTAAAGTGTTTATATGAATATTTTACAAATGAACTAATTGAGGAAAGCATATGTTATCAAACGGAATTACAACTAATTTTTTTTAGAAAATAATAATCTTGTTTTATGGAAATAATGTTTGAAAATAGTTAGTCAAATTATTCATAACTGTATTTTTTATTTTTTTATTTTGATCTTTAATTAATTAAAATATTAATTAAATCAGTTATGAAGCTTAAGTACTATTTCATTATTAAATAATAATTTTGCTATGCAAAATTATCATGGACAATAATTAATTGAAAATAGTTTGTTCCCCTTTTGAAATTATTACAATCACTGTAATATAGAATTTTTCGTTTAAAATTATTCTATTTAAAGCATAAAATTTCTTTATTTTTTTCTTGTTAGTCTTTTTAATTTAAAAAAAGGAAATTTTGTTTTTCTCAAAAAATTTCCAATCTTTAATTTTTTAAAAAATTTCAAAAAACTTTTATATTATAGATTAAACTTTTATTCAGTTATCATTTTTATTTCATTTGCAATAAAAATAAATGAAATTATAACATTTTTTTTTTTTTGGAATATCTCAAAAATTATTTAACTTTATTTTGGTGCAAGTTTTTTTCATTTTTTTATTCTACGAAATATTTTTATTTGATCAATTTCTTCTTCTTCTATTTATATTTCACGTTATTGAGTTGCATTGCATTCTGCAGTATTTTATCTTTCTTCTTAATTTATCACTTCATTCTTATCAAACTCTAAGTTGGAGTGAGAGTGAAAAAAAGATAAAATAACAAAGTGATAATAATAGATAAATTTCTACAATATATTTGACGTTTAATTGTTGCAAAATAAAAAACTATAAACACGAATTTTTAAATTTGAAATTAAAAATTCAATCCCAGTAAAATTGGAAACTGGCATATTGCTGCATATGGATTTGGATTTGGTTTATTGATAAAATCATTTTTTCTCGATGAATTTTATTGAGCAAAATTTTGATAGCAGAAATTTTTTTGACAGCATGAAGGGAGATATTTCTGTTTATTTTAATTTGAAAAGGAAATATTTCAAAATCACATTACTACTTTTAAACAATTTTCAAAGTGATTAAAAAAATAATTTCGAACTTCATTTTTTCGCAATATGAAACTCACCAATTTTGCATTGTAAATTTATTAATGCTGTAAAAATTCCACAAAAAATACTATTTGATTAATTATGTAGAATTACCTAAGATTAGAAATTAGTTCATTCTTTTAAATATGTTAATAAAATATATTAAAAGAAATTTGATGAAAATTCCTCAACATAGTATATTATTTTTAACTTTATGCATATTTACATTAAGCATTGCTAACAGTGTTAAATAAATTATATTCGATTTTCATCCAATCCAAATCATTTTTCATTCCCGAAATAGTAGGCACAGATGCTAAACTGAAACATTAGCAAATTTTCACATTTCTTATGGATTTGGTTTATTGGTAAAATTATTTTTCCTCAAATAATTTTTAAAAGAAGAAGAAAGGAAAAAGAAAAAAAAAGCAACAAGCAAACTATATTATGCATTCAATTAATTTCATTTTAAAATAATTTTCGTCAAAAAATTTTTAGAAACGAAAACTGTCCTTTCTCTCATTTTTTAAATTTCTTTCTTAATTTTTACTGTAATAAATTTAATCATAATAATTGTTGATATATTAGCCTAATGAAATAAATTTCAAATATAAAAATTTATTAAAAATATTTTCATATTTACCAGAAGAACATTAGCTATGTTAATAGAAGTACTTCGATTATTTAACATTTTTATCAGCTTTATTAATTAATAAATATATTAGAAAAAGATTATGTAAATATTACTGCAAATACCTTTTAATATTCTTCTGAAAATTAATTGTATAAACAAAGATAATTCGTGAAAACTTTAAATATTTCACATGTTTCTTTTAATAGCTAATATTGTGTAATAACCATTAATCATGTAATGACAATACTTTCGATGACAGTTATTATTATCACTAACTTTACTAATATTAATGGAAGATCAAATGCTATTACTGCAATATCATTAAGTTCATTTTGAAAAGTTTGTTAATTCTATAAACAAAGATAGTTTGCGAAGATTTTAGATATTTCATACGTTTCTTTTAATAGTTAATATTGTGTAATACCATTAATCATGCTGATGATAATACTTAACATTTATTATTATTATTATTATTATTATTATTATTATTATTATTATTATTATTATTATTATTATTATTATTTTCATCGTTAATTCACTTTATTAACCATTGTTTTTTTGTTTATCATAAATATCAATCAACGATTCAATGATGTTACTTGTCTTTTACTTTGAAATTTTAATAATCATATAAGCAAAAACATTACTTATAAAATATTCCTCATCCTTTCATTTCCCCTCTACCTCTATCACCCTCTGCTTTTTTCTCTCTTTCTTCTTTTTCCTTAATTCATTTCATTATGAATTCATTTAATTATTGTTGCAATTTTGTCTTTTTTTCATTATTCTCAACTAATGAAAGGAAGAAATGAAGAAATTTGTCATTTTCCAAAGTAAATCTCTCAAAAGATATTTCTTCTTCTTAAACCATTTATTTATATATGTCTCTCCTTTATTTTTCTTTCTTTTTGCTCCATTCTTTGTTATCCTTTCAAATGAATTATGCAAAATGAATTGATATAAAAAGAGCGAGAGAGAGAGAGACAGAGAAGAAATGTTAAATAAATAGACAAACAATAAGAATAATTACTATTCATTTGATCATTTTCATTATTATATCTCAAAAAATTCATACAATAAAAATATCCTATCAAATAGACCGACTATTTATAATAAATTTTATTAACATAATAAAAGATTGCTTCAACACCAAGGATGAAGAATATAAAAAGTAAATAAAAATTAAAAATAAATGAAAGTTTTTTTTTTTTTTTTTTTCTTAGACAAACAGTAATTACCATTCATTTGACTATTTCTGAATTAAAAGATTTATATTTACTCAATAAACAAAGGAAGTAAAATGAAAAGGAAGAAATATTCGCTGAATGATAACAGTAAGAAAAGAGGAAAAAGAAAACTAGAAAATGAGTTGCTTGATTTTATTGAATATATAAAATGTTTTCCTTGAAATGAGTTAAGAAATTTGTTCAATTAAATTAAAAGTGATTCAATACGATGCAACTTTATAAATGAATTGTAATAAATGTTTTAATTAGTATAATTATTTTTATGTAATTTATATAATTGTAACAATATAGATTTACTATATATCATCATTAGTTAAATAATTAATTAAGATATAAATTAACTGATATTTGGTATGTAATATAATTCAAAGATATTCCAAAACTTATTAATCCAAATATTTTATGCAAAAAAAAAGGAAAAAAAAGGTTAAATCATTTTTTGACTTAAATGTCAGATGAAAAAATAAGTAATGTTTAGAAATGAAAAATTATTGATTAATATTGTAAAAAGTTTCCAAAAATAGATGTATAAATTATGCTATTACAATTTTTGGAAATATTAATTTAAATTAAATTGTATTACAAAATATTTAAAATAATTTCCATAATAAATAGAATTTATCGAATTTACTGCAAAATAACAAATTACACTAATCGATTAAATTAATGAAGTAAAAATTTAAACGAAAAAAAATATGGTGTGTTTTCCATATGTAATTTTTGGTGAGAATGTAACGATGGTTAAATCATCAAAACAAGTTCATCACTTTTCAATTTATCAAATTTTAAACTTTCATTTCACACTTGAAAATGTTAGCTGCTTTTTATTCACGCATAATCCTTCATCGAGATGGAGCACAAAATGCATTCGTTCAACAAACATAAATTATAACAACTGTTTCTTTCCAAAAAAAAAAAAAAAAGAGAGAAAAAAGAAAGAAAAAGATAGAAAGGTAAGAGTTTGTGCTTATGCGAATTAATTAGTATAATTATTTGAAGCTAATACTTTTGCACCAAAAACGAAAAAAATAAAAAAAAGAGCAATTATTTCAGAAATTGAACAACTGTTCACTTTGAAATTAATCTAATTTCTCAGTAAATTTAATTCTTAAATTCGTAGATGATCAAAACATTTTTTTTTCTTTTCTTTGAAATTTGACTTGATTTAAAAATTAATTAAAAAATCATGTAAAGAAAATACTATGGATTTCCCCTCTTTTTTTTTGACATAACAGAAATAAGTGTTGTTTATGTAATGAATTTTGATTCATTAAAGGTCAGGTAACGTCATGCTTCAAAAAAAATTAATTAATTAATTAATTAAATGAACCAATAAATTGTAAAGAGAGAAATTAATTCGGCCTCATTAAGAAATCATTAATTAAAGGAAATATTATTTCAATGAGAGACAAAATAGAACAAATTGAGATGTGCAGTTTGACGTTAAACAGCAAACGTAAAAAATTTTTTTGTGCTTTCTGTTTTTTACCGTTACATTTTGTTAATTAACGACCTTTTGCAAAATAAGAACAACGGTTTAAAGTACACTGTGACAATCAACCGAACTTTTAAATAAACTAAAAAAGGTATTAAATTTTAAATAAGATTAAGAAAATATTTAAGAAGAAAGCAAAACGAAATTTAATAATGTTATCATCTATCACTTGATAAGAAAATAGAAGAGAAATCAAAAATATACAAATTATATTTATATTTTTTTTCCTTTTACGAAAATGTAAATAAGAAAAAAAAAGGGAGAGAGAGTAATAGTATATTGAGGAAATGAGAAAAAATGATAAGATTTTTGGGATGAAATAATGTAAGCAATAGAATTGATCGTACCAGTAAATTAGACTATTGCCAGATGTAAGGTAAAAATATTTAAACTGATTCAATAATATACTACAAATATTTCATGAAATTATTTTGCACTTACTGGGATTACTCTGAAATTTAAATAATGAACAAATAAATTACAGCATAACAAAAATTCGAATATTTTTATAAGAAAAAAGAACAAAAATTGTATAAAAAATTTTTGTGCTTAAGGTAAGTAATATTAGCCTAATATAGTAACAAAATTATATAAATTCCAACTTTTTTAACATACAATGAGTCAAATTCTTATTATTTAATTTTTTTATAGCGTTTTTTTTTTCGTTTTTTGCGAAGATTGAATGATTATAACATTAATTATTTATTTAATATTCAATCATTTTTCATGCATACATATTTCTTAAACAATTATATTTAAAATTTTTATGCAATTTTATAATATATCAAATTATCTCTGAATATATCAATTTTTTATTATTCGCATTGCAAAAGGAGAAAAATGAGTATAAAATTTTTTGAAATTAGTTACGCTTAATTTATTTAATAAACATGTATTAATGATAATTAAAATTAATCGTATTAATTAATAAAATTGAAATTTATTAAACATATATATTAATCATATCAAATTTTCATTAATCTTATCGTTAAAAATAGAATTTGAAAGAATGATTTGCTTGATAATTTTACACTTAATAAATGAATGACTGATTATTTTTGTAATTTATCTCTTGCAACTTACAATTTTGCTGCGAAAAAGAATTTGTAAAGTTAAATGACATTGTCATATCAGTACAATTCATTTCATTCCGAATTCTTTTATTATACAACCACTGATTAAATGATATGATAATGATACGTTTCCTTTTTTTATTCGCTTTTTTCTTGTATGCATGTAATGTCACATTGTAAATAATTACATGAAAATGTTAAAGGTAATAGATTGAAACCAAGGATTATTATTACTTTTTCTTTCAAGATTTTTCCATTTTTTTTTTTTTTTTTTGTTACTGTTGTTGTACCAATTTATTGAGATAAAATAAATGTTAATTTTAGAATATAAGGTGAAAGTAATTTTATTAAACTATTAGTAATTTAATAATTAATAATGAGAAACTAATTAATTCTATGAAATTAATTTCGAGAAATATATTAATGGAAAAGACAACAATTTCTCCAAATTATTTCAGAACTTTTCGTGTTATTATATATATTAATTTAAATAACATTTTTAGCAAGAAAAAATTGTTTGAATTATTTAATATTTTTTGTTGTCTCATTCTATTAAAATATTCAGCAAATTTTATTAAAATATGATAATTAATAAAATTGTTTGAAGTTAGTTGATTTGCACTGATTTACTTTCGAACTTTTTTTAACTATTAATTATTAAATTTAACCTTTTTAACTACTATTTGCTAGATTTTTTACAATTTTTTAAACTACTATATTAGTTATAACATTTAACAAATTTCATGATGCAAATTAATAATTTAATAGAAATGTCTTAAACTAATTTTAATACATTTAAACAATTTTATGTGTTGAATATTAAATTATAAATTAATTTAATAGAAATATTTGCAGTAAAAAAAAAGGGAAGAAATTTGCTCTTAATTTATTTGAAATGTACCATAGTGTGATGTAAAGTTTAATTTCGAAACAATTTTAATAGATCAAAAATGAATTCTTTCCATCGTATCAACCAAACAACAAAGTCTCTTACACCTAATTCATTTCACATTCTAACGAGCAAAAGTTATTGCCACATTAACAATGAATTGGTAATGTTAATTAAAAAATGCTCTCTCTCTCTTCTTTCCCTTTCTTTCTCTTCTTTTCTGTTATTTCATTATTTGTCAAATACTTATTGAGTTAATTTCATCAATATCATTTTTTCTCGCTTACAGTTTTTTCTTTAAATTATTTTATTTCAAAAATTTTCTCTCTAAAATTCTAATTTAATCAAACATTCATTGTAAGTAACAATTCATTAATTATTATTTCAGAATGAATTAAATTTTTTCAATAATTTATCTATTGGAAGAAAAATTTTCTGCATGTAATATAATTTTCAGTTTTCAGTTTATGCACAATTAAAACTTTCCTACAAAATTGGATGGAATAATAAAATACGATTTTAGCACAAAATAAATAATGGAAATAATAAATTAATAAAATTGCTTTTTCTTTTTTGGTATTTAAATTTTAACTGATCATTGCTCTTTCCTTTTCGAATGCAAAAGCATCACAGAAGGGAGAGAGAGTGGGAGAGAAAATTGTAGAAGAAAAAATGTGCAAACGAAATTATTCCATTTGAGAGAGTATCGTTTAATATTTAATTGTTCAATTAGATTAGACAAATATAATATGTAATGGAAAGAGAGTGAGAGAGAGGGAAGGAGAGAGAAGCAAAGAGGAAAATGGATGTTTAAAAAGACAAAAATTTTGCGGCGAAATAGTATTTGTTTAACAACTTTAATCATCACTGTAAAATAGCAGTGAAAAGGAAAACCTAAAATGATTTTTGTGCTTACCGTAAATATTTGCAATGAAATAATGAAGAAAATAGTATTTGGGAAGAGGTGGAGGAGAATGGAAAAGAAAATGAGGAAAATATATTTTTTAAACAATCATAACAAATGATAGTTAACATTTGCGCTTTGTTTACTAATTTTTATTCCGAATATTTGACCTTATTTCTTCTCTTTTTTCTCTCTCTTTTCTGTTTTTCCTTTTTTAATTTCTTCTTTTTTTTTTTTTTTTTCTTGCAATTAATTTATTCAAATTCATCAAAAATATTTAAGTAGTGCTAATATTCGTTTTTTTCAAAATTTTTTAAGTTTTTTTGCAAAGTTTTTCCCCTGTCAACGAAAATTTTACGCAGAAATGTTTTACTACATTTTGGTATTTCATATCATTTAATCAGAATTTGATTTTACATTTAGTTCATTTATTTTTTTATTTTTTTGAGATATGCAGAAAAATGTTATTTGGATATTTTTTGTAAAATTAAAAACTTCAACTTTTGCTTTTATGCTTAATAAAATTTAATTGTTGCTTTAAACATTTAAGCTAATCACACTTTTTTTTCAGTTAAACAGACGAGAAATTAAGTAAGATAATCAGAATAATTTTGCAGTAAAAGAAGAAAGAAAATATTTATTCAAAAATGCCAGCATTTCGATCAAGATTACTTTCAACTGGTGAAGTGATTCAACCAGTTGAACAAGTATTTGATCAAATGAAAGAAATGGAAGATCAATTAGATCCTTTATTCTTTAAGGTTTATTTACTTTATATTATATATAATAATTTCATGCTAATATCGGTACATGGAGTACACGAATACAAATGTATTAATAGGAATAAAAAATTCAGGCGCTAAATGCTGCAAGTTTTATAAATGTAAAATATAAAAAAAAATCTTTTTTTTTTTATTAATATTGTTTAATTTGTAGATGGTGGATTATTACTTTGATAAAGGAGCAGCAGTAATAATGCCAAAACTTGCTGAAGAACATCCATCACGTGAAATGTCGAAAGAAGTAAAGCAGAAGTTCGTCCGTGGTGTTATTGCTATGATTAAACCAACTAGTAAAGTTTGTATTTTTCTATCAAATTAAATTTATATGATTATCATATATTCAACTAATACTTTTTTAATTATAATTAAAATTTTTCAAAAAAATCACGGATTAGATTTGTCATAAAACTATTATTATTATATAATTAATGTAGTAACATTTAATTAAAATTAAAATTCCTCTAAAAATTTCAAACTGAAGTTATTATAAAAACTTATTAATAATGGTTTGTTAATACAGGTACTACATATAACATTTCCAATTAGACGTGAAGATGGAACATTTGAAATGATTGAAGCTTGGAGAGCACAACACTGTGAACACCGAACACCAACAAAAGGTGGCATTCGTTATGCAGAAAATGTCGGTGAAGATGAGGTAATATGCTAACGATTGAAAATTTTTTCTGAAATGAATTTAACCTTTTTATGAATTTCAAATTTCATTTGCAAATTCTGCATGTAATAAGTTTTGAAAATAGTAAAATATTGCTTTCAACATCTTAAGTTATATTTTTCTTTTTTTGAAATGAAATTAAATGATATTGGCACTTTTTTTAATCATTTTTGATAAGAAAAAAATAGGTTTAAAATTTTTGAAGATTTAAAGAAAAAAAATAAGAAATTTATATGAGCAGGTAAAAGCACTGTCCGCATTAATGACATACAAATGTGCTGTGGCTAATATACCATTTGGTGGTGCAAAAGGTGGTGTAAAAATTGATCCAAGCAAGTATACTGAATATGAAATTGAAAAAATCACTCGTCGTATGACAGTGGAATTTGCCAAGAAGGGATTTTTGGGCCCTGGAGTAGATGTTCCGGCACCAGATATGGGCACTAGCGAGCGTGAAATGAGTTGGATTGCGGATACATATGCGCAAACAGTTGGTTACACCGATAAAGATGCATATGCTTGTGTTACTGGTAAACCGATTGTTGCTGGAGGTATTTGTTCTTTTTCGGGTAGAAAAACAGACACAGTCTAAACAAAAAAGTTTTAAAAAAAATGAAACGAGAAAAAACGAAATAAAATTATTTATGTTGACTTGAAGTATGTTAATTTATAATTGTTATTAGAATTATGTCAACTGAATATGTTGAAATATTGCAGGAATTCATGGTCGTACAGCGGCAACCGGACGTGGTGTATGGAACGGTTTGGAAACATTCCTAAATATTTCCGATTATATGAATAAAATTGGTTTAAAGCCTGGATTAAAAGGAAAGAAAATTATTGTTCAGGTATTAAAAAAAATGAATATTTAAAATAATTAATGATAATAAATAATGATAAACAATAATAATAATTAGAATAATTAGAAAGCTGTTTCTTTTTTTTTTTTTTTTAATTAGAAAATGAATATTTAAATAACGATAAACAATAATTAGAATAATTAGAAAAAAATTGAAGGGTTTTGGTAATGTTGGTACCTACACATCACATTTTGTATCAACCGGTGGCGGAATAATCATTGGCATTCAAGAGTATAATTGCTCGGTGTATAACCCAAATGGATTTGATATTGATGCATTGATCAAATATGCAGCTGAACATAAAACAGTAGCGGTAATTTAATTTTGCTTTTTTATTAGAAAAAGGAGAAAAAATTTTTAAATTTTTGAAAAATCGATTGTTCATTTTTCTTATGAAAAAAGTAGACGATTTATAAATTTGTAAATAAATGATAATTATTATTGAATATTTCAAAATTTTCAGGATTTTCCAGATGCTGAAGCATATGAACCATACAGTGAATTAATTTATGAAGAATGTGATGTGCTAATTTTGGCAGCGTGTGAAAAAGTTATCAACAAAAATAATGCTAACAAAATTAAAGCCAAGGTATAAATTTGATTGTTTGAAAGTGATAAATTAGAAGGGATGATGATTAGATTTAATTTTGTCTATTAATGATAATTCATTGATATCCAATATGATAGTAAAAAAAAAAGCATGAAGAGTGGAAAAAATGAGACTGTAAATTGTCTCGTGGTGATAACAAAAAATATAAGCACAATGTGATAAGAAGAAATTAACAGTTAAAAGTTTAAGATAAGAGAAATATCTAGGAATAATTTATCAAAATATACTATAAACTTTACTAATAACGGAAGTAATGGAAAAATTATGAGTATTTTCTGGATGTTAAACAAGGATATCATTGAAGAGTACTGATAAAAGAGATAAGGTAGTATCATTTCCCATATTTTATATTTACATGAAAATATCATTGAAGAGTACTGATAAAAGAGATAAGGTAGTATCATTTCCCATATTTTATATTTACATGAAACAGTAATAAAAATTAGAAAAGATATATAATTTAATTTTTATTTATAGTAGGGTTAGAATTCAAAAGATATAATTAACTAAAAATGAAGAAAAAAACTAAAAGTATAATAATCATTTCAAAATAAGCTTTAAATTTGAATAAATTTGATATAATTTTTTAAATTCTTGCTCTGCTATAAGCATTCATTAAAGTTTTGATCGTTTAAATTTTGCTTTTGTTTTCTTTTTTTTTCATTTGCAGTTATTATTTACCTTTCTTGTAAACATGACTTTACTTTTTAACCTAATATAATTGATATAGGTTATCGTAGAAGCAGCAAATGGTCCAGTAACACCAGCAGCTGAGAAAATTTTATTAGCTCGTAATGATTGCATTGTCATTCCGGATTTATTCATCAATAGTGGTGGTGTTACGGTATCATTTTTTGAATGGCTGAAAAATTTGAATCATGTCAGTTTTGGTCGACTTACATCAAAGCATGAAATTGATTCCGGTTATGATTTGCTTGGTAAAATTATTCTTCATTTATTTATTCACTTTCTGTTTTTTTATTTTTTAGCTTTTAGCTTCTTTCATTTTTTTATTTTTTATTTCATTGCAAAATTGTTTTTTGTCTCTGTTTTTATGTTATTTTACGTATTATTTAATCTTTTTTTTGTAGCAAGTGTTGAAGAATCATTAAATCGTGAACTTGGAAAAAATATCAAAATTGAACCATCGGCAGGACTGAAAAGCCGAATCAGTCATAAATCTGAAGAAGAAATTGTTTATTCCGGTTTAGAATTTAGCATGCAGAAATCAGGTAGGCATAAAAATTGAGGTTTATTTTTTATTAATAATTTGAAGATTCCATAATCTAATATATTAAAATAAACTAAAGGAAGAGGAGAAGTTATTCCGGTATTTGTTATGCTTTATTTTACATGAATTATTTTTTATAATTCTTTATTCTTTTTTTTTTTTCCTTTCTAATTTTAGCCTTCTTTAATTCCTGATGAAATTCCTTGCCAGTTATTGATTGCTAATTGTTTATATAATCCTTTTTTCCTTCTCCATCCTAAAATATTTTTATTATTATTTTGGTTCTTTTTAATTTTCTGATGAATTTTTACCAATTCCTATTAATTACTGACTGGGATAGAAATTTTCTTTTTTGCATAATACCTCATTTTTCTTCTTTTTTTTTTGGATCTTAAAATTAACTTTGTAATTTTAATTTTCTCTAATTTCCGAATAAATTTCTACCAGTCATTTTCAATTGCTAATTGTTTATATAATTCTTCTTTTTTCTCTCTCCTTTTCAATTTCTTAAAGTAACTTAATAATTATAAGTCTCTTTATTGTTTAGTAAAATTTTTATTAGCTGGGTATTTGTCTGCAATTTTGTTAATCGTTAACAAATTAAAATAAATTTATCTTAATTAACTTATATTAAAATTTATCCATTTTTTTTTCCAGCCTATGATATTATAAAAACAATAGAAAAATACAATCTTGGCTTGGATATACGTACTGCTGCATACGCAACGGCAATAGAAAAAATATATAATACTTATCGTTCTTCTGGTTTTACATTTGCATAACTTTGAAAAAGTGCAGTTTGAAATAATTGTCATTGAATTGTTATCACCATTTGTTTTTTAAAATTTATTGTAATGGATTTAAACTATAATTTATAATTTAATGATAAAAATTTCATCTCATTCTGACTCGTTTTTTGCTTGTTTATTTGTTGTTGTTATTGTTTTCACTATTAATTTGCAATGGCGACGAAATAAGATGAATAGAGAGAATTGAAACGCAAGAAACTTGTTTTGATTCAATTAAATTGATAAATGTAAAATCTAGTAGAAGATTTTTATAATGAAATTAGTAAAATTTGAATGTGAAGGTTTTTCATTTTAAAAATTTTTATAAAAAGATTTGATTAAATGCTATCAAATAATTGCAAGTGGAAAAAAATAAAATTTAAGCAACTGAAATTTAAGTGAGTGCCAAATTAAATTACGCTTAATGTATGATAAATATTGAAATTAAATCCAGAAAAAATTTTAGAATTTTATATCACTTTTATAGTTAAACCTGAATTAGGTAATAAAAATTTTCGTGCAGTTGAAAATTTAAATATACCAAGAATATTTTTCAATTAAAATATGATTGCTGCAAGCAATAAATTTTGCGTAAAAAAAGGTATTTAATGTTACTGAAATCAAAAATTATTTTCATTTTAGTATCATTCAGTGACTAATTTTATCCTTTTCTTTCTGGTGCAAGAAAATTAAAATGCCTACACCGGTACGTACGCCAAAGGCGCGAACAGTTCGTCGTATTCCGCCTGTGAGACGTAACATTCAACCTAAAATAGTGCATTCAGTGCGGTATGATTTCCGTCAACACCAGATAAACATTAAAGTTTCGAGTGAAATCCTCGTCATTTCTTTTTTTATGATTTCCGTCAACACCAGATAAACATTAAAGTTTCGAGTGAAATCCTCGTCATTTCTTTTTTTATGATTTCCGTCAACACCAGATAAACATTAAAGTTTCGAGTGAAATCCTCGTCATTTCTTTTTTCAACTTTTTAATATTGATATTAGTATAACTCAATATTTAAAATTTCAAAAGAATCTAAATACAAATTAATAGTTAATTACTTTTGCGCATCATTTCCTACTATTAGCAATCTTCGATTTCCCTCCGTTTCTGATTCAAGTAATTACAGAATATTTTAAGTGAACAATTTTTGATAATATATGACATGGACTCATATATTATTTCAGACGTCGTCGTCGTCGTCGTCGTTCACCTTCACCAATTACTGATTTACGCTCATCACATTCATCCAACAGCAGTAGTAGCAGTAGTTCACGTTCACGTTCATCACGAAGCCATAGTCATAAACATAAGCGATCAAAAAAACGTCGTAATTCATGCAATTTACGCTCAAATTGTGTGATGCCACTTTATGGTACCAATGGTACTATGATAGTTGGTTATGTACGACCGTGTCGTACCGGTGTCAGATTATGGTATTTAAATTGTTGAAATTTTTTTTTTATTAATTTTTTAAATTTCTTCTCTATCTCTAAGCTATGAAATTATTATTTACAAACAATTTTCAGCCATCGAAATGATTTAATAACTAAATGATTTGAGCGAATCAGAAGAAAAAGATGTTGGAAATGTTAACAAAAGAACAATCATGATTTCTTATCATGATTTCTTACTAATTCATAATTCTGTAACGCAATATTTTTTTCTGATTGATAACAACTGAACGTAATAAAGTGCCAAATTTCGCAATCATTTCTAGTAAAAGGAATTGAAAGATAATTTTGTAACTTGAAAAAAATTTTTTTCAAACTTTTACATAATATTTTTACATCTTACATAATATTCAATAAAATTGTTGTATGTCATATCATTTCGATCAAATAAATTTTATTCTCACAATCCTATGTTTTGATATTTCATTCCCTATTCTATTTCACCTAACTAAAGTACTTTTATCTTATTCACTAATCAATCTTTTAACTCCTTTGGAATTTCTACATTTAGTATTTGATCGTATCAGTTCAATACAGCTGATTATGTTCCAATTTCATCAGTTCGACATTTACATTCACACTGTATAAAAATCTTCCCTCATATCTCGATTGAAAAACGAAATTATGAATAGAACATAAAGTTCGAATTTAATTTTATACATGTAAATTTGAACCATACACAAAATTATTTAGCCTTTAAAAGCTATAAAAGAAATATGTGCTTATTTTATTCGAAAACGAATGAATTATTGAAACTATTTTTGTTAAAATGTGAATTGAAGAGGATAAAAAATGAAGATTGTCACCTAAATGATAAAGAATGATTGCGAGATGAATAAGAATTGCAGTATCTTATTGGGTTGACGGAATAAATTATTTTGACTCAAACATTAATCATCAAAATCACATCGATTTTATACTTTGCTGAGCACAGATGATTAATATTTTATTTGAAATGAAATGAGAGGAATATATTATTTAGCAGGAAATGATCAGATGATCATAATTATATTCCTGTCGTATGTGTCCAATCGTTTTAAAGATTGTATTCGATTGGAAGGTTCTTGCGACGAACCATGCCATCGCCCTGGAACCATTCGCGGCGGAACTGTTTCGCAGCGCCATCCGGTGTGTTTGTCCATTCGATGGTAATACGATCGTTGTTGATGTCTTCCTTCGATGCATCGAATGTGTCACACGAGACCGCCATGAGAACATTCTCCTTTGGGTCCAGGACGCCACATGGTGGGTCAACACCTAGACGGCGCATATTGGTCGTTTTAATAGCCCAACCAATGCGACGACCACCGGCATTAGTAATCTCAAAATTTTATTATCATCAAAAATGATAACAATTAATTTCTTCTATCTGAGATAGTTTTGGTTTTAGTGGTACCACATCTTTTATTAAAACATGATTCTATTCCACCAGTATAAGTATACCTTAATGTGATATGTATGTTTGTCATCGTACGGGGCATTGAAGACAATCTTTGACCCCGGTTGGGTATGGATATCACCCGGTGGAACCGACTGCGCCATTGGGAAAATCCAGTAGCGTTGCCGCTTGACTGTAACCAAACAAGCAACTAATATGATTTTTTATAGCTAACAGCAGCTTTTATGTAACTTTTTATTTATAAAAAATCAGCATAATATAATTGTATGCACAAATTAATTTCCAAAAAAATGTTAATGAAAATTTTAAGCTGAATAAATGCAGTCTATTTAAATTTGTTCATTTGTAATTTAACAGAATATAATGTGAAGGTAAAGAAAAATTTATACAAGTTATAACTCCAGCAATTATCATTTTGCTATTTGCATGAATATCCAAATTTGATATGAAGTTACTATCTTAATTTTTAATATAGTTCGTGTAGATTTGAAAGAATTAATCAAATATATATTTGTATTTGATGAATGAATAAGTGTTTCCATATTTTTTGGAAGTATATTTTCATTAATGTTAGCAATTTAACTAATCTTGATGCTACTTCACAGAAGTGATAAATGATAAGATGATAAGAGTTTGGAATAGAAGCAAATAGCTGAATAACTTAAATAATGTTATCAACTAATTTAGATAAAATGGGATATAGTAGTTGAAATGAAATAAAATAAGCGTAAAATTAGTGGAGTAGATTTTCTGCAATAGAAATTAACCAAAAATTAAGATATTATAATTTATTATTTCTTCTCAAGAAAAAATTCATTTTTTGAATTTATTTATGATAGTTTTTTTCTCTCTTTCCCTTTCTTTTTCCATTTAGGAGAATAAGTTCAAATAGAAAGAAACGTCAAATTGATCAGTACAATGGTAGTTTTTAAAATGAGATATTTCTGTAAATAGAACATACAAATGCAAACAAAAATTCACGTAATGAAAGAATTACGCCTTTCTAAAAATTTAATACGATCTTATTTAAATAAAACCTGTTAAATAATAGTAAACAGAGAGAGAATTAAACTAATTCAATTTTTTTCCATAATTTTTATAAGTATATTTTTGGCAATGTTAGCAATTTAACTAATTGGTACGTTAATAAAGTTTGACTTGAAGTTCTTGTTAATAATTATTATTTATTATCAGTTATTCTTTAATACAAAATAACTTCAGCTTTCATAAATTACATTTTCTATTGACTCATCATTACTTTCACTTTTTTTTCTAATCAAATTTCATCATATTAGACTAATTATTACCATCTCTTCTCATAATTTTATGCTATGTTCAACAAATGATATCTATCATAAAATAAAAACTTTAAATTAGAACAAAGATGAAAAATCTTACTACTAGAAAAGTACTAGACTACTAGAAAAGGATAGAAAATAGAATAGAAATAAAAACCTAGAATAAAAAATAAAATGAGAATTATAGAATAGAAATAAAAAATTAGAAAATAAATTGGAATAAGAATAGAAAATATGATCACTTTTGGACAGCTATCATAAAGGTTATAAGAATGCATTTAAGGACAGAATTCATTTGAATTATTTGATTATTTTTGAACGATAAGTAATCAATAATATGTAATTAGTCATGCTGATAATTTTATCATTCTGTCACAATTCAATTCATTTATTCCACTGATATTATACAATGCGGATTGAATTCAAATGATTACAATTGTGATGCAACATTATGCATTTTTATAAGTTATATTCGATTGGAAGGTTCTTGCGACGAACCATACCATCGCCCTGGAACCATTCGCGGCGGAACTGTTTCGCAGCGCCATCCGGTGTGTTTGTCCATTCGATGGTAATACGATCGTTGTTGATGTCTTCCTTCGATGCATCGAATGTGTCACACGAGACCGCCATGAGAACATTCTCCTTTGGGTCCAGGACGCCACATGGTGGGTCAACACCTAGACGGCGCATATTGGTCGTTTTAATAGCCCAACCAATGCGACGACCACCGGCATTAGTAATCTCAAAATTTTATTATCATCAAAAATGATAACAATTAATTTCTTCTATCTGAGATAGTTTTGGTTTTAGTGGTACCACATCTTTTATTAAAACATGATTCTATTCCACCAGTATAAGTATACCTTAATGTGATATGTATGTTTGTCATCGTACGGGGCATTGAAGACAATCTTTGACCCCGGTTGGGTATGGATATCACCCGGTGGAATCGACTGCGCCATTACGAAGAGGGAAGGTGCACTACTTTATCCCAGCAGCAAAATCATAAAGCATAAAATATGCTTGTTTTATATCCTTTTATAGTTACAATTATTACCATTATTATTTGCATAAATGTGCAAAAAAAAAAAAGTAAATTTTATATTTTTATATGCAAATTTTGGATTAAAATTCACTATTCTAGAAATTTACTTGCAAACTGATTGCTGTAGTAAAACAAAATATAACAATGAATAAGGAAAATAATCAAGAAAAACATTTTTTAATTTAAAATCTGCATTTCTCTTCAAAATATTACAATTTTAAGTTAATATTTTAGATAAAATCATTACAAATTATGCAGTTCCTATTCGCTATGTTAATATTTTGATGTATATATAAATGAAAAATATTAACCATTTCGCATTGTTCACTGAGAAAAAATCTGCAGTAAGTAGATAGAGGAAGAATATGGCGCAATCGGTTCCACCTGGTGATATCAACACCCAACCCAGCTCTAAAATTGTATTTAATGCACCTTATGACGATAAGCATACTTATCATATTAAGGTGACACTTACATCTATGAATTATTTTTATGATATTTTTAATTGCAACTAAAATGCTCCGTATTTCCTGCACCATAGATACCCATACATACTCAGTTTTTCTTTCAACTCTATGCTATTCCTTCTTTTTTTCAGATTACTAATGCCGGTGGTCGTCGCATTGGTTGGGCTATTAAAACGACCAATATGCGCCGTCTAGGTGTTGACCCACCATGTGGCGTCCTGGACCCAAAGGAGAATGTTCTCATGGCGGTCTCGTGTGACACATTTGACGCAGCCAGAGAAGACATCAACAACGATCGTATTACCATCGAATGGACAAACACACCGGATGGCGCTGCGAAACAGTTCCGCCGCGAATGGTTCCAGGGCGATGGCATGGTTCGCCGCAAGAATTTGCCCATCGAATACAATCTGTAGTAACGATGATGAAAGCAATAATAATGACAAGTGATATTAATAATAATATTATTGTCAATTAACAAATAAAGTAATATTATCATCATCATTTTCATCTTGCAGTTCAAACTAAAATACTCGCTGTATCTGATTTTAACATGTAAATATTTTGAAGTAAATGATAATAAATGAATTATAGTGATACTTTGAAGTAGTGACCAAGTTGGTGTAAGCAATATCCGGCAATGTTTTCAAAAGTTTTAAATGATAATCACTGGTAATAATCAGTTGTAATTTAAGCAATTTACTAGTGATAACTAATAATCATAACTGATGACCGCTAATTATTTTACTGCTATAATCTACATAGTAATCTGTAGTTTTCGTGACTGATATCGTCATTATTGCTATACTGTTTTTATTACATTATTATTCAATGCTAGCAATATCACTCGTATCTGAGAAACTCAAAAATTCTAGTGTGAAAGATAGAAATGAATTTAACAAATCAAAAATTGCCAGTGAAGAAATCATTTGAGATTTGAGAAATGTTGTTAATTGAGAAGAAAATAAAAAATCAAACATTTAGAAATAAGCAAATTTAAATAATCATTAATGTCCTTTTTTCTACAAATGTTAAATTCATAACAGTCCTCTAGACTTTTTGTTCATTTCTTTATATATATAGAATGCAAACAATTAATGGCAACGAAAATTTTAAAGAAAAAAAAATTGGTTGCTTATTTAGGGAACTAGGCATTTTTACTAGAAAAAAGAGTTGAATTTCGAATGATGTGTTTTTAGTTTTATCTTTAGTATCATCTTTGATATTGGCAAATTTCTGAATTGAAGATTCCATCAGATATAATATAAATTTTACAGATTTCCTTTATTCCACCGCAAATGAAATTATTATTATCTTTCCTTTGAAACTGAAAGAAATATATTTTTATTTACTCGAAATTCTATGAAGTGTCTGTTAGTATTATTTTTTTTTCCGCCATGAAATAATCTGATTTGAATCCATTTGTGATAATAATAATAACAAAAGAGAAAAATCAAGTCCATCCGATCGTATCATCTTCAAATAATGGCTAATGATACTTATCATTTTGATAATTAATATTAATTTTGCAGACATCTCCTTGTCTTGGTGAATAGCTTGTTGTCTTTGTGAAGCTACGGTCTATTCTGGTGATGGCATAAGCCTTTTAGGTTAGCTAAAGGCTCGGTAAGCGTATTCATGGGTAAAATTAACTCGTTAGCTTTGGGACAATCTCCTAAGATAACTCTAATTTCAAATCTAGGCAAAACTTGTTAACCTTTCGAAGCCGTAAGTCTACTAGAAAAACAGAACTAAAATCGGAGGATTTCAGTACTATCATATAAGCCTGCTAGCTTTGACATACAATCTACTCTTCAGAATCATGAACTAGCTACCATTATCACCGATGACCTTTGAACGTTTGACCAGCTTCGCCTCACCTTCAAGATGGAAGATTATCCCTTCCATATAATCTTGTTTTATGACAAATCTCTACTGGCTGGCACAATACATGTACCTTCAAAAAGGTATAAGAAAGTATTTTCTGAAACAATCTCCTTGCCTCAACTACCGCCAGTGGTATAGGTTTGTGAAACGAGGAGATGAGTCATGAATTCATCTTTTTGTTACATAATGTTTCATTCATGATAATTAGTATTTCATCTGATCATCGTTTTGTCACGTATTAACTTCACAGGAAGAGAATATTGTACATTGTTGAATGTAATTTCTGCTTCATTTTCAATAATGTTTTTAGTAAATTTTAGTAATGATAACGGATACGGAAGTTTCTGGTTAATAGAATTTGGATGAACGATGGTAATGGAATTGGAATAACGTCATAGGTGATGATGACAATTATCATCATTGTAGACACATACCTTATCATTGACATAATGGCTCGGAACAACTGAAACTGAAAATTTGTTTTACGAGGTTTTGTTTTAACTGAGTGGAGTAGTAATTCCACTGACTTTACATTGTATAAAATGATTGTTGCCATCATTTTTTTTTTTTTTTTTTCATCTGAAATTAAATGATTAATTCTACTTATGATATAACAGAAGAATTTGGCTCAAATTTAACTAAATGATTATTTCTTCTTTCTTCCAAATGTAATTCAAAGTTGTATGTATTCAGGAGTTATCAACAACAACTTAGAATATCATTTTACTTGAAGGAGTTTAATTAAAAGTATTGAAGCATATTTTGCTGAAATTTTAGTAAATTGTACAATAAATTTTTAAAAGTGCAATTCTTGTAAATCATCTCATTGATAATTCAGCGATATTCAACGAAAAGCAAAGAAGGAAGAAAAATAAACAACAAAGAAAAAGAACAAATTATAGATGAATCGTAGAAAACAGTAGCTATTTAAAAATAAAAAAAAAACACAAGAAAATTGCGTGAAAGGAAAATGAAGAAAAAAGAATAGGAAATTCAAAAAAGGGCAAAAATCACAGATTGGTTTAAAGCGCATAAATAGTGATCATTTCAAGAATAAAATAAATTATTTACAAAGAAACATTCAAATAAATTATCAGAATTCCGTTCCTTGAAAATTTAAAAAAATTGTAACGAGTTGGAACCGTTATCAAATGTTATACCAGCAGCTATAAATTGAAATAGCACTGAACTAAAAAAATTTTGTTATATTCATATGAAATTTACATTTAAATAAAATTATTGATGGAAAAGTAGAGAAAAAAACTGGAATGATAAAGATAGAAAAATGAAGTACATTATAGTGATAATAATGTAACAATTGAGATCATCATAACAATAGAGATTACAATAGATTATAAACAAGACAGATATCATATAATTTAAATTAAATCTCATTTGGAAGCTATATGATAATTTACATTTGGATGAGTAAATTCATTTTAGGCTTAATAAATGAAAATTAATCATATCTTGCTGTATGCATATAATAATAGTATAATAATCTCATATTTAAATGAAATGAAGGATATGAATAAAAAAAATGAAAGCAAACAAAAAATTTTTGAAATTTTGATGAGGACTGTTGAAATAAACTATTTAAGATAAGTTAATAGCTATATTTCTATCAAAAAAATTAAAATGAACGTTAATTAATCCAGCATGTTTTTCTCCTAGCAAGTTTTATTAAAATCTTAAGATGTAAACAATTTTATTAAAATAATTTCAAGAATTTTATTAAAATCTAAAGTTGAAACTTGGATGAAAAGTTTAACATTCAAAATCAAGGAAACAGAATTTGAAAACAATTCCATTTCATACTTTCCTATATGCAATCTTTTTCCTTTAGAGATTTGTTGAGAGATTTGAAGTATAAAATACAGTGATAAGCTATCCAATAATATTAAAACAATTCATGAAAGGAAGAAAGAAACAGATAAAATGAGAAATGAAAGTAAAATATACAGATATGAATTGGTTTATGCAAAAGAATATTTTAGTAATTTCAAGATGCATTAAATAACTCTTAATGAATAAATATAACATGCAAAAATCATTTGTAAAATTTTTGTAAAGTAGAAATTTATGATTTAATCAATATTTGTCAAACGATGTAATGTTTCCTCTTCCGGCAGTGGTTGTCGACGCCATCGCGGATTCAAGATGATTAGCAAAATACACAAAACAAATATAAGAATGAAAATACCAAGTAACGTACTGAGAAATTGTTGACTACACAATACGTGATTAACTGTCCAACATCTGCAATAAATATTCTAATTTTTGATTTTAGAAGGAATGAACTTTATCGTTTGAGTAAAATGATGCATTGAAAGTTTATTCAGCTGTACACATTTTTTCTTCTCAATAATTAGACATAAATAGATAATAAATTTACATATGCCTAAATATTACTAATCTATGAAAATGAAATAAAATTATAAAATTAGAATGAAAATGAATATATCATGCAATGATAATTTTAACTTTATTTACTTATGATGCCATGCAGCTTGCTCAGAGATACCCATTACAGCAGTAATTGCAAGAAAACATAAGATGATAAGACCGAATGCTTGATGATATGGAAGTATAAATTGACGCATCGGTACACTCAGTCCAGGGAAGAAGAATGTTAGGAAACCGAAGAAGTACTAAAATAAGACAAAAGTAACAAATTGCAACAAATTATATTCATAAACATTTTTATTATTAACTATGTTAGTACTTTTAATAATGTAATAAGAGATTTATTGATGTTGTTTTAATCTAATTACTTTTTCTAAAAAATAAAGTAATTAAAATTGACTTTAAATCTAATTTTAATCACATACTAAAAGTTTCATTTGAATACAGTAAAGAGTTTGAAATTATCATTAAACTCCTTCATTTGTTATACTTGAAACCTTCAATCCTGAATTTATCACTAAAAAGTTTCAATTTTTTATTTGTCATACAATTATTTCAGAGAAAAAAAATCAATAAATATTCAAAAAAATCTTGTACCTGAAGGAAAAAAGCAATGACAAAAGTTAGACCAATCCATGAATGCAATGAATATAAATTCGGTAACGGATCCGGTTCATCTTGATCATTTCGATGATTATTATGTGAATCAAATACTGCTTTCAATGCAACCACAGCAAAGATAAGTACCAATGTGTGTAATATTAAATGAAGCAATTTGGAGAAACGCTTTCGCTCATGTCGAAAAATTCGATAGACCAATATTCCTAGAAGTAAAATATATTAAAGTGAAATATCTACAAATTAACTTAATAGAGCTCAGAAGAGCTGAATAAAATATTTGCGTTACTAGCTATAATGATTAACAAAAACGAACAGGAATTTGTCTTAATCATCAGTATTTATTTTAAAAAAGGACGAGAAAAAAAGAAAAATTATTCGGATACTAGCATTAATTTCATGATAATGATAATTAGTCATGACCAATGATCAATAATTAAGATATTATCATGAAACATATTACGTATATAAAAAAAAGTGAGCTCACAAAATAATTATCTTGAAAATATAAATAAAACGATCAAGATTAAACAATTATTTGTTTAGTGCAATTTGTCTAAGTTAGAAGAAAAAAAAAAGACTACCATCGCCAGCTAAGAAGATCATGCCTATTACCATGAATGTTGGATGATAGTGAAATTGAAGGCCAGTTGTAAAGCCATCTTGAAAACCAGTCATCCATATTGCAACGAGAAAAACTGCACAAATGCCTAAAATTTAATGCGAATTTAATGCAAGAAGAATCTGAATTGAAAAGTTAAAAAGCAATTGAAAAAAATAAAAGAAAGGATGAAAGACAGTTTTTTTGGAAAACATTTGCTTTATTTCTTTTCGCATTTCATACATCAAAAATTATCAGTATATTTGAAAAATAATAATGAAATAATTAACATTAAGAAATGTGATTAATTGATATTTAGGTGCTAACCAAAAACTTGCGAAGCACCAACAATAATGTTGAACAAACGCACACTTTGATGATCACTCAAAATTTTGAATGGTTCTTGAAACAGTGACATAGTTCAAAATAAAAACGCTGTTCTGAAATTCTGAAATTTTTTTTTTTTCATTTCTTTTTAAACTAAAATCTTTTCAAACAGTGAGGAAAAAGCAATCATTTCAAATTAACCAAAATAAATTATGTAAGTTTTCTAAAAAAAAAAAAAAAAAAAACTTTTCATAAAAGCATAATAAACAAATAATTGATGTCTAATAATTAATGAAATATCTATTATCAAGAACACCAATAAAATTGTCTTCACATATTTTCTTCCATTCATATCATAAAAACCCAGGAGAGCAAAACTTCACAATTTAAATGGAAAATAACATTCTCAAATATCAATTTGATTAGACTAAATATCATTCCTCACTATTGACCTATATTCGGGACACCGAATTATTTCTAAACAATCGATGTAATCATAATTAATCATCAATAAACCTTTACACCGTCACTTTCTTCTAAAAAAAAAATGCTAATAGAATAAAATCTCCATAATTTTTTTCCTCATAATTCTATATTATTATCATCATCATCAATCATATAAATCTTGTTCTCATTCAGAACGACGAATTTTCGGAATGATGGTCGCAACAAAAGACTGCACCAATATAACATATCCAATTCAGAATGAATGTTAGATTCACAGAAAAAAAATAGAAATAAAAAAAACTGTAATCAATATCGAACACATTCTGACTATTAATTAATGGAGAAACAGGGGAAAAAGTGAAATGAATTGAATATGAAAGAAAGAGAAAATTAATTAAATGAATTTGAATGAATGAACGAATAAATGAATGAATGGATGAACGAGTGATGTGACATTTTATTCAAACCTCAAGCAAATAAATTATAAAAGTATTACATAGAAATAGATTGCAAAAAAAAAGAGAAAAAGAATTCCATCTCATTTTCATCTTATAAGTTATCTATACGAACTAAAATTTAATGAACATTTTATGCAAATGAAAAGAAAGAAAGAAAGAAAGGAAGGAAAAAAAGAAATCTAAATTCCATAAGTCTAAAATAAAATGAATAAATATGTTAGCCAAAGAAAGAACAGAGAGAAAAAGACAATGAAGATATTTGGTTAAAGAAGGAAAAGAGAGAGAGGGAAGAAGAAAGGCAGAAAACAGATCGATGTCATCATTTGTGTCGCTTGAAAAAATGACTGTTAATTACTCTCGTGTACTCTTGATGATCAAGTGAAATGATAAATATAAAAGCAGAATGTTATTACGAGAGAGAAACAGAAAAACATATGGGTAGTGCTACTATTAATGCTTGATGTAAAGACGAAGATAACAGTTTTTATTTTTCTAATCAAATATAGCCAAGCGATGAGAAGAAGGTTTGTAGGCTAAACTACACTTAGGCACAATCAATTCATACTAATTCCAATTATTTTGTTATTGAAACAGCTGCGACAGACATATGTATATGCGTCCCAATGCAGAATTTTAGAATTGCAAACCTTAGAAAAGAGGAAATTGAGTAGGGGAAATGAACATCTGCAGGTACACAATCGGTAAAATATAATTAATTGCATGTGAAAACATTAAGCAGTGTAATTAATAATTAATAGTCAGAAATAATTAGTAATCAATAATAATAATAATAAATAATCATTGAAATGAAAAGAAAAAAAATTGAATGATAAAATAATCAAATGCTTATTTACGCATATATCGTTTCAACAGTCAACTGCCCATCTAACATATATGCATTCAGGCCAATCACTTATATATTAGGTCCAACTTTTTTAACCTCATTTTTCCATTACTTCATCTTTTCCACTCTCTTCTTTCCTTCTCTCTCTCCCTCTCTCTCTGAATAAACACAGGTAGTGAAACTGGTTATGCTTATTTAATTCAATTTGGATAAACCACTTTCCGTCATAGAACACTTTCTACCTTACAATTAATCCACTATGGTAAAATTCAGTTGCTAATTGCATTGAAAATCAAAGAAGAAGAAAAGTAAAAACGGATAAATAAAAAAACAAATATTATTTATTTAAAATTAGTCATATGACTGCAATATATCATCAATAAAATGAAAATAGAAAAACAGAAATCTCATTGTTATGGACCAGTGGAAAATGCATAAAGTCGAATAAATTTAAAAATGACAAGAATTGTTAAGTTTCTTCTCTCAATGCTTTTTCAATTCTTTTCCATTTCAATTATACACAGACACACACACACATACTGGAACGATCTGTAGCAACTTTCCTATGTAAATTAAAAATTATCCCCACAATAACTAAAATGAAGAAAGATGTATTACTTACTTCATACTTGCTAAATCTATCCTCAATACTAAATTTTTCGAATATTTAAAAGCAATTTTTGTAACATTTCCATGTAATCCTTTAGAAATTATTATTGATCGATACGCATAATTATGACACTGTTTTGACATAAAACATTTCCTAAGATTCCACATTTAAATTTCAGAGAATGGAAAGTTGTTGACAGATTTCGCCCCTAGCTCTAACGCTTTCATTGCTGGAGATAGAATTGTTATCAGCACTTCAATCACTTAATTTATTTAAACACGATAAGCTTGAATCCACTCCCTCCTCTGATCAGAATTGTTATTAGTAAATTGATCGTTTTATTGAAGCCATGGCACGATAAGCTTAATTCCAGCTACCGTTTTTTTTTTTTATTTCATGTTTTCCAAATAGTAGTTATTAGACAACTTATAGCATGTTTTGTATACATTAGCTGATAATTGTGGCTAAAGTGGAAGAAAACATTGCAACGATTAAGATTTCGTTTAAAATTCTGTTAAACAATATTTAAATATACAGCTAAAATTTAATACAAAAGAAAAAATTTTCAGAGGTGGAATAATATACACAACTCAGAAAAAATGTCACAAACATATGAGAAAAGTAAGAAAACATCATTTGATACATTATTAAAAGCGTAATTTTTCTTATTTCATAAAATTCTACACTAATACAATGCCTATCAATAATAAACATACAGTCGTTCTATGGAATATATGGAAATCAATTGTCGGATATTCGTTGTATAATGCTTCCATAATGTCAAGCATACAAATGAATACATCCGAAATACTGAAAATGTTTCGAGTGCCGAAACCAAACGAAATCATTTCACATTTGCTTTTAATAAAAAGATGTTTTATGTGAAAATCAGCACACAGAGAACTGCATCACTAGAATATAACATCTTAATATTTTACTAAGTCGATATAACAAAAAAACCGGCAAGTTCATGGATACAGAAATTTGAGGTGAATTAAAATTTCATTTTAGTTTAGGTTTTTGAATGAATCTTCCTGGAATTCCACTCAAGACTAGGGAAAAAAGAAAGAATTCAAAAAAGTGATCTCGTTGCAAGAAAATTCGAAGTGATCTTGCAATAGTAAGAAACAAATGACAGAATTACGCGAACAAAATCGGAATATCATCCTGATATTCCAAAATATTTCGTGGTTGTTCATCTCGACAACCACTTGCTTCTGTTTTCATTTCGGATGCACCTTCTGCTTCAGCACGAATCTTTTTTCTTTGTGCTTGTATTTTTTTCATTCTGCAACAAACAAATTCTGGAAAGAGAATTCAATGTACAAACTTTAAACAAGATTTTTGAAACTGAAAAACTGCACTGCATGCAGTCGAATAATATCTGATAATCCAAACCGAACCAATGAATTGAGGTTTTGGTTAATTACAAAGTAACAAAGTAAGATTACATCTGTCATTTTCTGTTATTATCAGTCTAATCATTAATGATTGAAAAAAATCAGCTAACCTGAAGAATTCTTCACGCTCCATTTCATCCAATTCAGTAACAATGTATACAAGTGTATTTTCAATCCTCGGAATAATTACTGAAAAATGGAGCTCATTCGTACGAAAAAATAAAGCCAATTTTTTAAAGTACTTCTTTCCGCCAATTTCAGAATTCACTAAAACATGAAGAAAAAAGACAACATTGATGCACTTAGTCTTTTTTATATTTTATGAAAGAAAATCAACATAGCAAACCATGTTCAATAGCATTAACACGCCGATTGGTAATTTTAATAGCTTCGTCGAGAGTTATAAAGCATGTCTGCAATGTTGCCAATTCAACCAATAACTCCACCGCACGATTATAGTTTTTCTTTAATTTCGTGATATTTGCACCACCTTTACCAAGACCAGTCAAATCATATGTATCAGGTCCATCAATATATGAATCAAAAACCGGCAGAAATACACCTGAAGGATTAATTAAGAGACATATATCATCCTCCAACAAATCTCGCAAAGTTAGAACATCACTGTATTTTCTGTTACCATTGATCATAACTTATCAGTAATTTCTCATTTATCAATCCTCCACTTTTCATCTTCCCTCACTTTCTTACCTCCTTTACTTCAGAAATTTCTAAAAATAAATCAAAAGTTTTCTGGAATATTGAGAATTGAAATCATTTTCCTTCCTATGAAATATTCATATATAGAATAAATATAACTTTCACTTAAATAGAGGAAAAAATCTTTGATAAAGATGCTTTTATAATAAGGTCATACATGTTTAATATCTGGCACGCGAAGAAATAATCAGATCATCTTAGTGATATTAATCATGCAACTAAGGTTATTGAAATCATGTAAATAAAGTCATGTATAAATCAATTTGCACTAACCTACAACATTTTCCGTCTTCATTAGGACGCGATGCTGAGCACGCGAGACATTCTGGATTACAATATGTGAGAAATCGCCAGCAGTAAATTTAGCTTTTGCTAATGAGAAGCTTGCTTCACGAAGTACCTCACCCATCAAGTTTTTATTCTTAAAATTAATTTTTTTCTTCATTCTTTTCTTCGCAAAAAAAGTTGGAAAAAATATGTAAAAAAATTGAGTACGAAAAAAGTAAAAAATATAACTATCTTTCAGGATAATTAATTAATCTCAGAAAAGCAAAATGAGAAAAAAAGGAAGCATTACCTCTACAATTTTCCCTAAAATTGAACGAAAACGCATATTTAGCGCATCAGCTTTTTTCTTTAGCAAGCTGTGTCCCTTTTGAGCAGCTTTTAAGCGAGCCTTCATCATCGTCTGAGCCCTAAAATTATATTTAAAATTTCCTTTTTTCAAATAAATCAAAATTGATTAATTTTACATCTATAGTAGAGTTTTCATCACAAAAATTTCCACTTACTGTTTATGAAGTATCTCACTCCACCATTTATGTAAACAAAACTTTCAAAGCATAAATTTGAATAAGACATAATCATGTTAGGTGATAACAAAGTTTTGTCGACAATGACTTTTCGAAAAGTAATAATAATATTGTTTTTTAGAATAAAACCATACTATTGATAAAGGCAATTTGATAAGGAGCAACAATATAAAGTAACTAGTGAATTAGAAAACAATAGAATTCAGATTAAAAAAAGACAAACATTCGAGATGGGAATACGGCTATGCGATCTTTTGTATTTCCAGACATCGTAACTGATAATTTCGCTGTATTTTATACGTATCTGAAAAAAACATTCACAAATATATGTGATGTTAAAAGCAGATGTACCTAATGATAATCTGTTATACAAAGAAATAAGCAAAAATAATCTATAAAAGCAAAACTAATTATTACAATTCGATGCATGAACAAAACTATTTATGATTTCATCGCAAGCATGCAATAATCCGTAGGAAAAATTAAAACGAAAAAAAGTAGAAATTATGAAAAATAAAACAACAATTAGTATGCTAACTTTTGTATTCTTTGCAAAACTATTTGACTGTATAATTATTAAAGAAAAAAAAAAGAGTAGAAAGTAATACTAAAAGATGTAATATTCTACTACAATTGCTATAAAATAGCATGACATTTTGCACGTTGTATATGTGTTTAAAAAGTAATATGAATCATTAAAGAGTAATACGAATCATTTCTCGCAAGCATAATCATTTCTTTTTACACTTAATACACTACTAAATTGACTGAACACATTTATTAATACTCATGTTGTGTCTGTATTTTGAATTTAATAAGTGTAAACACCGGGTAGTCCGAATGGTAGCAAATACAAACCGAAGATCAGTAATTGATTGTCATAACACCCTGAAACAGGGAAAAATCGTAGCGGCAAATCTGAATATAAGGAAATGTCTCTGAAGTAAAATCATACAGAATTCCGATTTCGATTTTCATTTATGTTATACTTTTAATCATACAATGTTTAGTGATAATTGTTTACTCATCATACATTTTGTCCCATTTTTTCTCAAATAAACAAAAGAATAACTGAGATCAAATAATAATCAAATATAACATTCTCCTTCCACTACCCATTTATTGGTCCAAAAAAAAGAAAAAAAAAAATTTCATCATTAAAATATTCGCATCTTAGATAGCTAATGCTTTTTTTATAAGTAAATAATTTCTTAGAAACTGATTACATATAAAGCATTTACCATAAAGCGTATCGGTATTAAATTCGGATAGAAATTTCGGTAATTTCAGCTGAAGGTCCTACTCATCATTTAAATAAGATATGCATAGGAATGACTGATCAAACAGTTACTTACTGCGTTGACGAATTTCATGTGTTAATAATGAGAGGATACATTCAAAGAAACCAATATATAATAATTTTGCATATAAGGAAGGATCAGTAAGTAAAACCAAAAAAGAAAAAAATCAATAACTGGAACATAATACACCAATTACAAGCAATGATATGCATTGAATAAAATACAATTTGCAGTTTCATATCCATAATATCTGAACCCGATTCTAATATATCGCTATATTCTTTTTGTCAAATATCAAATCCAAATATTTCTAATCGTTTACTTTGTAACTATCTTGTAAGAATTAAATATTATTGACATCATTATAAATCAAACAAAATCAGTGTAAAATAAATTAATAGAATATCGAAAACAGCAAAAATTCAGAAATACAATTAATCGTCAAAAGACCATGTTCCTGATAATTTCATCGTTCATTTTCACTGTTTTCTCAAGTTCATTGTTTTGTCTTTTCAACTAAAAAAAAAGAAAAGAAAAATATTCAATGTTAAGTAAATCAACTTGAATAAATAATTGGATCAAGAACGTAAGAGAAAGAAAGAGAGGAGAAGGAAAGAGAAAGAAAAAGAATTATTTAGTTTTAATATAAGTTTATAAGCAAACCTCTTCAATACGATGTAGAAGTACATCGTTTTCCTTCTCAACTTCTTGCATTTTATTAATCAACTCTAGCATCTTTTCAACATCCTTTTTTCCCAGAGATTCTGCTTGCCAAACTAGTTCTGCCTCTTCCTGGTTTTATTTTGTTAAATTTCTTATAAACTCTATGATAATTTATTAATTTAAGTGTTAATTTTTCTCGCTCACCAAATACAGTGGATTACATCACTCACTATCATCTTTGCTTAAAATAACTCATATTCCAATAAATTATTATTTCTAGAAAAAACATATAAATTAGTATATAAACAGTGGGTTATCACTCTACCACTGTTATGTTCTCAGTACTGTCACGAAACTGTGCTTCAGCATTTGTTGAAGATATTTAAATGATGAAGCTCTTTGTAAAATAAGTTTTTGACACGATTGTCTTGGATGAAAAATATAAAAAGAAAGTTTCATAATTCATCGTATGATTCCCAAGATTTATTTTTTTATCGAATTTCAGAATAATGAAGTGATTTTGAAGTAGTTTTACTCCAACACTTTTTTTTTCCCATAAAAACAAGAATTAATTAAAATACAACTATAACTTATAGAAATAACTAACTATTCTTTTCATTCTGAATTTTCCAGCTTCAGAAATATATGAAGTAATCATCCTGGGATATGCTATCCGTTTATCAATAACACTTAGCAGCGTTTCACTAACTTTTCCTTTCATCTCTTCCAAATTATCAATCTTCGTTAATAATAACTGTACATTTGTGTCTACAAATACTGATTTAATAATATGGTGCTTAATACTGAAAGCTAACTTCTGATAATCATAAATAATATCGACTTTCCTTAAAAATAGCATCTTATGAAATGATCTAATTAATAGAAATAATAAAAAATACGACTACTTCAACATTTCTGATCAGGTTTTAAAACTTCCTTTATGAAGTATAGATGTAGCGATAATTCCAACAATTCCAAATTTTTTTCCTTCATAAAATAATAGTTAATTTATAGATGACAATATAAGGGAAATCTTCACGTAAATGATGAAAAATATAAAGTTTATTTTACCTTTAATACATTCCTTACGAACTGGAATCGTCATCGTCGTATTAGCTGTGTCTGCTAGCGATGCCATCATGAGGACATCTGATTTGTAAAAAATTGTTCCACGTATCAATTAAAGTGAGAAAAAATTGATTAAACTGCAAGAAAATGACAGGAATCACATTGATCACTTAAGTGCAAAATGAAGACACAACCGATAACAATACCATGCTGAGCAAATGCAGAAAAACTATTTATTAGATTATGTGCTTGGAACAACCTAGAATTCATATTAACAAATCACACATATCACAAAAGCTTAGTAATCTCGAATCACACGATGCATTATGAAAAATTTTGAAAACAAAACTTCTGCATCCAGAAGATGGGAGGACACTTTTGCATATCGACACCAACAGAGCAATGCAAAATAAGTCCCATTTCCAATCGGTCAACCGGTTTCCGTAAGGGAAATAGACTTGCCGGTTAAGGGTGGGACGTTTTACGCGATGGTAATCAAGTGGGAAGGGATGAAACATAACGTTTGTCGTGAACAGAACTACCATGAAGGAGAATCAACTAACCACGATGACTTCATAATGACTAAATTATTTTTGTTCTATACAGTAAATGTGGTTATACATACATATATATACATAAAATCACTAACTTAATAATTCAAATTTAATCATTGTCATGGTTTAATCATGCAAATATTTGATGCAATCAGTGTAACAACAATTTATTGGAATTGTTAATCTCATATAATCCATTTTGGCACACTACAATTATGAGCTGTTATACAAAAATTTTTTCATTTATATTACACTGGAAACGATGTGTTATAAAAAAATCAAGTAATGATCACGGTTTTTTTATAATAACTCCCAAACCCTGATTTTTTGCAGAAGGATACATAGTTCACAGTAACCCGTTATGTCCGGTCGGGATTTCATGCTACAATATAGAAGTCTCTCACATTCAGCCATATAGATTTTCTCTAGCAGCATGAAAAGTTTTCATTACATACAATATTTGTTTCATAAAAAGATAAATAATGAGCATTCTTAGCGATTGGTGATTATAATTCATAACAAGGGAATATGATGATAAGCATTAACAAAATGTAAATCATTTCTAGCACAGATAAGCCATAATAAAATAAGCAATAAATGGCAGTATGGTTATGAAAGCTGCGAGTTTACATCGATTTTTGATGTATCCTTTAAAGTTCGACAAAAATGTAGCAAACAGGCGCCTCATATATGTCAGCAAACTGATTAATATCTTCAGATGTCGTTGCATGAATACTTTCAAATTTTCTGAATTGGAAGTAGAATAGGAAAAGTGATAACCATTCATGTGATCCACCCTGCAAATTAACTCAATATATATAATCTTGCCGTAGAACAGCCGTTCTCTGTCTCAAATTTTCCAAACTCCATTCTAACCTAATAGTTTGCACATAGTTTTAAGAAAAAGAGTGTAACAAATGTAGTATGATGACAAAATATATTAGTTCCTGTAAAGGAATATCACTTGACATGGTATTTTTATAACAGGAATCTGAACTGCTAGACGTCAAACAATGGGATGCAATAATTCACGCTTCAAATTTTAAATTTTATCAGATATTGTCATTAATCAGAGTATCAAAAAGATGTGATGAACTAAATTTTCTCAGGTTCAAAACAAAAACTACTACAGTAATTTGACGCCACTACGTTATAATATTTATCACACTCTTTTTCCCTAAATCTAAAACATGGAAAATGCAATGTATTCCTAATGATGATCTGAAGAAAAAATTTGAAATCTGAAATTGATTCGATATTTACCTGTGATTCGATAGTTGTTCCTGACAGAAGGCACATGGCTCCTAGAGAGAACAGACTTTTTAAAAATTAATATCTCTATTCTGCTACAATATCATTAGCACTTCACGTTTATATTAAAAGGCCATTAATTCAGTTTCCACATTAAAATAGCCATTAATATCAATAATATTCCTTAAGGTTGAAAACCGCTCAGGAAATGAAAAAAACTTACCTGACTACAGCAAACTGCATCGACATATTCTCCAGTAGAAGTGCTTGATTCTGAACACTGATCCGATAGTTCATTAGTTCCATTATTACTCTGCAAATAGTTCACTTAATAGGTACCGATGAATAAATTAAATTATGACTTATCACACTTCGTATTAAGTTATAAATAAAAAAAATACTTTATAAATAAATTATAAATAATAGAAAGTTATAAATAAAAGATTCTTATCTTTTCCATAACATTCCAAAATCATCGAGACTATTCAATTATTCAGGGCTATAGCTGTCCTAGTGACAATTACAAACAAAGTCAGCTCCTAATGTTGAGCATGAACTAATTGCTTCATCCAAGCCGATTGGGCTAGTCGTAAGATAACTAGTCCTCATAATGCTAGGAGCTTCCGATTCGCATATTCGAATTTTTTGACTCTTACATTATTTAGAAGTCTTACAATTTACCTTATTCAGCAGTAGGTATTATCTAGCAGTCAGGTCAAGTATTCATCAGTATGCAAATGAAGTTTTGCAGACCTATATTAATTAATAAAATTTTAGGAAAAAAATACGATGCAAGTGATAAGAACAGAGATATTTTACAGTAGCTGAAATATTTAATTATATGATCAGTAAACTGGAAGACTTTTGACACTTTTTTTGCTACTGTAGCTGACATACCTATCTCTCCCAACTTCTTTATAAATCGTTAACAGATTCAAATTTCTTAACTCACGCTGTGTTTCTTCATTTCGTAGTTTTCCTCAGCCATGCTGTACGATTGCTGCCCAGAATCATCCAAATCTTCCCCTATTTTTGAATCATTTACATCTGAAAAAAATAAGTAAAAAAATAAGATTACAAACTCTATATCATTATGAAGTCTATAATTTGTCTATAATTTTCTGATATAACAATCTTACAGTTAGTTCAATATCAAAATATTGCATACAGTGAGGAACGAAACAATCTGAATAAAAAGTGAAACAATTTCCAATTTAACAATTAAGAAATGGAACTTTATTCGATTATCCAAGTGTAAATAAAATCCATTTCTATAGACATTTTAAATGTTTTGAATAAAAAAAATACCATAACCAAGGATGTTAAGTTTTTCTCTCAGTAACACTTTCATTCGATCATCGCTTCCTTTTATCAGTTCTGCTATATCATATTTTTGTTGCATAGCATTGATAATATTCTTGAATTCGATAACATAAATTTTTTTTGCTTCCAACGAATTCATTGACCCAAGAGCATCCCAAGCACGCCTTTTAAGACAATTATCAAAATTGGAGTAAAAATTCAAACAATATCTTCTATTTATTGTTTTTCTTCAGAACTAGAAATTAGTCAAAGATTGAGGAAAGAAAAGTTTTGACTTGAGATGGCTTTCCAACTAATATTAACTTTCCTCAAAAAAGGAGGAAATAAAATTATTCCTGACATCATTACTGCAAAATTAAAATCTACCGAAGCCTTCGCTTATCACATTATTTAGACTTCTTACATTGAGAAGAAAAACGTAATCTACCATTTCATTCGGTCAACAGCATGCCACATTGGTGGACATGGAGTATTACATCTTCCATTTGTTCCCTGTTTAAATAATGAATAAAATCGTAATTTCTGGCTTGTCGAAATACTGACTAAGCCTGAAAATCCGGTCACAAACTACTATGCGAAATCAACTTCAATGCAAACAAGATCACATAAATATCCAAAAAAAACTTGACTAAGAGAAATCTGAAAGGTTTTTCGGATTTACAAGCTTTTCGGGCAGTAATAGCTGCTGCAATGTCATGTTTTAAATAAAATTAGAATTAAGTTTAGGATTAAATAACAACCTTTTTTCGGCATACTTTGTATTATGTCAACAGCAGCCTTAAAAGCAACATCATGCATAGATTCACTGGTTGTTTCCACACAGTCCGGAAGCATAACAGCTTATTACAACTGCAGACTCGACCGATAACTCCTGATAAATGTAACCAGATCTAACGAACAATAAGCTAAAAATAAGCTAAAAATCGGCTAAAAACCGCTTTTTTTTCAGTAAATATGGACCTAAGATTGCAAATTTTTACAAACTGAGGAACAATCAAGAACAGTTAATACATTACTTAGTACAGGAAAAAAAAAATCATTCTTGGAATTAGCAATAAAACTACCCTGATGAAAAACTACTGAATATACAAGAGTATCATAAAATAAGCAACAAATGAACTTGAGTTATATTAATGAGCTTGCATAGTCTTGCAGATATATTTCTTTTTTGCATAGATACTAAAAGGTTATTTTAAAACAACAAATAAATCATTAAATCAGTAAGCTAATAAAAAAAAAAATCTGCAGTGTATGTCATCTTGCAGCTTGTATTAACTAGTACAAATCAGCACAGAGGAAATGAACGAATATTTTCATCTAAAAAGTAATTAGCAATCTGAAAATAGAGAAAAAAATTCTTAATCAAGAAAGAAATGTAATGAATAATTTAATAAGTTTTAATTTTTAATATTTCAAAAATTTTTTAA